>NC_143012.1:258627912-259258745 GCF_055824585.1 Amblyomma mixtum | reverse complement strand
CGTTTCTTGAGCTCTCAAGACCGACCTTCTCATGTTGAGGCTCACGGATTTTGGACGCATAATGAATGAGGCCTATCTCTAGTGGCACTGGTACTGCGAGCATTTGCAATGTGTGCAAAGCCCCATGACTGGTTACCAGCGGATTCCTATTGCGACCTTCGAGGTAACGAAACCGACACGTGGCTGACTGAAACGTACGGAGTTTTGGGCTGCACTAATGTCGGCTAATACCCTGCAGCTAATTCAGGTTATCATAATCAGGGTAATCGCGTACTACGCTCCCTGCAAGAAAAAAATTATCGTCCTGGCACGGAAGGTATATAACAGAGACCCCGGCATTCCGATCAGCGCCTTAAGCTGATGTCGGTACTAATCCGCAGCACGCTGGATTCAATAAATGAACTCCACCTAACAACGAAGAGATGCCGCCAATCCCACAACAGGACAGGCACGACTGTGTTAGACTCAAACTGCAATGCATACGCACAACGCAAGACCTATAATAAGTACCCGAATTCCTGAGCAACATATTACAAATAAGCCCATACCCAGAGACATGCATCCGGTACAACATGCAGGAAGAAAAAAGGCCAGAGCTGAAACCGTCGAAAGAACAAGGGAGAACAACAGACACATAGCGAACGAATATATATTAGATTTAGTGAAAAGCTACAGTTGCCGATTTCTGATGAAGAGGAAATTGAATCTGTAAAAAGACTGACAGCACGAGAGGGAACGACTCTGGCGATCATAGTTAGGTTTACTAGTACTAAGACAAGACATAACTGAATTGAGAAGAGTTCGCATTGCTTTCGGTTGATATTTTTATAAACGGAAATCTGAGAGAAAAAGTCAAACAGCTTGTTTTGAAAACCAAAAGTGCAGAAAAGACGAATAGCCCTCTCTTTTTGTGGACCAGGAATGGTAAAGCTTTTGTCAGTAAATGTTCTGGTGCCAATATGATTCAAGTGCAGCATGAAGCGGGCCTCGATAAGATCTTATAAAATGTCGCAGATTTTTTGTCTTTTCGATAATGGCAGGCACGTGTTCCAGAGGTATCAAAAACTTCCCAAATTATGTAGCTTAGATTACCGTAATCTAGATAAATACCAAGAGAGAAAAAAACGTTGGAACCAACTAGATCTGCTCATATTTATGAGAGCAGGCCGAGACTCCTAACACTAGAAAGTTGTGTGATACCGATCTACAGCTGTCAGCTTGCTGCCCTTACACCTGGGACGGCTATAACTAGTACAGTTCCTGTTAGGAGATACGCAAAGGTGGCGAAATTATAATGTTTTTCAAGTCTGGACAGAGATAGAAATTAGTCAGTACAGTCTAGATTCTGCTGGAGACCTCAAGGTGACTGTTAATACCAAGACGGGGAGCTTCGTGTTAAATGTTACTTGCACCCTCTGGCATCGGCATAGTGTATTTTTCAAGAATGTCGACAGCGAAAATCTCTTAGCTGTCGCGGCCTTCAGTACTGATATTTGAAAGGAACGAAATCAGGATATTCTTGCTTATCTCCATTCACGTGCATGATGTGGACTAAAAAATGCGATTGAGGAATTTACAAGAATGAAATGAGAAGGGAAAATTTGAGGAAACTGTATACACCAACAAACAAACTGCTGGAGTAATCCTACGGAAGGTAGCCGATCACTTTTATATGCCTTTAGCCTACTTAAAAGAGAATAGCATATGCAACGAAAAAGACATGCAACTTCAAACGCACAGAAAACTGTTTTCAGCCTCTGGCATCAACCTGAACGCAGGCTTATGGCTACGAAGAAAAGCTATACAGATTCTGTTTTAACTATGAAGATAAAATGCGAAAGTTAAGCAACAAATCTTTTCTTTAAGTGCGACCAATGTGCAATTACTCTCTTATTACAAATTTACTCCACATTGGCGGTTTCTCTTATTTTTTTTTCAACAAAACTGTGTTCCTGGGTAACATAGTTAAAAAAAAACCTTTGACTGCACTGATGTGCTATAGGCATGCCGAAGTATATGAGAGGTTAGTTAAGGAGCTGTCGGGTATCTACATGTAAGTATCTAGGCAGGGTATTTTAAACCTCAGGAATTCAAAGAGTATCTACATTGTTTGATAAACAATAGAACTCCACACTCAGGAACAGCCTATTTGCAAAAGCTCTAAATAAGATCCAGACAACTCGATGTTGAAAAAGGTAAAGGCAAAACTGATGTTAGCTAAAAGAGTTATATCCTGTAGAAAATTTTCAGGCAGGTAAATGCAAAAGCCAAATGAAAGTTATTTAATCAGGTCAAGATTAAAAAACGGAGGCAAGGTGTTGATGAAAAATTCAAAAAAACTTCAGAGAAGAAAGAAATACTAACTCGTAGATTGATTCACTGATCATTCTATAAAAGGGGTTGAAAAACTTAGGGACAATGTACAGGACCAACAACCAGAAAAAAAAAGAGGGCCGCCTCATGCCTGAAGACCGCATACTTATCTTCGTTGGCAGAAAATGTGTGCTACATTGTGAGTTCAATACCAGTCAATGAACCTGCAGGAATAGATGGCATATGACCACGAGTCGTGCACAGGGATATTGATGTACTCAAGAAAGTTATATTGGATGTAATTATTGGCCTTAACATCGGCAACATTACATGATACACTGAAAGCAAGTGTATGAGATGTATGAGACCTTTATTCAAGCACGTAAGAAAAATTATTGCAAGAACTATGTGCCACTTCCACCGAGCCCAACTTTCCATACTTGTTGACATACTTCTGCCGTGAAGGAAAAAAGTAAGGGTGCGTAAAAGTTACGATTAGCAGAGGTTTAGCTGAAGTCGCTTTTATGGTACAAAAAATTAACGTCGTAGCGTGTTTAAAGCATCTTGTGTTAAATTCTTGTTGGGAGAGCTGTGATTATTTTATTGCTGATGGTGGTTAGAAAAACCGCACACACTTTTACAGCATAAAAACAGATTCCTGGCAATGGGCACAAAGTTTGGCAAACGTAACATTGGGTCAATTTTCTCGGAAATATAAGCATTTCGTCTGAACGTGCTAAAAATATACCTTGGTTTGCTAACAATTTTCATAAGCATGTTCTTTCTGACTTTTTGAACTCTCTGTTATACTAAACAAGCCAACGTTTTTAAAGGGCACCTGAAAACCTTCTTTTTTATTACCAACCGCGGTCCTGAATAAAAAAAGAAAGACGAACAACGCAGTGGTCGGAGCGGTAATTAAAGAAGTATGCAATTTTTTAATACGCGTACAAATTTACTGTGCAAGGAAAAGCATGTAAAACTAGCAAAATTAGAAAGCAAAAGACCGTCGTTGATGTGAAATGAATGCAGCAAATGTAATTATTAAGAAGAAAATTTCACTATTGAAAAATTTTGTTCGCTAATTTCCTGAATTAGCAGATATTGTTCTTTCTTAGAAAATTTCACGAGAGTGTGTTCAGGCAGTTGTCAGATAGCTCGAAAATTATAGAAGCTAAATTTTGAATTCAGCATTTTGCCTGACTTGCCTCATCAGAGGTCAGAAAGAAAATATTTTGTCCTCTAGTGGGCATAACCGGGCTGGTCATGCCTTAAGAAATTAGTATTACTTCTGGTCGTGCACGTGTTGATTGCTGCTGTTCCGTAAACAAGTGCTTTATTGTCAAGGTTTGTTTCAGGATTCGGCGGGCGCTTGATCAAGGGCTTATTTCAATGCACTAAGCAAACAAAGGCAGAATATTCAGTTTAGAGGAAACATTACGTTCTTGTGCAGCAAATTAGAGGTAGTTATTTGGTTTGAAGCCTCACTGCGCATTTATGATTCGTGAAGAAGGTTTACATGAGGTAAAGTAATACGCTGTAATAGCCACGAATAACATCAAGTAAGAGCAGTAACAGTGTGCATGATATATGATATACGAAGGTTTGATAAACCCATTGATCGGAATTTGAATTTTTTTAAATAATATATTGCTTCTATGTAAACTTTATTCGTTGCATTATACCAAATATTTTGAGACATGACTGACATACTTTGACTGACATGATACTGACTCAGTTTGACTGGTGACATGATATCGGTGGATAAGATTTTTTTCTTTTTTGTCAAAAATCGTAACCAGCGCATTCAAAGAAGCATAAATCCGGTACTTTTTGGACGGTAACAAAATGTCTGTACACTGAACACTGGTTAACCAACCACTTGGAACACGCAGCTATTACGCGTGAAAACTGTTCTGTCCTCGAACCGGTATATACGTTTAAATTCTGGGGTGCAAACATTCTTATTGCTACTCCCTCCTTCGAGCATTGGCAGTGCAATTCACAGTCGGTTGGTTTCGTCTTAATACGCGCAGCTCGAATCACCATGCAAGAGTAATGACTTTACTGATCATCACTAGTGTTTATAATATTCCACCATTGTTTGTGGAGAACCTCATTCAGGCTTTCAAAATGAAGAAAGATACAGCAAGGTAGAAATCTGCAAAGCGAGCCTGTCTTAAGTACGCTGTTAGTACGGACAAAATCAATCATTTTTTCCCTGTTTTTCACACTGTCTGTCACTTCGATACTAAATAATTCCACTTAGTTTGGTGCGTTTCTGGCAGTGTTCTTATAATTGCTTGCAACGTATCCTTGTCGATAAGTCGTAGAGCATTCATTCATATATTTAGAGCAATCAAATGTCCAGTAAAGGTCAATCACCCGCACGAATACTGAGAAAAAATGAATTCAGGAGGAGCGTGCACAGCAATAACAGACCATCTCAAAGAACTCGTTAATTTGTAGTCCTTTATGCAAATGCATATAACTGGAAAGCAAATATCGCGACTATCATTCCACGTGCTGCGAAAAACTCTGCTCGAGGATAGGCGTGCCAGGAACAATGGAGTGAACAGCACAGGAATCAATGAACGAATGCGTCCGGAAAACTTAAGATAACGCTCAATAACTGTACGTAATTGCACGTCAATCTGCAATCCTTGACCTGATTTTGTCGGGAAATAAAAATGCCTCAACAGCTGTCGTTGAAATTGATTTTATCAGTGGTAACCATCCTAAGTTCTTCTGTTTCTTTTTGCCCCACGTTAGGTGTATAATATGCACAAGTTTCTGGGTTTCTGCACTTCAGTACTTTCGGAACACTTCAGTTTTACAAGCTCCCATAAAATTACAATTCTAAACGAAACTACAGCAACGGCAAATTCCACAACCCCCGCTGCGTGCCATTTGTTTTGTTTTTGCCTCCGTAAGATTGCTCTTACAGCAATAAATAAGAAATGTTCAATGTAGCGTGGAAGAAAATGTAACTAGGGATGGTGTATTAAGTTTAGTTCAGAAATGAAACGCGAAGTATACGCAGAAACGACCATTTTTATGTACCGTTGTTTAGTATTGTTATGGGCATTGGGGGCGGAAATCACCCCTGCTGCAACTGGCTTCTGTCCAGGGAAAAGCCTTATGGTAGAAAACAAGGTAAAGCAACAAAATACTTGCGAGTCCATGAGAGGAAGTATCGAAACAGTTCAGCATTGTCCTGCCATTCTTTCCGTTCTAACAAAAAAGTATTTCCGGATTTCACGTCTCTTGTTCTTAAATTCTATTATTTATATTGCACTACACAGCCTCCAAGTCACTTTTGTCTTGCGCCGCACCTTTTGTTTTTTAATGTGTGCTGCCGCAACATGTAGGCTCCGGTTTCCTCTACTTTTTGTCCAGTATACCAAACCCCTTGATGTTTCCGGCAAATTTTTGGAACAAATGGGTTCTATAGCACCGAACTATTCGCACTCACACTTTGAGTTCCAAGGACTCGCTTTTCGTTCATTCTTTCTTCCTGAAACTCTGCATCCTAAACAAAGGCAGCACTTGACAGTGAGAAAAACACGACGAATTGTACTTCAATGCTCGGCTACGCCAGCGATCTTCGCGCTCAAGATCGTCCGTCAAGAGCCGCCCACGGTGTTTCCTTGACACCCAACTCTCGCTGTTATAGATCCGAGTGCACCGCTGTCTTCCGCTCACTTTTCGTCAGGGGACTGATTTACAACCACTTGAGGGTCGCACTTGAGATGTTTTTTTTTTCACTCTATATTTTACTTCCCTGTGAGGGAGTTGTGCTCTTTGAGGAACTCTTATCTACAGGCACGCCGACAACCTTTCGCGGGTAGCGGATTTTGTCAGGTTTTCAAGAGGAGCTTGCTATTTGATGGCTAGAAGATACTTTACAAGAGTATACCGGGTGTTTTGTTTTTTAGACGGTGCAAAATTTTTAGAGATAAGGTTTTTTTGAGGTAAAAGGGGTTTTTTTGTGGCATTGTGATACCAGTGCGGGTGGGCGTAACAAGAACAACAAAAAAAAACAGGTCAATCTTGCTAACCAGTAAAGTGATTATGTAAACTGCAATTGTTAACTGTTTAGCTTTTTCCGATAGGCACCTGATTACAATCAGATTTGTACCTGGCGGCTAGTAATAGCCATATACGTCTTCAGATCTTCCAAAACTTGATTACCCTCGCCATTGCGGCTAAACTGATTTTGGCTACATTCTGTCAAACAGATGCGCTTTAGAAAACATGCAGGAAAAGCAGCCGCTCTAGCGCACGTAGCTAGTCGGTAGAACAAAATTTTCTCGAACCACAGTGCTGAGGGTAATCGCGTTTTCAAAATTCTCGATACTGACCTGGCTATTACTGACGACCGGCTGCAAATCTGTAGTTGCAACCTGGTGCCTATCGGTAATCGCTAAAATGTTAACCTTTAGAATATAGATAATCACTTTCCTAGTTAACAGGATTCATCGGTCGTTTAGCGCCCACCACAACTGGTATCGCCATGTAGCAAATAACTTCTCTTTAATTCAAAAACCTAACATTCTTTTAATTTGGGACCCTCGGAAATACACTTTGTATAATGTCGCCCTCTACTTGAATACCAATCAAAATGGTCTCACTTCAATTAGTTTTCTTTTTACTTATCAGATTGCTTTCATAAATTGCTCGTAGTTTTGTTTCAATGGATGATGCGTTTATGTTGGGAATGGCGGAGGCATGGTTTATTGAAGCGCTGCAAGTCTAGTATACTTTAAAAGACCTTCTTGCCGGAGTAGTTGGTGCTCGTGGTTTAAAATCAATAGAGTACTAAATTAGAGATATTCCTTAATAGAAAAGTATTTCGCGAGCGAGCAGTACCTAGTGTTTTGTTTAACTCCTCCCGTCCCTATTCCCTCAAACTTAGGAATTCAGTGGATCTTGTTTAGGTCACTTTAGAGTTGTTTTTTTCTGTTTCCACTTTTCTAAACGACTCTGCGTATGACACACAATAGGAACAGATTAACATCAGGAACTGAGTTTTAAAAGTGGAAATTATTTAGAAAGGAAGCTGTTCGTAAAACGTGTTCCCTGATACCGACGCATTATTTCGCTGAAAATCAGGTGTGTCCCCCCCCCCCTCCCCCATGCAAGTGTCTCGTGCTACCTTTGTCATTATCGGATGTCAGAAGGTGCCAGCGCTCACCCGTGACTAAGTGACCACGCGTAGTTCTTGCCCCTCAGATCTCTGACGCTGTCCTAAAAATTCAAAACGCGAGTGCGAAAAAAACGACAGCTAATGCCGGCCAGCTTTTGCTCAGTAATGCGCGAAGCCGGTAATCTTAAGTTCAATAATTTTTGTTATTGTCACTTATTAGAAAGTGAGAACGAATGCTAAGTTTCAGTGGGGATGCTAGAGCGAACATGCCGCTCGATAAAAATACCAGCCAGAAAATTATTTTTGGTGAAGGAAAAAAAAAATAATTCTGTAGCTACTTTTCCCTAACTGAAATTACTGATGCTTCAACAACATAATCACAAATAATTTGCGTTCCTCTTACCTTTTGAAAAAAGCATTTCCGTCACTGCCTTCCTAAAGGAAGCATACATTAATTGATGGGAACATTTGAATTCTCATTTAGAAGATGTCCACCGTGCGTGTTCTGCGGTAACTTTGTTGAAGCTCTTCTGGCTTGCGTGTATCTCGAATATTTGCGTGACATGCATTGAAAACGCAAGTGTTCTTTTGGTTTTTGCCCTTACAGATGCATACAAGTGACAAAGCCTTTTTGGATGACAGGAGTTTCGACGTATGGTCTGCGATTTTTTTCTGCAGGTCGTGTTTGAAATTCGGCAAATAGTTGCACCTCTCTACCGATTCAGTGATGCGGATGAAGCTTTTTTTGACGAAGTATTGGACCCAGCAAATATTGCAGCGCTACAATAGCCGCTCGGCGGCTGTTCGGCACGCAGCTCGTGCGCCACGCTTTTGAAGAAGACGAAACTGGACGTTCCACCCTGGCCATCTCGGTGTGTTGTCGCATCTTCTCGATGGTGGCGTCCCTCTGCCGTCTCGACGCAGCGCTACCTGTACCAACTGCTATGTCACACTAGTGGAGGTGTCGGGCTCGACGTCCCATGTCCAGGACCCCTCCAGACAGCCGCTCATCGAGTCCCGACCAGCTACCACTTGTCTGCACGCCCGTTCACCGCAGCAGCCGCCGCCTCCTGGGACTGGTCCCAGAGTTTGGTCTTCTCCACAAAGGGGCACGCACTCATCGACCTGGTGAGCATACCATCATGGCGCAGGCTAGTGCTTCATACTTGATGCTTCAGCAACCCCGCGTGCCAGCGAGCTTCTATGGCGTCATTTTCGAAGAGGTTGAGAACTGGCTTGACCAGTTTGAGCGCGTCGCCGATTTCAACCAATGGCACCCTGCGCGGAAGTTTCGGAACGTGTATTTCGCCCTCCAGGACGGCGCCAAGACTTGGTTCGAGAACAGGGAGGCCGACATCCATAGCTGGGATACTTTCCGCCAGCTGGTCCGGGACACCTTTGCTAGCACGGACCACCATGACCGTGCGCGGCGCCTCCTGGACGCTCACGTACAAAAGCCTAATGAGAGCGTTGCGATGTTCACCGAGGACGTGACCTGTGCTTGACGGCGCGCTGACCCAGATATGGCGGAATCCACGAAGCTCCGCCACCTGATGCAAGGACCAACTCTTTGCTGGCTTAGTTCGAAATGAGAGCAAAAAGAGAGTAAAGAGTAGTAGGGGTAGAAACACAAAAATAGTAACGTTACTTAGGTAACACTCTAGAGTTATTGAGGTTCTAGCATAAATCAAGATGCAGAAATCGAGATATTACGGCATGTAATACCGAGCATCCATCTAGATACAGGAAAGGGAGATCTGGGGTATCTCTTGTTTCAGCCAGTGTCTTCTCCTCAGCGGAAGCGGTTGTTGCGACGCGCAACTCTTCTTCCACTCTTTCTCCTTACCTTTTAACTCTCCTCTATCTGCACGTGGCAGTGGTGGTGGCTTGGCTCGAGCCCGCCGGCAGGCCCATGCGCTCTCCTTTTCATCCTTCTCTCAGCCTCAACAAGTGGATTTCAAGAGAACAAGAAGGCCGGTCTCGACGCGCGCGAGCGAGAAAGCGCGCGCGTCGAGACCGGCCGTGGGCGGACGTGGTTGTTGCGACGGGCGTCTTTCAATTTCCTTACATCATTCAACTCTCTTCTGTCTAAACGCGGTAGCGAGTGTGACTCAGCCTGAGCCAGTGGACTGGCCCGTGCACTTTCCCTTTCCTCCTCCCTACAGTCACAATACAGTAAAAGCTCGTTAATTCGACACTGACGGGACCGCGAAAAATTGTCGAATTATCCGAATGTCGAATTATCGAATGAACAACAAAAAACAATGTTTGCGGCAACAAGACGTATACCTTTATTTGGCAAGGAAATCTGTAATCACCGTCCGCTTTTTCGAGCGAATTTGAGCGACTACGATAGCTCTAACAGCTGCCAGGTGCTCCGCGGCACACGCGCCGTCAGGGATTTGTTCACAGAAGTCCTCCCGCACGGACAAGGCTTCTGCGGCTTCTTTCACCGTGCACTTCGGCATTTGGGGCAACTGCTCACAATCGTAAGTCGTCGTCGTTGTCAGCGCCTGTCACTTCAATTATTTCATCCTCCGTCAGCTGACAGGACACGAAGGCGAGGCGCGCAGGCCCTGCGCGCTACCCACCGGAAAGCAGCGCAGGGAGGAGGTGAAGGGAGCGCCGCTCCCCGCTTATCTGTTTTTTCAACCAGCGTCCGCGGGGACGGCGTTGTTGCTGGGAGGGGCGTCTTATCTTTCCTCTGATCTTTTAACTCTCCTCTTATCTGCACGGGGACGGGTGTCTTATCTTTTCTCTATCTTTTTCTCTGATCTTTTAACTCTCCTCTATCTGCACATGGCAGCGGTGGTGGCTGAGCCAGTAGGCAATCCCTTGCAATTTCCTTTCACCCTTCTCTCAGTCGCAACAAAACAGCAACAACAAGTAGCGCAGTAAACACGCTGACAAAGCGCGCATTTACCAAAAAAGGCGCCGTAAATAACCGCGATAGCGACTGCTGCGACACAACAAAGCACAAAAAAAAAAAAAAGACGCCAGCCGCTTCGGCCGCCGCTAACTCGCTTCCTCGGATGGATGGACAGATGGATGGATGATATGACCATAGGGATGGCCTATCAGCCGTACAGTAGCGCCGCTCGTGGCAGTGTTTTTTTCTTTTTGCTCTCGGCACGCCGGCTTGGCGGGCTGCGGAGTGAAGTCGAATTAACCGACGCACGGCAGAATTTGTTCGAATTAACGAGAGTTTCGCCCCATAGACTCCTATGTATAATTGTAGGGACCTCGCGCGCGCGTCGAATTATCCGATTTGCCGAATTAACGGGGGTCGAATTAACGAGCTTTCACTGTAACAACAACAGTGCATTCGCTCATAACCGGAAGGTCGCAGTGAAAAACTTTTGTCAATGTCCCTAGTTCGACGCACCTTTAACAGAGTATGGGTGACACTTTGGTGACCAGGTTAGTTAAGAAAATGTTGGCTGACAGGGTGCACCAGAACGGAACTGATCGGAGATAAACGCGAGAGACTTTTTTTCCTGAATTAGGTGCAAAAAGATCAGGCTGATGATGATGACCACCTCATCACCATCATCTTTACTACGACCACTGCAGGACAAAGGATTCTCCCATATCTTTGCAATTAACCTTGACCGGTGGCAGCTGCGGCCACCTATCACCGCAAACATCTTAATCTCATCCGCGCACCCACCTTTCTGCCACTCTGCTATGCCTGCCTTCTCTTGTTATCGGTTATCTTGCCCTTGCATTACGTGCCCAGCCCAAGCCCATTTTTCTTCTTGATTTCAACTGGGATGTCATAAACCCGGGTTTGTTTTCTGACCCACTTTGCTCTCTTCCTTTCTCTGAACGTTGCACCTACCATTTTCCTTCCCATAACTTGCTGCGCTCTCCTAAATTTACGTTCTGCATTGCACTGCCAACTGTAAAAGAACAGAGATGTTACGAAAGAAAAAAACCCTTAGGCTTTCGTTATTTGACCGCTTGAATGCGTTAGCAGGTGAAAGTTTATTATATCTGAGGATGACTCACTAAAGTTCCTTATTTCCGAGATCCACACACGAGAGTTCGGTCGAGGTTAAAACATGAGAGCTCGTTTTTTCCGAGTTGCATACTCATGTTCTTTATATCCGAGAAGTCATAGTAAGGTTCTTTATATCCGAGGGTAACACGAAAATTTGTTATATCCGATCTGGCGTAGTCAAGTTCATTATATGAAGTTTGAAGTTTATTTATATTTCAGAAACAAATGCGGGACCCGAGACAAAAAGTGAACGTTAATTCACTTGACGGCGCTCGGGCCGCATTACATGGAATTACCGAGGTGTCGGCAATAACATTCTTACCACTACATTTACAGACATTGCAGCTCTTACTACGCGTAGGTCTGTTTTTTTTTGCGTCTGTGTTAAAGGTTAAGCCACAATGTGAATGATAAACATGATCAGCGAATAACAGCAATGCTGCATAGCAACAACCCACAAAAATACGAAAAGACATAGGGGGAACACACTCCAGGGAACCAGAAAAAAATTACATTTGCGAGAGAAAAAATCAATATATTGTTTTCTTATTAACATTTTCAATATTAACTTTATTTTGGCGAAGATAATTTAACGGAGTGGGCAGAGTATGTGCGAGCATTTGCTGGCCAAACATCGTTCGTACGAAAGGTACCGTCCAGTTTTGAGCAGAACGCGAAGGATATGTAGTGCAAGTGTTATTAAATTGGCCATCGAAAGCAATATACTCTCAGAGGTAGTTATGTGCTGTTTGCAGCAAAGTGGTAAGTTATACAGGTACTAGAGATACCAGGTAGTATGCCAGAGTATTCCAGGTAGTATACTAAGTTCTTATGTGTAGTACAGTGAAAGCTCGTTAATTCGACCCCCGTTAATTCGGCAAATCGGATAATTCGACGCGCGCGCGAGGTCCCTACAATTATACATAGGAGTCTATGGGGCGAAACTCTCGTTAATTCGAACAAATTCTGCCGTGCGTCGGTTAATTCGACTTCACTCCGCAGCCCGCCAAGCCGGTGTGCCGAGAGCAAAAAGAAAAAAACACTGCCACGAGCGGCGCTACTGTACGGCTGATAGGCCATCCCTATGGTCATATCATCCATCCATCTGTCCATCCATCCGAGGAAGCGAGTTAGCGGCGGCCGAAGCGGCTGGCGTCTTTTTTTTTTTTTGTGCTTTGTTGTGTCGCAGCAGTCGCTATCGCGGTTATTTACGGCGCCTTTTTTGGTAAATGCGCGCTTTGTCAGCGTGTTTACTGCGCTACTTGTTGTTGCTGTTTTGTTGCGACTGAGAGAAGGGTGAAAGGAAATTGCAAGGGATTGCCTACTGGCTCAGCCACCACCGCTGCCATGTGCAGATAGAGGAGAGTTAAAAGATCAGAGAAAAAGATAGAGAAAAGATAAGACACCCGTCCCCGTGCAGATAAGAGGAGAGTTAAAAGATCAGAGGAAAGATAAGACGCCCCTCCCAGCAACAACGCCGTCCCCGCGGACGCTGGTTGAAAAAACAGATAAGCGGGGAGCGGCGCTCCCTTCACCTCCTCCCTGCGCTGCTTTCCGGTGGGTAGCGCGCAGGGCCTGCGCGCCTCGCCTTCGTGTCCTGTCAGCTGACGGAGGATGAAATAATTGAAGTGACAGGCGCTGACAACGACGACGATTTACGATTGTGAGCAGTTGCCCCAAATGCCGAAGTGCACGGTGAAAGAAGCCGCAGAAGCCTTGTCCGTGCGGGAGGACTTCTGTGAACAAATCCCTGACGGCGCGTGTGCCGCGGAGCACCTGGCAGCTGTTAGAGCTATCGTAGTCGCTCAAATTCGCTCGAAAAAGCGGACGGTGATTACAGATTTCCTTGCCAAATAAAGGTATACGTCTTGTTGCGGCAAACATTGTTTTTTGTTGTTCATTCGATAATTCGACATTCGGATAATTCGACAATTTTTCGCGGTCCCGTCAGTGTCGAATTAACGAGCTTTTACTGTATACTAAGTTTTTATATGTAGTATAGTAAATTTGTTCGTAGCGCGATGGGCAGGTGGGCCACCTGCCACTGGCTTACTGACAGACTGTGGCCGCTATTTCCGCTGCCACTGACCCCTGAAATGATGAGTCGCCGCATTAGTAAATTTTTAAGAAATAGGAAAAGTTACCATAGCGGCGTTGATTGATGAGTCGCCGCTTCTTTAGTAATGCTCTTTGTCGACTGAACAATGAATAAATTGCTCTGAAACTCAACAAATGCATGGCCAAGTCGAGCGGAAAAAAATGGCAGTGGCTTAGCTCTGGTTAGGCTTGGATTTACAAGCGAAAAGCTGCTGTTATGCTTTGTTTGACGTCATGGCTGTCGCAGTTTGCGCACAATGCACTGGGAGCACCACGATAGCGGTGTAGGCAAGCGAGTTATATAGCCCTCCTTACGCATGCGTAGTAACTGCGGTAAACACGCGGCTGCAAGTAGCGTCATACGAGGAAGTCGATCGCGCGCATATGCACACTCGGTAAACACGTGCAGAGCGCGCGAACGACGGCGAATGTCCACCGGCACCTGCGCCTCTCCAGTGATGTCAGGCGGCGAACTCGCGCATGCGCAGTTGTGGCTAAAATTCATCACGGCGTACGCCATACACGGTTATGGCTAGCCTAGTGAAGCTATTCACTTAAAAAACGCATTGGGTATGAGGGAGAGGGTAGAGGATGTGTAAAGGCCGAGAAACAAGGTTCACCTTTGGTCAACAGGAACCGGCTGGGGCTGGTAGAGCACATCGGCGAAATCTCTACGGGAAACATAATGTTTCATGTTCACGTTCACGTTTCAATGAAGATGACGAAGCTCACCTCGATCTTTTTCTCTATAGGCCAACCAAGCAACAAGAGCACACGGGCTCCCACTCATGTCATCAGCCGTAACAACTGGAGGGCCATCAATAGCGCGCACATTCAACTGCCGATGTGCTCGGGACGCCGGTTACGCGAACAGCTGTGGTAAGTGGAAAACTAATGCCTGAACTCGTCATTTTATCATGTAGGGCTGCTAGCTGTGGCAGAATCTTAAAATACGCTAGCGCCCCCTCCCTGAAAAAAAGAACCGAACACAAAAGCTAGCCACGGCATGGTATGGTATGTGAGATTTACGTGCCCAAGCTACACATAGGGGTCGTGGAGGACTACAGATCAGTTTCAACCAGTCAGAGATCTTTAACATGAATTGACATCGTAGATAGCACACGGACGTTTCTATACTTCTCTTTTATTGAACAATGCGCCTGACGCAACCAGATTCGACCCCGCGACCTTGGGGTGAGCAGCTGAGCGCCATAGTCACCAAGCTATCAAGGCGGGTGGAATGGAGTACAAGTTCACCACTGCAGTCTTAACAAATATCGTCATTTACTTCAAAATTTCGTATGACCGCTTGACCTACTGCAAACAGGCGCTCCTAGCTGCCATCTTCAGCTAGCAGTTGAATGTTATGAATCTGTCGGCAAAAATCCCATCACCAGAAGCTTCACAGCAAGAGACCATCTCTCGAACATTCCTTGAACAGAACTGAATATTGTGTATTCGGAATCTCAACTCCATGTTTTCTACAGCTTGACACCGTCAAAACAATATTGGGACATCGGCTCGTGATATGCCAAGTGGAACAATTAAAATGATTGTTAGACGTTGGACAAATAAATTTTCGTATGAACCATTTTTATGATACGTTGGTATAACGGTACACCCTGACCGGCTGACTCGGAACCAGTGCATGCAATTTTTTTCTCATTATATTGTTTGTTTCCCGACGCGCAGCTAATTTAAACCCTGACAGTGTCCTATATCTTCTATGAATCACTGGAATTTTTGTAACAAATATACAACAAAATAAAAATGCCTGCCTATTAAATACAGTTGTGTAGCAGTGGAGACCGGCACCATCTAAGATTTTGGAAGAGGTGCATGCACACCACTTCTCGCACCCTCTCTCCATTTTCGTAGATTATCCTCGTCGGTTATTAATCAAGCTTCGTCTTTCGCCTCGATCGAAACACGACCATAGCGGCCGGGATAACAGCTGCGTTCTGTGGTTCGACAGCCGAGCTCCCTAAGGAATAAGGCGCAGTGGCGGGTACTAAGGCGAAAGCCTTTAATGGCTCATACTCCCGTCCGTTCGTACGGCGTTACATCCAGCCCCTGGGGTGACTCATCGTCGATGACGGGTGTCCACCGAGATATGTGAGACAGTTACTGCGTAATTTCCTTTCCTCAAATACAATTTTCATTTTCTTCATTACGGCCTCTCTTTCTCTTTCTTCTTTCACCCGCACTTACTCCCTTCCTCTACAAATGGATGAGGAATGTCCACCGATATATGTGAGACAGTTACTGCGCGGTTTCCTTTCCTGAAATACAATTTTCTCTTTCTTCATTACGCTTCATCTTTCTTCTTTCACTTCCACTACCTACCTTCCTATACGATGCTGTTCGAATGTCCATCGAGATGACAGAGAATTACTACGGCATTTCCTTTCCTCAAAAAGCCTTGCCTTCAAAGGGCATTGGATTGGAAAACGTTTATTGTCAGCACTGAGCCCTAGTGGGCATTATACTAGGTGGCTTCGAGCCCATGGCTCTTGGCGACCTTGTGAGCCCACTCAGTGGCCCGGACTTGCGTCAACGGGTCTGAGCTGGCCAGTATAGCCTTCCACCGCTCTAGAGAAGGGACTGGTAGTAGGTCCGCCGGTGGCGGCGCCTTTTTGCAGCTCCATAAAATGTGGTCATATCCGGCTATCTCGCCGCATTGCTTGCAAGTAGCGTTGTATTGTGTTGGATACATGTGTGCTAGTCTCGACGGGCTAAAGAAGGCTCGCGTCTGGAGCCGACGCCACGTTACCTCCTGGCTTTTGTCGAGCTTTTTGTCTGGTGGCGGATAGATCCTCCTTTCCAGTTTAAACTGATTGGTGTATTCATGATATGAATGAATCTCTCGTGAAATTTGGGGACTCAACCCGGCTCACTGCTCGGCTGACATAACCTCGAGCGATACTGTGAGGCAACTCGTTTCCCCTGTTCCCCGAGTGTGCCGGCACCCATATTAGTTCCACCTCTCTTTGGTCCCAGTCTTTATGTCTTAATATTCGTTCTGCCTCCTGGGAGATCATACCCCGCGCAAAATTGTTGATAGCCACCTAGGAGTCGCTAATTATGGTGACTGCTTTGGTGCTGGCCATTGCCATGGCGATAGCCGCCTCCTCCGCTGTCCCTGAGTTTTTTGTTTTGACCGAACCGGCCGTTAATGTTTCACCCGAGTCGTTCACGGCCACGACCACAAAGGAGTCGCCTCCTTCGTATTCCGCCGCGTCTACATAGGTTGTGTATTCCGAGCCTTCGAGCTTGGCTTCAAGGGCCTTTGCTCTGGCTCTCCTCCTGCCTTCGTGAAAAGCAGGGTGCATGTTTTTTGGAAGTGGTTTAATAGTGAGTAATTTTCTAACTTTGGTCTGTAATTTTGCCTGCGCGCTTCTTTCCGGAATTCTATCATGTAATCCTAGGTTGCTCAGGATCTTTCTCCCCGGGGGTGAGGTCGCAAGCCTCCTTAATTGCGCAAATATATGTGCCTCGCATAGTTCCGTGGTGGTGTTGTAGATCCCCAGTTTAAGAAGTCTTTCCGTAGGAGTGCAGTGGGGCAGCCCCAATGCTGCTTTATATGCCTGCCTTATGATCCCATCTATTTTGTTCTGTTCCGCCAGCCCTAGCTTGAGGTAGGGAACAGCGTAAACTATTCTGCTTATCACGAAAGCCTGAACCTTTCGGCAGAGATCTTTCTCTTTGACTCCCCGTCTTTTGTTAGCTATTCGCCTTATGAGCCTTGTTTTCATGTTAATTGTGGACTTAAGCCTGTTTATTGTCTCTGTGTTCTTTCTATTGTCCTGTGTATTGCGCTGCAGCATGTTTGAACTTTTCGACATGCTCAGCATGTTTTTGTTTTTTCAAGTTTTTCTTCCTGGAGTTTCTTCAAGAACCACTTGGTCCGCATCGAGGTAGCGCTAGGCCTAGCGCCCGCGGAGTTGCCGAGCCCGAAGCGAGTGAGTACGGAACCCGCGTGGGTGGTCCGAGTTTTCTGTATATGTTCTCGCTGTCTCTTTTTCGACTCTGGGAGTCACGGCTCCGGGAGCCGGGTGGCCTGAGCCACGGGTGCCGCTACGAGCTCGCTGGTATTGCAGCTTGGTATCGGGCGTACCGACCCGTCCGATACGGTGGGCGCCGATCACTCAGAAGCTGCTTCGTGCAGTGAGTGGGGTAGGACCATCCCACAACGCTGATGTCTCCTCGCGGCTGCGCGCACGAAACCCGTTTCGGGTCTTTCTTTTGTTGGGGGTCGTCGACCGTCACTATGATAGTGAGGCCTAAGGCTATTCATAGCTGCCTGCACCTTGTCAAAAGTGACACGACCACTGGACCGTGGTGCTAGAGGGGGCGCACTTTGCTGCCCCACCCGTTTTTTTTAACCTCGCGTGAACCGAGCATTCTCGTTCAACTCAAGAAAGGACTTTGTTCACTCGAACTTTGCGTTGCACAGCCGCCCGACACGTTTTGCTATCGAGTTGAGCATTGAGCCACGAGGCCCTTGTGTACGCCGTTTCCCCTCCCGTGACCTACGTTAAAGGCATGCGGAGTGTGTATTGGCAATCTTCCAGACCCAGCGGAGCCACTCCGGCTTGCTGTCTAGTGCACATCGTCTCGCTGCCGCCTGCTGCGACGGAGCGGCCTGTATCCTGTTCGCTGCATCCATCCGGGGCAGCCGTGGCGAGACCACACAGCAGCCACCTCTGGCTGCTGTTGCCCTGGCGACTACTGCAGAATCCTGGCCTGCAGTGGTCAACCGGCCCTACTTTTCGCGGGCCTGCGGTCACGTAGTCCGCGGGCCGTGCGAGCCGTCCCAGCGGACACCTTCACGCCGCCTTCGGAATACCGCGGAAGACTGCGTGCAAGCTGTCGGCGCGACCTCCGCTGCACGACCTGCCTACTGCGCATGAAGACCAAGAGACTCCTCCATAGCATGTAACTTGCAGGCGCGTTGGTCTATTTAAGGTGGGGGGGGGGGATGTGGGGACGCCTTCGTCCCCTGCGTTCGCTTTCCCTCAACTCACTAGTTCCCTGTGGTTAGCTTCCCCGCAACGCACTCCCTTTAGTGGGGTTACTTTTAACTAACAGGGGAGGGCGCTCGCGTCGCAGCGACAGCAGCGCCACGGATGGCGTGTTTTGCCGCTCGCGCGCGGGGGAAGGCTCTCTCTCTTCTGCTCGGGACCGGGAAGCGTGTCGGACGTTCACGCGCAAAGCTCCGCTCTTCGCCGCGGGCGTCCTCGTGTGGAAACATGTTCCCCTCAGCTCATCCCGTCCGGCCTCGGAGATATTCCCTCTGTCCTACAGTGGGCGAACATTCGCTCGTAAGCGTGCTGGTGAGTCGGACATCCTCGATTCCTCAGTGTATTTTGTTGCTAGCTGGCGTTATTGTTGTTATAGCAATAAATGCCTTGTTTGTGTCAGCCAGTGTGTCGTTCCTTTGTTCCCGTAGAGCAAGGCCCGCCGTGGTCGGCGTGCGCTCGGTAGCGCTCAAGACCACGGGGTGGGGGCCGCGCTGTTTTGAACTGTGTCAGCCGCGCTTAAAAGGGGAGAACGGATTTATCGCCCCAATTTAAGCCCCACAATCTACAACAATGATACTAATATTGAATGGTTAAATTTTTAGCTATTACTGTTAAGGTTCTTAATTACTGAGAGGCAACATAGCTCACCGTAAGCGATATATATATGTATCAACATTTACATTTTCGAAAATGCGGTTACCCTCGGGCTTGTGGCCCTACAAATGCGGCCAGCGCCGCAGGTGTCACAGGGAACATAGATTCTTTGCCCGGTTGGGCGTCTTAAAGGCGTCTCCGAATCTCACAAGATTGTTTAGGATTCTAACTGGATTCTTCTAATATTAACTTCGGTCACTTAACAAAATGTAATATGGCAATCAAAAGGAAAGTATTCTATCTCACAGTGTTAATATAACATGTTGTGCTCCTTAAAATGACGTCGCACTCGAGTCCGCAATAATCTGGACATGAAACATCGACAGAAAAAGTTGAGGAACGCATGTTCTCAGAAAAAAAAAATATTCGAGGTATACTTCACGACTCATGGTCGCATGATTTTATTACTAGCGGATAAGACATCGGCAGAGCTATCGGCAGAGGAGCCGAGCCATCGAGGTTAATAAATAAGCGCAAGGTAGCCGACATAAGAAAGTTTAACATGGAGAAAATCGAACATGCTCTAAGGAACGGAGGTAGCCTAAAATCAGTGAGGAAAAAACTGGGCATAGGCAAAAACCAGATGTATGCGCTAAAAGACAAACAGGGCAATGTCATCAGCAATATGGATAACATAGTTGAATTAGCAGAAGTGTTCTACAAAAATCTATACAGTAGCGAATGTAATCATCAAGTTACTGAGGCAGGCAGTCGAGCACAGCAATGGGACATCCCGCCAGTAAAGAAGGAGGAAGTAAAGAAAGCCTTAGGAGCAATGTAAAGAGGGAAAGCAGCTGGTGAGGATCAGGTAACAACAGATTTGTTGAAGGATGGAGGAGAGATTGTGCTACAAAAACTAGCCACCCTGTATACGCAATGCCTTGCGACCTCGAGAGTACCAGAAGCTTGGAAGAACGCTAACATTATCTTAATTCATAAGAAAGGAGACGTCAAGGACTTGAAGAATTACAGACCAATCAGCTTATTGTCCGTTGCCTACAAGGTATTTACTAAGGTAATGGCTAATAGAAACAGGACAACCTTGGACTTTACTAAACCAAATGATCAGGCAGGCATTCGTAAAGGATACTCGACAATAGACCGCATTCACACTATCAATCAGGTGAGAGAGAAATGCGCAGAATATAACCAACCCCTATATATAGCCTTCATTGATTACAAGAAAGCATTTGACTCAGTGGAATCCTCAGCTGTCATGCAGGCATTGCGGAATCAGGGTGTAGAAGAGTGTTATGTGAAAATATTGGAAGATATTTATAACGATTGCACAGCTACTATTGTTCTCCATAAAGTCAGCAATAAAATTCCAATACGGAAAGGTGTCAGCCAGGAAGACACGATCTCGCCAATGCTCTTCACTGCCTGCTTACAGGAGGTATTCCGGGGACTGGAATGGGAACAGTTCGGGATAAGAGTTAATGGAGAATATCTGAGTAATTTGAAATTCGCTGATGATATTGGCTTGCTAAGCCACTCAGGACAAGAACTGCAAAGCATGATCAATCAGTTAGGCATAACAGAACGGTGGGGCTAAGAATTCCCTGAACAGAAAATTATATATCCCTGAACAGAATCCCTGAACGAATATCCCTGAACAGAAAATTATACGACAGCTGTATCCTACCGGTACTCACCTATGGGGCAGAAACGTGGAGGTTAACAAAGAGGGTTCAGCTTAAGTTAAAAACAACGCAGAGAGCTATGGAAAGGAAAATGATAGGTCTAACGTTAAGAGATCAGAAGACGGCGGAGTGGGTGACGGAACAAACGCGGGTTAATGACATCTTAGTTGAAATCAAGAGGAAGAAATGGGCTTGGGCAGGGCATGTAATGCGAAGGCAAGATAACCGCTGGTCCTTAACGGTAACGGAGTGGATTCCAAGAGAAAGCAAACGTAGCAGGGGACGGCAGAAAGTTAGGTGGGCGTATGAGATTAAGAAGTTCACGGGGATACAGTGGCGGCAACTGAGAAAGGAGAGGGTTAATTGGAGAGACATGGGAGAGGCCTTTGCCCTGCAGTGGGTGTAGTCAGGCTGATGATGATGATGATGATGATGGATAAGTCATTCATGTCCCCTTATATAGTCGGCTTCACGGCTATGGCTGCTGCTCAACGAGCCGATTCCGAGCTGCAACAGTTTTGCACGGGCGACACCTCTCTGGTGTTGGAGGACGTCTTGCTCCCTCACTGCGCCGTTCTCCTCGTTTGTGATACCTCCACCGTTTGCCCTCGCCCCTACGTGCCTCCACCATCCCGCGAACCGTCTTTGGTGCCCTACATTCTTTGACCCATCCTGGCATTCGCGCAACACAACGCCTCGTCACGGCTCGTTATGCCTGGCCTCAAATCAATGTCGACGTTCGCCGCTGGTCGCCTACGTGCCTCAGCTATCAGGAAAGCAAAGTGCATCGACGCACTGCGACTCCGCTTGGCCCCTTTCCGTCTGTGGACGCCCGCTTCAGAGATACTGTCGGTCCTCTTACTCCCTTCTGAAACCACCGCTATCTGTTAACCTGCATTGACAGATTCACGATGTGGCCTGAAGCGATACCCCCCTTCTGGACATAACGGCGGAGTCGATCGCAAGAGCTCTCATACTCTGGATACGCCACTGCGGTTTCCTTTCCATCACTACGACTGATCCCGGTCGTCAATTTGACTCCTAGTTATTTGCCAAACTATCTCGACTCCTCGGCGTCAATCACATCAAGATGACCTCTTACCACACAATTTCTAACGGTGTCATTGAGCGTTTTCACCGGCAGTTGAAAGCTTCACTTATGGTGTCCGCTTTTCCTTCACCACGCATTGAGCGCCTACCCTTCATCCTGCTTGGTCTCTGCACCGTACTTCGCAGCGACTCGTCTACCTGTGCAGCAGAGCTAACGTTTGGCACTACTCTCAGTGTCCTTGGCAAATTCTGCGAGCCCTCGCCACCGACGCCTGCTGACGTCTGAGATTACGCCTACCGTCTACGTAGGGCTATGAGCACTGTCGTTCCAACACGTCAGCGCCAGTATTCTCGTCATGTCCACGTCCCCCCCCCCCCGACCTTCAGCGGTGCACTCACGTCTTTGTTCGACAAGACGCCGTACGCCCACCCTTACGGCCACCATACGATGGTCCGTTCCAGGTGCTCCGGAGTGCTCCCAAGCACTTTCGTTTGCTCGTCGTCGGCCGGGAAGACATGATCTCCTTTGACCGCCTTAAACACGCCCACCTTGACTCCGACGTCATCGCAAACTGTGCAGCTGTATCTCCTCTCGACCGTGCCAGTCTTTGCCCTCTACGATTCGCGCCAACAGTATCCGCTTTTCGTCATTCACGCTATTCACACGTCCTACAAAACACGCAGCAATAAACGAAACCTAATGATTAACAATTTGAACTCAAACTTCGAATACATTTGCTTTGGAAGAAAATACGTTTCTACATTGCAAGATGAAACTTCGAATACATATGCATTGAAATGAAATACGCTTCTGCCGCCGTGGTGGCTCAGTGTTTATTGTGCTCGGCTGCTGACCCGCAAGACGCGAGTTCGATCCCGGCCGCGGCGGTCGAGTTTCAATGGAGGTGAAACTCTAGAGGCCCGTGTGCTGTGCGATGTATGTGTATGTTAAAGAACCCCAGGTAGTCTAACTTTCCGGAGCCCTTCACTACGGTGTCTCTCATAGCCTGAGTCACTTTGGGACGTTAAGCCCCATTAACCATAAACCAGAAATACGCTTCTACATTGAAAGATAAAATATGATGCATGCGCTACAATCGCATACCACATAGTGCTAAGCATACACGGCCACAGGGAGACAGTTCAGCGCTATGTGGCAAGTGAACTGTCACTAACTTGTCCAAGCTTCAATTCTTCAATGAATACAAGGGAAAGAAAACTGCGATAAAGAGAGCATAGAAAAGTAATAAATTTGTTAAAAGAACTGTATCAGGAAACAGGAAGTCCATAGTAGCTAAAGAAAAATAAACAGAAGTGAAAGCAGGCAAATTATACTCCTAGAGCAATAGCTAAGTGAACGTGAAGAGCAATAGTGAAAGCGAGTCAATGTAGTTGGCTTTAGACTGCGAATTAAAGAGAAGCACCGGCGGCGATTGCGATACAGCTTTCGCAAAAATTTTGCATAATACAACAGCTTCACGCTGGGCTCTTTTTGGTGATCTCCTGAGTGCTGGGAAAAGAAGCACGTGACTGGAAAAGGATGCTTCAGTCAACTCATTATCACCATACTGTGGTTGTTCGATGTAAAATTGCTGTATAAAGAACCATAGCTTCCAACCCAGGAGATGGTGCGACAACGCGCAGTAATGCCTGCCGAGCAGAATACTCAATGGCGAAGGCTGCGTCAAATCTTGTATTACAGAGTTCAAAGTTGTTATTTAGCTGTCATGCTGCCGGCTGATTGCAATTGTTAACGCCATAGCGTTGTTGTTGTTACCTCAAAAACGATGGCACATAACCACGCTGGAGGATTGGCCAGGATTTGGTACAGATAGCCATAAGGGTGCAGTGTCGCAAAAAAAGCCAGCGTCGTCTTCGACAGTGTCCGTAAGGGAAAAATAACGATGGAAGCAAAAAAATATTGAAAGTAAGAAACCGGTCAGAAATTTTCTTGACTGACGTGAATTTCTAAGTGAGGTTTCTGTTGCCAAAGAAAGTACATTAGGTGAAAAGAAAATTGCGCTAGTTTGTGTTTTAGTGGGAATCTAACCAATAACTTCCGTTTGCAATGTGTATAGCTACCATAGCTAACGAAAGCTCGTTGGTTCAAGATGAATAAAGGTGGAGGGGACATAGTGAATGTGTTGAGATCTTTCAGTTAGTGAAGTGTCTTAGAGACATGTGCTGATCAGTATATTCTTAATTTTGAGTATATGCTATGGTAAATTAAATCATGTGATATTAAAGGCATCTGCTGGGGTTGTTCATTGTACTTGTACAATCCAATGCGTGCGTTTGAATGATATATTGGTGTGTAAGTTGCCATTATAGTATCCTTTTTTTATTATGTACGATAATTAGTAAGAAACAAAATTGGAGTGCATGTTATGTGTGCATGTTGGGGAGACTAATTGGATTGAATTATTGAAATGCGTTTACGTGTTCTACTCTTAAAGACAAACCTTACTCCTCCTTATAGTTTTGTAGAGACGCCTGGGAGACCTTGCTTCGGAGCTCGGACCCTGAGCTCCAGCTCACCGCCGTCCCACTGGCTGAAGAGGCCCCCGGGATACAAGAGATCCTGGCCAGCATCTGACGCGACTACCCCATGCGTCCGGATCTCTCCTGACCCTCCTCCCTCAACTGAGGGTAGGTCTGGATGAGGTAGTCTTATTCTGTTGGACAATAAATGGTTTTCACTCACTCACTCCCTCCCTCTTTTGGCCTGTTCAGTTTTTTGAGCTTGATGCCCTAATAACACCTGCACTCACTCAAAAAACAAAGTGTGCCAATAGGGTGAAAGTGACGATGGGTAACAGGGTAGAAGGTTTGGTTGCGCACGGCCAAGCCTTAAGTGATGCTCCTCCCCGTCTCCAGTGTAGTAAAGCCTATAGCTCTAAGTGAAGCCTGCAATTGATTATCACGAATTCAGCACTCACTTCTCGCTTCCCCTGTCTTCCTCTTCGAAAACTTTTCCGTGCACAGTGGCTAATTGCGCAGCGGTAAGCTTCTACTATTAATCTTTCTAGCCATCGATCGTCCCTACCTTACGGGAAATTTCCGCTTAGTTGAACTTGACCCCATTTGTAGAAATGGCATAGAGACTTCGTGTTTCGCTTTTTTCTTCAGGATTTACAGTATTTTCATAGTTTTATAATTAAAATTAAAGACCAGGATGGGTCAAACAAGGCCGCTCTACTGCTAAGAACGGCTTGCCAGGTTTAGGAAGGGCTTGAAATCGAACGCCGAATGCAGCAGGTTGCAGAAGGCTGTGGACTCGGCCTTTTAAGGCGTAAGGCTTGCTTGCCCAATCAGCGAAAGACCGTGTGCGCGAGCGCGCGCGCGTGCGTGTGTGTGTGTGTGCGCGCTTGCTTGCGCGTACGTGTGTGTGCGCGCCTGTAGTGCGTGTGCGTGGGTGTGTGCATGTGTGTGTGCGCGCGCGCTTGCGCGTACGTGTGTGTGTGCGCCTGTAGTGCGTGTGCGAGCGCGCGTGTGCTTGTGTGTGTGTGCGCGCGTGCGTGCGTGTGTGTGTGCGCGCTTGCTTGCGCGTACGTGTGTGTGCGCGCCTGTAGTGCGTGTGCGTGGGTGTGTGCATGTGTGTGTGCGCGCGCGCTTGCGCGTACGTGTGTGTGTGCGCCTGTAGTGCGTGTGCGTGCGTGCGTGTGCTTGTGTGTGTGTGTGTGTGTGTGTGCGCGCGTTCGTGCGTGTGTGTGTGCGCGCTTGCTTGCGCGTACGTGTGTGTGCGCGCCTGTAGTGCGTGTGTGTGGGTGTGTGCATGTGTGTGTGCGCGCGCGCTTGCGCGTACGTGTGTGTGTGCGCCTGTAGTGCATGTGCGTGCGCGCGTGTGCTTGTGTGTGTGTGTGTGTGTGTGTGTGTGTGTGTGTGTGTGTGTGTGTGTGTGTGTGCGCGTGTGTGTGTGTGTGAGAGAGAGAACGAGAGAGAGTGAGAGAGGGAGCGCGTGTGTGTCACGCACGCGGATGCTGTGGTGCTACGGATGATAACGATGATTAATTTTCTTCCCGCAAGGACGGCTTGTGCCAAAGAACTTTATCGCAACAGATAATTTTATAAAAATATCAAGAGATATCATAGGCCCTTTTTATAAGCATTCTACCCAAGAGAACCTGATATCCAGACCAGGTTCCACCCACTCTCTCACCGGTGGGCATCCGGAGACACTTGGCATCAAACCCCCGCCTCTAGCACATGAGGCGGGTTACCACCGCCGAGGTGAATCTAGCAAGCTTAGTTGCAAACATTTTCACCCACTTCACAAGTGCCGCCGAGTCCTGATCTCACAGATACGACCCAAGTTAGATGGAACGTCACAGCATGCGCAGCGGGGCTTAAACTTGAAGTAGCTGACGCGTTTGAATGCTTGCCAGGCAATCAACTCGGAGCACTGTTTAGGGGCATCGGATTTGGTTATGCTAATAGAATTACCTTCAACAAAGAGATTACGGCGGGAAAGAACTAAATGCAGACCTAATCACACAGGGAAAGCCCGTTGTGCCCAACTAATATAAACAGCGCTTCGAAGCTATAGCCCGTATTCGCCTGCACAAGTGATCATGAGACCTGCTTATGAGATTAGGCAGCTTCATGGAAGCGTTCTGAATGAAGCTCGACTTGTGTATGTTTATTAAGCGCATTTTGTCATCCAACTGCTTTGTCTGCTGTGGCAGCTTGCCACAGAACAATGATCATTGTATGTTTGCGTTAAACTTACAAGCTAAAATACCTGCACAAGCTGCAAAACATTTGCTCATTGGACGAAGTGTGGGGCTCTTGAATATGTGATTTCCAACGCCATGAACGGTAGAATACGCCTATTAGAGGTCTGATGAATAATTTGGATTACCTATGGTTCTTTAACGTGCGCGGAAATTCTGAACCACGGACGACGACAACGACCAACTCGCAGACCAACTTGATCGTAACAGCATTTAACGGATGGTACGTTAAATTCCTTTCCCTTTGTTGTATTACAAGTTAGGACCATAGTTTTCCTCCAGACGTCGCAATAGTGTTAAGAAACAAAGCCCCTTAAAAGATTATTGCGATCATAATGCTAACTACATCCACTGGTGGACAAAGACCTTTACGAAACCTAAGCAAATAACCCTGTCAGGTGCCAACTGCGGCCACTTTACCTCCTCGACAAAGTTCTCTTCTCTCTTCCATCCACTACTCCATTTGCCTTTCTTTGGAACCTATATTGCTATCCTTAAGAACCATTCACTTTCTTGCTTTTGCAATGCTCTTGCCTTCGCATTGCATGCCCTGTCTGTGTTGTTGGGTCGCCCAGGCTCCAGATCCCACCGCTGGCAACCATTTGTTACAAGGCGTGTAGCAGCAACCCACCGCTGCCACCAGTTGTCGAAGCGCACAGGATAACTAGAACCCGGGCTCCGTTTGGTAGCGTGTTGAGTCGTCGGCCTGAGGAAAATCTGAAGGTTCGGAGTTTGGGAAACGAAAGACAGGGGGGTTTAATCGCACTTTTAAGAAACTTGTTTACATAATGAAGATCAGAAGAGAAAAGAATCAAAAATTAAGAGTTCATAACGTTGAGCGTCTGGATGAGCCTTTTTGGCAAGGCCCAGAGCGTCCTTTCGCACTCAGCACCGTCCTTAAATCCCCTAACGTTCCGCCCCTCCATCAGGCGGGGCCAATCAAACGCGAGGCACATTTCCCCAACTTGGGCACCAGTCAAATTTGCACAGCACTGTAGCACGTGGAGTCACTCGTTGCAGAGTCAGCCCGTGGCAACGGGAGAGGAGAACTGAGAGTCCGCTGCGAATTCGGGCAGTGCAGCAACAGGGTTGCAAGCGACTCCGTGTCACCGAAAACACATGTGGTCGTTGGGACGCCGCGGGCCTCAACTGCGGCATCGAGTTGTCTGCGGGGTGGTCGGCGCTTGACGGAAACAGGCAATCCCTTCGGCTCCGTCCCTTTATTTCCCCGAACGGACGCCCTTGATTCCGTCCGTCGTCGGTCGCTGCCTCCGGGCGTCCTTCGCCGGAAATGCTCATCCCCAACGAGCGAAGCGTGAGAAAATACCGCAGGCACTTTCTCAGCGCGGCATGCGTCTTTAGTGTCGTCGTCTGGTCAAACGCGGGTCGCAAGCTGTGTCATGGCAGCTTCCTCCCGCCAGACGTGTCTCGGCGGGTAGCAGTCGCCGCTGCTGCACGAAGAGACGACTTAGGCTAATTGCTTGCAGAAGTATGCCAGATGATGATGATGATGATGATGTCCTCAGGCTTTATGGCACATATCCATGGCGCGGGATTGACCAGAAGCCCTCTGCCACTCGCAACTTTGTCTTCTTTGACATCGGCCAAATTTTTTGAGGCGTCTCTAAAACTTAAGCCACATGCCCAAGCAAGCACTCAACTTCCCTCCGAGTAAAGCTGTTCAAAACAGGAATTGCTACAATCTCGTTACTATAGCTCTTGGGGAAAAGCTCACACTGAAAATTTCTCCGGACCCACCCTTAGCAAAAACTAATACGTTTCGAATATACGGTGGGCTATTTAAATTGTATTTGAAACATATTTTGTATTCATGAATTCACTAAAAATATGCAGAAAATACGTTCCTGAAATTTCATGCTTGGTATTCGAAATATATTTTTAAAATGTGCCAAAAATACCTCACTTAAAGCATACTTCGAGCACTTTTCAAATACGTGAAAAAATATGTATGCAGTTTTAGCATCTTGTCAGTGTATTAAAAGTGTATTTTCAGGAATATGAAATTAATTCATCGAAAGTATACTTCAATTCTAGAAAACGGGCAGCCCTTGTAAACGTATATGTATGTAGTTTTAGCATCTTGTCAATGTATTAAAAGTGAACTTTCGTAAATATGAAATTAATTCATCCGAAATATACTTCAATTCTAACAAACGGGCAGTACTTTTAAACGTCTTTGCACACTTCTAGCTGCCGTTGAACAGTCGAGTGCTCGAAATCGCGTTTCGGGAAATGGCATTTGCGTGTCGTCAATGTATTTGAAGTGTACTTCCGTAAATACGCAATTAATTCGTCCAAAGAACACTGAAATTCTAGCAAATTGAGAGTCCGCATTAGCATGTTTGCAGCGCACTACAAGCTGTCGTTGAACATTCTAATGCTCAAAATCGAGTTTCGGGATCGCATTTTGGTGCTGGCCATCTATTTAAAGTGTACTTTCGTGCGCTGAGAAACCGAAATATGCTACGATACACATTCTCACACAAAAACGCTCGAAATATTTTAAGTAGAAATTTTGGTACATGAAGAGCATACCGGACCGCTTAGAAAGAACGGCTAAGTGCGTCCGCGCTTTCATGCAATGTGCCCTTCTAGCAGGTATTTTATAAAAGGCAAACATCTTCAAAAGCGTCACTACTGAGCGAAAATCATGATGTGTACAAAAACCACATAGGTACCACCACCAAAAGCTTGAAACTTCGTTTGCCTTCACCCTTTTTTCCTTTTTTTTTATAGTGGAGTAAATGCAACAACAACAAAAGGCAAACGCAAACGTTTATTCTTCGAATTTCCCATTCTTCACCCGCGCCCTGCGCGCTCGCGGCTGGACGGCCGGTCTACAAGCCAATGCTTTAAAAAAACTGAGGGGTTGATTAGTTGCGCCTCCGCGCGGGCTACTGTGAAAGGGGTGCCTCCTGAACTCCCGCACTGAAAAGCGAAATCGGTACCGAAATAAAATATATCCTGCAACCAGCACAATTGTCTTTTGATCACTTTTCATAGAAATGGAACACGCGGAAGCTAGTGCTCATTGAACAATATGGTAATGTAAATAAATATATATGTATTTGGCGTCAGCGTTGAATTATACAAAAACCGAAACAACATAGAAGAAAATAGTGATGGAATAAAGGCACCAGGTAAACAAAGATTATCTCAATTATTCGCCGTTTCCTCCCACAAGAATAAGTAAGAGCTTCAAGCAATATCAGCAGAAACTCCCAACGCAGCCACGGGCCATTGCTTGATAGCGACAATGGCGGTTATATCTGAGTGCAGATAAAAACGGCATCAATATTGTAAGAACTGTTATTCGGTATAAGAGGTAGCTTTATCGGTACATGCCACTAACAACTGTCATCGCTTCAAAGTTCCTTTACCTCTGGTGAGTCAGTGCGTTCGATGCTATGTTGATCCCATCATTTCACAGTAAAACTTTCTTGACTCATACAAAGAATCTCTTAAAGTTCTTCTCATATTTTCTTTTTCTTTATCTCATTAATTTCTTACATTCCATGAAGGATATCGATTTTAAACGAAGCGGCGGTAAATTTTCCAGTCCTTGAATACTTTCTTGCACTGCCTTGCATAAAAAATTATTATGGTATAGCGCCCGGCGACGCTATAAAGCGCAGGCGCTGAGATCGGCGGTACCAGCGCGCGCTAGAGAAAAATAAAGATCGACAGCGCGTGGTCGGTGGTGGTGGTGAAAACTTTTAATTACTGAAATAGAGTTTGCGAGCCACAGAGTGGCCCCGCTACATGGTCGGCGTCCCTAGTCCGGGACACCGCATGACAATGCCCCGTCTCTAGCCCGTTTCACCAGAGCCCTTTGGGACTCAAGCGAGGAGCAGTTGACAAGGGCAGTCTCCCATGCCTCTCTGGAAGGGGTAGGGGAAGGGGGGAGGTGGGGATTTTGAGTACATGCCCACACCATGTGGAAGATATCACAGGTCTCCCCACAGTGTGGGCATCGCCCATCCGTGTTAGGATCGTAATGCTTTAAGATTGCAGGACACAGTAGAGTACCTGTCTGCAGGCGCCTTAAAGTTCGCTCCTCCGTCTTACTCAGCCCCTTTGCAGGCGCCGGGGAAAGGCGGTGGATGTCGCTATAATGCGTTATAATTTCCTTGAATCGCTGCAGCGGCTGGTTAGTCTCCGAGCCAGAAGAGCTGGGATGAGGAGCCCGGTGAGTAAGCGCTCGGGCAGCCGCGTCAGCAGCCTCATTACCTCGTAAGCCCTGGTGGCCAGGAGCCCAAATGATTCTTTTGGGTGTTGGATCAGTGGCAGTCCGTCTTAGAATACAAGCAGCTAAGGGGGAGATCTCCCCTGCCAAGTAATCATCACATGCTTTTCGGGAGTCCGTAATGATGATTCTCGAATTGGCGTGGGCGGCAGCAAGCGCTATCGCTACTTCCTCGGCTCGCATTGAATTCGGGGCTCGAAAAGAGAGTCCATCAACGTGCATTTCCTGGTGAACGACAGCGGCCGTGTAAAATCCCGTGGGCGATGGGCCTGCTACGTCTACATAATATACACCAGGATGGGAGCCGTGTTGTCTCTCAAGAGCCCGAGCCCGCGCTTGTCGCCTGTTTACGTGCATGTCGGTGTCCATGTTACGGGGGAGCTGGGAGACCCAGAGCATATGGCGCCACAGTACTGGGATACGCTCCGCCTCCTCTGGAGTGCAGTCGTGTTGGATGTGTAAGCGGTTTAGTAGGCGGCGCCCAGGGGCCGTCTGCACCAGGAGCTGCGGGAGGCCCACCTCGTGAACCAATACACGCGTGCTCGGAGCGCACGCCCGGCACGGGCTGTTCGGAACTAGAAGCCTGCCACATCTTGCTCTGGTGCTCCGCATCGACCCCGCAAATCGTCAACAGTGGTGACCCGGCGAACCGTGCCTTCTATCCCAGCGGCGTCCTAGCATGGCGTACTGGCAGGACCCAAGTTTCGACCCGCCGCTCCCAGCGTTCCGGCCTGCAGGCGTCGGCGGGTGGTTCGCCCAAGTGGAGGCTGCGATGTGCCTGAACGGCATTGCCATCCAGCCGTTTAAACACGCAGTCCTTTGCGACATCCTCCCGCCCGACCTCCTGAGTCGGCTCACCTACTCTTCCTTGGGCTGCCGGCCATACGATGAGCTGCGTGCGGCCGTCTTGCTGACTTCGGCGCCTACTATGTTCCGCCGCCGCTCTACGATGCAGCGGACCCGTTTTCGCCGCCGCCAGCCTCTGGCCCTGCACCGGCTAAAGCGCAGGCCCTGAGATCGGCGGTACCAGCGAGCGCTAGAGAAAAATAAAGATCGACAGCGCGTGCTCGGAGCGCACGCCCGGCACAGGCTGTTCGGAACTAGAAGCCTGCCACGCTGGTCATCTTGCTCTGGTGCTCTGCTGCGACCCCGAAAATGCTCAACAATGGTAATGCTGCTCTGAAATTATTTCACGAAGCGAGGACTTAAACTGCGTCAGGAAATTTCATCAAGTAATCATTGCGCGGCAAGGGTCCCTAGTGCACTTGCACACCGAATGATTGGTTTGGTTTATGGGATTTCACGTCCCAAAGCGGTCACTACCTGAAAGTAGACATATTCTCTTACTACTTCCAGCACCTCGCTACCAATTGCGAACTGCTGTTCCCTTGCTAGGCTGTTGAACATTACTTTGGTTTTCTGCATGTTAATTCTTAGCCCCAACGTTCTGCTTCAACTGTCTAACTGATTGATCATGCTTTGCAGATGACCGCAGAACCGGATCATGAGAGGGAAATAACTAGAAGAATAAGAATGGGTGGAGCGCATATGGCAGGTTCTCTCAGATCATGAATGGTAGCTTACCAATAACCCTGAAGAGAAAAGTATACAACACCTGTATCCTACCGGTACTCACCTATGGGGCAGAAACGTGGAGGCTAACAAAGAAGGTGCAGCTTAAGTTAAGAACAACGGAGTGAGCTATGGAAAGAAAAATGATAGGTGTAACGTTAAAAGATCGGAAGCGGGTGGAGTGGGTGAGAGAACAAACGCGCGTTAATGATATACTAGTTTAAATCAAGAGGAAGAAGTGGGCTTGGGCAGGGCATGTAATGCGAAGGCAAGATAACCTCTAGTCCTTAAGGGTTACGGAGTGGATTCCAAGTCAAGGCACGCATAGCAGGGGCGGCAGAAAATCAGGTGGGCGGATGAGATTAACAAATCTGCGGGAATACGGTGGCCGCGCTAGGCGAATGACAGGGTTAATTGGAGAGTCATGAAAGAGGCCTTTGCCCTGCAGTGGGCGTAGTCAGGCTGATGATGATGATGATGACGTCCCAAAGCGACTCAGGCTATGAGGGACGCCGTAGTGAAGGAATCCGGAAATTTTACCCACCTGGGGTTCTTTAACATGCACTGACATCGCACAATACACGGGCCTCCAGACTTTTGTCTCCATCGAAATGGAACCGCCGCCGCAGGGATCAACCCGCGTCTTTCGGGTCAGCAGACGAGCGACCTAACCACTGAGCCACCTGCGAGGAGTTAGCGCCACCCAGCGTTGGTGCGGGGGAGGCGAAGACGACAAAGCACGGCTCGTGCAGACAGGAACGGGGCAACGCGTGGACGAGCGAAGAGGAAGAACGCGACAAGGCTGAGGACATCATCATTATCATCATGGACGTGCTTCGTGTCTGCTGGCGTGCCGAGTTTCCGGGCTAGTGCATCTGCCAGGACGTCCTCCTGGCTACCAGACCCGGACATCAGACCGCCGTCGACAACCTGTTACCACCAGACCGACGCGCCCTGCGTTCCCCGCGTGCTAGCCTCGTTCTGGAAGCATTAGAAGGTGGGCTAACCTCCAGCTCTAACGTCGAATCTTCGGTCAACGTGACCTAGGAGCCACACTTGGGTCCTGCGGCCGTCACGGGTCCGCAATGCGCCAATGACGCCCGCCATGGACACAGCGTTCTGCCACTCCACGCCTCGATTCGGGTAGCAGCAAGCCACCGACCGCGACTGCGCCTCACTGCACCTCCTCGCTCGACTTACCAGCCGACAGAGCCCAGATCAGATGCTCGCACATAAGTGCACTTTCCTTTTACTCTTTCAGTCTTTATTGACTCTTCCTCTCTCTGGTGTGGTCTGTTCCCTTTTCCTATGCACTGATGAGACCGTTTCTTCAGAACTTAAATTGTGTTTTTTTCTAAGCCGCCTCTTACCTCCTCGCGGAAAGTAGAAACGTACTTGCAGTCTTCTCCTTACACCACCACTGCTTTTTTTTCTTTATTAATGATCCACGGCGCGGCTGTACGTCGAATGTTATGAGCATCAATTCACGTTTGCCACTGGGAAACCACAAAAGAGGCTTTGCGGTTTTGTTCCCACTATGTGTCATCCAGGTGAACAACTTAGCCCCAATAATTGGCAAATGAAGTAATTGTACGTCAGCAGTTTTGTTAGTTTTCCTCTGGTCGACGAAGGTTCAGCTTTAGCCTGAAGACTTCACTTAATGACTTGGCCGAAAAAGGAATAACGTACAGATCGCAACGACGTGACTTTTGAAGTGTAACTTTTGACCTTGACAAAATCTACACAGTCTGCCACTTTCATCGGTGGCATTTATATTTCTGTCAAAGCTCAGGAGATCAAACAATCGGGGGCAAAAATTGATCAATGATGATGCACAGCCTTCTTTCATCCGGGTTTCTTCGAAACTTTCCTGTCTCTTTCACCTCTGTCAGCTAGTTTTGATGGGACTTCTATTCCTCTCTTAGGTTCACTTCATCCTCGATCAACTGTCTTGCTCTTCACAAATCATCACTCGCAAACAACTCCCATCAACACTCACAAAAGTGGCTTACAAAATGGCCCTTGTTTAGGTACCCTGAGCTCGCTTTTTGGTAGCCTTGCCGGCGTGTTCCTATAAGATCCTTTCTAGCCTCCAATGAGGAGCGCGGAATTTCAGCCAGAAAAAAAAGAATAACAAATCTCCAGGTGGGTTTACGACCACTGGCAGAGCAGTTAGAAGAATTCTTTCGGCTAAACCGCCGGCTTCGTGGCTCTCAAATTTCACATAGAAGGGACATTTGGAAGTAATTTTCGGTTTTTGGTAGTTCGGATGAGTTACGTGCCTGAAGGCGGTTTCACAACAGCGCCAGTTCGTCCTGGCGGTACAATGACGAAAGCAAACGAACGCGAGGGGAAGAGTGTTCCCTAACCCTCCACGGTTGAGAGGTGGCGCTTCCGGTACGGCTGCAGCGAAAGCACCTGTTTTGGTTCGGCACCACTGCATACAATGCGGACTTCCAATTAATTCCCACTGAATAAGGCACGTACCCTACCAAAACGTAGTATGGAGCAAAAATTACCGCCGAATATCAGGCACTGCGAGCAATTTAGCCGAGAGAAGCATTTCACAACGTTCTCTGAGCGATACAACAGCCCGTACATTATAATGCGGCAGTGACCCAAAATCTCGCTTTTATATTTTTATTTACTCTAGAGCCCTATACGCGCCCTTTTAAAACATTTAACTGCAAGTGGAAAAGAGAGCTATTCACAACAGCTGCGCCTCGAGGCGAAATAAAGAGCTGTTGAAAGTACCTGAACTATTCATGATTTGAGCTTTGCTGCTGCCGCTCCATAGATTCAGTCGCACGGGGTGACCATGGTTCCGGCAAAAAGACGTGCCTCGAATAAACTGCGCATTATATCCGTGTGTGGTTTCACGGAGGAAACTCGCTGGAGAAGCAACAGAGCTCACAAAGCAGGAAGGACTTGTGTTATGCTGCGCTCCCGAAGACGTGAAGAGGCATAAGGTTTTTTTTTTTTTTGTGAAATTCTGAGAGCGATTGGATTCAGATTCGACGTTTTTTTGGAGGGGGGGGGGCGTATTACTTGCGCACTGTGAGGACTCTGTGAGATTGCAGGTCTTATTTTCAACAAACACCAAAGTACAAATAATAAACGAGGCGGCTTTTAACGGAAAGGGAACCAATTACAATATGAGCGAGAAGAAAGGAAAGGAACAAGAGAACAAGGCAGGAACGCACGGGAAAAACACACGGGGGAACAGAACAAAGTGCTTATGATAAATGCAGGAAAAAGAGTCAAAGAGGAAAGTTCACACTACTTGTCTTATTTGAGTAACGAGCGATGAGGACTGGCTGCGTGTCGGGTAGTCAAGGAGTCTCTTGGCGTTCCAAACGCCGATGCAAGGCTACCGCAGCGGCAGCGTTCGTGGGCTCCCGGCACGGTTCCCAGGTCTGGTATCCCGGAAAAAGGTCACGTAGGCGCCAGAGGCGGCCTGTGTGGAGCAGCTGACGGATGGACGGAGAAGAGTGGCGCCTGGGCCTGGTGGTTGAGGCTCTCGACGATGGATGTCCAGGTCTGGTGGCCCGGACGTCTGCGGCTAAGGCCCAAGCCCGGAACTCGGGGAGCCAGCAGAACTCGTCCACGTCCGTCGCCCACCGCGCTCTTCTCTTCTCTGCCACGTAATCCTGTTCGACTTGCCCCGCGTTCCCCTCCGCACGCGCTCCTCGTGCTTTTTCTTCTTTTTTTCACGAACGCCGCTGGGTGGCGCTATCTCCTTACAGAAGGCCCCCTCTTCGGAAGTTTTTTCCAAGGGAAAGAACTCAACTTCAGGAGAGCGACACCAGACGCGTTCGACGATCGCCACACAGAACACCGCACCACAGCGCGCACACTACACACCACACACAATACGACGGTCGTCAATGTTCGAAGCGTTCACAGACCTTCGCACACACAGCACAGAGAGCACATGGAAAGTCAACGTAAAGCGTCCATAGAGGGCGAAGAAACACGGAAAGCATAAAAAGTAGATAGCCGACACTCATAAACAAACATGAACAAACAAAAAACAATTCCAACAAGAACAGGTGTGGGCCACATTCTTCAGTATTCCATTGTTCACATCAAACCACTTCACCGAGAACTTTTCCGGCTAGTACTTCCGTTTTCCTTTGTGAAACCGTTTTCTCCAAACCGACCTCGGTTTCCACCATGATTTTACATGTTCCCGTCCTACGATGTTATACACTCTGTTCTCCCTTGCCTTCGACACAGTCTGCTGACACATATCACACGATCTGACATAACTCTTAATGTCAGCCTGTACACCGGGCCAGTAAAACTCACTGAGCACCCTAGCTATTGTTTGCCGTATTTCATGATGGCCGGATAATGCACTCTTATGTGCCAACTTAAGAACTTGCGTGCGTAAGCCCTTCGGTACCACCGCTTGCTCAACGACCTGGCCGGGACACACTTGGTACGACCGGAAAAGAACACCGTCATCTGTATCAAAGGAGTGGGCGGTCTGTCCCTTGCCATGAAATATTTGCCCCAACTTCCTGCGACACACCTCTAAGGTCGGGTCTTCTTCCTGTTTGAGGCGAAACTCCGGCCGTGACAAGTGGAGTGTGTTCAGAGTGGGGCTTTTACTACTCTCTGAAACCTTTGCTGTCACCGTAAGGGAAGGAACATCGACCGAACTCGTCATGGCAAGAGAAACTGCCTGATCAGTGAGAACTCGCGGGTCAACCGAGAATGGAGGTTTCGCGCCAGGGACATTGCCTATTATGATGTCGTACAAGGGTGTAGACAAGCACCGCGCGATGGCCTTACCCGAAAAGTATGGTGAGGAAATCACCACCTCCGCTTCCGGAACTTCTACACGGGTCCCATTGGCCAAGAATAATGTAGCCTTTTTCCCTGTTAGTGCCGCTGGCGGTACAAGAGACTCACGCACAACAATACCGGTGCTGCCCGTATCCCGTAATACCGAACCAGGCTGGCCGAACACCTCACCGTGCGCCACGGGCATAGCATTTTCCACCGGGTTGGAAGGACAGACCATCTCCCCCAACTGGCCCTCTACGCGCGTTACCTCTGCAGGGTTATCGGGATGTGAGTATCGAGGTGTCATGCAACAGGAGGACTCCTCACGGTCTCCTGGCCTCTTAGCTTTGCACGACTGGGCATCATGTCCTACCTCGCGGCACCAGGTGCAATACAATTGCTTCGGCTTTGTCCGACAATCCGACGCCTTGTGCCCAGTCTTCTCGCAAAGAAAACATCGAAGGCGGGATTGTGAACGTGAAACCTCGTCCTTGGCTTTAACTATCGTGTGCTCACCCTCCTCTTTAAAGAACAACAAGTTATTTTGCCGCTGTGCCTCGATAAAATGATCGGCAGCCTCCGCCAGCTTAGAAACTGTCTTGCCCTCCCGCTCACGTAAGAAAAGGGCTAAACGAGAATGACAGTTGTTCAGAAATTGTTCGCTCACAACCATCTCGCGAACCACCTCAAAAGTGCGGCCTTCACCCCGCATCTCGACCCAACGGTCAAAGAAGCTAAACAACCTGGCAGCATATTGCGAGGCCGTTTCTCCATCCTGGGGCTTGCTCTGGCGAAACTTCTCTCGGTAACCTTCCGCGGTGAACCTAAACCTCTGAAGCAAGGCAAGCTTCGCTTTGTCATAATCCACGGAATCCTCAGGCGAGAGCCGACCGAAGACCCTAAGTGCTTCGCCGCCAAGGCACAAGCTCAACGCCGTTGCCCACTTTTCTTTTGGCCAACCCTGCCCCGTGGCCACATGCTCAAACCTCTTTAAGTAGGCATCGAGGTCATCCCGCGCTTCATTGAACTGTGGTATGAGGCTGTGCGGGTTAATGGAGCTGGTCGATGAGACGCTACGCTCTCCACGGTCACTCGGAAGATTTGCGCCACCCTCCATGAGCCTTATTTGTAGCTGCAAGTTCCGCGCCTCTAACTCCAAGCGTTCCTTCGCAGCCTCTCGCTCAGCCTCTACATTCCGTGCCTCTAATTCCAATTTCTGCTTCGTAGCTTCTCGCTCTAACTCCAATTTCTGCTTCGCAGCTTCACGCTCAGCGGCTCTCTCTTCCCGTGCCTTACGAAGCTCGTCCTCCACCCACGCTCGTAACTCCGCGCCGCACAAGCCCATGCGCTCGCCTAAAGCAACCAAATCTGAAGCGCTCATATTGTTCCTAAATTAACACAACAGGCAAATAAATAAAAACCGACCTCGTCCTGTCGTAGTGGACGCCAAATTTGTGAGGACTCTGTGAGATTGCAGGTCTTATTTTCAACAAACACCAAAGTACAAATAATAAACGAGGCGGCTTTTAACGGAAAGGGAACCAATTACAATATGAGCGAGAAGAAAGGAAAGGAACAAGAGAACAAGGCAGGAACGCACGGGAAAAACACACGGGGGAACAGAACAAAGTGCTTATGATAAATGCAGGAAAAAGAGTCAAAGAGGAAAGTTCACACTACTTGTCTTATTTGAGTAACGAGCGATGAGGACTGGCTGCGTGTCGGGTAGTCAAGGAGTCTCTTGGCGTTCCAAACGCCGATGCAAGGCTACCGCAGCGGCAGCGTTCGTGGGCTCCCGGCACGGTTCCCAGGTCTGGTATCCCGGAAAAAGGTCACGTAGGCGCCAGAGGCGGCCTGTGTGGAGCAGCTGACGGATGGACGGAGAAGAGTGGCGCCTGGGCCTGGTGGTTGAGGCTCTCGACGATGGATGTCCAGGTCTGGTGGCCCGGACGTCTGCGGCTAAGGCCCAAGCCCGGAACTCGGGGAGCCAGCAGAACTCGTCCACGTCCGTCGCCCACCGCGCTCTTCTCTTCTCTGCCACGTAATCCTGTTCGACTTGCCCCGCGTTCCCCTCCGCACGCGCTCCTCGTGCTTTTTCTTCTTTTTTTCACGAACGCCGCTGGGTGGCGCTATCTCCTTACACGCACGCATCAAAAGCCTCATCTGCATCGATCTTCACAGTAACAGTGCTGCAATACATTACTTTTGAAAATTGCTATTTTTGTTGTCTAGGGCTCTAGAAAAATTGCTTTTTTTTAGGTGAATTTCATGACAGGCCGAAATTAGTAGTCCATGTTATCGAACGCATCGAGATCTAACCCATGTTTTTATCTTGGGTCTATTGTCGCAGGTGGATGTAACCTTACGCACCACAAAAACTCCGTGGTGGCGAAAGAACATGTTGATCAGTATACTCAGTTCACACAAGAAAAAGGAGAGAAAAGAATTATACATTTTAGCGCAGTCAATACGCTGTTGATAGGTATTTAGTCGTTATCATCATTAGGATATTTAACATGACAGCTGTAGAACGTACTGCGCCACTTGTGCAAACGAGGCTCTGAGTGAAAAACATACGCTTCATCCTTCGCGTTTTTTGTCCGGCACTAAAGTTTTGCTCCGAGGATAGTAGCGCAGAACGTCTTTACGGAAGGAAGACATCCGAAGTTGGAATGTATTCTATTAATGCTACATACCGCACGGGATTCAGGCCGCATAATAAACCATGCTGTCTGGATCTACTTCCTTCGCCACTGTTGTAAATAAAATGGGCCGCCACGGCGGCTAAGTAGTTATGGTGCTCGTCTGCTGACCCGAAAGACGCGATTTAGATCCCAGCCGCGGTGGTCGAATTTCTATGGAGGCTAAATTCTAGAGGCCCGTGTAATGTGCAATGCCAGTGCACGTTAAAGAACCCGAGGTGGTCAAAATTTACGAAATCCTTCACTACAGCGTCTCTCACACCATGAGTCGCTTTGTTACGTTAAATCCCATAGAACAACCATACACATAGACCGAAAGTTGTTAACAGCTGCAAAAACAGCTGCTCCAGTCGTTTGGAGTTCTTTACAACTTTCGGTTTCTTCTAACCTCTCATCTAATGCTGCGCAGCTAACATCCCATACTGTCTGGACTTGCGTTTCTTCAAATCAGTTATTGGAGATCTCCTGAACTTGCCCTGGTTACAATGTACCTGGACAGGCTGCAACCAGCCAGAGCGGTAGTAATCAAAATTTTACACAACCCAGGTGAATATCATTTCGGTTCTATTTCTGCACGGCCTCAAATTAGGGCATTTCATAACCTGATTGTCTTTCCTGTGAGTCGTACTTGATCTATTCGACAGGTGGAGCTGTTTGTGAACTCGTTGCCTGTTATATCACAAATTCGATTTCAACTTGAGCGTTACTCAAAACTCCTTATTTCACACATTCTTCGGTACGCGTTAGGCTCCAGCCTCCTATACATGCGTCGCGATAGCTACGGATGAGTGTTCGGCGCGTCGTAAAAGCGTCCCTTTAGACAGCATCACTCAATATTGTGATCCACACTATATAGTGGCGTGTCCTGTTTTTGTTACACTTATGGCGTCATACCTGATAACTCCATCGGAAAAAATTGCTAGATTTACTCTCAAGGTGCCCGAAAAAAATTTCTTCTGAAAAGCCGTTTGTTTGTTTCGCACATTGTTTTTGAATGGCTGCACAACGCCGCAGTTAGAGGGCAGATTCTTCTAACCAAATGTGTCCCCTCCTGAATAAGTGTTCTGACGTGCTAAATGTGCAAGGGGCGAGAAACTAGATTAGAAAAGGCACTGAGGCAGTGGACAGCGCAAGGTGGTTGTGTTTTCCGCTGCTGTGTACTGCCCACTCCCTCCGCCTGAGCCTTCTGGGGGTTTGGTACGTATAATGGGTTACAAACTGTCCTACAACTATACACTTCACAGTTAGAAATTAAAAGTCAGCCACCACATATCAGTTTAAAGAGCCCCTACCCTCTCCCACCCCAAACGTCATCTCAAAAAAAAAATTATTGGCGATTCTCTCTTTGTACTGCTGATGATCTGCGTTAGCTTCTCCTGCTTGTTCGTTTGCAAGTGGTGCATATGCCACGCATGAGCGTGTGACGCTTGCGTTTCTGCTTCGATACGGTTAGTGCGATGCATGAGGCACGGGCTCTGTCCACGCTGTAGTGACGTGATGGTGCCCTCGCGGGAGGGGAAACTTCTAACTCGATGGTTAAAACTACAGCCAATTTTTGGCCGCGAACTCTTCCTTTAACCGTAAGGCACTTGTGAGAAAAAAATACCCTCAAGGTATAACGAGCCTCCTTAGTGCTGATAACGCGCATCTTTCGCGCTGATATTCATCCAGATTTGTCAACCCCTACTCATTTTATAGAGTAATGCGTTTTCAGCGAGTTATCTCAAAGCGCAAAGAACTTTTTCTTTCTCTTTGTTGTTACCAATGCCACCGCTTTCCTGCTTCTTGATATTTCAGTGCTAATCAGCATTATTAAATTATTTTGCATGGACACTAAAGGCTTTGGCATTAGGCTCTCTGAAGACATCGCTTTTTATACTTCACTCTGTCTGTTTGCTGCAATTTTTGCATTACATATGATATATGGGGTGAGTAGAAATTTAAAATCGGTAAAACATACAATCGTCAATATTTGAGCAGATAGTTCTTTTTTTTGCTGAACAGCCGCTCCAACGCCGCGAAACGCATTCTATTTTAAAAGATTAATGAATTTCCTGCCCAAGTTCTACAAACAATATTCATATGAAACATTTCCCCTAGTCTAGAGGATACAAATTACCGAAATCAAGTTTTGGGGCGATTAGTGGTTGGCAATTAGTCTGCTCCCCACTCTTATACGGTGCTTTGTAAACAATAAAATAAACTGTTGAGGCAAGCCATCCGAAAGCCACAGCCACTAATTTGAAAGCCACTAAATTGAAAGAAGCTCGAGTTCCTGCGTACCTTTCGGATTAGCCGAAAGATTGGTAGCGATGACATCTGAAGAGGCTAAACTCTGAGAAATAAAACCGCAATTACCGCCTAATTCTGTTATGGCGCCGACGGCATCACGCGCATTTACGAAGCAAGCTTTAGATGCCACTCTACCAGCACAGACGTGTTTAGTTCAAGACGGGCGTATTCTCCCACCAAGGCTTCAACTTCACGCAACTCCAGTGCATTACTGATGTGCACCTTGTGTCGTTGCTGATGGGAAACGCCCTGCTCTTAGCGTGCGGTCATATCAACAGCTACCAAGGATTGAATTTCTGGAGGCATCAGAGCTGTACACGAGGATATGGTGCAAAAGACACGCGCAGCGTTCCACTTACGAGTGTTCAGCAACAATAGAACCGGCGTATGCTATGAGAGTGCAGTTAAATTAGAGATAAACTAGCGCCGAACCATGCACACCATAAGAAAAGAACGAGGACGAGACACAAGCGCTAACTCACAACTGAAATTTTATTAAGGCGACAGCCTTTAGTGTCTCATCGTTGTAAGCAGCAGTTGTCGACAGAAATTTCCTGCTTTTCAATTTGTCGAAACGACCGTGACGTCACAGTGCGCGAATTTCAAACGGGGCCAATTGTACTTTGGCTAGTAACCATGCAACCAATTGAAGGGACCGTATAGTCATGCTCCATGTAAGTGGGACTGAAGTTAGTTAATTGCTTAATTACCCAATTAGCCTAACTAACTTTTCTAGTCAGGCCATATAAATAAATAAAACCCAGTAGGAAATTGGTCGAGCTCGGGAATCGAAACCCGGTCTTCGGCGTGCGAGAAGAGCATGCTATCCACTCCGCCATGGCAGCTCTTGTTTTTTCTTTATTGCATGGAAGAACTTCCGTAAAAAGAGGGAAAACTTCAATCAAACTGGTTCGCGTCTCAAGTTACCGGGCTGCTTAATAGGAGCCCACCATAGCCATAACTCAACACTGCATCCCCATCAAAACATCAAAATTCAGGGAGGCACACACATGCATCTAGGCACGGCAGCCATCTTGGAGGTTCTTTGCGTGCAGCATATGCACTCCTCACCAAAGCACACTGTTCACGAAACACAGATTTGGACGATCTTGGTGGCTCGGCATGTCTGTCCATCATGCGGCTTTTTCAAAGACTGAATAGTCCCATCAACACAAACAGATCATAAGGCAGAACAGAGTTTTTGCCAACAGGCAGAAATCTAATAGTGTATGGTGTAATTTCAATGTCCTTCTTAAGAGTTCGTTGTAGTATGTCCCAAAACAACATGGCATCACGGCACAGGATCAAGCAATGATCAATTGCCTCAGGCACGTTACACAGACGGCAATTCACATTCCAGGGTACGAACATCGCCTTGTCATTAAGAAATGTCTTGACAGGCAGCGTTGCTGTGCGCAGTTTGGAAAAGAACGTTTTAGCGGCTGCCTGAATGCACATCCACCTAACACGATTTAGAACACTGATGTCCAAAGACCCCAGAAAAGGCTGCCGATACAATGGTGCAGGGAACAAAGACTCAGTGAGAGCCTGGGTCATCTGTTTTCTCGAGAGGCTATAGAGGTAATCTAAAGAGAAGCGCACAGTGAGGAAATTGAAAGTGTCAGCAAGCTCCTTAATGAATCCCCATAAAGTCCCCTCACGAGCCTGCACAGTTGGTGCGAATAAGTCAGGCAGATGAAAACTAAGCCACCTAATGAGCACAGCTACCAGAAACGGGTGGTTGGCCGATTTGAAAAATAAAAACCGGGAAACAAGTTGATGCACGAACAGGTGAACAAGGCCCACTCCACCACCCTCTAAGGGAAGGAACAAGTTGTCACGCCTCATGGGCTCCCATTGAGAGCGCCACACGATTGTTGCAAATATTCTGTGTATTGCTTGCACCTTCCTCCTCGCACAATGCAGGACTTGAAGGACATACGCGAGCTTTGCAAACAAAAATATGTTACAGACCTGTGCCCTCGCAAAAACTGAGAGTTCCCTACCCATCGAAGCCTGTGTTTGCCGCCGTATAGTTACAATTTGTGAGTCCCAGTAGGCTGTACTGTTGCGAACTTGGTGTAGCGGAACGCCTAGGTACTGAAGAGGGCTACAGTGCCAGCATATGCCACCGAACTGGCTTGGCCTAGTTCTCCAATGACCCAACCAAAAGCCTTTGGATTTCTCTAAATTAAGAGCCGCGCCTGATACATCGCAGAACTGTTTAGTCAAGTGTAAAACCTCAAGTACACTCTTTTTGTCAGAACAAAAGAGGGCGACATCATCAGCGTAGGCTACAACTTTAACTTCACATTGAGCCAGAGAGAAACCGCGGATAGCTGCGCTGTTCATTATACTGAGACAGAGGGGTTCCAGATATAGGGCAAACAACAATGGAGACAGTGGACATCCTTGACGATCAGATGCTTCTTTGTTCATTCCAAACCATCGAGCTGGCATGGCGGAGGTATTGACTAACGAAACCAATACCTCCGCCATGCCAGCTCGATGGTTTGGAATGAACAAAGGCGCGTCTAGTGAATACGGTGTCTTAACTCACTCCCATCCTACTCCCTTCCCTTTCGGCGAGGTTTAGGTGCCCACCGAGATATGAGAGACAGATAATTTCCTTTCCTCAAAAAACAATTTACCGGCGAGCGAGGCGTAGAACCGAATGGGCAATGGCGTTCTATATATGCAAGATTCTGTCGCGTTCCACTCTTAGAGGCGAAGCTTAACATCTTAACCACACATCAATGGCCACACTTTAGGTCAAAAAAAGTGCCCCCCCCCCCCACCCCCCTGAATTTTGACGGGTGTTCACCGAGATATGTGAGACAGTTACTGCGTAATTTCCTTTCCTCAAATACAATTTTCATTTTCTTCATTACGGGCCCTCTTTATCTTCTTTCACTCCCACTTGCTCCCTTCCTCTACAGTGCGGTTCAGGTGTCACCGAGATGACAGAGAATTACTGCGCCATTTCCTTTCCTCAAAAAGCGTTGCGTTCAAAGGGCAAGGCATCGCTCAGAACGGGTGGTGGCGTTCCGTGGACTCCCTGGCAGCGCTACAACACGCTGTCGCGTTCCACTCCTAAAGGCGAATCTTAAGCGTCAATAATTAGGAGTTAATTAGTATTCAGGCATTAATCAGTAATTGTATTTTATTTTATTTATTTACATGATACTGCAGACCTTTTTGGTCCAAGCAGGAAGGGCAAAAGCAAATTGTGCAAGAAATGGTTACAGAACAACTTACGTACATACATATGTTTAAATTTCATGCATGCAGATATAAAAGCACTCCGATATACATCTTCGTCACATCTAAAATAGTCACCAAAGCGCGTTGCAGAAGGGCATTTACAAGGGTTAAAAGACATGGTAATGGCCTCTTTGAAGCTAGGACACGGAAAAACCTCTTCCGGTAGTGAGTTCCAATCACTGATTGTTTTCGGAAAAAATGAAAACTTATGGGAGCTTGTTTTTGCGAAGTGAGGAGTTAAGCTGTAGGTGTGTTGTGTCGCGTTTTTCGAGCTGATGATGGAGTAACATAAGGACTTGCCGAGATGCCAAACTTTCCCTGAATTAAGCAGTACAAAAATTCTATTCTTGCTATCTTTCTTCGGATGCTGAGAGGTTTTATCTGGTTTGTTTCCATAAGGAGAGATGGAGATTCGGAGGTTTTATATTTATTGTAAACGAAGCGCACAGCACGCCTTTGAACTTTTTCTACCTGTGCAATGTCCTTTTTCGTGGGAGGGTCCCATACCATGGCAGCGTACTCGAGTTTCGGCCTAACAATGAATTCGTAAGCGAATTTATTTACATTGCTTGGTGTTCCCCTTAACTTATGTCTTAAATATCCCAGTTTTTTCATTGCGGAAGAAGTTATATAACTAATGTGGTCACTCCATGTGAGCTGGTCATTAATGGTTACGCCTAGGTATTTGTACCTGGTTACCTGAGTCACAGTTCTAGAATTGTGGGTGTAGTTAAACATTTGAGGCACCTTCTTCCTTGTGATACGCATAAATACAGTTTTTGTTTAGGGTTTAGTGACATTCCCCATTTCGTACACCAGAATGAAACATCATTTAAAGCAGTATTAAGCAGGGCTTGGTCCGAAATAGAACGTATTTCTTTAAAGAGCATACAGTCATCAGCAAACAGATTAACCTTTACATTTTCATCAATGGCAGAAACTAAATCATTTATATAAACCAAAAACAGTAGGGGACCCAACACACTCCCTTGCGGAACGCCTGAGGTGACCTCGAGAGGAGAGGAACTAAAACCGTCAACCTCCACATACTGTTTTCTATGCCGTAAGTAAGCAGCAATCCATTTTATGAGTGGTGCAGGCACTCCTATTATTTTAAGTTTGAGTAGTAGTTCATTATGGACATCCTTATCAAATGCTTTACTGAAATCGAGGTAAATGACGCCTACTTGTACGGACTTATCTAATACGGCACTAAAGGTATGGATAGCTGTTACTAGTTGCGTAACAGTTGAAAATCCCTTTCTAAAACCATACTGACATGGACTAAGCGCTGAATTTGTATTTAGAATCTGCATTATATGATTTGCAACCATGTATTCAATGAGCTTACATGAAGAACAAGTTACGGAGATAGGATGGTAGTTCCCCACCGAAAAACGGTCCCAGTTCTTGTGAATAGGCACGATTCTGGCTGTGAGCCAATCAGGAGGTAATGAAGCTAACATCAGTGATTCACGGAAGATTTTGCATAAGAAATTGGCTAGGGATTGTGCGTAACGTCTTAAGAATGCATTTGGAATACCATCAGCACCAGTAGAACACTTTGCCTCAAGTCTGAGAAGCATCTCCACGATGCCCTCATAAGATACCAAGATAACAGGCTCGAATGAGGAATTAGGAACAATGTTCAGATTATTAGCATCATCGTCATCATCGTTAATGGAAAACACAGAATGGAAAGAGGAATTAAAGTGCGCTGCCATTTGTTGTGGACATGGTATGACCTCATCATTCACAATTATCTGCTGAACAGGCTGAGTGGAATCCCGGAGGTGGTGCCAAAATTTACTAGGATTTTTGTGCATAAACTGCGGAAGGGTTTCAGTGAAATAATGTTGCCTGGCCGACTGGATGCTAGAGGACAAATCCACCATCAACGCGTTTAAGGAACTCGATTTGGGGGGGGGGGGGGGGGGGATTGGGGGGAATGAATAATGTGCCGACTAATCCATGGATTTGTTTTCTTTAAGCGTATCTTTTTATCTGGAATAAAGTTATTAATGCAATACTGACAAAGCTCTTTCAGTTTTGCCCATAATTCTGGCACGTTCTCGGCTGAGAACGTTTCAAATGCCAGTTCTAAGTGATCCAGTACAGACTCGTCTCTTCCCTTTGAATAATCTTTAATGAATTTGTGCTTGATTGTTTTTGTTTGATGGCCTTTGGATAGAGCGAAAGATACAACTACTATCTTATGGTCAGATATGTCATCGTATACTACAGTTGAAGAATCAGAAATCGAACGGTTTAAAAACACTAAGTCGAGAATAGAGCTGGCAGATCCGCTTACCCTAGTTGGTTCCAAGACGACTTGTTTCCGGTTATGAGTAAACATAATATCGCTAAGAAGGCCTGGGTCATGCATTGATTCGAAATTTTCAGTACACCAATCGATGCTTGGAACATTGAAGTCACCAGCAAGAATTATGTTCTTCTTGCCAAACAATGAAAGGTGATCCTGCAGCCTACCCAGTTAATCAGCGTCAGAATTTGGTGGCCTATACAATGCGCATAGTATGAAGGTACGGCAGTTGTACGTGATCTCTAGAAATAGGCTTTCATGATTTTCGATTTGTTGTAGAAGTGTAGCTTTAATGTTGTGTTTTAGTAACACTGCGACACCGCCTCCACGTGATGCCCTATCACGTCTGAAAACAGAGTACGACGGAGGAAAGATACAGCCACTACTAATATCAGGGTAAAGCCAGGTCTCTGTTATTATGGCTGCGTGCGGATTATGAGTAAGCAGGGCTACTTCGAGGGGTTCAGTTTTATTAACTAAGCTTTGCGCATTCGTGTTCAGAATAATAAAGTGGGGAAGATATGGTTCTCTGAAGGTTGAGCGTCAATCTGAGGTCCTAGCGTCCGAGGAAAGAAACTGAATTCGCTTGCATGTAGCATCGTTCCATACATATGTCTGATTTTTGACTGTCAGCTTGTCATTAATAAGCTTTACTTTGAGACCGTTTTTCTCTCCGCTTCAGTTGATTTCCATAGTAACTTACGTTTTCTCAATGTTTCCCGAGAATAGTCAATCTGTATGAAAAAATCGGACCCCTTTAGTTTACTTACATTCGAAAATACATTTTTCTTTTCTACATAGTCCTGAAAGTAAACTATAACTGGACGCTCCTTATCACTCTTTTTTCCAAGCCTATGAATGCGAGTCACTGAGGACGTTTAGACGCCTAAAATGGTCTGAAATATATCAATGAGTACCTTGTATTTGAGCGATTTTTCATTTTCCTTTTCGTCTTCAGCAATTCCGTGAACAATCAGATTTGAGCGACGGCTACGGTCTTCGATGTTGGTAACCGTTCTCTGTTGTATGTCGAATGACTGGTGAACAGATTCCACGTGCTGCTCAATTTGCGGTATCCTGTCAATACTGATTTTAAAGTTGGCAATACTATTCTCTACTCCCTCGAGTGTAGCGGACAAAACATTAAGAGACGCGTTTATTTTGTCATAACAAGTTTTCAGATCTGAAATATCTTTTTGTATTTGATTCTGCGTTCCTATAATAAGATCGAACATATTTTGATCATACGGACCCGGATTGCTTTCCACGTCACCACACAGCAGAAGTTTACATACCAAAAAACACTGATACGCCATGTAAACACAACGCTTAGGGCACGGTAGGACCAGTAACATGGGATCGTTACTACGGAAAGAACAGCAACCAACCTGAATAAACAAGAGGGGAGGCATGCTCAGTTGCAAGTCCCGGCCCGGTTAACCATTAATTAGTGATTTGTCCTCACTTAGTAATTAGTATTCAATTATATGTGACGCCACCAGTGCCACAGAAGCAGCGAAAGTGGTTCGGAAAACGCTTTCGCCTCTACGCACTTTAGACAGTCAAAGTGCCCCCTGAAAATTTTTGAACCCAGGAAGCACCTTATATAAGGTGAGAATACTACACGCAGCAAAAATTAGACTTAGCTGATTTACCGCCACCACACCCATCCTATCGATCCGTGAAGCTCGCATTCTTTGCCGAAAACAGTTCAATCTCCTACGTACACCAGCCACATTTTATCTGTACCGGCACACTTCCACACCTCAGTGCCCAATCTGTCCACACACATATGCAGACATAGAACACTGCCTTACACAATGCCACGTAGCATTCCAGTCCCCTGCCTATCCTTTCCCGCCACCCCCACCGTGGCCCATCTGGCTTGCCTCCTGGGACCTGAACCTGCAACGCGCCCTCGTCACCTTGGCCCAGGACCTATTGAACGCCTAACATAAGGCTGTTAATAAAAAGTGTCACACCACCACCACCACTATATAAGGTGAAGTTTCAAGGGGAAAGAAGGATGACATAGATGAGAAAGTGAACAAAGGCAACCATTTGGGAATGGTTGCCATTGTTCACCTAGTCCATGTCACCCTTCTTCCAGTCCTCGGAGAATGCATGCCTCTGAGGAACTCCTCTAAACAGGTGGTGAATAGCATTGGCAAGATTGTGTCTTCCTGCTTGACACTCTTTTTATTGGAATTTTATTGCGGACTATCTGTGTGCAGAACTGTGCAGTTGTTACAGATATCTTCCTAATTCTCTGTCAAATGTGTTGCTGCAGACTGTGAATGAGTGGTCTGCATGAGGGCTTTGAGACAGGCTAGAAATATTTTGCCGATCGAATCCCGCTTTAATATTGTGATAATGTACTCACTCATGATCAAAACTCTAAGGCTCGCCGAGTTAAAGCTCAGTTCGAACGAATGTAGTCCGTATTACAAGGAGAACATTTAGTGTCACTTACTTCGCCAACAATAACCCCGATTAAACAGATCATAGGCACCTTGACCACTTTTCGACTCAAAACATTTGTCCAGCTTGACCACGCTTGTGAAATGTCCCAGCCCTCACTGTTATGAATTTCGCTTCAAGAAGCAGACGTGTAGCTGTATGTTTGCTCTCAAGCAACGCTCAGCACCGGCCGCACGCAATTTAAATAAGTACTGCGTCATACGGAAAATAAAAATGCTTCAGGTTTTTGCTTGAAACGTAGACACCACTTTTGCGTTTTCTTTTTCTACCACCATCAATTGGGCCCCTGCATTCCTATTTCGTTGCACTGAATGCTTCAGGAAGATCCAGCATGCAAACAGCACGACCATTCCCTCGCGTGCATCTCTTACTGTCAAGACATGGCAGTGCACTCTAGATATTTCTCTTAACTAAAGAACGCTATGTGGTTGTTCAGCGAAATTTCGTTCTGAAGGAAACCTATGGTGCTTGTCGGAAACCGGTCTGAAAAAAATATATATATATATATTCTTGCAAGCCAAAACTGCAATATTGCGTCGTATATTCTGTTGCTTCGTATCTTTCACTGTGGGACTGGTATTTCGCACCAGCATCGGCACCCCCTCACCCTGATTGCTTGGTTAGACTGCTTGTCAGAATTGGTCAGGCTATCTATAATCTATTGCACCATTGATATCTGCTAGCTCTATCTACATCAACCCACTCGATCTTGAAGTGGTTGAGCTTTGTAGTACGCTAGTCCACACGAGTGGCTCTCCCTGATATTCTTACTAGTCATATTCTTTGGAAGATTTGAGAAATTGCATTATCCGATTTATTTTGTTGACCTCCGCAGTAGGTGATATGACCCCTGCCCCCCCCCCCCCCCCCAACAACAGAAAAGAAAAAAAGACCGCTACAGGAAGTAGCAGACACCCGCACCATATAAAGTTAAGCCATTTGTCATATAAAGCTAAGTCTTGTGCCATTTCAATGGCAGAAGTCGTGCTTCTTGACACAACTATTCATGCAGATAACGGGTTCGGTTTTTTCACAAAGTTTAGGTTCTAAGTGATCTGCCGCAGATGTCAAGGACAGCAGCAGCAAAATTTGAACACTGGGAGCATAAAGAAAAGACGAAAATTTAGATCATTTTCATGGGCGAAAGCAATACTTGCTGAATCTACGGCTTTGTTCGCTATTTTATAGCTATTCTATATACAGCAGAGGTTGGACTTTCCTTTAATCAATCTCGTGTTAGTCGAAACAGACAGAAAAACTGTCCAAGTTCACATTTTCACAACATGGCTACACCATCTCTCGCTGCAGGGCTATAAGCCAGTCGGTCCAGGCGCAAGTATACGCCGCACCGTAACCGTGCGGTTTTAAGTGGCACGACGCAGATGAAGAGGTTATGTGCTCGAACGATCTTTAGTACCGTGTATTTTTTGTGCAAAAAGGAAAGGACCATTGTGAGTTTCTTTGCATTGGACACGCGGCGGTAAAAAATAATGTCAGCTACTTCGCCGTACTCAATTTCCTTAGTCAGGCAGCCGAGAATGAAAGCTAGAACATTAAGAACGCTCGAGCTAGTTTTGCAGCAGAAGCGCTGTTTCGTTACGATATTCGTTTGGTCTTAGTGAACTTTCGCCGTTGCGCAGACAAAAAAAGAGAAGAATCAAGCAAGGCTGGGAGGAAAGAGAAGAATAATAACTAAATTCTGTTTTTTTTCCAACACGTACGCCAGTTTAAGAGAACGCTTATTTAAGGTCTACAAGCGACAATAATGTTTGTCATTATTCATTCACTATGTCATGGCGCATTCTCTAAGGTATTTCAAAGGTTAGCTAATCACTTGTTTTAATACTTATCTTTTTTGCAAATTCTGAAGTCCTTAAGGGATGTACAATTGGGCCCTTGTGTTCTAGTAAAATGAGACTCTGCACTGCCCGAAGAGAGCACCAACTGGCCGGTGCGGATGCTCCTTCCTCTCAATACTAGACAGATCTAAAAGTACTGTTGATAGCATCACCGTACTCAAAAGCTGTCTACATCTCAAAAGCTTGCTTCTGGATGCAGAGACGCCATCAGGAGGTCAGTATGCCGTGACTATTGTCGTTCAGTTCTAAAGTTGTCTGTAAAATGTCGGCGTGCTAGCAGCGACCATTTTACATCTGTTCGCATTTTTAGATTGGTCTGGTTCAAAGGGCTTATATTACCTTGACTACATTGCATTCAGTTTCAAAATGTGTACGAATGCTTTCAGTAAGCTTTGTTTTGTTTGGTGGCTGACGCGTCGCCCATGAATGGGTAGCATATTGACGACAGCCACAATGCAAAAAGGCATGTGCCGTATAGTTTGCTTTTTCAACATTTGGTATCATTTCCGCTCCGCACTGATTTGATAAACTGCCGTTCGGTTGACCTACCCTAGCGTAGGGACATGTTCTACGTGTGTTCTGTGAGGTACAGTTGAATTGAAGTTGAAAGTGAGTAATTTGGAAATAAACTGTTTGAATTCAGCACTAAACACGAACACCATGAGAATTCGTACTGTGTTTGATGAAGTGATACACTTTTCTTTTACGTCTGCAATATTTAACCGCACAATTTCCTTCAAAACTTTAAACCAAAACCGCCTACGGCCAATAACGAAGTTTCACAGACAACTGCTCGCTTTAACTCACAATACCTTCTCGCAATAAAAAGAAAGAAGTTGACTGCTGCTACCCGTGTTAGCTTTTCCTCGAAGCATGAAGCGTTGTCAATAATGGCTGGCTGCAGCGGGCTTCCTCCAGCAATAAAGACAAAATTGCAGGAGTAAAGAGAAAATAAACTGCACAAGTAGCTTCCCCGCCTGACGTCGGAGCACTTAGGCAGCATAAGAGGAAAAATATCATTAAGCCAGATCGCCTGCGCTTCGCATTGTCTGCGTTTGTAAATCCAATCAACCTTTTCAAAAAGAAGTCGAACCTGTTTACCTTACGGCGCCTTATAACCATGAGCTCATTGCAGCCGAAACACCGAGTACATCCTCTGGAAAAGACGTCCAAGCTTAATATTTTTTATAAGGCATATCTCTTATGTTGCACGTGTCCTGTGTCAACACAAAGCGATTAAGGCCCGGAGTTTCTGAAACAAATATAATCCTTTGGAATGTTGACACTGTCGCATAATGTCCATCTCTTCGCATTATCGGTAATGTCAAATGCTGTAGTGAGACACAAGAAGGCTAACGATCGTGCTACACGTGGCTTTGTTGTACGTGTTTCAAAAAGAACATTTTTGTCCAAGTACCTTGAATGTCTAATCCTTGTATTCACAATACCGGCGTGAAAAAACACCCCCAGGACACACACACGTGGCGTGGACAATAGAGCGTGTTACGCTGCCCGCGAGCCTCCGGGAACTTTCCATGGCAGCCACCTTCCGACTGTCCATTCCTCCTCCCTCGCCGTGGTAGGCGGCGTTGTGGCCTGCTAACACGTCGTCACCACACGCCACCTACCGCCGCCACCGGGGCGTGTTACGCCGATGACGCCGACTACGACGCAGAACGCAGGAACGGAGGCCTAAGTGGTGCGCTCTAAAAATTGCTGGCGGTTTAGCACTGGTAAGAGGGAAATATTGTGCAAAAGCGTTTTTTTTCAGCTGTAAACCACCGCCAAGCGCCTTAAAGCACGAATGAGATGTCCATTGGCCCACGGAGCCAGTTATGGGCTTTTCCTTTCATTAAAATACTTAATCCACAACTTTTTCCACACCAACGCCTACGAACCCAGTGACAGGAAGTGACTTCCTCGTTTCGCCTTCGGGCTTCTTCTTTCGCGCTGTTTTCACCAATGTCAGTATGGACCAACTAGCCCAGCAAATAGTTCTGTTACGACTCATTCTACGTCGTCCGTAACTTCGATGACGTTCGTCTTCGGTAAGCATTTAAGGCGTGCACATACTTGGCTGTTCCACATCGTAGCGGCGTCGGATACTGGCCCGTTGTTAAATTTTACTCCTTTTGGACGCTGTCACCGCAGGAATAATCACCGTGCGCTAACCCAAATGACCGAATTTTTTTTTTCATTCTCGCTGCGGTGATGGTGAAGCCAACGAAAACGCTTCGACCTTCGTGCTCAAAAACTTCGTGCTAAAACGCTTCGTGCTGAAAAAGCTTTTTTTTTTAGTTTCATAGTTCTATTTGCAATCATCGGGTATTATTTTATATCTGTTTGTACCCTAGGCATTATGGAAGTTAAATGGTGGGAAATTGGCGATAAACGTTAAATATTTAACGACACAGCAGAAAAGGTTTCGTATGGTTCTCTTTTGGTTTATATTGAAACTACATATTTTAATAAATGGAAGTGGTTCCTTTAGAAACTTTGACAGTTGGCTGGACTTCATCTACTGAGTTGTTTATTCATTGGTGTGTGTTTAAAGGGACACTGAGGAGAGCACTATTAATATTTTTTTATAGTAAAATCCGATAGTTCGGCATGTCATGGCTTTGTTGCCACTTCGCCGGCAGCGAAAGATGCATTTATTTCTAAGAAATTTGGATTCGAAGTTGAAAAAGTTTTTCCCGCCGCTCTGATTCAAACTTGGGATTCGTCTATGACGACAGAGGACTAAGAGACGTGAAACATGACGTGCACATGACGTAACGCAGACTCCGTGATTTCTGGTGCCAGCAGTGCGGCCTAGCAGCAGCAGAAAAGAAAGCTACCGCCTGCCGCACGTTGAAGGCATCTATCGGCTATTGCGGCCGTCGCTACAGTCGCTTCGATTACGTTTGCACTGGCGTTTTGCCAGCGTTACGATGGATCTCGTTCTCGAAGTCGTCAACGAAGTTCTCGCAAATAGACAACTTTAGCATACCGTGCACCTTGTTACCGCTAGCCGAATACCTGGAGCGCGCCTACCGCCGGAAAACAGGCGCTGATTTGTCCCGATGCTTCAGGAGCGTGCGTAGCAGCCGGGCACGTGGCGCCATCTGGAGACGTCAAGGAGATTTGCGCATGCATTGGCTGCGCCTCAGTGATGCATGGTTTCTCGGTTCCTGGTGTTGCTAGAACCATTCGTTCTAGCAACACTGTTTTGTTCTATGATCTCATCACGCTTGTACTTGCGAGTTTGGCCTGTGGCGGCGATACCTGTATTTTGGTTCTTGCTCTTTTCTACATTACAAGAGCTTTGTTGTCAGTATGAGTGGCGTTTTTGTAATCAGGAGCTGGTATTCTGTCGATACAAGCCAACTTCAATTTCTCCTCAGTGTCCCTTTAAAGGAAGCTGAGACTGCATTCGTCATCATAGCTCTCGATGCTGACTCACTCATCACCACCTCCGTCATAATTTCTGTTCGGTTTGTCTCCTAGAGCACGAGCCTTCTATATATGTCTGTGTTCAATCGTTGTAATCACAGCCTGCGTTTCTCTACATGCGGATAAAATTATCCTCCAAGCGATTTCACGAAAATATACAAATCGACGAATCTAGCGGAGTACGACTCTTCACAAAGATGTACATACAACCCGTACCTGCATTCTGCCGATTGGATCCTTCTTCATCGTTCTATTTTTATTACTTGCCGTTTCATCAGCGCACCCACATTGAATCAATAAGGATCAGGGTTAAAGATAGAATACTCAAGCCGTACTTTGTTTATAGGCCAGGTCGTCCTATATTCAAAACAAAGCAGGTAGCTGCTGTTTGAATATTGGAAAACAAAGCCCCAGATCCTTTCGAGCTCCAAGGCTTAGGTTCTTTATTCGTTTTCCGAAGCCGCGTTTTCCTTGAAACTCTGTTTCAATCTGAGTCGCGAGATGGGTACGGCTGTTTTGTGTTGGTGCAAACAATGAAGCAGTGCAGGTCACACACGGTCAATTCCGGATGCAGACAACAATGGCGTTTACTTCTTGCTTAGTATTTTGGTCTCACATAGAAGGTGCTGCATCGACGGAAAATTGTTTGTTATCCCGATGAGAAGAGCTACATTTTGAGCGTAACGAGCTAATGTTTCTGTTGCACTTAATCTCTTTTGAAGAGGGAGTAAAGGTCACTACGGGCTAATCCTAGACATTTGGCAATAGTGAAGATAATTTTGTGGGCACGTTCTTTCATAAAGAAAACATCAGTGAGAGCAATAAAAGTATGAACTGCGGTCTAGCACAGGTTCAAGCAAACATAGCGGAAAAAAAGGTTAGTACTGCGCGAATGGGACACGACACGAGAACAAAGAACACAAACGACAACGACTGTGCCTGTGTTGTTTGTGTTCCTCGTTCTTCTGTCATGTGCCATTTGCGCAGTACTAAACTTTTTTTCTGCAATCAACAACGTTCTACTTCACCACAAACAGAGCTGATTCTTACCCCTACCGAAAGTAACAGCCTTTCTCCATATTAAACTCAGCACAGAAGAAGCCACATCCTAGAGCCGAATATAGACAAGCACTTTCCTTAACTTGTACTTGTACAGCCTCATCACTTCATCCAGCTTCATCCTCATTATTCTGTGGCGGTAAGCCGCCGCTATTCCACATTTCGTGTAGTTGCGTGAGAAAACATTCCACTTAACAATATCAGAGACATCATACCACTAGTGGGAGGCAGCCGCGGCCAGGGATGGTCTGGGAACCGATGTCAGACCACCTGATGAATCCAGCCCTTAGAGAAAACCAATACGTTTGGAATATACGGTGGCCTATTTAAATTGTATTTCAACCATATTTTGCATTCATGAATTCAATAAAATATGTAGGAAATACGTTCCTGAAATTTCATGCTTGGTATTCGAAATATATTCTTAAAATATGCTAAAAATACCTCACCCAAAGCAAAATACCTGAAAAAATTTGTATTCAGTTTTAGTATCGTGTCAATGTATTAAACGTGTACTTTAGTAAATATGAAATTAATTCATCCGAAGTGCACTTTAATTCTAACGAACGGCAATCCTATTAAACGTATTTGCAGCACACATTTAGCTGCCGTTGATCAGTCGAGTGCTCGAAAGCGCGTTTCGGGAAATCTCATTTTGGTGTTGGCAATGTATTTAAAGCGTACTTTCGTAAATACGCAATCAATCCGTCTAAAGTATACTTAAATTCTAACAAATTGGCAGTCCGCGTAAACATATTTGCATTACACCTCAAGCTAATGTGGAATAATTGAGGGCTCGAAATGACGTTTCAGGGTCGATGGACACTTGTAAAACTCATTTCATTGCCGCTCTTTTTCCTTTTTTCCGCTTTGTTCCCCTCCCCAGGTGCAGGGTAGCCTACTGGACATCACCTGCTTAACCTCTCAGCCTTTCCGTCCATTTCGCTCTCTCTCTCTCTCTCTCCCTTACCTGTCGTCCTTTCGTTTATGTAGCCTCTAGGAGGAAGGTAATCACCACTTATTTACACTACGTGCGGAAAACGTGATAGCATATACCGGCAAAGGCACCTTGTTTACTTCCGGGCCCGTATATGCCAGGGATAAGGACCCCAACTGGCAAGGCCGACCGGCTCCCTTAGAAGCCCGTGCATTTGTTGGTTGACAGTTAGACTCCTGACCTATACCTGACCCAATTTTCAACTAGAAGTTGGGTTTTAGATCATCCCCAGATTCGAATGCGATTAGAAGGACACTTCTGCGATAATTTGGGGGCCCACAGTCCATGCGCAAAAAACGCCTCACTTCTGGCTTGCTGCGTCACTTTCGACATCATTTTTTTTTGTGTATACTCCGTTTCATACATAGCGGTCAACGCTGCCAAAGGTACGAAAGTAGTCCGCTGCAAAAAACAAGCGATATGTATCCGTCCGCCTCGCGTCATGTAAAAAACCTGAAACAATAGATCACGTGTTTTTAGATTGTTGGGATGCGTTTTTCTTCTGGGATGTGCTTCAAAGTACCTTAAAGAAAGATTTACCGCTACACCCGCATGACATCAGGTTCTTACCGGTAGGAAAACAGGACATCCCTTATGACACTATCATGCTCCTTGGCCTCCATAGTTTATGGAAAACAAGGACACAATTCAACAATGCAGAAGTAGTTGTGAGATCTCCACGCGAGCATTTCATTGAAGGTGTCATACGTCTGAGGGAAGTGTATCAGGCACTGCCTGATCAGCCAACTTGGTTAAATGTGTTGGATGACTTGGTTGAACTGAAAAAAATTTAACCTGCCGTGTCAGTGCAAGTGTTCCTGACATGTTTTACTTCTTTGTACCCGTTGTGAAAATGCAATAAAGAAAGAAAAAAGTGGCTGAGAACCGGCGTATTCAAAGCCAATTTTTTCTTTCTTTATTGCATTTTCACAACGGGTACAAAGAAGTAAAACATGTCAGCAAACACTTGCACTGAAAGAAAAAAGTAGCTGAGACAGTAAAGAAAAAATAAAGTGGCTGAGAGGTACAAAGCGCGCGCCAGTCTGTTCATCTGTTCATCTTATAATGGGCCAAGGTTCGACTCCCGGCTTGGTTGTTTTTTTTTTCATTTATTTTTCATTTTTCTTAAAATAATCATTAGGTAGAAAGTCGAAACTGTCAAATTCCGATCCCAACTTTGAATTTTCAAACACAGCACTGTTTACTTGTTTCGAAGGGAAAAAGCGGCGTCTGATTCGGGAGGTCTCCTCTTCGACCTGTTGTGACAAGGGAAATTCTTTGAAGTGCTTCCGTTCGTAGTAATGTTTTGTATTAGATGTCGGATTCGGTATGTTATGGGTGTGAACTAGTGAGGCGAGATGCGGATTGTTGAAAACTGTGCATTTGGGCCCTGAGCAGAGAATCCACTGCGCAGGCCATCGAACACAACAAGTGGTGTCGTATGTTAGCGCACTTGCCGTGCAGTTGACATTATTGTTATGAGAAGCTGACGACGAGGTTCCATGGTTCATGAAGAGGGCGCACGAAGAGGTTGATGAAAGCAGACAACATGACCGGCCGGCCTAGCTGTGAAAACCCGACACAGGGGGGGGGGGGGGGGGGGGCCGGTAAAAGACAAAAAAAAACTAAAGCACTCTGTTTTGAAGAACATAAAAGAAACAGCAATATTTTTCGAAAATAAAACTTTTATCATTGTACTCCAATATCGACCAACATTTGCTTTAATTTTAAGTTGATTACTAATTATGTAAGATTTATTGGTTTATTCTGGTTTAACGTCCCGAAGCAACTCAGGCTATGAGGGACGCCGTAGTGAAAGGCTCCGGAAATTTCGTCCACCTGGGGTGTCCTTAATGTGCACTGACATCGTACAACACACGGGCCTCTAAAATTTCACCTCCATCGGAATTCGGCCGCCGCTGCCGGGATCGAACCTGCGTCTTTCGGGCCAGCAGCCGAGCGCCGTAACCACTGAGCCACTGCGGCGGGTTGAGTGCTATGTATGAAACGAAGTATAGGTATCTCTTGTTCCCATTCAGTCAATTCACCTTACAATTTCATGTGTTGTGTTGTGTTGGGTTTAATGGCGCATAGGCGACTAAGGCTATCATGCGCCAAGCTCAGGGTATAGAAAATTGTTTTATATAGGATATTATACAAAAGTCTAAATGAACAGCGGTGTAAAGGGACTAAAAGGTTAATTCGTGCAACCTAGTAAAATATAAGACAAAATTATAATCTCATGTACCTCTTGAACGATGACAACTATGCGTGTACAATTTGTTCTGCAGTTAAAGCTTTATCCCGTCTCATTCTGTGAAGCCGACCAGAAGACATTTTTTAAGCCCAAGAAAATATATTTTTAATGTATTAACTGTTCACTTTTAGTGTATTTCTAGTGTATTTATTATATATTTTTAGTATATTTGCAATCCATTGCAAATATGGTAAACAGGACAAAATGTACTTTCCACGTATTTTTAAGAACGTTCAAAATATTATTCACGGTATATTTAGAAAGCATTTTTAGTGCAGTTTAAGCATAGTGACAAAAAAATGCGCAATAAATGTTAATTTAACACAATACATTTGAAATCAATTTTTAGCACATCCTCTTCTCCGCTAAGGAACACAACAACGCAAGCTACCGAAGCCGTGAACAAAAGAATTCGACATTCATAAATACCTATAAAGTTTTATCTCTTCCTCTCTCTCTTAATACATTATTAAAGCGACTCCTGCATCCTCATATGCTGAACCGCATATGAGGATGCAGGCGGAACGTTATGGATTCCGATGCGTCATGAGTTAACACTTGTAAACGTTTATTTAAAGATTAGGTTTTCAAACAACCTCCTCCCAACGTTCTAAGAGTGTTAGCTCTTATTCATCATGTTTCTCGATTTCTTGGGGTCTGCTACCACCTCCCTTCGGAGTGAAATTTTCTAAGTTCCAGGGATTCAAGATGGCGGCCCCCGTAGTAAAGCGATATAGCAACCCAACAAGTGATTGATTGGTGACGTCATTAGTATATCGAATTGGTGATTGGTCACGTCACTGATTTTGTGACTCCATAAGTAACTAGTCACATGACTATGTTTAATGTCTTTTAACTCAGTAATTAATGAGACATCATAAAACGATTTTGATATTTGGAATCCTGTATATGAGTTGAGTAGGTTAGACACAAAAATTAACTAATGAAGATGGTGTTTAGTTACCGTTATGCTTATATTTAATTGCTTATAATTAACTAACCGATAAAGTCAATATATAGATAATGGATATTCGCAAAGGGTTCGATGACTTGGACATGTTAAACACCAATGATGTCTGATTATGTTATATTTACTTATGATTAGGCTTAACATGGCAGCCATGTCATCAGCATTCGGCAGCTCACAATTTCATGCCTCACGGCAACCGTGCACCTACCGTCTTGAGGTAAGGAAAACGAAGTGCCTCGTCAACGCATAATCCTTGTGGCTTCAGTCCTTTGTTTAACTGGAGCGAACAATGATTGTTCTAGATTTCTCTCAACGTTTTCTGAATTTCATTGCGTGCCGAAAATGCATCAATACATTAGCAGCTTGTGCCTACGTGACTCAGCTACAAAACCCACGTGCGAACGCCTTTCGACGTGCCTTTCCTCTTCTTCGTCCTCCTCCTGAACTACTCTACGCGAGCAATGCAGAACCGTCAAAAGAGAGATTTTGCTGCCCATCGGAAGAATGAACCATTACCGTCAATACTTCTGCAGCAGTAGCTCACGGTATTTGAATACCGGGAATTTTTGTCCAAGAATGCTGGACAAAATTAATACATTTAAAAAAGCAGTAATGCGTGGAGTCAGTCAGCATGAGACAGAGCTGGTTGAAAGAGGTCGAATAAGTGTTTTTGAAAATGTTGCGCGTTACTTATAGAGAAAGAAATGAGCATCGTCGTCACTATCATCATCATCATCAAGTAGATGAAATACCCCGAAAGAAACAGACTCCTCCAACAACTAGTACTGCTTTGTGCGAGCTGAGCCCAACTTGCCCAATAATTTTTTTTACAAGAACATCCTACGTGAACTTCCGCGGCCTTCGACTATGTTTTTTTTTGCATTATTAAATCAATTTAAGAGACTGCTAACTATTTTTTAGCACTGCAAGTCTTACGGAAGTCTCTCTCTGTCCCTAATATGCAGCTGGCTATTCATAAATAGCCATTTGTTAAATAATCAACCCTCCGCGCATGAGGCACCGTTTCCTCAAGCGGACAGCGCCGAGTTCTGTCATAGAAAGAAGCAAACTCACAGGTTTTGCTTTAAGGCTCCTTCTTTAGCAATAGGCACCATCGAGACACTGTGCATCGCACTTCGACATCCGACTCATCTGACCACATAAAAAAAAAACACTTGTGCTAGAGCCAAATAAAGTTATCCTATCTATCTATCCGTCATCCGTAACGTCCGCTGCAGCTGGAATGGACAGCAGGGTGCTCTTTATTTTCACTAACGCGACCTTGCTTTCATGCTTCCCATGTAATCCTGTGTGCTCCTGGGTTGTCATACGGGGGATAACATTGTGCGAAATGTGTCCGTTCAGGAGCGGGCAATAAGAGTAAGAGGAAAATTGATAGCAGGAAAGGTTGAAAGGGAGAAGTGTTGGAGAGGAAGAAAGAAAGAGCACAGGTATTATCGGCTGTGCCTCCTCCGGTAAACTCCTCGAACCTGCGCAGCTATAACTTCTTGTATTTCCCGGGCGCAGGCCATCTCATAAGGTAAGGACTCTGGACCCAGGTGACAGTGTGTCGGGAGCGTGTGCGAGGATTAACGAACTTTTTCACCGTTGCTGCAAGCAGCGCAATTTTCTGCTTTTCTTCTGATGCACGTCGCAATGCCATCACTGCAAAAGAAACGAGAGAAAAAATAAGGGAGAGAAATTTAGTGGTAAACAGTGAGGAACTCCGCCCGTTTAGCCATTTTGGTGTTCAAAGCAGGGCACCAAATCTTTTTGCTTCTACGGGACAGAAAAACCTGAGTGCTTGGTTAAGCTGCAGCTCTTTCTGCGCGTTACAAATCTTTACCTGTGCGGGAGGATAGCTACGGCAGCGCAAGCGAAGCATACATGACTCAGCTGGGGAGGCACCTGTGCTAGTTCGCTATAGAGCCAGAAGCCCAAAATAGCGTGTGTCGAAACTCCCACTACGATATTTGCACGACGTCCTTCTGCCCAAAATTAAGCTTCCGCTAATCACTTGAAGCCACTTATTAGCCACCGCTAATTAGAATAACGATAATGAGGTAAACACTGACAATGTATATACAGTACATCCATGAATCTTCACCATCATCACCAGCCTAATTCGACTGCAGGACACAGGTGACTTCCATATCGCTTCAGTTAGCTCTGCACTGGTCTACTTGCGGCGGCCTCCTCCTTTCAAACTTCCTAATATCATCCGCCTATCTAATTCTGTGACGGCCCCTGCTACGCCTTCTCTTTGAAGAAAAGCATGCACTCCACTGATTTAAAGAATCATCAGTTCTCTGGCCTTTGCATAACATGCCCGGCCGATGGCCCTGTCGTCTTCATTTCAACTTGAACGTCATTACATCGCGTTTTATCCCTAACCCATTATCGTTCAATGCTACCTGGTTCTAAAGATAGGCATTGGTTGTAATCATGAGCATTACAAGCAGGAACCAGGTTACGGCATGTGCAGAACAATATCCTCTCCCATTTACCTCCCACCAGTCTCGTTCCGAGTTAGATGTGGTCAACTCGGAACATGAAGTTTAATAGCCTTTCCCCTCCACCCAAACCTGGAGGTACTTCATCAAAAAAATAATAGATTCTATAGTTCTGGTCACACTGTTGAGCTTGGCAAGCTTATCTAACCGCCCGGCTTTAGGTGCATCGCGTGTTATGAAAAATGCACAAGCGCCAGTAGTTTTCATTTTAACTCATCGGAGCACGTCATATTCTAAGAGTTCTGAGCAAGCCGCATTGCTCTTCCCTTCTATCCCGACACAGATAAGGTGCAAAGTTACACAGACGCTTATGATGGAGTAAAAATTAAGCAAAGACTAACACTGCCCCAGAAACAATCTGAAATCTGAATGAGTATAGCTTCACATTAGTACATAGGCAATTATTTTTAATTTTTCCCCTAATTTGCACTGTCTGCAGAAAGATTGAAACCATTTTTCTAGCTCCTAGAGCTACAAAGCTTAACATAATTTGCAAAATATAATCACGAAGTAATTAAATATTCTTTTTTGTTCAGGAAGTTTTGTATCGATTTTAAATGTAGTAGTCAGAAAGGACCAAACGCTTGGACTTTGACTTTTTTAAACACAAGTTCACGGCTTGGAAATTGCATCATTTATTCACGCTTCCTTAAAGGGAGGTTATCTTGCCCATTTACGGCATTATTTTTTGTATCGGTGCTATTTTTTGCTCACAAATGGTGCTTTTTGCTGGACACTTAACTCAAGGAAAGAAAATTCACTCTTGTTAACGCATACCGTAAACGACAGCAGCGGCAGAAGTGAAGGTTCCAGGAGAGGGACAAGCTGCTTCCCTGACAGCGCTTGCATAGCAACTCATGACTTCAGCCATAAGGACTGGGCATCTATGCTGTTAGCAGACAAACATGTGAGGAAGGCGCCACATAGGAGTCGCCGTTGGGACTATAGAAGCCTCCATCACGGCTTGCGCCCAGGTGTAGGAGATGGAGGCCATTTCATCATCTGCCATCCTACACGTTGGACCTTAACGAAGATAAATGACCACCGTTTCCTAATATATCTTCTGCTGCCAGTAAATAGCCGCCGTGAATACAAAAGAAAGGCATAATGGCGCGAGTGATCTTCATGGTCTCCCTAAAAGCTTCCTCAAGAGTATCCTTAACCACACGAACTTCTGCGCCGATATGCATTGGAAGCACGCACGCCAACTGACGCGCCTCCCGCCACAGCGTATGTCGGCGTAGAAAATTCTCAAAGCTCGTAAGCAATATAAGTTGTGAACCCAGAAAAAATAATACATGGCAGCAAAAGCTACATTCTCTGCTTTTCATTCTTTTATTTATAGAGAAAAGGGAGAGAAAATTGTAGGCTTTCACATAATCTAGTAGGCGCTCCGATTATTCTGCGCAGAAGTGCACGTAATCCTATAAGTTCGCTAGAGGCAAAAGAACGGTATATATTTTTATTTAACACCTTTTTTATACAAATCTTACCCTGTTCATAGGGCGCTGAATATAAGCGCGCAAGTAAGAGTCCAGATTGCCCTGGCGGCCTTGTCAAGAGTAATAGTCCAGCCGAAGTACTTACTAAAAAGAAATACTGCATTGCACTCCGCGAGAAGTTTTATTCGCAGTGAAGCTAAGATGCGGAACCGAAACAAACATTTTAGTTCTACACAGCGGAATACAGTTGCCTCTTACAGTTATCTTTTATACAAAAGCAGATTGTTCATATTCCTTATTTAAGACATATTTATGACATGACACTGTCAACGTTAGAAAGTTTGCGGTTCAGTTCATTCTACGATACGGCAGCTAGATCACTAGGTGCGCCAACTGCAGGAACTCAAGGCGAAGTTCAGTGGGTTTCCATTTCATGACGCCAAAACTGGCCCTATGGTCAGAGGACGCATCTTCAACTACTGGTGCCACCTGACCCTGCTATCCGGTCCTATGTTTATCAGTAAATGCTGCCTAGAAATGACCGTGGAGCAGGTCACTTATACCATGTTGTTAGCCACTGTATGCAGTATAGCATTGTATTTTGTATCTTTTTTTAATTTCCACAATTAAATAAATGGTGAACTTCAGCTCAAACATGGTTACGTGGAAAACTATATTGACAGATTGTAGAGCGTCATTAAGGGGATTAATTCAACAGTTTTGATTTAGATATCTGCTGTAAATTTTTGTCGCGTTGAAAAAAAAGCGCCAAATATCAAAAATTTCGCGAGCCCTTGCGCTCGCACGTCGAAACTGATGCTTTCAAAGGCGGCATTTTTTTTCAAAGACTGGCATTTCTCTGACTATGTTGCGCCATATAAACCACTGGAAGGCATCTTACCGATGCTCACCTCAGTATTATGGTCAGGTGCGGCTTCAAAAATTGCTTTACTATAGCGATCTTTCCTTGCGAGCGACAGAAACGTCTCCCACTGGGCGCGCTGCTAAGCAGAATTTTACGTTTGCGGTTATACATCCATGTAAACAGAAACGCATGGCCCATGCAGCGTTACCTTTTTTACAAGAGATGGTCTCCGGGGTATCGCTAAAGATCTCATTCAAACAGCTGTTTCTACAACCTATTGCGGTCGTTTTGGCGCTTAGTGCTACTCACTCAGAGAATTACATGAAAGCAAGAGCTCAAAAGCAGATGTTCGGCGACTAACGCATTCAAAGGAGTCACCGATCCGAGAGATTTTTTTTCTTTATTCTATAAACGGACGTACCGACGTACTTACGCCTTTAACTAACTGCAAAAGTGACTTAGGGAGAAGTAAAGCATCCACAAATCATCAAGCCTTGAGGCAGAAGCAAAACTTATTAGGACTGCCAGTTTCAAAGGCATCCTGCACTAGACTATGCAGCACAGTGCAATATGGGCCAGGAAAATTAATTATTTTCTCATACTGAAGCAAGAGAAATAATTTTGTTAGATTCGGGGCGCACTGCGTGCCGTATCAGAAATTATGTCACAGTATCTTATGCGAAAGTTCAATTTTTTTCTCCCTTGTCGGTAAGGTTTTACGAGTCTCTCATGCCGTTGATCAAAGTGGGTAGAGGAGGACTTGATGAGAAAGAACGAATGAGGGGATCTCTATCCACAACTGGGGAAGTCCATCTAGAAGAGACTAGTTCCACTTAAATGTTCTCTTTCACGCTCAATTACAGACGTAACGCCGTTTAGTTTCCTTTATTCATAACTAACTGTATCACAGTGTAATTTGTGTTCTCATAAAATATTTCATACACACTGCCGCAGAATGCTAACAACACATGAAACAGAATCGAAATAAAGTCAGTATATAAAACATAAAATACTCAAAGGAGATAGTAACAAGTGCTGGAAACATGAAAAGGGGCTATGCAATTTCTTCTGATTAAGTTGTTACACACTGCTGATGCCTAAATCGCATGCTCAGAACTGTCAGTCACGAGCACTTTACTGTGCCACTTAACATAATTAATTTTTTGTTGCTGTGTCAACCCCACCGTTCTCAAGTCGTTTCAGGTCCAAACTGAGCCTTGAGTAGCACACATGTTTTTTACCTTGCCATGAACCAGCCAAACTGTTGTCTACAGCCGTTCGTAAAACTTCATTCAGCTTCCTACTACCATGCCCTAGAGGATGTAGACGTGGATGAGCGCCTGCATGAAAAAGGCAACGCCTTGCACGTGCACGACAAACATCAAACATCAAACAAAGCTTCTCCTCACCAATTGCGCCACTCACCAATTGTGCAACCCAGGTGAGGAGTTGCACTCCTGATATGGGGCTAGGGACTTAAGTAGATTCCAACGCTAGTTGATCCATGTCACCTCCTTCCTATTTCCCCATATTCGCAAATGAAGATCTTGACCTTAGAAATTCATGTTGCACTTTATAAGTTGAGTCAAAGAGAGCCCGAGATTGCAGTTAGTATAATGGAGGAAGTAAACAGAGACAGGTAGTTGCGCGTTTGCATGAAAACTAAGTAGTACAAAGTTGAGCATTCTCAGAACACTCTCTTTGGTACGCTCTCCATTTTGCCAAGGGTTTACGAAATAAGGCAAAACATAGCGTGCAAACGTAACACAATGAAATATCTGCGCTTGAGGAAAATTGTTTGGATTCTTCCTGACTGGTCAGCAGCCTGAACTAGTTCGCGGCGCAGGGCATGCTCTGAAACGCGTGAACTATACATCGGAAAAGGACAGGAGAAATACGGTAAGCTTTAGCTCCTTAGAAACTAACTTTCTTTGGAACACAGTGCCACATGTAACACAAATTGGGTTGTTGAGTGGCGCAACTGTAAGCAACCCATGTAAGGGTAATGTGTTTTCTGTAACTTGGGCCCAAGTCGACCCAATGGGAGAGCCCAACAAGGCCCCTTCTGCATTCTCATTGGTTCTAGATTGGACGGATATGGGCATCCCATGTGGGTTTTGCAGCTCAAGCCCACCTCGGTCAATTGTTTACTTTATTTCATTGTACAGTACGGTCCTTCTGTTTTCCTGAAGCACTCAAGTAGGACATCTTTGATACATATGCAGTCGACTGAGTGCCTCATCGGTCCACTACTGAACCGGTGCGGGCAGCCCGTGAGGCCAAACGCCGGTTGTAGGCATGGGTTAGCCCTTTCAACGCTGAAATGGAAGTGATGCGGCTTTAAAAGGGTCATGGCCAGTTGCGGCTTTCCCACATCTTGCGTCAACTGGGATATCCTGAGAATGAAGAGGGTAACCCACCTCGTAATAAGAGTTAATTAAAGATAAAAACTGTGGAATAGCTGCTACAAAGGTTTAAGTCGAGGTAAAAGCCCGATAAAAATGAACATGCTTGAGTGGACATTTTATTTTGCCTGCTTACGTAGAGAAGTCAGTTAGCTTCGAAGAAATGTTTATTGTTAGAACTGATCATGAAAATTTATAAGTTTTGCACGACGCAAATTTGAGAGTTATAGGCACCGTCTTCATTAGCGGCTACCCGCTTACGCATATAAAAAAAGCTGGAGCTCCATAAAAAACTGTTGATATTCATTACCAAGAGTATTAGTGAATGTCATAGTAGCGTTGGAATAAAACAAAGATTTAGAGACAGCCGTACGTATGACGTCACCGATAAGTGCGCAAAATTCTTCCTTAAAAGTGCATAACCGCTGCTGATAGAAGTTCCAAAAAGAAAAACAGGCGAAGCAGAAAGTCCTTAATTTGCAGCGATCAATATGCATGCGCCTTTTAGTGGCCACCGAGGCAAACAGTCGGTTAATTGTCCATTACACTTGGCCGCTCAGAGGTCGCTTCAAGCGCGACGGGGACGAGCTAATGGCGTCAGGTTCTTGGCTCCCATTCCAAATAGAGCAGCTAAATAGGACGAATGACGAAGGAAGAAGAAACAGGATGAGCGCTGACTCACTTCTAAATGTTCTACGTGACATCATAAGATAAATATCACAATATAAGTTGTATTATATATGGGCAAGAGAAAGCGGCAATGGCTCCTCGAAAAAGCCACATGGAATAGATGGGATAGAAAGAACACCAGCAAGATGATACGGGAAAAATCTAACAACCAGCTGTTCAAAAAAGCCTCTGCGTCATGCACCGGTACCAGAGATGGCTGGCGGATAGTAGTCCTTGAGTCGGCAATTATTTCAAAGGCCTTCAGTAGCTGGCTTGTAACTTTATCTTTTGCGGCGGAAAAGAACAGCGTGATCATAAATTGACGATATGAGCTTATGTTGGCCGCAATGACCCGGCTGATGCTTTCGCAGTATTTTAGTATGTCTTTAAGAATCTGTTGTAAATGCGTATTAAAGCAGCTGCCCATTTGACCAATGCAAACCGCACTGAAATTAACGGCATGCGCTACATGGCCGAATAAATACGCTCATTTCAATTTACAGGAGCCTTTCGTAGCGCAGAAGATATTTTCTACCGCAAAGATAAAGTTACACGCGAAATCATGCGGCCCTTTAGCATAGGCCCCTTTTCGAGCCCATGTATCCGATGTCTGCAGCCATCGGTGGCATTTGCCGATAAAAAATTGCCCTCTTTGAGAACAGATTTAAGGCTTGATTTTTGTCATGTAATTTGGTTTCGATTGTTCTTTTCACCTGGGATTTTTTACCGGCTCGGAATGTCTTTGATGGAGAGTCTGCGCTCATTCTCTCGCTTGTTATTTCGTGGCAGGTATTTTCGCGCTCTTCCTTTATGCTGAAGCAAAGCCAACTCTTTCACCTCACATCATCCCAGTTGAAAAATACAAACGGAATCGCGCCAAAAATACGCCAAAATGCTTTGTCAGCCTGTCATCAAGGCAGATTTTTTTATACTACTGCACTCTCCATTGTCATTTCGACAGAGCTACAGAAAAGTACTCCAGAAAAATACTGCACAACATTTTCCTGCCGTACGTTTTAGCCGCTGCGTCGCTAGGACAAAGGCTGCGCAGTAAAGCGGGAAAATCTCGTTTCTACAAAACTTTTATCGCTGCTACAAGTTCATGTCCCAAGATATTGAAAAAGAAACCTATTGTGCCGATACAGAATTTCCTGCTGTGTTTTTCGATAGGGTTGTAACTTTTCTATCCGTATAATAGAGCGCCTGCTTGTTTTGTAGACATGCTCTGCTGTAGCGCTTAGCGACGTTACATATACCACCGGCAAATTTATTAATATTATAAAACCGTTTCCCGACTCTCAGTGTAGTTTACGTTGCTGATGCTCTACGTAAAGGCGCTAATAAAATATTAGTATTCGGAAATCTTCAACACATATAAACGCTGATTGTTTTGTGTCTGTTCGGTCTAGTACATTGCCGCAAACTTACCGGCTATTTCACTGGCTCTCGGCAAACGAAGTTTTCTTGCACAGAAATGCTTTACCTGCCATTTAACTGATATCTGTTGAACGTAAACCTACGCGTACAGTTCAAACTGCTACTTTCAGCGTAGAAGCACAAGAAGCATTACGAGCTTTCGCAAGATGTAGTTTTGGACGCAAGTGTTAAGGTACCAAACAAAAATAGGAAACAGAGAAGAGCGTCCGCGATCCTTATACATATGGGAAAGGAATGCTGTACCGAAGTATGAATGCTGGTCAGTCATGGGTGACTGATGAACTATGAGACGGGAGTAATAAGAAGCCGCACCGCAAAAGATATGACACCTGCTTCCCAAAGCGCCCTTCTAAATATCAACCCTAAACGCGCTTTAGCAGGAATGAAATTTCGCAAGAGTAGGGGCTTGAGGATTCTCCAATAATCGTAAGGGGAAAGCCTCGAACACTAAGGCTGCTAAATTAGGATGTAGCCTACAATTCATGCACATGAGAGTTCCATGACTAGAGTCGTTAATTGATTAGCTCGCAAACAATGTACTTGGTAAAGCGAAACTAAGGGTATTAGCGTAGCGTTGATAAAGCGTCTAAGCAAATATGGTGGGTATGAGTACTAGAGTTATTTTTGCATTTGCTGCCAGTGCAGAGCTTCCGAGTTGGTTTTAGCAGAAATGGGCGGAAAAAGAGAGCGTTACAAATTTTGGGAGGCAAAAAGTACCGTATTCGTTCTTTAAATCCAAGAGCTGTTCATTTAAAAGATGTTTACACAATTTTAAGCGCCAGCATATAATTGCAGGTATCCTGCTTCTAAATTGTAGTAAAAAATGAAAAAAAAACGCCCACAGACACCCCATTAGATCTTTTGTCTGTGGCTTTTAGAGACAACAGCACTTCGCAAAGCGTCACGTAAAAAAATATAATGCTACAAAAGCCTAAAGTTCTTGCAAAGTACATCTCTATCAAGTGATTACCCATTGCCGTCGTGATTAACTCTACCACACTATGCATGAACAGGATACCTATTGAAGTTGCGTGACCCAATTGTGTGACGGCCAGAATCAGACTAGTCGCTGATGATTGTGTGCTTTATCGATGTATAACCTGTAACACTGACAGCCAGCCACTGCAGTCTGATCTTGAAGCGATAAGCACATGGTGTTCTAATTGGTTAATGCTGTTAAATCTTTCCAAAACTAAGCTCATGTCTTTCACCAACAAGCCACGTATTCCTACCGCCTACTTTCTTGATAACAATAGTGTAGAATTCACTACAAGTTACAAGTATCTTGGCATTAACCTTCAATCCGACTTATCATGGATTCATCATATTAATCTCACTCTTGCCTCCGCTAACCGTACTTTCTGACTTTTCAAACATAATTTAAAAGAGGCCGCGACACATGTAAAAAAACTAGCGTACACCACATTAATCCGTCCGAAACTCGAATACGCGTCTGCCATTTGGGATCCTCATCAGAATTATATCGTCAGTAACACCGAAGCCCTGCAAAACCGTGCTGCGCGATTCATCGTTTCTGATTATTCATGTTACACCAGCGTCACCTCATTGAAGACTAAAGCCGAGTTAGCTAACTTAGCACTGCGCCGAAAACTTTCCCGTCTATCACTCTTCCACAAGCTTTATCACCATCCTTCCCTTCATGATGAATTCTTTCAGCCACCGCCAGTTATCTTTCCACGTCGCGATCATCCTTACAAAGTAAAACGCATTAACTGCCAGTCATTCCATTATGCCTATTCTTTTTTACCGCGCACAATAACCGAATGGAACGCTTTGCCATCAGAAATTGCCACAGAATCCGAGCTAAATAAATTCCTACATCTTATGCACTCATGTTTCAACAACTAAAAAGGTATTTTTTTCAGCGTTTCTTTCTTCCGCCTTGTCTTCTTTTTCTTTTATATTTTTTGTTTTGTACTTCAGCGCACTTTTTCCACTGTCGTCTTTTTTCTTTTTTTTTCTTTTTCTAGCGGTGTTGTTATTTATTCTCAAATTTTGCTGTTATGTGCATTGTTTCTGTGAATGCCTATATATGATTAATATTTTGTGATTCCTATTTTATTTTAGTGCAATATTTTACCCTTATAACAATGCTTTGTACTTACTTCCCCCCCCCCATTTAATACCCTCAAATGAGGGCCTTTGGGGGTATTTTGAATAAATAAATAAATAAAAAACTAGAAGAATACCTCGTCGGAATTCCGACATTTAAGTTTGACCCGGTATTAGGATGATAACTGAATACGTGTGACGTAGCCAAGCATCTGACAAAGCACTTTTAATAAGCACTTGTATCGTGGCGAAAGTTTTTTCTCCACATCTGCGCATATATATAAACGTGCACTCTGCGGAAACAGTCTTCCCATTCCTCTTGGACGCTCGCCAGCTAGCTATAACGGATTAAACACCGCGTTTTTTAATGACAATTTTAGGTTCTACTCTCATGCTTCTCGCAAATTAGTGCAGTTTTGCCGTGACTATAAACTGTTGGCTTGCGCAGAAAGTGAGAGCTAAAAAGCCTTTTCTTCCAAGCATGACAAACTTGAGATCTAGATTGTTACGGAGTCGCAGACGTGTTTCGCGCTTTCCGCTTATGCACGTGGACTGAGAAAGCTGCACGCCTCTAAAAAATGCTTGCCAATTAAAGGATATAATAAAACTTGGATCGTACTGCATACTAATCTTCAACTTCGTCCCCTGCACGAGTGAAGCGGCCGAGCATGTTCTCATCCCCAAAACTGCAAATGACCTTGCCATACAGTAAGCGTAGCTTAGGCAAGCAAGCAGACATTATGGGAATTTATTTCGACTTTCGCCGGTTTCGTGTGCGCTTCGTCGCGGCCATATTTGTTGCAGAAACGAATGTGAGCTCGAGCTCACTCCGTGCCTCTTAAGAGTTCTCGGGTTATTATTCGTAACGAAGTTTCCTGCGCAATACAAGGATTCTTAGCGTTTCACTCGCGTGAGGTATTAGGTGTCGCAATTATTTTATAGGCTCTTTCCTGCTTATTACCAGAGTCAAAAGCCTTCTTAGCACTTGGAAGAGGCGAATACCACGAAGTAACCTGGATGACGATGGGCATAGCGGGCTTGCAAACTTAGAGAACGGTTCCAACGCAGCCTTGCCCCTCGCATCTTACAAAATTGCACCTCGCACACGCAGAAGTCCTTACAACGTGTCTTTCCTCCAACACAAAAAGCAAATGCTTCCTCGACAATGAATAACTTAACACTAATAATCATCATCATATAACCTTATTATGCCACCAAAACCCTTTTACCTTTTTTAAGTTTCTAGGTGCACTGCTCCTAAATATTTCACTCTGTTTACAGGCGCGTCGTAACGGAAAAGAAGTATCAGATTACAAATCACAAAGCGAAGCTTCACATGTGTTCAACTTGGGGACTTTTCCAGTTTTGTTTTCTCCCGTAGTGTTGCAGCCTAATAAAACTACTTATTTCAATGGATCCTCTGAACCTTGCTTTTGTCCGCACTTTCGAACTTAACAGAAATTAAAATCAATAAAATATAAACTGGCACTGTTATAGTATCAGGTAAGGATTTATTAGGTTCAGACTGACACAAGTTCTCTCGCCAAACTTGCAAAGAAGGCACTGTTTAGAATGCTAACCAGGGAAACATCGAGTATTAAACTTTGGCATTAAAGGTGTAAAACTTCTCTACAAAGTGTGTTCTTTTTATCGTCCGGTGATGTTTTTCTAATATTTCATTATGCTAAACATCTTCTACAGTTTCGCACAACGGTTCCTTGTTGAACTCATGTTGCCAAGAGCAGCATTTATCTCTGAAGACGATGCTGTATACTTGGACTAAAAAGATAAAGTGGTTTGTATTTATTGCGAATGTGTCGCTTCCACCCTGACCTCCCTCAGATCGGTTTTCGGCGCAAGTGCTGGAACCTCTTTTACCGGACACGGGGTGCGGTCGACGGCTTCCCTGCTTTGCGATTAACTCGACTCTGCTTGGGAACACTTTGAACCCTCTAATATTAGTCGCGTACACAATCCCCGATTACAGATCGCGAAGCGGTTGGAGTACACCGACATACTTTCAGGGCAATGTGGCTCACAGCCTTCAGGGCAAACTTGAATGTACAGATACTCTGAATAAATAAGCTTTCTATTTACCGGTTTCCATCTCTCTACCAAATGTCAGCACCTTTATTTTGCTTACCTTGCCCTAGCAGTAGATGTCGGATATATGGGACACAAATCAAAGCAGCCGCAAAATTAAAAGCAGCCCATCACCTGTCTTTTTTTATAAAATTGTGTTGTGTAGTGGTTTTGTACACGGTACCAAGCCTAGCAATAAAAACGAACTGAACTTTTGGTGTCAAAGAAAATGCTTGCTTCGGCTTCATGGAGATAGACTGATATTCCTACAGTTCCAAAGATTTACCAAACTTTGCATTTTTAGAAGATTAAAAGTAGAATAAAACGCTACTAGATGTGCAAAAAAAATATTTGCAGACAATAAACATTGTAAGTGCTTCCTCTCATTATGTGAAAAGAAGCCGGCGCCACACTCAGGCACGAATATCTCACTTTATGTCCATGCCGATAAACAAAAATTGCGTGTTTTGGAGCGCTGCAAGCACTTCAACTTCCATCAGTGAATAGCGTGATTGATTTTCTTGTTTTTTTTTTTTTCGCAGTCATGAATTTTTGCAAATAGGGTATGGGAGAAAGTTCCTGATAACAGATACTAATGTCTACTTAGTGGTCTTGTCACAATAAAAACTTCATGCTTCACCCAACCCACCCCTCTTTAAGACTATCTGCTATTTCATGGTTTCGTAAATAGCGTTGAGGGTGTCTTTTTGCTTTCTTTTTCTTTTTGTCACAAAACCAGAGTAGAATGAGAGCTTCCCGAGCATCCAAGCGGCTAGCATGATCCCTTCTTTGCAAACATTCCTACCAAAACTGCGCACAGCGAAACACAGTCATGGTTCCTTTGTTTTTGGACATAGAAGACCTCTATATAATATTTTCTTAAGACGCGCGGCCCGGAAATGGTGCCGACAGGGGTAGACGTTTCAGTTAAGTTTCTTTGCTGAAAGCATTTCTCGTGTATTTTTTAGATAGAAGCCGGGTTAGACACACAATTCTGGTATTCTTCAATTTGTCACTACACGACTTAAGGGGCAGAAACACAAATGGATTCTCTGTAACTGCATCACTTGTGCGTTTAAGTAACAGGCCTGCCTTTCAGGATATTCTTTTGGTGGTCAAGAATGCAGTAGAAATGTTCACCTTTCAAAACAAACATGGTAAGTTGCATTAAGATTTCGAACTCTTTAATAACGGAGAAGTTTCTTTATTATTAAAGAATAATATTCGTAGAGCTGTAAGCGGAAAAAAGTGACAACTTTTGTGGATACTAACTGTGCGCTGCTCGAGAAAATGAAGTATTTATGGTCGCATATTTTTTTTAATTTTTTTTCCTTTTAGAATGTTTTATACAATCCTCTTACTTATATTAAATTAAGGCTTATATGTCAGATAAATATTCTGATGCTCTTTTCTTTATGTTGTGAGGGAGAGGAATTATTAGAGGAATATGTGGGAACTCGGGTAGTCTAAGACTGATCCACGGCTTCACTATTTTTAAGGTTTATACTTGACAACTATGTCCGAAAGTTCCAAAGAAAGTAGTGCTACATATTTTTGCAAAAGATTGCTACTAGTACCTCCGATGACCGAATGGCGGCGCGACATTTCTAATAAAACGCGAACGCCTGAGCCTTCTACACACCACAACTAATTCACTTCCAAGAAGCTTCCGCGACACACACATCGAGGTAATACTAGTATGAGCTCGGTGCATGCGTAGGCAACCAGCAGAAGGTGAGCAATCAAGTCAAAGAACAAAACTGCGTACCTTTCCTGTTGAGTTGAAAGGCTTCGTTTAGCAAGATGAAACCAATATTTCTACTATTAATGGCGTCGAAAAGTTAGCTAAAAAAAAAACAACTGTCTAACATGCACATTATGGTGTGCAAATGCTTTACATCGCTTGACAGGTATGCGCCTAAGCGCTACTAAAGTTGACTTCATAACTGTCGAAGGCTTCGGCATCGCTCTCTTTTTTAAGCAAACAGAACTAAGCAATTTCCGAAAATGGTGGTTCATGGCAAACTTTCCAACTAGCAAGCATAGACGGTCAAAACTTTAAGCTATAGGCTGCTCCTTAAGGCAAGAGAAAGAAATCTAAGACCGAAAAGTATCCCTGCCGACGCCGCAGTGTTATCAGCTCGGCGAAGGAGCTGTCATTCTCCGGAACCTTTCGTCGTCAGCGGAACCTATTGTGTTGCAACCCGATTCTATACAAAAAGAAGCAAGTACAGCATACCTTACCACGGCTTTTTTTTTTTTTTGCGAGAGGCGAAATTTAGGACGTTGTTTCTGCGTCGGTGCAAAAGCACGCTTTGACACGCTCGGAGGCTACGTTTCTACGGGCTGCTGTTTCGCTCCGCTCGTTCTTTTCACGCTACCGCGCGAACTGTGCCCGCGGTCTTCAATCAACGGTCGCAGAGGCAGTCGACTATTCACTGTCTACGCGTGATGACTTCCGGCACACGCCTCATAACAAAAGCCACGCTGCGACGCTATGCAGAGCAGAAAATTCGCCCCATGCACTGATGAACGTCGACGTCTCCTGCTTCGCAAGCAGTGCAGGGACATTCCAAAATAGAGAGTCATATCATGCAGATTACAGGATTCATTACACTTCACAAAATTCATATCAGCTTGCTCCTGTAGAACAAAAAGACGTGTTCCACTGTCTATTCTACATTTCCTGCGTTCCATATGTGCGTCGGGGACCACTAATTTTTGTGACATATTTGTAGAACGCACAGAGTCAGTTTTTTTTTTGGGTTAAAAACTTTGCGTATTGCAAATATGCACATTCACATGATTATTTCACATAGTGGCTAAAATGGTCGCAGAGCTAGCAAACGCTTGGATGCGGCTCCAAGTGGAGGAGGTGGATACATGAGCCTGGCGAATCGTTTGTTCTCGGGACTTGGTGCCACACATTTATAAGCGGAAATATTTTCTATTTACTGATGAGTGATTTAAGTGGCATCAGAACATTCAGAGCGGGAAGTACTATTAACTGAACTTGAAAGAGGGGCCTGTGATTTCCAATAAAACACAAGATCCGTGACCGAACGACACCCCTACAAGTAAGGCGTTAGCGTTTTTCTAGGTGAGATCATTAATCTCAGCCTGTGAAGCTCAATGAAAGTTTAGGCACTGAAGCTGCACCGCGTATATTTTGTATATAAATGCAGTGTAGCCAAGCCATTTTTAGGCGAATCAATTTTGTAGCATCTCTCGCAAGCGGGAGGCGCGCTGTTCAATCCCCCCTGCCACTGGGTACCCACCAGTTATAGAAGTGGTACAAGTTTTGCCCTGGACTAGTGTTCTGCTTCTTTATGGTGGAATACATGAGAAATTGATATTTTGCGTCACCTTGGTCTGCAGATGCCTTTGAACCATAAAATTCGCCATGATCGAATCTATAGAATCTTTTTTGCGTCTTTTGCATCAGAGAGTGTTCTGATAATCGAGCTTTTCGTCACATTTGATTTTTTGACTAACAAAAATGAAATAACAGTTCTCATGCAGATGAAAACGTTCCTCCAGAAGTCAGGCGCTCCCCTAAGAGGCACAAAGTATCGCTGTGCTTTAGAAAGCGTTTAGCGCTTGCTTTTTATAATATCGGTGTGAACTTCTTCGGCTCACATGAGTTCCCTGAAAATTAGCATGTAAGCTCGCGTGGAAACGAAATTGCGTGTTTCAATTTCTGGAGACGTGATTCAGCGTAAAAAAAGAAACAAAATTTATTTTTTTTTGTAGCTTCTTCTGCGCTTGCGCTAGTCTGCATGGACATGAGAGATTTTCTCACAATCTGCATAAGGTAGAACAACCTACCTTCAAAAGCAAAGCTCTGATAAACAGGGAAATTATGCTGGAAAAGAAAAGAATAGAAATTGAAGGAAGCTGATTGTTTTTGTTTGAACTTCTTCCTGCCAATTTCATATCCTTGTTCCCTACAGCGATATATATAGATAAGCTAAGTGACGTCGGCACAGTACACTTCCTTATCATAGATATTTACAAAATATAAAGACGGCCACCGAATCGAACTCTTTTTAAACCAGTTGTTAGTTAAACTTTTTCTTGTGGGCTAATAATAATAATTCTCGGATGCTCGAACTGGTTCAACATTTTTTTGTTCATAAAGAGGCTAAATAAATGAAGATGCATGATATTTTATACTGATTTGGAGATTATAGTTGAAAGTTAATACCTTCTCATAGTGCGCAAGAAAGCAATGGAACACAATGTCGTTATCCGCGCACATGGCGGTATACAATAGCGGTGTGACAAAACCCATATAATGGTTTAGACAATATCCTTTCATTGCTATAAAAACAAAGTAATCGCAAAAATAGTGTTGGCTCAAGCTGTAATAAAATGCGCTTTATGTTGCGCATATACAGCCAAATAATCGGTAATCAGTTTTAGGAGGACTCAGGAAAATATAAAGCGCATTTTACTCTTTGGTTTTCTCAATGTACTCTAACGCAATACTGCATGGAAAAGTCTAAGAGATACAAGAAGAACATTTTCGAGAATGAATTTTAATTGCCCCTCTACTCTTCCCATTATATATAGAACATCAAGCGAAGGAAAAAAAATCCTCAACGAAGCATCCCGCCACCAAGCGTCTGCATATGTAACGCGCCATTAAAAAGACTACAACTTTTTGACAAAACCAAATAGAAATAAAAAAATAATGCACGTAATGCCCAACCAAGTGCTTTTTCAATTTTTCATAATACAAAAGGAAAGGACGTAATATGTGAAAGCTAACTGATGTCGAAGTTTTAGGCGAAAACAAGCCTGAGGGAAAACGCATTTCAATGAAATATAGCCTTGCCATAACTAGCTTACACCAAGAGGAGTTCTGCAGTGCCCCTAAGCCTCCGAACGGAACTTCTCTACTTCTCTTTCCTTTCATTACACTCTACGCTGAGCCAGGTACTTTTTTTAACAGGAAACTTCATGCTATCAAAACACATCTATCGAGCACATATGGAAGAAATTGGGAGCTTTCCGTATAATTTGGGCGCAAATTCGGGTATTATGTGAGCATGGTAAACAGTACACTACATGCTCTGCGGGATCTGCTTATTTTTCTGCCTGTTTTGGTTTAAGTAGTGGAGGTGGGAGTCCTGACGCTAAGGCAGCACTGAGGATTTTCGGTTCGCTTGCCTCTCAACCCCTTATCTCGCTTTTCAGTGGTTACTTTTTCGTATTCAGTAGATGTGCTCATGAAACATTCAAAGCACAAATGTCTCAAGTACTCCCACTCGTGCATGCTCTTAGTCCGTACCTAGCTGCCTCACACTTCCGGCTTTGCTATAATGCTGCATACCTCTTTACTGCAGTTCTTCCCGCTCCTTAACATACCGAGAATAGCTATTGAGCCACGGGCACGCAAATCGCAATACTTCCGAAGCGTTGGTTGAATGCTTCCCGATAACACGGCAAACGGCTCATTATGCTTGTAATGAAGACCCTGACTACAGCGTGGCCCACTGCTACGCAGAATGACTAAGCAGGAACAAGGAAACATGCATCGGGGCTCTTTAGTCCCATTTCTTTGATGGTATTCATGGTAATGCTCTGCTGCGTCGATCCCAGAGAAACCTGGCGTCACTTTATGATAATGGCGAAACTTTGCAGACATGCACTTCCGCTCTGCCAACTCTGTGATCAGCTTCTTGCTCGTTTTTGTTTTCGTGTAGGATTCAAGAGAACAGGTCTGCTAACCACTAAATGCCGTCATAGTGGTTTGTTTCCTGTCCTGAAATGAAGAGAATCTGTAGTGTGTTCTTTTTTGAACATTGCCGTATTTCAGCATACATTGTGTGCCCAAAAACTGTAATATATACATTTGTAAACTTCATTCGAGCCAAACATCAGTGGACAAAGCACTTCGTTCTGTAGGCAATGTCAAGGCTCTAAACAAACAATTTCAAAATTTAGCGCAGGTTTTCTCTTCAGAATAGAGTAACGAGAGGTCTTGTGATTAGCATTCAGCTCAGTATCATATCAGTGCCTTTAAGAACCTTTAAGGAGGTCTGGTTCTGAACCTGACAAACCAGAGAAGAGTACCTCACTGGTGTTGTACATTCAAGGCGTTGAAAATTTAGATCATTCGATATAGCCCCTAATAATTTCATATACAGGCCTTGATTGATGTTTTCAAAATGACAGCCAGATCTCCTGAATTACCTCAGCATCGTTCTACCACACGCGCACATTGAATCTGTTTGGAAGTATTGCCTAGTACTTAAAATGAAGCATGCGGTTCTACAACTGGCGATTAATACAGGCCAGTAATGCGCCTGTTACGCAGATCATATAGAGCGCTTGTATATCAAATGAGCGGAAGGTATTCTTCGCAATTATAAACGCCAAGTACGTGAACAACAATAATCTTATACACCTAATTTTTATACCAATCGCACGCAATGAGTTTTTTTTTGCTATTATGTATGCAAGGATTGCATACACAACATGTGCAACATATAAATATGCAAGAAAAAAATTAGGCTGTGGCTTAGATCTGGTTAAGGCTGGATATACAAGCGAAAAGCTGCAGTTATGCTTGGTTTGATGTCATGGCTGTCGCAGTTCACTCACAATGCACTGGGAGCCCTACGATAACTGTGGAGGCGTTCGACCGTCCACACAATGCCTGTGCAGAGGCGGAGGAGGAGAGGCAAATTGGCGCGGTTAAAATTCAGGGGGCACTTCGGCTCTCTAAAATGCTGCAGGGCGAAAGCGTTTCCTGGCGCAGTTTTTTTTTTATTTTTCATATTTTCTTCTAATTTTTGTCTCTGTTCTTATTTTTATTGTTTTTCATTTTATTTTCTTGTGTTATTTTTTTCATTTGATTTTATTTTCGTTTCTTTAATATTTTTTTCTTTTTCATAATTTATTTTTTTCATTTTATTTTTATATTTCTTTCTTTTCTTTCATTAATATTTTTTCAATCTTCCTTCACTTACTTTTTATTGTTTTTGCATTTTTTACTTTTCATTACCGTTATTTTATTTATGAAACGAATGCATTCACTAGATGCGCCATTATTCATGCTCCAACCGCCTTCGTGGCGGAGTGGTAGCGTCTCCGCTTCAAATGCCGAAGCTGCTGGCTCGATTTCCAGCCTCGACGCAGTTTCTTTTCTTTTAAGTAGTGACGAGTCGGCGGCGACGGCTGCGGTCAGCTGCGCCGTCCGTGACGCCCCTCAGTTTCGCGCATGCGCAGAAGTGGCAAATCTGGGCTCCGGCTCACGGAAGCGCGGTGTTGACTAGCCTAGTCAAGCTTTTCGCTTCAAAAATACGATGGCCGTGTAGTACAATGCATCGTATTCATGAACAAACGCAAAAAATGGGCAATGAACACTAGAAAACTGTCCTGACTTTCAGGAAGTGCCGAATATGAATGCGTTCATTACTGATCGATTTCCGACAAAATTGCCCAGCAGAAGTCAGTACCAAAAATGCTTGTATTGGAAGCACAGCGGTTGAGTTCTCTGTTCTTTAAAGCCTTTTCCAACGCTCTTGACCATCGGATGGCTGATAACTTTCAAAAACCGCATTGTTAAGTTCGCTGAACTTTCTAGGGGTGCCATGCAGCCTCCAGCACAGTGCATGGAATTGCGAACGCACGACGGACGCACCGCGGACGCACGGCGCGACGCGCGTCGGTGCCTGCTCTGGTGTTGCTGGCGGCGCCGTCGCCAGAACGCTCGTTGTCGTGTTTGTTGCCACGACGCTGGACCCCTCAGCGACAGCTTTCCTTTTTTATTGTATAAGGAGCCTTCGGTGTTTGATTGGCTGGCATCCTTTCCCAAGTATTTGATTGGTTGCTGTCCCCGCCAAGGGCGGAGACAGATAGTTTAAAAACGGAACGCTCCCGGTGAAGTGGGGTTGATTTTGTGTAATAACGTGTCAGTCATGTTGTAAATAGTTTTCTCCTTGCTTGTTTCTTCTCGTTTATTTTGTGTAAATAAATAGTTAACCTTCTTGTCTCGCCATCGAGTAACGTGACTGTTTGCAACCCCGAACCATCAATTCATCACCATCAAGTGTTTCCTCTCGTCACCACCTGAAGGGGAAACTCAACTCGCAGTGTGCATCGTCGGGTGCAAAGATAAGAGGCCCTCAGCAGGGGTTTTAAGCTGCATGTGCGGCTTTATTAAGCGTCAATATTATTTGTGAAAACTTTTTGTTTAGAGAAGGGCTATACGCGGATGATTGCGTCATTCACACGGAAATGAAATCTAAGGAACACCACCTTGTATTAAATAAGCGACCGCCATTGATGAATGGTATCAGAATGTAAAATGCTGTTGAAATAAAATAACAAACGTAGTTAAGTTTAACATGGTGCATACTTCATGGTAGCCACGTCTAGCATTACGCTTTATTATATCAAGTGCATGCCTATTTTCTAATTTCTCATGCTGCTCAGCTAGATCCATTTGTAACAATACGCATTATAGTTAGGTCGGTATCAAAGGGCTGTCTGTACTACACCTTTAGGAATTTCCTCAGCTTTAAAAAGAATAATTGCGATTAAGTGCATTAAGTTAGAAATGTTGTTTTCTAATGGAGAATCAATCACGTATGTACAAGTGCCTAACAGCCGCTGGATTCGAATTAGCTTTATATATAAAAAACGTAAACTTCCTCTCTAACCCAATTACAGTGGTTTTGCGGTTGTGCCTTTCTATAGTCGCTGCTCACTCTGAGCGAGCTTTGCTTCGGATAACAACTGTTACCAATTCTTAGAATGCCCTGTATTCCTTCATTTACGCAGCGTGCACTTTAACAGCCTGTAAAATTCGACGCAAGCGCACACACGCAGTTAATTATTAATGAGTTAAATAAAATTTAGTAATCATCTACTAAAGTTCTGATTTTAGAGGGCGAGATTATGTTCCAAAATTCTAGGCCAGCAACATCGAAGGTGGGGGGCTGTTTTAAAACTCTCTTTGCCGGCCACGCCGTTTCAAATATCAAACGTTAAATTATGCATGGCAAAGTTAACTGAGTTGGATTTTCTTCATTTGATATGTATTAAACGACGTCTCTTCTCTAGGTATCATCACTGAAATTAGGTTTACTGCTTCTAAATCGTAAAATACATAAACGACGCTTGTAGTGCTAGAAATGTATGTCATGTGTATGTCTGCGCGGTTCCGCTGCCTGTCGGGCTCTGCCACTCAAGCCCAATGAGGCTTTGGCAGGCTGGATTTCCGTACAATTTTTTTTGTATTTTATCTCCATAAAGTATTATTATTATTATTATTATTATTATTATTATTATTATTATTATTATGATTATTATTATTATTATTATTATTAGTAGTAGTAGTAGTAGTAGTAGTAGTAGTAGTAGTAGTAGTAGTAGTATTATAGAAATGTGAGCGAGACCATTCTATAATGGACAACACGGAAACGGAAACTCAGTGAGCTTTCCGTGCCTATTATTGACGGGTCATAATTCGAATCGCATTGCCGACCAAGAACACTTAAAAAATATTGGCACTTTAAACGCTTACTGCCTTCATTTTTGAATTCTAGTTTTAACCCCACAAAATCAAAGGCAAAAAAGTTGATTGGTTTATTTTAAATATTTACTCGCTTCATAATGAAACTTTGTCACCTCCATAATACCCGCCTTGCTTTGAAATCCACATGGGCTGACAGTGCTGATATATCTCTCAGAGTTTCGAAAATAAAAATGTGTAAGCGTTTAAAAACTAATCCTGTATAAAATACGTTGGTTTCTTTGTGTTTCTTAACTTTAATAGCTTGACAGTTCACAGTTTATCTTCGTCAGGTGTCAGTTATGATCACTTACACAAAACATTAATACATTCAAGGCGAATAATGGGACTGCCTTCTAGAAGTACTTGAGGAGGATCGCTCAGGGCACTGAAGAAAGTAGCAAACACGTCGGCACCAAAAAAAAGTTTCAAAACAGCACACCTCCGAGTCGAAGACAGAAAACCAAGCCCACTAAAAAATAGTAGAATGCACTACAGAAGGACTTCGACCATGGTTGCAAGAGTCAGCGAGGAAAAGCACAAAACATCGCTATGTGTTCCCAACCCTTTGTAAGCACTGGATTATAGCGTGACAGATCAAAAAATCGGGCGTGACACTGGGATTACTTCAAAAGCTGCGACGAGGTAAGGGATTACTACTGCCTTACGAAAAACGTTCCTCGTCTAATCCTGGGAAAGGGAAAATTATAAAGGACCGGAAACAACATGTAACCTTTAAGAAAGAAGCACATAAATAGTGACCCTGGTGACGTAGAACAAGAAAATAAATGAAATGGCGCGTTGACAATGACAATAGCCAACAAAAGTTGCTGCAGAAACATGAAGACGGCAGCTTGGCGACATAGTATGTAGTGACGTCTTACTCGGCGGAGGTGACGGCTGCAGTGACCGAACGAATGAGCACGGTTCTAGCCAGCGAACAGAACGAGAGAACTTAGAGAAAAATAAACAAGAAAGTGACAGGGAGGGTTACAACTATTCCCTTTGTTTTTTTTCTTTTTACATCATTACCCCTAGTCTCCCTCCTCCTCATCGGCGGCCGTGGCTGTCCTGGGAAGCTCACGTAGAACAGTTGTCTCCTATCCGCTGAGCTTAAGAGCACGTCTGTCGCCCAGCTGGTCTTTATGATATCATGATACGTGCAAAATAGTAGCTTCTTTGGAACGCTCAGTTTGAGTAGTGTAAGACTACAAGGTAAGTACGCGGGACAAAAGGTTTCATTGGCTTGTTTATAGCACGTGCCCACTAATATCACGTGGCCTGTTTGCCCCGGACAAAAAGGAAGTTTTTGACAGCATCCTAATTATGGCGACGTATACATTTGTAAGAGTAACAGGCAAGCTTGGTATTGATTTTCTCATTGATACATGTCTGCCGGAAAGGCAGAAGAAAGGGATGACAGGGAGATTAAGGGTGTATCGGCCGGATGGTTACCTCTCTCTTTGTCAAATGGATAAAAGACCGGAAGTGTAGGCAGAAGGAAAATCCAGTTTAGTTAAAGAGCGAATCATAAGGTGTCTTAAAGGAAAATGATCGCCAGAGCTGACACGAGGCGCAAGACAAATTGCAATGCAAAAAACAAATTGGCAATGGCTTATCTCGGCCATGCCAGAATATACGTAGCGAAAGCTAAGGCATAGCTTGGTTAGCCTTGGTCAATCTTGATTGCAAGTTCAGGTTAGTCTGGTTGTCTAGCTATGTTGTATTACAGGCCTCCTTGTGCTTAGCAGATTTCACGCCGTCCATACTGCCGCCTCAGCTGTGGTTGCGGCGCACCCGAGCTCTCCTTTTAAATCCTCCGACCTGTTACCAGGCATGCGACACAGCTGGCGAAGCGAGCGGAGGCGAGCGCAACAACGAAGAAGAAAAAAAAATTGGCAGTGGCCTAGCTCTGATTAAGCCTGGATATAAAAGCGAAAAGCTGCAGTTAAGCTTTGTTTGACGTCATGGCTGTCTCAGTTCGCGCACAATGTACTGGGAGCACCACGATAACAGTGTAGGCAAGCGCGTTATATAGCCTTCCTTCCGCATGCGTAGTAACTGTGGTAAACACGCGGATGCAAGTAGCATCATACGAGGAAGCCGAGCTCGCACCGATGCACACTCCATAAACACGCGCCGAGTGCGCGAACGACGGCGAAGGTCGACCGGCGGAACCGCCGCCGAGCGCCTGTCCAGTAACGCCACCCGGCTAACTCGCGCATGCGCAGCTGTGGCTAAAATTGATCACGGCGCACGCCAGACCCGGTGTTGACTAGCCTAGTGAAGCTATTCGCTTCAATGAACTTTATATTTCACCGATGTAGTAGGAGCCCTACTCCCCACACCTGGCGCGCAGGCTGAAGGGGTGGGGGCGGGGGTTTCTGCGACTAAAGACAGGCGAAGTTGCAGTGTTTCTTCGCGGCTTTCGTCGTCAGCCGGATGACTTGTTGCTGTTCGGCGAGGGACTCGCTTCGCAGCAAGGCCTCCCAGGCATCTCTACCTTTAATGTCCTCCCTGACGCCTGGGGAGTCAGGTCATTGCCAGATTATATGATCAAGAGGGCCCCTTTCTCCACAGATATTCCCAGCTTGCAGGCGTCGCCAAGCGACAGCCTCTCTGCTGCTTAAAGTTCGGTCCGGTGGTGGCAGAGACCTTCTTCCAACTCTATAGTGCACGACGATTTCAGTGTAGGTATGCGAGCGCTCGTCCACTCCCCGACAGTCGGGAGGCTCTAGGGTTGCCTGGAAGCAGAGAGCTCGGACTAACTTGTGTGCTGCCTCATTGCCTAGGACTTTGGCAAGCGGTGTGACGTCATACCAAACGGCGGCGGCGGCTGTGCGGCGAGGCGCGCGGTTTGACGTCATGCCAGATGGCGCGGCGAGCGCGCGCAGTCAGCCAGCTGCGGCGGTTGCTAGGTTGCTAGGGTTTGTGACTAAAAAGATTCATTGTATTAGTGTTCTGTTTGTATAATTTTAATAATGCAGTAATCTTCGTTCTTTGCCGCGCTGCCATTCTTTTGATTCTTTTGCTTGCTTATATGTCATGCAAAGTGTCTTATTTGTGCTTTTGATTGATTCTTTTGCTTACTTATTTCATCCAGTGTGTCCTATTTGTGCTTTTGTTGTTTGTTTTATATTTGTGGTTTTTCTTTTATTCTGTTCAATTGCCTGTGCCCCCCCCCCCCCCCTATGTAATACCCTCTCGAGGGCCTTTAGGGGTATTCTGTATAAATAGATATAAACTACTCAAGGTCGGTCTATGTGCCTCCTCGGAGCACCGCCACAGCGAAATCGCAAGTTCGTGGCCAATGTAGCTTTCGCTACAAAAGCGGCAACTGTTCGTGCCCGGTCGTGGGCTTTCCTGCTCTTGCTGGCCTTCGCACCCAAGCTTCTGTTACCAATAAAGCCTGTTTTTTCTTGGTGGAGGGGCGGGAGTCCTCCTCTTAAGTGTCACAGACGACGACGGAGGCGAATGGCTGTACGCATACCGTGTATTCGCTGCGAAGAAAAGGAGCACAGGTGTTTATTCGCGGCGGGCACATCGCTGCAGTCAGCTACAGAGCTCTTATCAATAAAGCCAGTATTAAATGATCTATTCCCATCACTATTAGAAAGTAACCGAAGCGGGGGGAATAAAATCAGTTACCGCTTGGCGAAATTCCTACCCCTCTACCACAAGCTGTGACATGCGGTGTAGGAGAAAAATCTCGTTATAGGAGAAAAACGATTCGAACGGTAGTTACTATGAAAGCAAGAAGTTCAGTGAAAGATGTTTATGATGGTAACTTGACACTATATATCTTAAGACGGGGTGTAAATTAGAGAAGCTGGGCAAACCGAACGACCGCAGGGGCGGCCTTCCGAGGTTAAGCATTTCTACACTGACACCCGCTGTGACCGCAAGTACTTCGGAGCGAATGTTCATCGCCTTTAGTTTTTTTATTATTGTTCTTCTCTGTTAAAGTTAGTGTGCCGTGATTGTACTCTCATGGCAACGCAATTGTGCTGCCATGACACGTTGCAGAGACGTCATGCGGGATGTCCCTGAATGCATATCAATCAACCGTAGCGTGGTGTTGCGCTCATGCCAACGTCAACGGGGTTGGAAAGGTGCTGTTAACAGCGGTCATTGCAACATTATTATTTACCTGGAATCATCAATGCTTCGAGCACTCCGCCATTAGGCAGGAAGCCTTAAACTTTTTCTAACTATCTGAACCCAAAAAAGAGCGAAGAAGGCAGCGGACGTCAGCCGCTATTTACTCCCTTTCGAAAAATCTGGTAGTCTTCGTGACAACACAGATGCGACTTTTAGGTAAGGGTACAATAGTTCAGACACGGTCATGCATATCTTTACCTCCAAGTTGCTGTGCGTCTGATGTATAAGAAATGAAGTGACGCAACGATAGCTACTTTTTCTCGATTTTCATATGAGAATATTGTCACCGACAAACGGTTGAAGAAACACACCAGCTTCTAATTAGACGAGGTGGACGTGCCAGCCAGCAGGCAGCTCGAGCGAGGAAGACGACGATCTTCGAGCACCTCGAGTGCCCAAGGCTTAGCAAGTCCCAGCTTAAACAGTTCGGCCGTGGTACGGCGCCACTGAATGGTTCGCACGGTGGCGTTGCTCCCCATCTCTGAAGGGTACCGACTCGGTGCCGCAGCAGTGGGCAGCACGAAGAGAAGGGACGCCGCATGTGTCCGGCGGCAGGTGTAGACACGCCTGAAGCGCTAGCGGGCGTGGTACGGCTTCATCCGGGCGACATGGATGACTTCGGAGGTCGGCCGTCTGGAGGAGCGAACTGTTGCTTGGGGAAGAACTTTGTAGTTCACCTCACTGACTTGGCGGAGTACCTCGTAGGGGCCGAAATATCTGCGCAGAAGCTTTTCGGAGCGTCCACGCATGCGAATTGGGCTCCAAACCCAGATTTGTTCGCCGGGCTGGTAACAGCTCTGTGGCGGAGGTTATAGCGGCGAGCGTAGTGGGTTTGCTGGTGCCGGATGCGCTGTCGAGCGAGTTGGCGGGCGGCCTCGGCGTGACGAACGAAGTAGTCAGCACCCACAACAGTTGAGGAAGTACTGCTCGGAAGCAACATTGGGTCCAGCTTGGTGGTGGCTTCGCGACCATGCACTAAACGAAATGGAGTGAAGCGCGTCGTTTCTTGCAGAGCAGTATTATAGGCGAATGTTACGTAAGGAAGTATGGCGTCCCAGTTCCGGTGGTCTGCGTCAACATACATGGAGATCATGTCGGCGATCGTTTTGTTGAGCCGTTCGGTTAGTCAGTTCGTTTGAGGGTGTTAAGCGGTTGTTTTGCGGTGACTGGTGCCGCTAAGGCGCATAACCTCCTGCGTAAGGGCCGAGGTGAACGCCGTTCCCCTGTCAGTTACAACGATGGTCGGTACACCGTGACGAAGCACAATGTTTTGAACGAAAAAGTTCGCAATTTCGTCAGCGGTACCACAAGGGAGAGCATTAGTTTCACAGTACCGGGTGAGGTAGTCGGAGGCCACCACAATGTAGCGGTTACCCAGTGAGGACTGTGGAAATGGGCCGAGTAAGTTTATGCCAACTTGGTGGAAGGGGGCTTGTGGCGGATCAATAGGCTGCAGTAGTCCGGCTGGCTTAGTCGGTGGCGTCTTGCGACGTTGGCACTTGCGACAAGTTCTGACGTAACGCTGTACAACTGCAGCAACCCTGGGCCAGTAGTACTTCTAGCGTATCCGCGCCAAAGTGCGGGAAAAACCCAGGTGACCAGAAGATGGGTTATCATGGCACGCCTGCAGGACTTCGTCGCGCAAGGCCGCAGGTACGACGAGCAGATAGATAGCTTCCGTCGGGTGGTAGTTTTTCTTATACAGAACGCCATCGCGCAAACAGAACGACGACAGTCGACGTGAGAAGACTCGTGGTGGAGCCTCAGCGCTTCCTTCAAGATACTCAATGAGAGGCCGTAGTTCACTGTCGTCTCTTTGGTGTTGAGCGAGGGCGGACGTGGATATGGCGCCGAGAAAAACAAAATCGATGTCGGGATCAACTCCGTTGTCCTCAACAGGAGCACGAGACAGACAGTCGGTATCACTGTGCTTCCTGCCGGACTTATAGACGATGGTGACATCGAACTCTTGAAGACGAAGGCTCCAGCGTGCAAGCCGCCCCGAGGGATTTTTGAGGTTCGCCAGCCAGCACAGCGAATGGTGATCACTCACGACTCTAAAAGGGCGGCCGTATAAGTACGGGCGAAATTTGGTCACTGCCCACACAATTGCCAGGCATTCCTTTTCAGTGGTGGAATAGTTCGCCTCCGAGCATGACAAGGTGCGGCTTGCGCATGCGATTAGGCTTTCGAGACCATCCTGCCACTGCACAAGGACCGCACCGAGGCCGCTGTTGCTGGCGTCTGTATGCAGTTCAGTGTCGGCTGACTCGTCGAAGTGGCCAAGGATGGGCGTACTTTGCAGACGAGTGCGGAGGTCTTCGAAGGCCTGTTGTTGCTCCTGGCCCCAGAAGAACGGTTCGGCATCTTTTGTGGGGCGGATGAGGGGCTAAGCAATCTGGGAGAAGTTCCGCACAAAACACCGATAATAGGCGCAGAGGCCCAGAAAGCGGCGCACACTTCGCTTATCGGTTTGCATTGGAAAAGCAGCGACGGCGGCTGTCTTATCGGGATCAGGGCTTACTCCCTTAGCGCTCACGATGTGGCCCAGAAACTTCAACTCCTTGAAAGCGAAGTGACACTTTTCGGGCTTCAGGGAAAGACCGGCCGAACGAATTGCGGCGAACACGGCGCGCAGGCGCCTCAGGTGTTTTTCGAACGTAGCGGAGAAGATGACAACATCATCCAGGTAGACGAGGCAGGACTGCCATTTTAGGTCGGCAAGCACGGTGTCCATCATCCGCTGGAAGGTGGCAGGAGCCGAGCACAGTCCCAAAAGGGACTACCCGGAATTCGTACAGACCATCCGGTGTAATAAAGGCGGTCTTTTCCCGGTCGCGGTCGTTCACCTCGATCTGCCATTAGCCACTACGAAAATCTAGTGACGACAAATACGTGGCGTGGCGTAGCCGGTCCAGGGAGTCATCAATCCGCGGCAGAGGATAAACGTCCTTTTTGGTGACTTTGTTTAGACGCCTGTAATCAACACAGAACCGTAGGCTTCCATCCTTCTTCGCCACAAGAACAACAGGCGATGCCCACGGGCTCGTCGACGGCTGTATCACGTCGTCCTGGAGCATTTCTTGAACTTGTCGGCGAATAGCGTCACGTTCCTTCGCAGAGACCCGATAAGGCGGCTGGTATAACGGTCGCTGGTTTGCGTCAACAATAATGCGATGCTTTGTCAGAAGAGTCTGCCTAACTTTAGAGGTCGAGGCAAAACAGCCGCGGAAAGATTCGATAATGCTCTCCAGGCAGCGTTTCTGATGAGACGGGAGGTTCGGGTTCACGTCGGTCTTTATGGGAGTGGTCGGTGCCTCCACTGATGCCGGGATTTCGGACAACGCGTGCTGTCCCGCGAATTCACAAAGTTCTTCGAAATATGCAATAGCTGTTTTGCCAGGCAAACACTGAGGTTCAGAACCAAAACTGGTCACCAGAAGTTCGGTTCGCCCACTGTTCAATTCAATAATTCCGCGAGCTACACAGACTTGCCGACCAAGGAGCAGCGAGATGTTGGTTTCAGCGATGCCACGAGTGCTGGGGCTGTTATCGCACTCTACGGTAACAAACATGCTGGCTCTTGACGGGATTAGTACCTGGTCGTCACAGACGCATAGCTTAGCCCTGCGTGGCTCGGTATTGTAGTCGACAGGGCCTTGAGTGGAAAACGACACGATTAGCTCCTGCCGATTGATAACGGCACCGTACTCCTGAAGAAAATCTAAACCGAGTATGAGGTCCTTGCAGCACTCGGGTAACAAAGCAAAGCAACCAGAGAAAGTTACTCCGCGGATCTGGATTCGTGAAGTGCAGACACCGATCGGAGTTACGACGTGGCCACCAGCTGTCCGGATCTGCGGCCCAGACCAAGGGGTCCGAACCTTCCTCAGGGCCGTGGCTGGGGCTGTTATCGCACTCTACGGTAACAAACATGCTGGCTCTTGACGGGATTAGTACCTGGTCGTCACAGACGCATAGCTTAGCCCTGCGTGGCTCGGTATTGTAGTCGACAGGGCCTTGAGTGGAAAACGACACGATTAGCTCCTGCCGATTGATAACGGCACCGTACTCCTGAAGAAAATCTAAACCGAGTATGAGGTCCTTGCAGCACTCGGGTAACAAAGCAAAGCAACCAGAGAAAGTTACTCCGCGGATCTGGATTCGTGAAGTGCAGACACCGATCGGAGTTACGACGTGGCCACCAGCTGTCCGGATCTGCGGCCGAGACCAAGGGGTCCGAACCTTCCTCAGGGCCGTGGCTAACCGTCTGCTCATTACAGAAAAATTGGCGCCGGTATCCACTAGTGCGGTGACGTCGTGGTTGTAGGCGGATACCGGAATTTCGGCAGAAACCAGTCGGTCGCAGCGCGTCGTTGAGGTCGTCGGGTCAGGTCGTCGTTGGTCGGAGCGTCGCGGCGAATGTTCGGACGGAGGCTCTTGACACGGTTCAGTAGCGGCGGCCCTACCCCCGGAGGACGCCGTCTTCAGTTTTCCCGATGTGGGAACGCACCTCTGAACTGGCCAGAGGACGACGGCGGGCGGGCGAAGAGAACCGCCTTGGGGATGGCGATCGGGACTGACGCCGCTGCGGGGTCGAGGACTGCACGTTATCAGCCAGGTACAGCTCGATATCCCGTGGTCTTTCACCGTAGCGCGGTCGAGGTGCGTCAGGTGAAAACCCCCTTAAACCCATTCTCCGGTAGGGGCAGTGACGGAGGATGTGGCCGGGCTCCCCGCAGTGGTAACAGGGCGGCCGATTGTTTGGCGTTCGCCGCACGTGGGCTTTGCTCATGGGGGGCCTGTACTCCTGGGGCACAGATGGTACTGCTGCGCTTGGGTACTGCAGAGACTGCACTGTCATGGGAACGACGCGGGAAAAGGCTTGCCTCGCTGGCCCAGGACTTCGTAGTGCCTCGCTGTACGTCATAACAGAGGGCGCCGGGTGTGGAGCAGGGGGCGGCTGCACAGCTCGTCGGATTTCGTCACGGACCACGTCCGTTAAGGCAACGACACTGGCCTGTGGAGCTTCAAAACGAAGTTTCGCCAATTCCTCACGCACAACGCTTCTTACAAGCTCCCGAAGCTCCTCGGCGGGGAGCGACGTAGGCGTGTACTGGGAAGCGGCTGCTACAGTAGCCTCACGTCCGTAGTGCGCGCCCTGTTCCTGCAGAGAGCGCTCGATACTCATTACCTCCACCAAATATGCCACCGACAAACGGTTGAAGAAACAGACCAGGTTCTAATTAGACGAGGTGGGCGTGCTAGCCAGCAGGCCGCTCGAGCGAGGAAGACGACGATCTTCAAACACCTCGAGTGCCCACTGCTTGGCAAGTCCCAGCTTAAACAGTTCGGCCGCGGTACGGCGCCACCGAATGGTTCGCACGGTGGCAATATTTCATTTTTTTGCCCCACATAGGGCAATATCCTGGAATAGCAAAACGTATTTAATTCTTTTTCACGGTCTTCGCTTGTGCTGCATTCTTTGAAAATAAGCGTAATATAAAAGATATTAGGCAAAATACCGCTCTCTAAGGCTATGCTTGCTTCTGACGATTGCTTTCTTAGACATTCATCTACAATTCGTCGATTCTGGACGGATAAATGTTCCTTTCCCCGTTTTCTTGCACTGCGCATTGAATGCGCTGAAGCTTCATACCGTATTTTTCCATTACATCTATAGTTCTATGCAGATTTTGTGAATAAAATGATAAGATGCTGGATATGTACTACTTTCTTTTGCATAACACATGTACAGTGGAAAGAGGTTAACCTCCTTTAAAACCACCTGCCACGGTTTGCAGGTGGAAACTTCAAAGACGCCGCCGGAGAGCTTCTTTCTTCATTTACTTCCTAAAACTGTCGCACTGAAAGTCTTTTTGTAGTGTAAAGTGGTCTTCTGCGGGTTTGCAATACTAGCGACGTCGGACGTCAAAAGTCAGTTGAATGCGTCAATTGGTGTGCTGGAAAATAGATTTCATTCTGAACATTTTGACGATTTAAGTAGAAGGTTGCAAGCAGAGAAGTATTAATACTTGTAATTAGAGATTTGATAGTAACAATCATATCAGTGTACAACGTGTCGAGAACTTTAGGAGGGTCGTCCTTGCAGTGCCACGTTCAATCGGCTCTCTGAATTTAATCTCTGAGGCTGGTAGGCGCACTCACAAGCAACCGTCACTCTGCGGCGCACGCGTCACGGGAAGTTTCCTGTTTCATGGGGCGCTTGTTTGACGTGAATTGCCGCTATTCACTCTTCCGACATCTCCCCTCGACCTTTAGAGCAGGATCCACACGCTGTCCTTAACAAGCGTTACACCACATTCTGCGCTGAGCCACCCATTTCTCTGCGCAAAAATATATCTGGTTCTTCGTCCCAGAGTTCCATCGTCAAGGCCATTTTTTTTTTACTAAGATGGTTCATTATACCCAATTCCTTCGCGAGCCCTGCTATACTGGTCCCCGACAAGACTATAACCATCAGAAGACAGCCGAAGCTTGAGAACGCGGCGACTCTCTACCTGGCGACAAATGTCTTTCTCCAAGGCGCCGACAGGCCTATCGCCGCCATGAGTGATGTCCGAGTGAGACAATTCTGAATGGCGTGGCTTGAGTGATGACGATTGGATGGGAGGCGGGGTGGACACACTGACGTCTTCGGCGTGGTGGTATTTAAGAAGTCTGCCCGGACATCTTTTACGGAGTGACGCAGCAGCGGTAAGTCGGTTTTTCACAGATTTTCTTTTACCAAAAAAACCCCTCGTCGGGTCTGTGTCCTGGTAGCCGATAGCTGAGGTGTCCACGCTACATTCAGATAAGTGGTGGCGCCGGCAATAAGCACTTCTGCAGCACCATTAAACACTCGGCAGGTTATTTGCCTCGAATACAGGTGAATGAATTTTTTGAGGTGACCAGCATGAAACGTGCATCGTTTTCATGTCTGCTGTTTTTCTACATTTATTGGGATATCCTCTAGTGGATATTTATCCTCAAATGGATATCCTCTAGTGGATAGTAGTAGATATCCGCCTTGTAATCCTTGCTATGGCAGGCAGGAAGCGAATTATATATTCTCATATGGAACACCAGGCGGCCGATTTGCCACGCTGCATAATCTGCACTGCATCAGGGTGTTAATCACCCGCAGTGCGTCACTGCTCCCCTGTACCAGTTAGACGCAACTGAAGGTTGGTTTCAGCGACCAGTACAGAGCATTACCATCCTACGTGCAAACTACGATGCTTGCTGTCATGCATGCAAACGACGACGATTCAAACAGTACAGTCGTGAGCAATGAGAGAACGAACAACGTATGAGCATTATTTATTGATTACTCTGCAATTATCGGTGGCAGGCACAGTTTTTTTTTCTGTTTTCTAACTAGATTGTACTTGGCATAAAATATCCAAAAACCATTCTCAAACTTTGTTGAGAACTAATTAACTAAGACATTTTCGGGCTTTGTGCCAAGTTTTTCTCTCCCTTAATGCTCATGACTGTTCTTGAAAATCATGACTGGTCCTGATGCGTGGATGTGCGACATTTAAGCCTGTGCAGCAAAAATGACACAAACATTACAAGGAGCTTGAGTGGGCATCTCAGGACCTTCCTGTTTTCACCTTCAACTGCTAAAAGCTATCCCCATTGCTGGGATGAACTCTAAGAAAGCATGAAAAGGAGGCGTTTTAAGCCGGGTCTCATCTAAAGCCGGATAAAAGCGCAACGGATCACAGGGAAAAAGGTTTCCTGTGTCCACAATAGTTGAGCTTACCACACCGTCCTCCTTGGGGCTCAGAACTTCAGCCGTTGTGTAAACAGGAGAGAGTTTGATGTGGACGGCTGTCAAGTGTCCCCCCCCCCCCCCCCTTTTTTTTTTTGCTCGCGTTACTTTCTTATATATATCACACGATTTTCCGCAATTCTCTGCAAAGGAAGCGCCACACCATTCACAGGCATCATATGGACCAACGAAGCTTTTATTCTTCAATACAACTTAACATGTGTTCCTAGGATTTCAAAATTCTTTTATTCTCCTGTATACAATTTTGGTGTTACTATAGCTGTCTTCATTTATTATTTCGGTTATCTATTGCGATGAATTGAAGCATATCGTGTGGATAGAAAGTAATACATTGTGATTCGTGCACTTAGTTTGACGCATCTCAGAAAACATATGATCCATCGAAGCGAATACTTTTAGGGCCTCCTTTTCATCAGCATAAAATGATTCCAGCTGCCATGCTCAGAAAAGTAAGGCGAACATCGTGCCGTTGACACCATTAAGCCCACGTCGTAATTAAGCCAGGAGCTCTCGTCAGATTTGACAGCCGTTAAAGGCTAATTATTTGTGCGAACAGTAACCATCAAGAAAAAAATTTCCCTTCACAACGCCCGACGTATCAACGCACTAGGGCATCGACATAGTTTTTTTACCATTCGTGCAATTTTTTAACGAGATGATCTGATTCAAGTGCAATAGCTGCCTCCATGTACGGAGGCTGCTTAAAGATGGGACCTCGTCTTCTTGAAGCAGCACGAAGCAGCTTTCTCCGTGCCTCAGGCTACCAAACCTAGCGCCAACGACAACAAAAGCAGGGGTTTGTATTTAGCGGAATAGGTTGCGCATCAACGCATGAAATTTTATTAACTTACTGTCTTATTGTACATAGAGCACTTACTAAAACGTCAGCATCATGATTTAAAACGTAAACCTGAGATTGAAAAGACCCGTTTGCGCAAAAACAGGTCTTTAACTTCAAGAACGAGTCATACGCTCAAAGTGCAACATAATGCGGTTCACTAAACGGGTCTGCTCGCTAAAGCATGAGCATGTAATATTGCTATCAAAATGATAATGTTGCGACCTAAAAACGAATAGCGAGATTTTCACGACAGTAGCATGCAACATTGCTTCTTTTTTTCTAGGAGTGCCTTCCTCGACTTATTTTTAAACGCCTGAAATCGCTCCTTTTGTTTGATCACTGGCTGTATGCAGTAGTTTTACTTTTAGTTCTGCACCTGTGTCGCGTTTTCCAGGCTTCTGCTTTCAGTTTAGATGTTTTACCCAACTAGCACACGCGCACGCGCCAATTAACCATTCAGCCTGTCAGGACGCGCTTGGTCTGCGGTTAACTGCAATTTCAAAGCCCCGCTTTCAGTAGTTTTTTGGAGGTCGGCACTTTTTTCTCGGGGAATCACGACAGCTGAGAGACGCTCTTCGGTCTCGGCGCTGACGAGAGATGGACGTTTTTCGACAGTGGGATCGAGTTTACAAAACCTCCTAGATGGTTATAGCCGAGTGGCGCTTCCACGGTTGTTCGTTTTCTCTGAGACGCAGTTCCATACCGTCTGTTATAACTGTAGCCGTTGTAAATTCGCTCGAATTAATGATGAAGGTCCTTAAGACAGGATATAGAGAACGAGGGGTCATGACTTTACCTGACCATTCTCAGCGTAAAGATACTGGAATGAGGAAAGCGAGATGATCAAGCCACGAAACAATTCCCCTGTTCAACGCACAGTGTCGCGTTATTAGTTTATTTGTGCTTACTGTTCTTGACGTACTTTGGTGGTTACTACTGTTATAAAGTTCGTTGAGCCATCATTATTTAATCGCGCCTCTTCCTCAACGGTATGGTGTATCAAGAGATGCAGAGAAACGCAGTGTAAGATATTCGTTTAGACAGAGTCATCTTTTGCAATGTTGTTATGTTTGAAAAACGACTTCATTATCTTTTTGTAGATATTGCCGGCTTCGTCTTCGTACTTTCGACATTTTTTTAAAGAATAAGCATTGTGTCAAAAGTTCTTCGTTTATTCCAAATTGGAAATATGAAAGCTCAAAAGAAGATTGAAGGTCGTTTCAGCCTTACAGAGTTCCCCATCAAGTTTTGTATAAGAATATCCACTCGTGAAAAATAATAATTAATGAAAATAGGCTGCGATGCTTCTGTTTGAGGACTACTATAAGCACCTCCATGTGCCGGGATTAAATTTTGCAGCTTTTTTTCAAGTTTGGACAGTAGCAACGCCTTAAAACAAATTTTTGGGGATAGCTCAAGTTTGCACATTTTGTGATCTTTTAGAAGGTTTGGGTAGTAGCGCGGTGAACAAGGCGATGCTTGCTGAGGCAGCGTTTTTATTAAAAGCTCAGCATACGCGTATATTTATTTTGTTCTGTGCACCTTTCGTGAGACCTAAGGTTGCATATTGGATCTTCAAAATACTAAGGTGGGCTAGAGAAATACATGCGCTACTGAGTAACACGCTTAAATCCAGGCAACGTTCATTTGTTTCCAAATTATTAAAAGGCTCGCTGTTGTTTCTCGGTGTTGGTGCATTAGATCGAACAATTTAGCGGAGTAAATTATATGCACTACACTAAAGTTTGAGACACCAGGAGAAACGTTGGAGAGATTTTTTTAAAAATTGGGGGGGGGGGGGGGGCGCACTTAAGCTCTGCCTTAAGTTTAGGACGCGACAGCCTTAATGGTTATTTGATGCTTTCGTTTTTTCATTACTACTACCTTTAATTACAACCACTAAGTTTTCATCAGACGCAGACTAGACCACGTGACACACCAGAGCAGACAAGTTACCCTTTCCAAAGCCGAACGGACGTACATTTTTTTTTAAACAACAAATCAACCCTTCCTCCTAGCTGTGTTTAACAGAATATGAGGAGCTCATTTGCCTATTGTGTTTGCGCCCACAGATCATACGAATGAGTCGAGGAAACTTCTCTGGCGCCACTATAAGAAGATGATAATGGTGACGAACTTGCATTGAATGAGTGCCGTCCATATTCCTGATATCCTATCTGATAAGTTTTATTCGTGATGTTGCCTAAGACTAAGCAAGAAATATTTTATTCAGCATGAATGAAAAATATATGTCAGCCGAGGTCATACCCCTGGCACTGCAGCAGAAGCGCATATTTATTAGGTTTTCGCGCTTTGCCACCTCTGAGTAAGGCTGTAGTATTCGTCCTCAACCAGACGTTTTGCATTTTTTTTTCCAGAGATGACAGCGGCTAACTTAATTTTTTTGCTTAAAACAGACATTTGCAGATGGAAGAAAAATAAACTTTAGCTTAGTAAGGACGTAGCTTTTTGAGAGGTATGATTATTTGCCACACAGTGCCGAACTTGTGTCATAAAGTTAACATAACAGGTACTGCCGTCTTCAAATAGTCCTTTCAGTTAAAAGATTGGATTCCTAAACTTTCTCTCAACTCCGAAGCTAGCGTCCGAAGTTAGTAAGCTTCTCAAAATACAAGCTTTAGGTAACAATCAAATACCGAATATTATGAGTCAGTTGAACACATTCAACACATTTCTACGGGATTAGTAATTTAGTTACTCCCATACGCACATGCATGTTTACTGGGCTGCAAATCTGACGCGTCCGAATGAGTTACTCTGGGTATTCATCGAACATCGCAAAACACCCGTACCAGGCTGCCGAGTTGGCTCAATGAATATGGTGTTCGGCTGCTGACCCGAAAGACGAGGATTCGATCCCGGGCGTGTTGGTTGCATTTCGATGGAGGCCAAATCCTAGAGGTCCGTATACTGTGCGATGTCACTCAACCTGAAATAACGCAGGTAGTCGAAATTATTGGGAGCTCTTCATTACGACGTTCCTCATATCCTGAGTTGCTTTGGGACGTTCAACACTACAAACTATAAACCAGAACTCTCATATGATACAATTCTTATATATAAAAAAAGATATTTCGCCGCGATGCAGGCTTTTAGCTGGAGCAAGGGAAGCTGGAGTTGATAGATGACAGATATGAAGAGCTATCGGAGGTAAACAAATTCCCGCACATCTTAAGAAGTTATGCACACATTCTGCTTAGAACTAGGCAAAGATTTTGAGTGCCTCTTTGTACGTGCAGATTTAAGGCCTAATATGGAGACCACAACACACTACGCTGTTAGTCTTTTTTTTTCCTTAAACCAGTCAAGTTTGTTCTGAGGAATGCTATATCAGCTGTATTCAGTGCTCTGCAGTCGTAAATAATACAGACCGATTACTTCAGGGCTGAGATACTATGATTAAATAGTTCGCCGCATTTAATGTTTACAGAAGGACTGAATACAGATGAGAATTGCTGGTTCCTTAGCTCCAGTATACCTCATTGCCCCTTTTTTATGATATTCATGAGACGTCACAAAGGAAAAAAATTTTATTCCCCCGAGTATAATATTCGTACGCGGTTCTAGCAGTACGTGTCATTTCTTGCAATCTCCCCTCCCACATCACTCTAAACTCTCCCCTCTCTGCAAGCAGCAGTGATCCTGGCTCAGTTAAAGTCAGTAGACCGGGCCGTACACTTTCTAATTCAATTTTTCTGCAGTCGCAACAGCAGAACGGAAGGAAAGGAGGAGAAAAAAAGGATCCAGAAACAGAAAGTGGACATTAGAAGCAGGGGGTAATAACAAATATTATTAATTATTGCAAATTACCGATATGAGAATACCGGTCGTTGCTCGTACAAAGAGTTGACAAGATCGCTTCCCAATAATTATTACAAAATTTATCAGCGTCCTTTGAGGTCAAGTAAATCGCATCATCATATCCCAAAAAGTGAAGCGTTCAACAAAGAGACATCGCTATTTTGAGTTGTATTTTACATTTCTAGCTTGCTCAAAGGTCATGACAGAAGTCACCAGTTGAGTTTGTAGAGCGTTCTCAGAAAACACTTCATACCGCAGTCTTGACGTTGCGTACAATGACTTATGAGTCTCTGCCTGCAGAGATTGCGGCAGTCCTCGATGTCACGCTTTTCAAGAGAGAAATACATGAGGATGAGCGGGAAAATAAATAGACGCGTACTGTCGCGCTCAATATGAGTTGCAACGCGCGGTCATCGACCGGGGCTCGTTCCGTGGTGTGCCTCCTCCAAACAGTCGCTCGGAATTCTGGGAGAAACTTTTTCCTGAGCGGGGGTGCTGTTGTTTCCTGGAACAGCAGTTTCTCCCAGAATTCCGAGCGACTGTTTGGAGGAGGCACACCACGAAACGAGCCGCGGTCGATGACCGCGCGTTGCAACTCATATTGAGCGCGATAGTACACGAAGTCCATCACCCGAGGTCCATCGCGATATGTGCGGAGCACACAACCATAGTGGGGTCACCGTATCGAGTGACAGACAGCTTCAGGAAAGCAGACCGCTATTTGATATCTACTGCGGCAGCGCCGAGTGCTGCCTTGCAGTAGAGGCAATCGTATAGAGCGCCAAGGGCATGGTGGAAGGAAGGCATACAAAGGCCTCAGGCTTAATAACTTTGCGGGGCTCCGGTGTTGTTGGTAGGCGGTGACGGCATGGGAGGAGAGAGTGCGGGCCTGAGGCTCCTTGCTGGCTCAAGACGATGTGGAAACAGCCCTACTGAGAAAAAAAAAAGGAAGCTTGAAAGCCAGAAATAGCTTACGCATGACAGCGCGTACTTTTATTGCAACTCCTCATCCTACGCGTGGAAAGTGCTCCATTTGCCCATTTTCACACCAAATGTTTTGTCCAGGGTCGCGTAGAGTATGTTAAACCGAAAAATTGCGTTTGAGCAGAAACGAATTAGAGGAAATTCTGAAAATTGCTTTTAACGCGGTGCACATTTACGATTTATGATTAGTGACTTATGAAGTTGACAACCCGAAGAGAATGTTGCTATGAGACGCCGTAAAGGAGGACTGCGGATAATCTTGACCACCTGGGTTTTTTTAACGTGCACTGACGTCCGAAATTACAAGGTTCTTTGGCATTCCGCACCCATCGAAATGCGACATATTTGGCCAGGATAAAACCCGCGTCTTTCGGATCAGCGCCCGTGCACCATAACCTCCGAGCACCCGCGCCGGTTCGGTGCACGTATAGATGCACACGTCCAGATGTTCAGTTACTTTTCTAATTTTTTACACAGTGAGCCCCATATGCGCCCTTTCCGAGCACCTCATAACCATCGATATGGGCATCCTATGCACCTGTTAAACAGGCAATTTCAAAGGCTATTGAGTCGACAGCCCTCCAGATTCTCAATACACCTAGCTCCGAGAAATTCATGATGCTGCCAGACGTCAAACTCGATCGCGGTCGAAAGCTTCTGTTACCTAGATCTCACCAAGTTGTTCTGGTAACACTGCTGCCGCTAATAATTACGCGTGGATAGAAGCAATCAACCAAGTTTAGTTGAAAAAGTTGAAAAGTATTTTGTATATGTTGTAATAATATAATGACTGTCACAATGAACTGTGTTGTCTAGAGCAAGCTGTGGCAGCATTCAAGCACTTTTGAGAAAGCTGGGGTTGTTTTTTTAGGGCTGGCCACAATGCTTCTTTGCGTACCGCAGTGCTTTGTCGCCCAGCCTGTCTTTTTTTTTCTTCAAACCAATGCTGCACCGATTTTATAACCCGCGCGTTACGATGAGCGCTCGCCGTCCTAGAGGGCACGAAGCTCCCATTCGAAGACTCTCGAAATCTGAATAGGATTCCGCGCTGTTCCGTTGGCTCGTCATACTACTGGCTCGATTGCCATTGGAGCCGCCCATGTAGCAGCAGAAAATAAGCTGCAGACCACAGTATGCAGTGTTAGGAATTCATTACAAATGATTTTTACCAGCTGTTCTGATCTCGGCTGACACCAAAGCTGCAGTGCACTTTGACGTTGGGGCCGGCAGGCCAGCATGGACTGCCACATTCCTGATGACGTCAGCGTAGTCGGCAAGAATTGGTAGTACCACTGAGTTTAGTGACGACCCAGTCATAAGGACAAGTGCACCTAGACCTCACTCGGTGCTGAAAGAAGTGCGAAGCTGCTCGTCGGACATTGTTCAACATCATCAGCCTGACAAAGCTACTGCAGGGAAAACGAAGCTGCCATATCTCTCCTCCCTGTCGTGTGACGGCTTCGACCACCCTACCTCCGCAAACTTCTTAATTCCATCCGCCCACCTAACTTTCTGCTACCCTTGCTACGCTTGCCTTCTCTTGAAATCCGTTCTGTAACATTTAACGGGCATTGGTTATCTTGCCTTCGCATTTCATGCCATGCCCAAGCCCACTTATTTTTCTTGATTTCGACTAAGATGTCATTAACCCGCATTTGTTCTCTGACCCACTCTGCCATCTCCTGTCTCTTAAGGTCACGTCTACCACTTTACTTTTCCATAGCTTGCTGCGTAGTTTTGAAAGTGAGCTGAACCCTTTTCGCTATCCTCCACCTTTCTGCCCCACAGATAACTACCGGCAAAATACAGCTGTGTACTTGGCATTCGCCGTCGCGTATCATATAGGCCAGATGGGACGGCAGTGGCAGGAGTGGCGGGTTGTGTCGATGCAGTGAATCGGAGTTCTAAAATGCTCGAGGAAAGTCTCGCATATTGTGACGCGGTTTCATGGCACTAGCAGCAAACTTAACATTAAACACTGGCTCATGATACACGCTGGATATCAATCATGGGATGATTAAATGCGCTAGAAGGGTAGACAATGAGAGAAACATCGATTTTTTCTTGTTTCCACAACTTCTCGTTTTTACTTTTTCCTAGGAAAAAATCAACACAAATCATTCATTGCCGCAACGCCTCCCACTGAGTAGAGAAGGGTAGCGTAACTGATGAAAAGAACTGTTTCTTGGGCTGATGACCGAATAATTCCTCACCGGCCAACCAAGTGTCAAGATTTATTCGGCCATAACCTGTGGCCAATAGTCCAGTCTAGTCTCGTCGGTTCTTTTTGTTATAATGCAGAAGTGCTGGAGTTCCTTCTGACCTGCTACCCGAATCCCTTTTTTTTTAGTGGTTTTGCCCCAGGTTTGTCCTTTCAGAAGTTTTTCTGAAAGAAAAGGTGTGTACCTTTACATGACATTACAGTGTACTTTTATTTAGTTTTTTTTTTCTAAATTTCGCTAACTTCGAAAAAAAAAGCTCCTCATTTCTTGTTTCTTTTTAGCCTGAGAGATTGCCTTAGGGAGTACTGTACGAAAAAAAAAACGCAGTGCAGGGCTGTATCTCCAGCTTCTCAGGTTGAATAGCTCCCACTTATTACCAGTCTTCCCCATACATAGATTGTCGAGACACTAAAGGGACTAATTGCCGTAAAGAACATCCGATGCGGCACAATAGCCGCGCAGAAAGACATGCACGAACAAGCCCCAATTATTTTTTTCTTTGATTCTGTGGCTTTGCCGGTAGTACGGCCGAAACAAATTTCCTCATGGTTGCAAAGGCCATTGGCAATTAATCCCCACTAAGCATGCTGTAATCACCGCAACAATTTCCTGGCTCCGATTTACTTTTTTTGTGCATACTTAGCAAGGGTGTCCGCTTAATGGCATGCACTTCTCATTGCATTCTTGGCCTGTTTCATAAATGGAAGAACTCATTCACTGTTTCAAAAGCCAGAGCGAGAGGTCTTCGGTGAAAAGTAATTTCAAAAGGCGCAACTATTTGATACTTTTGAAAAGCCTGATGACGGGGTTCAGAACATGCAAACGCTTAGAAGAGTAATGAATGAAAACACTTTCTAATGAAATTTTGAAGCAGAATTTCTCACAAAACTAGCCAAAAAAGAACGAATAGCCGATGTGCTCAGGAAAATATTGACTTACGTTTCATATGATTATAAGTCGATCTCTGAGTGAAAAGTTGCCTCGTCTTGCAGCCGCTTGTCCGGTGATCGTAACAAAAAATCACAACACAGTACGATAAGACATTGTCACCGCTAATAGCCTCTGCTGCTTTCAAAGGAACACACACTTTGCTTGGGTGAGAAGAAAAGGCCCAAACAAAATCCATAAGCGGTCAGAGGAGCGAAGAGTACGTGGAAGAATATATCAGCCACTTTAACTAGAGCAATGATGAATTATTTCAAATAATTATTTTTTACCTAAAACAGCTAGACGCCTCTGTGTTTCAGCGATTTGTAGTTGGTCTCTGGAAGAGCCCTGAGGTATTTATGATTTTGAAAACACTCTTCCATTTGGTGGTGCAGGCAAGAAAGCAGACAAAGATGGGAATAAAAGTACCTTGCTTTCTGTGCATCTGGGTTTTCCTTAGTATAGTTGGATTCAGGGTAATTGCACTCGAGCAAGTTAATGCAATGTGAAATATTCAAGGGATACATAAAATAGCTACGAGGCACATTAGCATTGCTTGAAGCAAGCACGTTCTTCCCAGTCTGTCAAAAAATATTGTGCGCTGCCACTCCGAGAGAGGTTACTGCTGGTTGAGCGCAGCATAAACGCTACCTTGCGTGCGTGCGCGCGCATGTGTGTGTGTTTTGTGTGCGTGTGCGTGCGTGTGCGTGCGTGTGTGGGGGGGGGGGGGGCGTACGAGCATGCGTTTGTTTGTGCGTGAGTGCATGCGTGTGTCTTTCTGCGTGGGTGCATGCGTACGTAGGTGTGTGCGCTTCACACTGGAAAGAACGGGCTCGCGAAGAAAGTCTTAACGTAAGACTCGAAACGAACGAACGACAGAGGAAAAGAAAAAGTTGGTTCGAAACAAAAATAAAAAATTGGTGCCTACTGCTTCTCGCGACACATTCTCTAATGTGAACCGGTTGTGCTTTTTTCATGGAACGTACCAACAGAAATGAAATAAACAAAAAAAGGTTGCCATAATGTAAAAATTTCTGCCCCACTTGCGTCTTTCAGTCTTCTCTTACAGCAGATTATCGGTGCGTGAACTACAGGCTAATAAAAGAAAACATCCGTAAGAAACTTTCACACCAAGCACAAAACCTGTGTTTTGATGCATCAGGGAACCAACAGAAGTGGGGCTTGAACTTTGTTTTTGCATGAAACTTGTAAAAATGTCCTTCTAAAGCTCTTCTCTCCTCTTGTCTTATGTGGGAGAGGGGGAGGGGGGGAACACGACGGAATTTTTCGAACCGTCAACTTCTTTTTATTAATCACATCACGCTCAGTAATACTGAAAAGTTGAGCTGAAAAGGAACGCAGTAAAATTTATTGAAACTAAAATCTCTTCAAAATTTCACATTTTTTCCCACCCAGTGAAGCAAAATGCGGCAGTTCAAGGGGAAAAAAGAGTCAACCTTTTAAAATCAAGATACTACTCACCCCTGGAATGAATGCACAAGAAGTTTGATGGACGGATATCTGGGCAAACTTTGTGAACCTGTTAAACACAAGGACTTTATACCCAGACTGAACCAGGCACTGTTTTGTCCCATTGTTCACTACAGTCCAAGCAATACACCAAACGGAATCTGGCTGCAGCTTGGCTACTTGGAAGCCCTTTCCACTACAGTATATTCATCACGATGAGACCAATCTCGTCGGACGCAGCAGAGCTGCTAAACGTCGAACACGTAGCGTATCAAGTGGGCTACACATCTGCACGAGAATTGGGGCTATTTTTGTCGTCACTCGGCGTATCCTGGCAACGAGTCAGTGTTGGAGATGGAACGAAGGGTTGCCGCCTCGTAACAGCTCAGGCCGCGGGCGCTGCATAATTTTGAAATATAGTATAAGTCCTAAAATAGCTTGCTATAACGGTCTAGAGAACCCAGTGCGATAGCATTGCATTCCCAATGGTGATTGCGCGGAGAACATCTGTAAAGGGAGATTGGGAGCGACACGTTTTTATTGCAACTGCCGTCTAATTTCAGCAGACCTTCTTCTATCGCTGTCATATTTCGCAGCGTCCCGTAGCAGATATTTCCTCCACACTACTGTAGTTCTATTGCAGGCCCCAGTCATCAGTCATAAAACTCGTGACAGCCTCTGCTTGTGCCGTAGTGGCGCTCAGCGCACGTGACGTCGTCTGAAGAACGGTCAAATTATACACGAAGCTAGCGTGAAGCTTGAAAGGAAAGCTAGCTGACGCACCCAACGGCCGTCAAGCGCCGGTGCCAGCCCATTCGTCATACTGCGTGGCGCGAAATTTAATTTGTGCGGAATCCGTCAGCACCGGTTGCTCTATAATCCCTGGGCCACAGAAATCACTGCATCCTACATCCATCGCCAGCAGCCAATAAAGAAGGGTCCGTTTGTCACGCCTTCTACGTATACAACGCCATGACGGTTGCCTCGTGACGTCTGGCATAGTCACCTCCTTCAGGTCCGAGCCCATATGAGGCACGATACAAGGCAAGACGGCAGGGGGGGGGGGGGGGGGGGGGGAGTAGTACTTGTATAGCCGGCGTACCTGATGATTTATAGTGTCAAGTAACGACACTGCCGCAGAAACAGCAGAAAATTAGTACAGCCAGCCCAGGTAGTGCATATGTCACTCTGTCCCGTTGCATTGCAAGCAAACAGTAGGTACTTTCTCAATCCCTTTTTCTCTAAGGCTTGAAATGACTCCTCGTTTACCATTTTTTGTGGGTCTGTATATTTAATGCCTTAGGAGGAAATATTATTGATAGATATTTTAACGTGGCGGCCAGCCGAAGAATGAGGCGTGATGAACGATGGATAAGAGATGATTTAATGGCAACTGGCCTAGTGTGAGCGCTCCGTCCCGCGCCACTGCTAGCTTCGGCGTCTTCGTCACACTACCCGTTGCCACCGAGCGATCGTCCCGATCGGTGACGAACAGACGGGCGAAATGGTGAGGGGGTCCGGAGCATGTTGGGACAGGAAGGAGAAAGTGGTGAGGTGCTGGCCGCCACAGTGGATGAGATGATCGAAGGATGAGTCCCGGTCCACGAAGCATCCGGGCCGGAGGGTGCCAGGAGCTGACGGCCGAGGTCTGTGGACGCACCGGACGGCAGGGGCAGGGGGGCGGTGTCTTGACCTGTGGGTCTTGGGTCGGTCGGGTCTTGGGTCGTCGTGTCGTGTGGTCAGGGTGGGGGACGGGGCTGGGGTGAGCGGCGAGGTCGGTTCAGGTCGGGCGGGCTGTGGCATGGCCGGGCGGCGCGGAACAGGCACTCACGGCCGACGTCCACGGCAGGCGTAGGACACCGAAGCTCCGGGACCAGGACGGCGATGAAGGGACCCCCGCGCCTCCACCAAATGTTACGTGGCGGCCAGCCGAAGAATGAGGCGTGATGAACGATGGATAAGAGATGATTTAATGGCCGCTGGCCTAGCGCGAGCGCTCCGTCTCGCGCCACTGCCAGCTTCGTCGTCTTCGTCACAATATCAAAACTCAACACCGAAAAATGCTTATGTAGTGCACGCAAGACTAAACTTACAACTTATGCTGAGATACAGCACGAATTCGGGAAAGCAAATTTAACCCATTACACAAGTCGTGAATCACTCGTATGAAAATTGGCACTTTTGGTGAATGGCCAGGGCTGTCCACTCCTAGCTTGAGCACACGAAAAATGTCACTGCGCTATTCGGATGTCCTATGTGCCTGACACGGCCACGCACTGAGTCAAAGTGACTCAGGCGTAGAAGAACATAGAGCTGGTGTTTCTCGTTGTCTGCCACTTCGCTTTGACGCACACATGCAACGCACACACACTGCAATCGATCACGTGTTTGAGCTATAAGTTCACTACCCTGACCATGCTACAGGTATTAAAACCGACAAAATAATTTCCTCCTCCACACAGGTATAACAGCAAAACATTAACATCAGATAAAAAAAAACTACCTTGTTCCAACTCACAACATAACACTTGCCTTACATACCAAACATTTCACCTATATGCAGATATTATGACGTATTTTGACGTCGTCTAGCTCTTAAGCCATGAACAGTCCTGTCTGTACAGCCTGCAGCGAGTCTGCACTGACAAAGCACAGGCTTCAATCTAAACTTGCAGTAGTTTTATCGTAGGTTTTTTCACAAAAAGTAAAACTCTTACAGGGTAGTGTAATGACGTGAAAAATAATTTTTATTGAAGCCGAAATGCTCAGAGAATACGTAAGCACATGCTGCATTCATGACATTAGAAATAAAAATGCCTAATGGCAAACATTTTGAATAAAAAAAACGCCCGCGCTACCACGGGCTGCGACGGTTTCCGATTTACATGAAAGCGTGTTGCGGGCCACCCCTAGCCGCTGCCATCATTTTTGTTCTTGGCCGCGGTTTGTGCGTTCTGGCTTCTGTCATTAATTAAAAGCTCTCTCTGTTTAAGAAGGTGTTATACTGATGTCTCCTCGCTGGTCTCTCTATGGTAATCTGAAATGATCATGGTGACACAGCCCTGCCCAGCGTTCATATTACTTACTTCCCACTGCTAAATTTTGTTTGGAGTTTGGAATCCAGAAAATGCATATGACTGGGTGTGAGCAGGCAGCCGATCATGAGCGGAATGTCAGCAGTCGGCAGAAGCCATTGTAAGAGAGTCAGGGTTCTTAGCGGCAATAATATTGGGCATTACTTAAAATGGCATTATATTTGTGTACATGCATCATTTTGTTGTTGTTGTTGTTTGCTTCATAAAATGGCACATGCCCCCAAGGAGGTATTGGCCACGACCAGACGCAACCTGTATTGCAAATTGCTTGAAGCAAACATGCGATGGTCTAAAAAATTGGGGTAATTTAGTTACCCCAGCGTCTATCTCCTTCCCTTTCTATTTGCTTCCTTTTCGTCCATTATTCGCTTTCGCTTGTGAAGAATCGCAAGTCGTATCTGGTTTCAGGTAACCTCTCTTTCCTTTTTCTCCTCTCTCTGCAAAAAGTAACGGAGACTGTAAGAGGTCCCATGGCTAATATCTTGTTTATTTCGAGAAAATCGTAAGAGCAGAGTGAAAAAAATTCAGGTTGCACTTTGGCTCTCTAAAGTACTACAAGACGAAAGCGTTTCCTGGCGCACTCTTTTTTCTATTTTATTTTTTATTTGTTTTTATTTTGTTTCTTTCTGTACTTCTTTTATATAATTTTGAAACCATGCATTCACTAGATGCGCGTTTATTCATGCTCAAACCCTGTGGGCAATTCCTCTGCGCGGGGACGCACAGGCAGTCACTCGAGGCAGGTCTCTGTACAAAACGGTTTATTCTCACATCAGGGGGGCCGGTCGTCGTCGTGGCAGCTGGGTCAGGCGGTCCTTTGGGGCTGGTCCGAGAGCGAGAGAGCGCGAGCCTTCCCGGTCTCGCCTTATAAAGGCTTTCTCCCAGCCTCGCTCCCCCCGCCCCCCCACTCGGGAAGAAGGGGTTCCGAGGCTACCCGCGGTGAGCGGCGCGAGATTTGACTTGCCCGCGAGCAGACCCTACATCTCCCCCCCCCTCAAACGTCCGTCCCGGGGTCCGCCAGTAGGCGGTCGATGACCTGCGGGTCCGGGTCCATAGAGTCGTCGCAGGGGGGAGGGGTGCTCGCCGGGGGGCCGCTCACCGCTGGCTGGACGGGCTCCTCACGAGCCGCCTGGGGGAGCTAGGCGCCTGGCTCCGCTGGGGGCCCTGCCGGCAGCGCCCTCCAAAGCTCCTCGGCCGCCGGGGACAGTAGGTCTGGGCGGCTGGACTGGAGGATGCGGAGGGCCGCCTCCTCCGGGCTGCCCCTCTGCAGTGGCGCAGCGGGGGAAGGCGCTGCAGCCGCCAAGCGCTTTTCCGCCGCGAAGGGGCCGCGCCTGGTCCCGCCACCTGGACCGCGCGCAGTAAGAGATGGCCGCTCCGTTGGCGACCGTGGTCCAGGTGGCCACGTGCCGCAGGACCCTGGGCCGCTTGGGTTGCGGCTGCTCGGCGGCCGAAGCGCCGGCTGGGTGCTGAGGGGGGCCCTGCGCCTGGTCGTCACTGGCCCTCTTGCGTTGTCCTGCACCACTGGGAGGTTCTCTCCAGTGGTCAGGCGCGCGGTTAGACTGGCGGTGGGGGCCACCGCGGCCGTGGAACCTGCGCCACTCGCGCGGCTCCTGCCGCCAGCCGGGTGGCGCGCCTTGATGGCGGCCACCGTTCGACGGTGGTCTGCCTTGCCTTCTGGAGTCCGAGCCACGGGCGTCGGTCCGCTGGAGCTTCCTAGAAGACATACTGAGAGGGCGAGAGCACTGCCAGTGATAATTGATCGAGAGACACGGGTGCTACCTGGTCCTCAGGTTGTAGCGTCGGTTGCGAACCGCACCGCTACCTGCTCGTCCTCCCGGGGGTGAGATCGCCGCATCGCGCTGATTTTCCACCGCTTCGCAGCCATCGTCCTTGCGAAGGTGGAAAGCCTTCAAATCAGCGACATGCACCGGACCGGCGGTTTCGCCGTTTGTCAACAACCGCAACTGGTAGGTGAGCGGCGTAGTCCGTGCCGTAACTTCGTACGGCCCAGCCCACTTGTGCGCTAGCGACGCGGCGAAACCGCGCGCTGCGTTACTAAGTGGGTGCGTTCTCTTGAGTACTAGGTCGCCCGTGTTGAAAACGACGTGACGGCGACCTTTGTTGTACTGATCCGCCTGCTCAATGCGCGCCACATCGAGGTTTTCGCGGGCTGCTCGCTGCGCTGCCTCCAGGCGCTCCCGGAGCCTTGCCGCGTACTGCGAAAGCGGAGGGGGCGCAGGCCCCGCCGCGTCGAGTAGGGCATTCTCTAGCGGAAAAGCGATCTCTCTCCCAAAATTCAAGTAAGCGGGTGTAATACCCACTGACCTGTTCACGGTTGTCCTTGTAGCGAACGCCAGTTCGGACAGCCGCGCGTCCCAATCTCTGTGCTGCTCGGTCGTCGCGACCAGCATGCTCTTCAGATTTCGATTCACCCGCTCGGTTATGTTGCTCTGAGCGTGGTAGGGACTCGTTCTCCTGTGGCGGATTTGAAGCGCCCGACAGGAGTCTACAAAGACTTTGCTTGTGAAATACGAAGCATTGTCTGTAATCAGGTCGGAAGGGAAACCGAAACGAGTGAAAGTCTCCAACAGTTTTTCCCAAATTCGTTCCGACACAAGCTTCCTAAGGGGGAAAACCTCAACCCACTTGGAATAGTGGTCCGTTATTACCAGGATGAATTGGTTTCCGCGTGCGGACCGAGGGAGGGGTCCCATGATATCGCACGCGACCACTTGCCACGGGTAGTTGCTAACTACCGCCTTCATCATGCCAGCGGGCTTGCCCGCCCGAGGCTTGGCTACCTGGCATACCGGGCAGGTACGGGCGTATCCCAGCACATCCTTTCTCATGCCTGGCCAGGTCGCGACACGGCATAACTTGTCGTAAGTCTTACTGCCGCTGCCATGGCCTGCCAGCGCTGAATCATGGAAGTACTGCAGGAACCGTTTCCGCAACCTTCTCGGGACCACGACTCGGAAAGGGGATGCTATCGCCTCTTCCTCGTCAAGTTGGGGGATGTAGCGGAGCAGCAAGCCATCATCGCCCAGCAGATACGCGTCGTACTTGCCCTCAGCGTTCCCGGTGCAAGCTGCGCTGCTCGCAAGCTCCTTCAGCACCCGCTGGCAAAGACCGTCTGCTTTCTGGGTCTCGATCAGCTCTTCTCTACTGACCGCTACTCCCCAAGACAGATTTCTTTCTGCCTCGCTCCTAGGCAGGCGAGCGGTCGCCGCCACGAGCTGCTGTGTTTCCCTTCCGTCACAGCACCGTGCGGGACCTTTGTCCGTCTCCTCTCTCTCCAAACCGGGCGCGACACTCCCGTCCGCCCTCTCTTCCTCTCCAACAGCGGTGACGCCGCTTTTTACAAAGCTGGGCCTCGCCTCTGAAGCGCTTCCGCCAGCATTCCATGGTGCGCGCGATAAAGCATCGGCCACCTTGTTCAAGCTGCCCCGGCGGTACTCGATGGCGTACGCGTAACGTTGCGACGTCAGCGCCCATCTCGCGAGTCTGCCTGCGGGGTTCTTGAGCCTCTTTAACCAAGACAATGCCTGATGATCTGTCTGCACGGTGAAGACCGCTCCGTCTAGGTACATGTCGAACTTGGACAATGCGAACATGATCGCCAGGCATTCCTTTTCGGTCACGGAGTAATTCCGCTCCGCCGATGTGAGCGTGCGACTAGCGAACGCGACAGGGCGCAGTTTGCCCTCGTGTTTCTGCAACAAAACAGCTCCAACACCGTAGTCACTAGCGTCTGTCTGCAAGACAAACTGCTTGTTCAGGTCGGGAAGGCGCAGACTAGCGGTATTCGCTATCGCGCGAGCCAAGGCAACAAATTCGTCACTCTGTTCCTTGCCCCAGACCCACTTCGAGCCTTTACGCAACAGCAGGTTCAGCGGCCTTGCAAGCTCCGAACAGCGCGGGATGAATTGCCTGTAGAACGCAACAATCCCCAAAAACCTCTGCAAGCTTTTCACATCCATGGGGCAGGGGTAGTTCAGAATTGCCTGCAGTTTGTCATCATTCGGTCTCAGTGTGCCATCATCCACGACAAAGCCCAAGAGGTTCACTCTCTTCGATGCCAACTGCACTTTCTTTGGATTAATGGTTAGACCGGCACGTCTCATTCTATCGAGAACGGAATTCAGGTGAATGAGGTGCTCCTCGAACGACTGTGAGAATATCACAACGTCGTCGAGGTACGCCATGGCGTAGTTGAACCTTGCATCGCCCAGCACGATGTCCATCAGTCGCATGAACGTGCTCGGGGCGTTAGACAAACCAAACGGGAGTCGAGTAAATTCGAAGAGCCCGCGGTGGCAGGTGAATGCGGTTTTCTCAATGTCACCTTCGGCCACCTCAATCTGCAGGTACCCTCTGCTTGCATCTAGGACTGTGAAGAACCTCGCGTTCCCTAACGCATACATCACAGCCTCGATCGACTGAAAAGGGTACGCAACCGTAGGCGTCAGTGAGTTGAGCTTACGATAATCAACACACAGCCTGACCGATCCATCTTTCTTCGGCGCTAGAACCACTGGGGACGCCCAGGGACTTTGTGAGGGTCTCACCGCACCGGTGTCAATCATCTCGTCTAGGGCACAGTCGAGAAGCTGCCTCTTATGCGCACTTAACGGCCTCGGGTTACACCTGAAAGGGCGCGTATCACCCGTCTGAATCTCGTGCTGAAGCAGGTCGGTTCTGCCCGGTTTCTCCGTGAAGCAATCCGAAAACGGGAGTAAAGTTTCCGCGAGCCTTCGGCGCTGACTACTGGGTCCTGAGAAAGACGCAATAATCGCTTCTAACGGGCCACCGTCTCTCAGCATCTCGAGGGAGCTCACCTGCCTTTCTGTCGCACAGGTGTGGACAACCACCTTTTGTGCAGGACAGCCGGGCAAGGATGCGCTTTCGAAGGGAATGAGGGGGGCGAGCTGGCTGTAACGATAGCCATTCTCCCCCATGTCGAGCACAATGCCTTCGCTCGAGAGAAAATCCCTTCCCAGAATTACTGGTATCGACAAGCCAGGCAGATAGACGAAGCGATGTCTCCGCTTTCTGCCGTCAAAACGCATCGTCAGACGCACTGCTCCCTTTGCCTTTGCCGCCCCAGCTGCTAAGCTTAACGGGGTTTCGGCCGGTCTGACACGGATGTTACCTATCCGGCAGGCCTCGTACACCTCGTCACCGACCAGTGACAGCGTTGAGCCCGTGTCTACGAGTGCAGAGTAGCATCGACCCGCTAACTGCACTAGCATAAAAGGGCTTGAGCGCGGAACGACTCCATGAGCTCTACAGGCGAGCGGGACAAAGGCCTCCCCGTCGCCGGCGCGGGAGTTCTTTTCCCGACTAGCGCCTTGACAACCATGAAATTCTCCCGCTGACGGTGAAATGCCGGTGCCACCAGACATCACCGCCAGCGCCTGGCGTTTCCCTGCATACGCCTAGCTTGGCATTCGCGTGCCACGTGTCCGGGCTGGTTGCAATTCCAGCAAAGCCGGTCATTCACCCGCCGCGTGGACGGAGGACCCCTCGTTCCACGAAGCGGTTGGGGACGGCTCTCCCCTTTCTCCGCGCATTCCTGACGCTCGCTCCGCGCGTGGCCTGTGAGACCGGCACGACGCCGCTGCTCGAATGCGTACGGGTCAAGCGCGCGTGGGACAACAGGGGGTTCCGCCTGCCTTTCCACGGCCATTACCTCGGCGCGCCGAGCCCTCATCGCGCATTCTCGGCCTCCATCCCATGCGCATCCCGGTTCCAGCGATTCGGCCGGCCTGGGGGGCGGCTGGTAGCGCAGTTCGGCGAGTAAATCCGCCTGCACGGTCTTGGCCTCCTGCGCTAGGGCCTCGAGGTTTGTAAAACTGCGGCCCCGCAGATACGGCTTGAAGCGTGGATGGCACTGCCTGATCACACGCGCAACCTGATCTCGGTCGGTTGCCGTCGGATCTGCCCTCTTGTACAGCTCTTGCATTGCGCGTACGTACTCGAGGAGGCTTTCCTCTGGGTGTTGGGTGCGCAACGCGAGCTCCTCCAGCATCCGGCGCTCATAATCAGGCGGCAAGAACTCGGCGCGAAAACGATCTTTGAAGTCCGCCATCGACTGGAAAGTCGGCTGGCAGCGCCTCCATCGCGCCGCGCTCTCGACGAGTGCTACAGGCAGGACCTGCCCTAGCACTACGTCATCTGGGGCGCCCAGAGCCGTCTGGTAGTCCTCGAGTTGTTGTAGAAACTCGTGGACTGATTTCGCGTCCGTGTACCCGGAAAAGGAGGGGACCTCCATATTTATCCGCGGGCGCGATGTTGTCGCCGATGCTACCGATGCTGCGGCCTGGTTGGCGCCAGCCACCGAACCGAGCTGACGGGCTAATGCGGCTAACATCTCAGTCACCTGCCCCATTACGGCCGCCGCGTCGGCCGTCTCACTACCGGCTGCCCCGCCATCCAAAGCCGTGGCTGAAACATCCTTTCTGGGAGGCATAGTTCGCGCTAACTGTCCGGCCGCACCGGCTAACTGCTCATGGCAACAAGAACATTCACATACACAACAATCTATCTACAAACACGCGGAAATACACAACAGAAAACGCCCGAAAACTACATAAATAACACAAAACCCCTAACAAATTTACAACACTACACAAGTCGCTACCCCGCGAACATTCCGCCTGACCCGCTCCTTAACCCTATCGGTCCGGCGTGGCCCTGAACAAAGAGGGCCTGCCACGAGTCTGGCTGCACATCCCAAAATCGGCAGAGAAATCGTCCACAAGGTGTTAATTAAAGCCCCACGTTGGGCGCCATTATTTGTGGGCAATTCCTCTGCGCGGGGACGCACAGGCAGTCACTCGAGGCAGGTCTCTGTACAAAACGGTTTATTCTCACATCAGGGGGGCCGGTCGTCGTCGTGGCAGCTGGGTCAGGTGGTCCTTTGGGGCTGGTCCGAGAGCGAGAGAGCGCGAGCCTTCCCGGTCTCGCCTTATAAAGGCTTTCTCCCAGCCTCGCTCCCCCCGCCCCCCCACTCGGGAAGAAGGGGTTCCGAGGCTACCCGCGGTGAGCGGCGCGAGATTTGACTTGCCCGCGAGCAGACCCTACAACCCACAGCCTTCGTGGCGGAGTGGTAGTGTCTCCACTTCAAAATGCCAAAGGCCCTGGTTTGAACCCAGCTTCAACACAGGCTTTTTTTAAGTAGTGACGCCGAAATGCAGACAAATTTGCTGACATTCGTTGGTCACGACGTATGAGGCATTAAAGGCTTTCGCCTTAAAATTTGGATCCCAGAATGAAAGACATTGTGATGTAGCGTCATATCTAGTGCGGTGTTTCTATTCCATGGCTGAGGAGACAGGAGAAAGGAAAGGAGGGGTTCGCTAGGACATACCTATGAAGACAGTCACCGAAACAATGAAGACTAGGGGAATGTTAGATCAAGACTCTCACCCATAATTCCTCGACATCTGGAAACACTATCATCGACATCGTCTGAATGCTGCATATACAAACGGCTTGCGATACCGTTTTGGACAAATGAACAGCCCGCATTGTGACAACTGGGCCTCGATAGAAACTGTGGAACATATCTTGCTTGAGTGCCCTGCGTATGCTAACGAGCGTGCGTACTATGAACATTGCACGCAGAAGCTCTGCCCAGTGCCCCTAACAATGGACTAAGTTTTAGGTCCCTTAGCCTGCCTTAGGCAACACAGATTTGCAATGAACTTTCTATTTATATATTTAAAAGACATTGGACATCTTGATAAGCTTTAAATTCACTTGCACGTTACCTTCATGCATTCTTCATGGAGTGCACTTCGTAAGCTCATTTGTCGGACTATGCACTCCATCATTCCATAGGTTACATCAATACTCGCCATTGCATCCTTAGTACCCATTTCATGGCAGCATTTTATCTTCGTTTTTTTTTACCTCTTCCACACTGCTCTCCTTCTGTCTTCCACACTGCTCTCACACTGATCTCCCAAACTCCCCTCCCTACGCAGAGTAGCATGCCAGCGATTTTTGAACGCCGGCTAAATTCTCTGTATTTCATTAAAGAGTCTCTCTCTCTAGGGGAATGTTTCTATATTATTTTATAATTTATGGGTTTAACCAATGGGATAATACCTGTGTATTTATTTTATCGCTGGATGATGACCGATCAGAAAGCAGAACAAAAGACACCACTTGCAGCCGGCCGATGTGGTCTGAAGCCACGGTCTCCTGATTTCACTTCCTTTTTTACGAACTCTGCGACGGCGGCGGTTGTAAAATCTTCTGTTTTCTGCTGATACTACACCATTCATTCAACACAAAAATTATAAAAAAAAGAGATCAACGTTCACCTATCGCCACTTGGCGTCGGTGAATGTGTGGCTTCCGTCATATGTACTATATAAGTAGGCATTTGCGAAACTGCAGCATGAATTACAACAACTCAGGTGCACAACAGAGATAGCGCTGCGAAACGTTTCCTTTTTATGATGTTTAATTTACCGTTAAGCCCATTTCGGGTTACGAAAATCGCTGATGGCTCTTTTTTTTACATACGAAATAATTGTTGCCATATAGGTATTTTGAGCATGTGTTAAAGCGCAGCAAAAGCCACCACGGATGCCATGGCAAGCACGAAAAAGCTGGCGAACGGGATCCATGCCGTATTCCATGTACTCAATGTTTAGCAACTCTAATGAGAGTAATAAGCAACAAATGTTTTACTCACTCCCTCCGATTCGAGTTCCCAAACTCTTCTCGGCAAATAGCGTCACCAAGGCGCATGTCTCCCTGAGCTTGCTCCTTTTATGACCTTTTCGGTCACATTCCTCACGCTGGCTGCATTATACGCAATTGCTGATCTGCGTAGCCTGTTTTGGCACGCCATTTTGACGTCACGATTAATGGTGGTATTTACTGCCCCTGACTGTGGAATTAGCATTATATCGTCACCGACCTTTACATTGTTTACTCATGCCTTTTCAACGAGCAGTGTGGTTACCCGCAGGAAGCGCTTCTTGGAAGGGTTCAGGACTATCAATCTCAAAACATCATTGGAGGCCCTTTGTATGACCTAACCCTCTGCCACGAGTTGTGGAGGGTTTCTCGCCATCTTTTTTGTTCGGAACTCTATCAAAAACACAACGCATTCTTTTTGGCATTATGGTAGGACCGTTTGCAATATCTTGATATGTGACCTTCTCGTAGAAACAAAATTCTTGTCGCCATAATAAATTTCATTGCAACAATGCCGTCTGCAGTATTCACCAGTCGCTGGTTGTCATAACGAAACCAGCTCTGCTCCGAAGAAAGGTGAGTGCGCAAGGCACAAGAACGCTCTTTTGTGAGAAGAGGACGTCAGGAAATTTTTGCGTATTTTGGGGCCGGTTCTTTGTGTTCTTCGACTCGGAACCGCTGAAAGCTGAGCCAGTGAGTCATCCCACTGGCGTCGAAGGAAATTTATCAGAAAGCTAGGACACTGCTAATATCATGCATGGATTGGCCGGTGAGCAGAAAAAATTACGTTCAGTTATTACGTCGCAGGTAGGCCGAAACGAAGGAAAGGAGCTTTGCTACAGAATTTAGGGATAATGTATGCAACAACTCAGCAAATAATCACTGCCAGTCTACTTACTTGGCTGTATTGAGACGTGGAGATTTCCTACAAGCTTAAAAGGCAATGATCAAAGAACGAACAACCTGGTACAACCTACGTTTTTTTTTTATTTCCTGTTTCGTTGGTATAATTTCTTTGGTACATGCTTCCAACAACATGCTTACTTACAAGTAAGCATGCTGTTCGGGCAAATGAGACGACGTTGCTTACCTAAGCACAGCGCCGCTACTGCCTTAATGTCAACCTTTCAACAGCCAAGTAAAGAAACTTTCGAGCTATCATGCTGCCGCATTCATGGCGCCATTGCACAGGAAAGTTCGCATTCACTGGGTCCATCTTGAAACCTTCCCATTCTGTTCGCAGAGGAGCTAGTTGCAAAACAGGTCTTAAAAAAGTTACAAAGAAATCCTAAAACTGACACCCACGGCATGTAGAACAGTCGGAGTAGCCGCGTCAGGGCAGCTGGGAGCTGAGCACAGTGCAGAGGGAAGCAGCTATTGGCCAGTACGACCGGTGAGCCATAGTGGCGTTGTGGCGCCTCCAAATGACTTCCCTTCTCCGTTGTCACTTACAATTCAATCGTCAGTCACTTGGAGTTGCCTCGTTGTGCGACTGACGCGCATGGCAGCATTTCGTGTCGCATCATATTATCGCGACTATGTATACGTCATTCACATAGCGGTCCTAGTTAACTGTGCACGAGCACTTGGCAACGACGGCGCCGTTCTGACCACGTAACATGCATTTAGTATGAAAGAGGCAGGAGGCAGACCATAGACATTGTTCCGTTCACTAAGTCTTTTGCGCATGGGCAGATCGGTCGTGAAGGCAAAATGTTTTTCAACTCGACGTGCTTAGTCACATGCCGTTTTGGGAACAAGAGAGACTTTGATGCGTTTGTTGTCTGAGCATGCCGAACACGCATAGTATTTGGTTAGGTATGTTATAAGCAACACGCAGCCATGCTTTGAATTTAAAAGCCGCGGAGTTGGAGGGTAAATTTCATAGTCTTATGACAATATACGGCATGTCATTGTACGCAATAAAGAAAACAGTAATTTCAAATAGAATACACTGATATCATTTTATTGTTGCATGACCTGCTTCGGCAGAGTATGCCAAAGCGTACTTGCTTTCATCTGCGCGTGTTGATGTCAAAGACACAACAAAAGAGGTTTCCTTCGAGTGCGGCTTGGCTTCACTGGGATGAAACTGTAGGGAAAGTTTAGTGAATGCAATGAAGACAAACGAATTCAGCAGCCACTCCAGCGCAGAATGTGTGAAGATTCGTATGGTCATTTCAGAAATACTCCCCATCAACTGCGCATAAGCATTTTTAACGCCTGCAGCAGGTCCAACTGGTTTAGTCGCTCGTCTATGTTCGATAGGACTTCGTTCAAATCGTTTCACAAGATGCGAAGATGTCTCCGAAATAGTAAGACGTTCGGGATTGAGGTAGCCATTGTATCCTTATTGTTTCACGGCTCTAAGAGCTTTAGAAAAAGAGAGAGAAGGGAACAAATCAAGGCAGAAAAAAGAGAAAGACATAACGGGAGCAAGAAAAAAGAATGAGAAAGAAAACAAAACAGTAGAGAAGGAAGGAAAGAAAGGATGTAAGGAGCGAAAAAAGAAGGAAAGGAAGGAAGGATGAGAGACGAAAGGAAAGAAGGAAAGGGAGGAGGTAAGAAAGCCAAGAACAAAGAGAAAAACAAATGGCCAGACAGAAATAGAAAAGAAAGGAACAAAAAAACAGGGCTTAAACGGAAGGTGCCCCATGTGGAGAAGCAAAGTTTCTTGTGAAGTTTTGCTCATGCAGTATTTCTTTAGAAGCCTCGTATTTATGCGTAAACTCCGCTGCCTAGGGCCCTTTGTAAATTGATCCTCTTTATCAGCGGAAAACACGGGGTCATATGTGCTGCTCACAAAGAAGCGCTTAATGCGGGCTTTAGTGCCGCTTGATATTTCACCCGAAAGTGTTTCTTTTGTGCCAGTCATAATACCACACTCTCCGCCCCTCCACATGGGACTATGTAAAGACTGAGCTTTAGTTTGGAGCGTTTCGTCGCTTATTTTGTTTGCAGCACTCGCTTTTTCTGTTAACCACGACCACGACTTCACAACATTGCCAACCCGAAACGCGCTCTTTGACTGTGATGACCAAATAAAACAAATAAAAGAAACCGCCTATAGATGCGAAGATTATTTGCACATGATAACTACGAAGTCCAAGTTATTAGTTGTTGAATTCATTTTTCTCTTACCATTAATCGAGGCGGGCAGCCTTCTAAATGTCTTGAAAAGTTTAGCGGCCTCCACAAAATGGCAAGACCTGTCCGTATGATCGTGTGCCCCGTAGCTCTTATGAATTGCCTAAAGCCCTGCAATTCACACTAAAACATGCCAGTCTTGTGTTACCTAGTGTTAGCTAGAGGAAGGCAACATGACTGTTAGTGTTCTCCTAATCTGATTATGCTGAGTGAGTGCGCGCGTTAACTGCCTTCGCAGTTCAGGCCGTTGAATTCCTACTAGCGGAGTGTAGGCCTTTGTAGTAGCTTCCATAGCAAGAAAGAGGGGGAAATGAGTTTTTATGACGCCCTGGGGCTAGAAGGCAGTATGTTTATAAGATTCTTCTGGTATAGGCTCCGACGCACTATCTGAAGTGTCGTATAGGCGTTGTCATGATCGTTCGCTTACACTAACAAAATTTTGAAAATATATAGTTTTCGCGCAGCCCATATAAGACAATTACACTAAGCGCATAAAACGAAATAACAGACATGACACTCTGCTCAGTCTCAACGAATACATATTTGCTTGACTATCTATGCTACGTGAATTTGGATCTATTTTATGCTAAATAAGCTTTTTTCTATTTATTGCACAAAAATAAAGCACAAGCTTCGCTTGGGAACAGGCATCCAAGTTTCGCTAGCCCACAGCGGCATTGCACTCTCGAACGACGTCATCGTTTCTTCAAAATGACCAAGAACCTTTTTTTAAGAATACATCACTCTACGAGAATAAATGCAACAAGGTTTGTGCTGAGAATAGTTTTTTACTTCACTTTTACTTTACTATCTTGGCTGTCTGTCTGTGTAAACTTTTATATCATGCAATATCTTATATCCTAATAAAGAACAGTCTCCATTACTTATCTGTGGTGGATATCACTGGAAATATTTAGGTGGCATTGTGAAGCAGAACATTCATCGGCCAGCAATCGCGAAAGTTTTCATTTTTATGCCACCTCGTAAATTGACGAAAACACATCGCGCACAGCCACTGAAGACAATCAAGCAATCTTTGCAGAGAAGATGATAAACATACTTTGCCGTGGTGTCTAATGAAATGACGCTCTATTTCTCCTGCAGTGAGTTTGCCTTTCGGACATGAAATAGCGTACAGAAAACGTTAGGTGCTTGGTTTGCACTTGAATAGAGAGGTAGTCTCTGGAGATGTCATTCTTCAGAACCGGCAAATTCTGGCTTTTCTTTTCTGAGCTGCATGCTACCCCTTTAGGGGAGTGTTTTTAAGTGCACTCGCAAAGCCGTCGCATTTAAACTATGCGCATAACTTCAGTCGCGAATAATATAGGCAAGCACTCAGTGACAGTGCATTGTTGCCGACGCCGAATGTAAAGGAACCATGCCGCTCTTATTTCTACCTTCTGCACACAATACTGCTCCTTAACCAAAAAAATTAAGTTAAAGTAGTCACCGTGTCAGCATGATACGTTTGAAAAGGTTCCAACTTAGCAGTGTGAAAGCTAGGACGGGTGGCTAAGCTTCTTTTGCGACTTCACATTCTTGAATTCATTGCATCTGTCAGTATACCAGTGAATGCAGTACCTCCAACTTTTTTAAGAGCAGTAACGAATTGCACAGCTTCAGAAACTTCGCTTCCCAGAAACTCCCCGAGCAGAAACCCTTCTTGCACTTATACGTACCGCTCAAGCTATAGGTGAAACTATAAAAGCAAATATGCATCTACTTCTGCGTGAAGGCACTTGAAGTCGTGGACCTGTCCTTATTTCCATTTCTTTGGCCCCGGAACTTAGTTACAAAATCTTGCACTAAGAATGAAAATATTTTTTAAAGTTCCAAAGTCAGTTTTTTGAGGATACACATTACCGAAGAGCAGGCTCTACATTCCAAGGTTATCTATAGTTCGTTCAAGATGGCAGTACATCGCCATTCAAGAACATCTCAGGCAGTGTATGTGTAATAAGGAAAATATAATTTGCTGCTGTGCGGCTTCATCATTCACTTTCCTTGTCAAAAGGCTGCCTTAAGAAGGGTGTATCGTTTCTGCAATCAAAATGCCTTTGTAGGCTTGATTGCAGAGAGCCTGACGAGAGCATAAGAAAGCGCCGGAAGTAGGCTTTATGAAAGCATGTTTTGTATGTAAGTTTTTTTAACGCAAAGTGAACGTTTCTTCTTAGCTTCAAGTGTATTTACAGGCTGATCAGCTAAAAATCCGCATCTGTGAAGGCTCCTAATCTTTGCGCTTATAATTGGCTGTCGCCGTGATGTCGACGCAGTCTGCAAAAAAAATATAAGGCAGCAACGGTGCCAAAGAATTATGTATTATAGATTAGATAATCCTTTTACAAATGTGGTGTCACTGACTCATCAAAGACAACATGTTTACACAAGGGAACATGGAGTATTATGGGACTTAGCGAGTTAGCACTGAGGAGAACAAAGCCGCGTTCTTTCTTTCTGCTGGGGTGTTTTCTCCTGCTACTGCTCCGTGAAACTACTACATATGTCCCTGAAGAAAACTATATAAATTTCATGAAACGGCTTGCAAACGCAATAACCAGTTTGATGTTATTCACTGAGGAGAGAAGATGGTGGTGGTGGTGGTTTATGGGGTTTAACGTCCCAAAGCGACTAAGGCTATGAGAGACGCCGTAGTGGAGGGTTCCAGAAATTTCGACCACCTGGGGTTCATTAACGTGCACTGACATCGCACAGTACACGGGCCTCTAGAATTTCTCCTCCAAAGAAATTCTAGCCGCCGCGGCCGGGATCGAACCCGCGTCTTTTGGGTCAGCAGCCGAGCACCATAACCGATGAGCCACCGCGGCGGCTACTGAGGAGAGAAGAATAAAGTGGCAGAGCTTTGACGTAGGTAAGCTGAGTAGACGTGCGAATGAATGTGTTTAGCCTGGTTGGCTCATGGTTTTGCTTTGATGGGTCCTCGGCCTGTTCGGCAACGATATTAGACTCAGGCTCTGAAGGAGGTTAAGCTGCTTTGATCTGTCCGCGCTGCAGAATGAAATTGATGAAGACGACGATTTGCACTGCGCAGTGCGACAGTGTGTTGTAGTTTAACACGACGCTCGATCGGCTGCAGTGGCACCATACTGCTTTCGTGGAGTGGCCAGAGAAGCTGATTTGTTCGTGGCGCCACGGGTTGCAAACCCAGGCACGGCACTTATTTTATTTCTGCACCATCATGTTCAGGCACGCTGCAACATTCTTGGTTGGGTATGACTCTATGAAATGGGGTTTTCACACTGAAATGAGTGTAGTTGAAAAAGCTTTCATTCAAGCAGCAGGCTCCTTGTGGGTTTGAGCCTGATAGGCCACTTTTATTGTATGCTGTGCGTTTTGCTCATGATTGGCTTTCGATAACTTTTGACGCCATTCATAATTGTATTTATTCATAATTGTAGTTACCAGATATGAAAAACCCCACCGCGTTGGCTGAGTGGTTACGCCGCTCGGCTGGTGACCCGAAAGACGCGGGTTCGATCCCGGCCACGGCAGCCGAATTTTGATGGAGGCGAAATTGTAGAGGCCCCTGTACTGTGCGATGTCAGTGCACGTTAAAGAACCCCAGGTGGTCAAAATTTCGGGAGCCCTTCACTACGGCGTCTCTCACTGCCTAAGTCGCTTTGGGAGGTTAAACCCCATAAACCAAACCAAACATATGAAAAACAATTAAAATAAATATTGCGGGTATATACCACATGATTTTTTAACATGTACAAATTTTTATTTTAAAACCTTCAGAGTTATGTGAGTGAGGTCTGCATGGGTGTATTGTACAGCAAGGTGGACATTATGTGCGTTATTGAGCACAATAATTGCACGTTTTTAAAAACCAAATGATCTAGTAAAATTTTCAGTTTTGATTTTTGGTAGCCAGATTTTATTTCAAAATTGCAACAAGAAACTGGCCTCAGTTTTTAGATCTTCCTTATCGGGAATATGGTTCGAAATATCGAAAGTGAAATACACTCACTTTAAAGCACGTCGACTTGGATTCTCTGCATTGCAGATTGCTAAACTAATGTTGCTCGCATTTCTGAAGGACCAAATAGACACGCAGGTTGTTAATTTTATCATGTAGGAGCAATTAACGGGATTTCAGCGGGCATGCTACATGTAGCAGCGCCATTTTATGATTATTTGATTCGGGAAAGCCAACTGAACGAGCTTCGAAACGCGTAATTTTCGCGTTCGATATTTTGAACCACAGTGCGATCAAGAAATTAAAAAAAAAACTGGGCTCACTTTTGATGGTAACAGCCTTGCATTTCGCGATATAAAGTTTCCCTCTAAAATAAAAGCTAAAAAGATGTTTTCCTAAGTTTACCTAATTCATTATTGGTTTAAATAATAAGCTCTGTCGCGTGCATAATCTCCGCTTTGTTGTACAGAACACCTTCAAAGACCGGGCCTGAAACAAAAATCTTTAAACGAAAAAGAATCGCTCTCTATATGTAAGAAACAAAGCCACTTGAATATTAACAAAAGTCGACAACTGAAAAATGTGTCTTCAGAGAGATTTAATTTCAGTTCAGCGATGCAAGGTCGCGAACCTCTCGCTGAAAGAAAAAAAAAATCCTTTTAGTCTTCTTCTGATACCATGAGGGACATTTTGACCATATTTTTAATAGTTCAAAATTATAGGCATATTCACTTCGACACCTACTTCAGCATTATTTAGACCTCGGTAACGCAAGTGAGATCTCCGTGGAAAGAACAGCAACTATAAGATAAGGGATGTCAGTGCACGTTAAAGAACCCCAGGTGGTCGAAATTTTGCGGAGCCCTTCACTACGGCGTCTTACTACGACGCTTACATTAAACTTCAATATTCTCAGGTAAGCACTACTCTCCTCTTTAATAGAGTATGACTACAGAATACTAATCTGCAGAACCTAAAAGCATTATTCAAAATGATTTGGCTCCAGAAAAAAATGTACCACACACAGCTCAATCTGCACCATTATTTCAAAAGCACTGCGTCCTTTCTGTCACAGATATTTTGTACAAAAAATTAGCACGAGATATATACTCTCAAATGAAACAATACATCAATGCTCTTAGAGAAATATTTTCACAAAGAATGCCTGTACAGCCTCTGACTCATGGCCTACGAGCAAGAGAGATAAATACAAGTTATAATACTTACCATTAGAGAATTATTACATTTTGATTCAGCTTCCTGATAGAAAATTTTCTGCGCAATCTTTCAAAAATAACATGACCGCATGCAGTGCGTCTACACAAGTCACAAGTGCGGTATCTTTTATTAGCATTCTAATTAAGGAGGCACAAAATACGTGCTCAGTTATAAAACCATACCTATTCAATTTCTTCATCTACTTTTTCAGCAATTCGGTCGCATAAAGGGCTGTCTTTTTGCATATAGCCGTGTTTCTAGCAACTTTCACTAATTACCGTTTTAAATTTCTCCATAAGAGATATGACTTAAACCATTTCGTTACACTGATGTTAGCTAAGGTGAAGTATGGGTGGAGGAGGTCGACACAGAGTCAGGCATTTACTGCCTCTGTGTCTGCCTCCCAAGCTTCCATTGTTGCCCTAAATAAAATCCTTTAATCAGAGACGTTCAGAAGTGGCAAGTAAGGCGGTGTGATCAGTGTGCCACGCCAATCTTGCGGTAAAACACGCAACAGGCACTGCCGAGAGATTCAACATGATCGTGGCTGGACCGCTGGACTCGACGACAGGACTCGAAGCAGAGCGGGCCATTAGTAATACCAATGTCATTATGGGTCGGAACCGGGAGGTGTCAGTACTCGTTTTGATATAAACAAAATTATCACCGAGGACAAAATATGATATCACGGCCCACGTGCTTTTGGCATTGCAGTTGAAGTTTGGACATGTCATTCGGCGAACAAGATGCGTTAAAGGGTGATACTGAATCAGCATTCGTTGCAGCAAACATTTACAGCGCTTCCACAAAGTAAACTTACATGACGAAAGATATTTTAGACGTTGTTAAAAGGGCTTATTTTATTCCGCCGGAGATTCCGGCTGCGGATGGTCGGCCTTAAAGTTCGCCCGAGGTGTGCACATCACATATGAGGGGTTTTATTTTGATGTATTCAATCTGGCTTATCAAAGAAGAAAAAAAAACATTCATGATCAATAAAACGAACGGATCCCTTTCCCTTTTGGTTCTTCATGGTTCTTCTGTGATATACGACAGATGAACGAGAGAAATTCCGAAAACAACTAGAATGAAGGCAAGACGGACAGGCCTGCGGACAGCTTTACTGTGCCTATCTTTTTAACAAGGGTGAGTTGCTCTCCCCGAATATGCTACAGTGTTTGAAAAACAGATGCGAATGTCATAGTGTTTTGAAGTTCAGCTGACCAAAAGTTGCTATACATTCAGGAAGAGAAAGGCGTCGAAATGCTTCCGCGTTGTCGTTGCTGTTGTGACAGCCATGTATATCTGATTTCTGTTATTATGTTCATAGCTGTTCTGTTCTCTTCTTCTTTTTCAGTGTCCTGTTATTTTTTGCCTGTCTGCTCCTGTTCTGTTAAGAAGCAGGTTTTGGGAATCGATGCAATCGAATGTTTTCTTCTTGTGGGTTCATAGAGCTACCTGGAAAACGGCTAAAAAGGCATCAAAAGCGTAGGGCACCTCCGAGCATTTCCCTCAACTGCGCGTTGTTAGCGCTACTCTTTGGCGCCACGTTGCGTAAAGCAAAATATTTAGTGGTATTGAAATCCGTGCTCGTGCCAGCTCACATATAATGCCATTCACGACATATTCGTGCGTGTGAACGCTAGCCTATTATTCACCCGACTTAGCGAAAGTTTCTAGCGAAAACACAAAGTTTATCGGTTACCCCGCCAAACAGAGTTTCCGAGACACGCATCTTGAGTTGAAAAACGGTTCCCTGAACAGGCGGCGAACCTGTGGCACGACCCGCTGGGAAAGAGCGCAGACAAAGTTCTGAGCTGAGGGCTAGAAAAGAGGCCCCGGAAAAAAATTTAAGCCTTCCCGATATTCTGGCATCATGGAACGTGAGGTGACTTCCAGTCGACAGGCGTCGCCCCTGTCACAAATGCGGTTCGGAGTTGTCGTGGGAACTGAAGAGTAAGAACCTAGCTTCTAAGCACGTGTGACTTTGAAGCAGGCGTGCGATGGAAAAGGGGAGATGCGAGTGCAAGGCATTCTGGACTCCCGAAGACTTTAGATGATATGGTATTTTCTTTTACCCACTTGAATTTAAATTCATTTTTTGCAGTAACTCCGCTTTCGGTCCGCTGGGAGAAATTGTTATAATCGCTTTCCAGGTCCTTAAAGATGGTTTTTGAGCGCACCAGTGCACTAGACATCTTGTAATGCTCACTTTGATGCTGCTTGATAAAATGAACCACGAAAAAAGTTCATTCCTTCCCACGAGACCAAGTGAAGGCTGCCTTCTAGATAGCCAAGATTTAGCTAGTTCGAATGCAAAGGAAATGCCGTAGGTGTAAGCTAGACATTGGAAACTGCTATCTATGACGACATCCCTTCAAACACTACGTTTCGTTTCTGTCTCCGTCCCTCTTGGTGAATTGAAGAGTTTCGCGCACATAAGTAAGTTTGTGCCACTGTGATAAACTGGCCCCGCAGTCATGCGGACGTATCCGAGAAGCCCGTGCGTGCCCAGGTCAATTTGTCTGTTGTGCCTGAGAATACTAGACCGAAGTTTTTCTACACGTACCACATAGAGAGAGCCACAACAAAAGCTCTGCATTGTAGTTGTCCAAATGGGAGATCCACTCTATATTTGCTTCCTGGACCGAAAGAGATCGAAAGTTAACATTAAAGAGATAAAGTAGTGAAGTAAGACAATGAACGCGAGCGCAGGAATGATTTGTAATGGTTATGTTTCAAAGCCCGATCCAAGGGTGTAGTGAGCTCAGTCTCGGTAAACACAGGAAACCGTTCAATGTTGTTGCTTCACGAGGCTGTAAAAGAGCGTAGGTTCAAAGCCCCTAGTCGTTTAATGTTTCTTTGCGCTTGAGCGACGCTTTATGATGAGCTTTGTGAATACGTAGTAAAAACAGCAAGGGTAATGTGACATCTTTTAAGGATACTTAAAATGGGCATTCTGTTGCCCCTTTCTCGTCCAGGAATTGCCATGTGCTGCATTTTGTCCTTGAGTCGGCTGTCATTTCCACAGGGAGGCTTCCCTAGGCTTTTGTTCAACAATAGCTCCGCATGCATCAAACATTTTGTTATCTAAATTTAGGGTACGACTAGATTTTATGATTCTCGTACACTGCACCCAATAACATGCGAGCTTCTGCATTTATTTGAGTCCTGTCACACAGCGCAGCAATCCTTACTGATGTTGAGAAGAAATTATACATCAATGAATTCGGAGTAGGCACCAAACATTCAGTGCGCAGGATAGAATAAGGTCAAATTAGGCACCATTTCATTGTTTTCGCGAATCCTGCATGTGTGCACTTGGCTTCCGGGTGCACACTTTCTTTTTTTGTACAACCGTTAAGTCTAAAAGCAAGCAGCGGCGGAAAACATACTTTTATTTCCAGGGACTGTGTAGCTCGAGCGCTCCGTGCGATGCATACTGCATTCACTTCGTGCGCACTCATATAAATAGTAACTTCAGCTATGACAGCAGATCAGCCTTCTGCCGGGAATGAACCACATTGACTTCTCAATACAATAGGCGATTTGAAAAATGTTTCCAGTTCTGGAGCTCTATTTATGTTAGTTATTGAACCCATTGCTCGATTGAAGGCTTAGTTGTTTTCTTTGTCACAACTATTGTTCTAAGGTAAGCAAGAATAATTCGTGGACAGCGCCACCTGTTAGCCATAGATATAAATTCGGAATCTACTTCGGCGTCTTCCTCATTGCATGAGTTAGTTGACTCCCGTATTTGAACAGGCTGCCGTTCGCACCCCACTACGCGGGGATGGAGTTCTTTATCCCTTTGATCAACTCTGAGCTCGCATTCATAGATAGAACAAAGGGCAAACTGTTGATCTTTGCCTTGCTTATTTCCTTATGGATTCGAAGATTGCACTAGAACGCATGGTGTGCCTACAGGTTTCCTGATTTCAGGAGTAGCTGTACTCTATTCAGGATCCTGCAGAGCTCTTACTTCCAGAAACGCCTCTTGTTCTTACTATTACGAAATAGTTTGTTGAAAAACTCCACGTACCGCGGACAGTTAAACACCTGACAGTCACGAGGACAGTTTAAGAACCAATTCGCGCTTCTTTTTTCGGCAAATTGCACCTAACTACAAGTATTTCAGCAACTATTCGATATGATGGACCCATTTTGAGTCAGTAAATACAATGTCTTTGCTTTACTGTGTGATTGCGTCAATAACGAGCAGACTTCCACTCGACATGGCGTTTTGCCACAAGGCGCTTACCGCTGAGGATCTTCTCTCGAAGCGCAAAAGGACCCAGCTAAGGACCCAGCCCCTGCAATGAACACCATAACGGGGCTCTAGCCACCATCCCAAAATAAAGGTCGTTAGAGACACCACTGCGCGAGCGCAAATAAAATAGCTGCTGCCACTGATTTCTTCCGCTCTCTCTATAGCATGTGTCGTTGCATCGCTTTCTCTTACTCTTGCTTCTACTAGATCGAGACAAGACCTCCGGTAGCTTTGGCTTGTCTCTGGATCTTCTTTTTCGGCTTTCATATGCTCTGCACTTTTCTATCCTTCCTGCCTTTCCATCTCTCCTTCACTTCTACCTTTTTGATGACTGATCTCGCTTCCATTTCAGCAGTGTGCCGCGATTGCTTCTCAGACTTCTCGCTAATACTAGCGTGGGATACCGACGGCTGTGGACTGCCGATGTACTCGTTGCAAGGATCTTTTCAGGTGAAGCCGTCTTTTATTCTCGGAGAGCTGGAGAGCTTATATACATAAGTGTGGGCGAGACTTGCTTTCCTGAAAGTTTTAGGTAGGTGGTTAGAGCTCTGAGGCCTCTATTTGCTAGAAACACACGCGCAGACATGCTCGTGTTTGCCACATTTTTCTCTTGAGTCTCGCTGTGTTGTCATGTATTGCTTTGAGACTGCATAGGTATTTTACCTTTAATGCTTCCTCAAGCTTTCAGCGATGTTGGAGGCGAAGCTTATATACCTGCATCAGATGTGTGTGAAGGATAATAAGGCAAGCAGGAATAAAGCATATCGCTTTAGGTTTTGTGCATTTTGGACGGAACTTCCAATTTTGAAAGCTCCCTTTCAGTGCAGCTCAAATGGTAGAACTGAGATCCAGATAAATCTCACACAGTTGTCTCCATCGTCAGATGAATTAAGTGGGCAAATTTTGCGCGTGCTCTCATTCTTAATACTTATAAGTGAGCCTTATGCACAAAATAATTAGCTGTACGTTAAAGAACCCCAGGTGGTCGAAATTTCCGGAGCCCTCTACTACGGCGTCTCTCATAGCCTTAGTCGCTTTGGGACGTTAAACCCCATAAACCAAACCCGTATTCTAGGGGTGCCAGCTTTGGCTTTGAACCAATTGTTAGCATTTAAAGAAAATTTTTTTCCGCGCCGTTTGGTGTATCAAAATTTTCGACTTTATGGGCCTCAGGTGTAAATAAACAGCGGGGCCTTTAGCTCTGGCTGTAAAATCGAAAGCTGTTTATATTCCATTTTTCATTGTTTGGTGAAGAACTGAAAAAGGGTACCTATTAACGCATTTTTATTCATAGAATACCGTCTTTATTACATATGAAGCCATGTTTCGGCTGTTTTGCTAACTGTTACATAATTGTTTGTTTATTTAAATATTTTGTAACGCCTTTTTTGACAGGAGAAGGCTGGTTGTGAAGGCCGGTTAGAGCGGGCAAGGGCAGGGTGGGACGAATTTTCGAATGCAGTTGTACATGCCGCGCCAGTAATAGCGGAGGTGAAGCTGGTTGTAGGTCTTGAAAGCATCGCTGTGGCCAGCTTGCGGGTCGCTATGAAAGGCAGCGCATATTTCTGAGCGTAAATGTCCGGGGATCACAAGGAGCCATTTGCGGCCATCAGAGAGATAATTTCGGTGGTACAAAATCTGATCACGAATAGTGAAGTGGGCAGCCTGACCGCGGATCGCGCGCGGTACCGACACGACAGAACGGTCTGAAAGGATAGCGTACAAGAGAAGTGATCCAAGGGTCCTTGGACTGCTCGTTGAGCATATCGTTCAATGACAAGGAGGCGCAGTCGATGGCGGGAGGAAACGCACATTCAGTGGCTAGAGGTGAACGAGACAAAGCGTCGGCGTCGTTGTGGTTCCTGCCAGAGCGATAGATCACACGAATATCGCACATGTCAAGGCGTAAGGCCCAGCGGGCGAGGCGGCCATTTGGGTCTTTTAGGGAGGACAGCCAACATAGGGAATGGTGGTCCGTGACGACCGCGAAAGGCCGGCCGTGTACGTAAGGCCAAAATTTCCCGATCACCCAAACAATCGCCAAGCGCTCTTTTTCAGTGACTGAGTAGTTCTGCTCTGGCTTCGTCAGGGTGCGGCTCGCGTGTGCAACAACATACTCCGAATACCCCGGTTTGCGTTAAGCAAGAACAGCACCGACACCAACGCCACCGGCATCTGTGTGGATTCCATTTGGAGAAGCAGGGTCAAATTGGCGCAGTATGGGCGGAGAGGTAAGTAGACGGAGCAACGTGATGAACGCTTCGTCACAGGCAGGACTCCAGCTTGATAGGTCGCTGCTGCCCCAAAGAAGGGCAGTCAGAGGTGCGATGATAGAAGCGAAATTTCGGATAAAGCGTCGGAAGTAAGAGCATAAACCGATAAAACTGTGATGTTCCTTCATCGTAGAGGGCTTTGGGAACTCAGAGAAAGCACGAAGTTTTGCTGGGTCAGGAATGACACCCTGTTTTGACACGATGTGGCCCAAAATCGTCAACTGGCGTGCGGCGAAGCGACATTTCTTTAAATTCAGCTGAAGCCCTGCTGCCGCGAGGCATCTCAAAACATTCTCCAGGCGAACGAGGTGCGTCTGGAAATCTGGGGAGAAAACAACGATATCGTCCAAGTAACGTAAGCATGTTTTCCATTTCAGGCCGCGCAGTATGGTGTTCATCATCCGCTCAAAAGTGGCAGGGGCATTGCACAGTCCGAAGAGCATGACGTTAAATTCATACAGCCCGTCAGGCGTCACAAAGGCCGTCTTGGAGCGGTCAGCGTCGGCCATCGGTACTTGCCAATACCCCGAACGGAGATCAAGGATGAGAAGAATTCAGCTCCCTGCAAGCAGTCAAGTGCGTCATCAATGCGGGGCAGCGGATAGAAGTTTTTGCGGGTGATTTTGTTGAGGCGCCGGCAGTCAACGCAAAACGGATAGAGCCGTCTTTCTTGGTGACAAGGACGACGGGGGAAGCCCAAGGACTGTGCGATGGTTGTATGACGCCACGCTGCAGCATGTCATTCACTTGGTCGTCGATAACCTGGCGTTCGGTGGCCGAGAAGCGATGTGGGCGTTGGCGCAACGGCGAATGGGTGCCAGTGTCGATCAGATGGGTAACAGCTGAGGTGCGGCCCAAACGGTGGTGAGAGAAGTCAAACGATGACCGAAACTTATCTAGCAGGGCCGCAAGCTGGGTCTTCTTCGATGCCGAAAGATAAGCGTCGATTGAACGCGCGAAGACGGCCTCGTCAGGAGACGGTGGGGAAGCAGTAAGTGAGACACTTGCAGGCGGCAGAAGTCATCCTCATAAGCGTCTCAGGCAACGACGGAGTCGAAAGGCTGGACACATCCCAGGCATTCACCGCGAAGAAGAGTGTAGGGGCACAGGAATGGACAAGGAATGGGCACAGGAATGGCACAAGGCGCTGCAGCCGGCTGAGACAGTAAGCACGGCGAATGGCGGGGGTAGGCAGTGGCGAGAAGCGAAGGAGTCCGACTGGATGAAGATGACAGGGCCGTTTAATGCAGAGTCGCAATGAACAGAGACGAGCACAGCAGAGCACAGTCAGCTTAGAGCACGAGTTAGTGGAAGCGTTCACCGAGTCGTCGCCGAAGGGAAGAAGGGCGACTTCGGAACGAGTGCAGTCGATGACAGCGTCAGGTTGGGAGAGAAAGTCCCAGCCTAAGATGACGTCGTGAGACGGCAATGCGAAGACGACGAATTCAACAATGTACAGAACGTCCTGAATAGTAACTCGGGCTGTACATGCTCCCAATGGCACGATAATTTGCGAATTAGCGGCGCGAAGCATAAAACCTTATAGCGCAGTCATCACTTTTCGTAACTGGCGGCACAATTTCTCACTTAGTACAGATACAGCAGCATTGGTGTCAACAAGCTCGAAAGTATCGGTGCCCTCCACAGAAACCGTGACCAAATTTGCCGGAGAAAGTCGAGGTTTTGAGCTTGGTGACGAGCACGCAGTTCTTGCCTCCGTATCTGCGAGAACTAGTTTTCCGAGGGGAAGGGGACGACGACGCATCGGGGAAACCGAGCGGCGACGCGGAGATGGAGAACGGCGGTGAATAGAGGGGCTGAGATCGGAAGAACCAGTGGTCTCAGAAGGCGAAGTGCGGTGAAAAGGCTCGGAAGGGGGGGCGTAGGCGTAACCTCGAGGGTCGGTATCGGCAGCAGGAGACAAAACTTGGCGGCGGCAGTGACGCATCACGTGGCCAGGAATGCCGCAGGCATAACAAATGGGTAGGTTGTCCGCGGTGTCCGCCATGGACGGAAACGTTGCGGTGGTGGCCGGGCAAGACGGAATGGGGTCGACGAGCAGCAGCGACGGTGGTGATCGGACGCCCCCTTATCTGCTTTGTTTTCGCCTTACAGATTTCAACGACGAACCCTGCTGCACTCGACTCAAGACAGCACTAAGTGTGACGTCACAGACTTTTGCGCCACCGCGCTTCTACCGGCCGAGCTGTAAACGGGTCACACGAGCAGCAGCGACGGTGGTGATCGGACGCCCCCTTATCTGCTTTGTTTTCGCCTTACAGGTGGGTTACCCCTGACTGCCTGCTGCCATAGTGCGTTGCCTTGTTCTGACCTGAAGGCGGACATTCCAGTGTGCCTTCCGACGCTCAGCTTCCGTGAATTACTTACATCTGCAGATTTCAACGACGAACCCTGCTGCACTCGACTCAAGACAGCACTAAGTGTGACGTCACAGACTTTTGCGCCACCGCGCTTCTACCGGCCGAGCTGTAAACGGGTCACACGAGCAGCAGCGACGGTGGTGATCGGACGCCCCCTTATCTGCTTTGTTTTCGCCTTACAGGTTGGTAAAAAACCTACTTTTCTACTTGCCATTTTTTCTTTCACCACCGCTGCTGCTGCCGTGTTGCTCGATGCTGCCTTGTTGCTCGTTGCTGCCTTTGTTTTCTACCGTGCTCTCAGTTGTAGTGTTAGGAGAAAGATTTTCCGAATTTAAACCTGTATGTTGCACAAGCTATACCAAGGCTAACATGCCGGGGACATGCCCTTCCTGCGAAGAATGTCTGCCAAATGACGCACTCGCCATCAAGTGCGCCGAATGTGAGTACACCTACCATCTCGGCAATTGCTCTGGTGTCTCTGCGTCAACATATAAGGGAAAAGGCGAGAAAGGTCGCAAAGCGTGGCGATGTCCAGAATGTCGCAAAACAAACGCAGGAAGCTCTGACACACCCAGTACGCAACCTGACCTTGCTAGCTGTTTAGCCGGCATATGTCAAAAACTTGATGCTCTTGCTGGCCTGCCTGACCAAGTCGATGAAGTGAAGAAGTCCATTGAACTAATGTCAAAAAAATACGATGATATACTTGAACAACAGGTAAAACATGAGAAAGAGATCTGTACCTTAAAGAAACGTGTTAGTGCACTTGAGACTAGAGTCGACGCTGATGATGTTGAATCATTGAAAATGACTGTGAACGACCTTGAGTGGCGAAACAGAAAGCTGAACCTTGAGGTGCACGGCATACCGGTGACAAATGATGAGAATCTGATGGAAAAGGTAAATAACGTAGCAAAATCTGTGGATTTGCCAGAGCTTACATTGAATGGCGTCGATGTTGTGCACAGACTTCCTTCAAAGCCAGGAAAGGTGCCCGGGATCATTGTGCGGTTTTCAAAGCTCTCAACTCGTGACATGTGGTTTCAGAAGCGTACAGCTTTAAGAGATGCTCACTCGGATGTATCAGTCAGCGAAAACATGACGCGCCAAAGCCGTGAGCTGTTGCGCTTAGCAAAGGCATGGGCAGGTGAGAATGATTACCAGTACGCTTGGCACCGGAATGGGAAAGTGTTCGTTAGAAGGAAACAACGCGATCCTGCGATTGTCATTCATTGTCCAGCAGATTTGGAACAGTTGTAAAGCCAGTAATGTGCGGCAATATGCGGCACTCTTTTTCCAATGGCTCTTTCTACTGATCTAGTTAATCTTTCCGACCTCAATAGTTTCATTAAGCCTGATAATCCTCATTGTTGCTCTTGTATTCATGTTAATCTCAGATCTGGTCGAAATAAGCAAGAAGAACTTGACTGTTTTTTCAGAGAAGTGGAAACTCGTTTCAATGTTGTTATGTTTTCTGAAACGTGGTTTACTTGTGAAGGTGACGTCTATGTGATTCCGACGTACAAATGTTTCTATATGAACCGATCCATAAGAAGGGGAGGTGGTGTTTCAATGTTAGTTTCGAATACTATGGAATCAGAAATGGTGCCTGAATTTTGTTGTATTACGCCCCATTACGAAGTCCTGGCAGTCAAGTCTGGCACAAGGATATTTTGTGTCTGCTATCGTCCACCGGGTAGCAGTTCTGCTGAGCTCTTTTTATTTCTTGATTCATTCCTAGAATTTGTTAACATGAACCAATATCAGTTAATTTTAGGTGGCGATTTTAACATTGACATGCTGGCCAACAATAACACAACAATCGAGTTCAATACTTTACTTAACGTCCACTCCTGTGAAAATGTCATCATGTCACCTACACGGATTACGACAGAATCAGAAACACTTTTAGATCTTTTCATAACAAACTCCAAAACAGAAAGCTTGAACTCAGGCACCATTGCTTATGCTCTGAGTGATCACATACCAATATTCATATCTGTCAATCTTGCTCCGATTTCTCAACGACAACCCGACCAAATGTCATTTTATCGAGTTATAAATCATCACACGTTATGCGAGTTCAAGGAACGCTTATCTATTGTTAACTGGGAACATGTTTTTGAGGAAAGCGACCCTGATGAAGCATACGAAAAATTTTTAGAGATTGTTACTGACATTTATAATGCTTCCTTTCCACTTAAGAAATTCTCCCAGTCAAAGAAATGTAAGAAACCATGGGTCGACAAAGACATGTTGCAGTTGATAAGAAAACGCGATAAACTTTACAGAGTGTTTTTACAAAGTAGATGTCCTGAAGCACTGAAAACATTCAAAAAATTTAGGAACTTCGTTACAAAGCAACTTCGCGTCGCTAAAAAGCAATATATTTATAACCGATTTAATTCAACTGGTAGACAATCTGAAAAAGTTTGGAAGGTTTTAAAATCTATCTTCAGTAATTCTTCCGAACTGACCACAAAAATTAATCATGAAGGCATTGAATTAAAAGGTTCTGATCTAGCAGATGCCTTTAATGACTACTTTCTTTCCTTTGCTGACACATCAAGCGGCGACGTAAATCTTTCCTATATGAGTGCCAGAAATAGTGAAACAATATTTTTAACACCGGTTACAGTAAATGAAGTAATTACAGAATTTTTAGCGCTTAATAATAGTAAAGCTACAGATGCGTCAGGTTTTCAGATACAGCCCATAAAATTTACTATCGACATTCTTGCACCTTCCCTCGCCCATATCTTCAACCTAAACTTAGTTTCCGGTGTTTTTCCGCGTCTTATGCAAAGGGCAAAAGTCACAGTAGTGTATAAAAAAGGAAGCAAAAATGAAATGGGAAACTATCGCCCGATATCAATCTTACCTGTGTTTTCCAAAGGCCTCGAAAAAGTTATTCTTAAACGGCTATCCTCCTTCACTGAAAGATGTAACATTATCACTACCGCTCAATATGGGTTTCGTAAAAATAGATCGACTGAGTTAGCTCTCCTTGCTCAGAAAGAATTCATACTAAAACATTTTGAATCCAAAAACATGGTACTTGGTTTAATTTTAGATTTTTCAAAGGCGTTTGACCTTGTTAATCACTCTGTGCTGCTTAAAAAATTAGACCACTACGGTATTAGAGGCATAGCCCATATGCTGATTTCCTCATACTTGCGACATAGATCTCAGTTTGTTAGTATTGCCGGTGAATGCTCCCAGTTGAAAGCGGTAGCTTCTGGCGTTCCGCAAGGGAGCATTTTGGGTCCGTTTCTTTTTGTTCTTTATATTAATGATATTGTTCGCATCGATAGCACTGCTAAGTACATAATTTATGCAGATGACACTAGTCTGTTTTTTTCGGGTACTTCAACGGCTGATCTCGCAAATCGAGCTAATAAAACCTTAAAAGAAATAAATACTTGGACTGCTGATAATCACTTAAGAATTAACGTTAGTAAAACTGTAGCCGTCATGTTCCACCCACGTCACAAACACTTTGAACTTCCTCTAATTGAATTAAACAATACCAGAATAGAATTTGTGCAGTCTGTGAAAACTCTGGGCGTTTACTTTGCAGCAGATATGTCGTGGAATGACCATATTAATTACGTCGTTCAGAAACTTTCCAGAACAGTTGGTATCATGCGCCGCCATTGCTTTAATTTTCCTACGTCAGTCAACATGTTACTTTATCACTCTTTGTTCTCTTCCATAGCCAGCTACGGATGTATGGTGTGGGCAACAACAACAGCTGAAAATATTAACAAACTCACTGTCTTACAAAAACGTATTATACGCATTGCATGTAAAGTGCCGTATTTCTTCCACACTGCGAGCCTTTTCCACCGACACAACGTTATTCCAATGAAATCCATGTATAACTATAGGCTGTGCTATAAATATAAACTCGCCATAATGAAAAATGATGACTTCATACTTACACTTGCTAGGTTAGAGCAAAGCAGAACTGTGTATGATACCCGCGCAGCAGAACCTTGGAATGTTAAGAAATGCCGTACAAACTATGGCAAACAAATGTTGCAGCATACCTTACCGACACTTCTGAACCAGTTGTACTGCCACAAGAATCTTGATGTCTCCAATATTTCTCTGAAAGAATTGCCCCAAATATTCGTGTAGTTCTTTTTTTTCTTGCTATTACCATTTTGAGTGCACCTGTCAGTTCTGCTGTCCTTTATTTTCTCCTCCCTGTGTTTGCCTTTATAGTCTCTTTGACCTAATATAGTTCTTTTTTCTTTTACAAGCAGAATGTACTGCTTACTGAACGTACATGTGTCATTCTATGTACAGAACATACGAGTTTTTTCTTACTATTTGTTTGATGTCCTATTCCGCCGCCGTCAATGCTGCACTGTAAGAGGAAGCCAGGACCTCTCAAGCTGTCTATACAGCTTTTTCCCTGGCTGTCCTCTCAACACCTAGTTGCGGAAATAAACCTTCAAACCTTCAAACCTTAATGTTGGTACAAAACGAACGTGTCTGGGCGGGGACGCCTGACGGCTTCGGCGTAGGTAAGTGGCGCAGCGACGGGAGGCACCGATGGCAGGGGGGAACCGATGGCAGGGCCTCGGACACTTGCTCCCGGATCACGTGCTGAAGAGTCGGAGTTAGGTTATATGGACTGGGAACAGTAGCAAAAAGCGAAAACTGCCGCGTAAGTTCCTCACGGACAAACTGCTTGATCTGGGGCAGTAGCCAGCTGTCCTCTGTCGTCATGCTGAGGCTAGTAACTGTGTCTGTCTGTGTAGAGGGCTGCCGAGTGAAAAGGCGCTGTCGGCGGAGCTCATCGTAGCTTTGGCAGTGGTCGAATATATCGGTCACAGAGGTGACGTTCTTGCCCACAAGCATATTTAAAGCGTCGTCTTCGATTCATTTCAGGATGTGTTTAACTTTATCGGCCTCCGCCATGGACGCATTGACGCGCTTGCAGTGATTGACAACATCTTCGACGTAGCTGGTGTATGATTCGCCCCTCTGCTCTGCGCGAACGCGCAGACGCTGCTCGGCGCGAATTTTGCGTACTGCCGGACGGCCGAAGATGTCGGAGAAACTGGTTTTAAATGCGGTCCAAGTGGTGAAGTCCGATTCGTGATTTTGGTACCAAAGGTGGGCAACGCTGATTAGGTAGAAAATGATATTGGTAAGTTTCATAGTGTCGTCCCATCGGTTATGAGCGCTCACCCTGTCATAAGATAACAACCAGTCTTCCACGTCGTGGTCGTCCGTGCCGCTGAGGACGGCAGGGTCGCGATGGCGGGGCGCACCATGGCAAGCAACGGGTGCCGGCGACAAGCGGGCGGGCTGGTTGGGGTTGGCAGGCGGGGTTGGCAGGCATTGGGGTAGGGGTGGTCCGGTTGCGTAGCTGCAGGACGGAATCCCGCACCTCCACCAAGATGTAACGGCCTTCATTGACAGGAGAAGGCTGGTTGTGAAGGCCGGTTAGAGCGGCCAAGGGCAGGTCCTGTCCCAGAACAGTTGACGCTCTCGTCTCGCACCGCTCGTCGGTTCTGCTGCTCTGACTGCTAATCGTCTTGCTGTTTACAATTTATTTATTTATTTATTTATTTATTTATTTATTTATTTATTTATTTATTTATTTACTTATATACTTATTTACTTATATACTTATTTACTTATATACTTATTTACTTATTTACTTATTTACTTATTTACTTATTTATTTATTTATTTATTTATTTATTTGCTTGCTTGCCTGTTTGTTTACTTATTTATTTAACATACCTCCAGGGTCATACGGCATTATAGAGGGGAGTGGTTATACAAAGAAACAAAACACTTAAATATGAGCAGAACTTAGCAGAACGTCGCTAGTTACACAATGTTATCAAATGCATTCTTGCAATAACAAGGATCGTTATTCAGTGCTAGTGGCCGGGAAAGTGATTCCACTCGGGGGAAGTTCGGAGCAAAAACGAGTGAAAGTAGGTTTTGGTTCTGCGGAATGGTATTCCAGCCTTATGGGCGCGATCCATCCGTGGTGACACGTATGGGGGGGTAAGATAAGTTTTTCGCGCAGGTAAGAGTGGTGAAAACGTTTATGAAAAAGGCGGAGACGAAGTATTCTTCGACGAGACGCAAGGGATGGCAGACCGAAACAAGCTTTCATGCTGGTTACACTTGTAGTTCGGTTGTAGTTAGAATGAATTGAGCAGCTGTATATTGAACCATCTCAAGTGAATGCATTAAGTTCTGATGCTAAGCATCCCATATTGATGCTGTGTATTCGATTTTAGGTAAACTGAGTCTTTTGTACATCAAAAGCTTCAGAGATTAAGGTGCTTCACCGAAGTTATGGTGAAGATATCTAAGACTTTTGTTGGCGTTCTTAATGTCATGTGTAACATGAGCAGTCCAGGTAAGGTCATTAGTAATGTAAACACCGAGATATTTATAAGAGCGTATAGAGTCTAAAGACGAGCAGTTGAGGTAATAAGTGGGCAAGTTATTAGTCAATCGAGACAAACTCATGAATTTGCACTTGTTAACACCAAGGTTAATTAGCCAAGGCTTATACCAGGTTGAGATGGAGCCGAGGTCATTGAATTTCCACTTCTTAACACTAAGGTTAATTAGCCAAGGCTTATCCAGGTTGAGAAGAAGTCGAGGTCGGATTGAAGAATTAGTATGTCGCCTTCGCATATTATTTCTCTGAATATTACGCAGTAGTCAGCGAATAGGTGAGTTTGAGATGAAATGCAGGAAGGTAGGTCAATAATGTAAAAAAATAAAGAATCGGATCGAGCACAGAGCCTTGCGGAACACCGGAGTGAACCACACTCGGATCCGAGGTAAGGCCATTATTAGAAAAGAAGTGTTGACGGTTTGCAAGAAAAGCTTCATGCCAGGTTAGAATTTTCGGGTCGAGGTTAAGTTGCTGCAATTTGTATAATATTAAGCTATGACATACCTTATCAAACGCTTTCGTGAAATTTATGAGCACCCAGTCAGCTAGTTAATTACAACCAAGAATAACTTGTAACTTGTTAGTAAAGGATGAAAGTAAGGATTCACACGAATAAGATTTGCGGAATACGTATTGAAATCGCGAGAAGATAGCGCTCAATTATAGGAAGTTAGCTAGGTGAGAAAACAGGACGGGTTCAAGGAGTTTACAGGGAATGCTGGTGAGAGAAATTGGCTGGTAGTTTAGTGGAAAATGCTTGTCACCAGACTTAGAGTGGAATCACCTTCCCGATCTTCCATGCGGCAGGTAGCCAGCCCTGGACAAGAGAGTGCTGAAAATGTTTTGTTAGTATGATGGAGGAATATACAGTTGTATTTTTTGGAAATTTAGCATTGATTAAGTCGCAACCTGGAGAAGCTGTAATTATCAGAGCGTTCAACAGTTTTGCTACGCAATCAAGGTGTATTGTGACAGGGTACATGAGCGTATAATCAAATGACACTGTGCTAAGAAGCAAGGGATTGGGTGTGATAGAAAAACTTAAGGGTTGAGCTTCTCTTTTTGCCCTTCTCACTGTATAATGACTGATTCTAGCAACTCCGCCTTCTTGCCCTCGTCCTGTAAGCTTTACTTTTCTTTACTGATTTTTAAACCAACCGGGCAAAAATTCTGCTTTGATAATGACTTCAAATAACAACCGGTTATTTTTTACAGACTATCTATTTTACGTTTGTATGATCGAAAATCCCGACAGGATAAGACACCGAGAGCATTCTTTATTCCCTTTAAATCAAAACGTTGCTAGTTTGAGAAGAATTGTTTTTGCTTCGCATCTTTAGCTACTTCAACTCACCGCAACCTGTTAAGATATGTTCACACTTGCGTATTTTGGCGTTTGAGAATTTCTCGTTGTAAAGGGAGGGCGCATCTGAGAAAACACAGAGATGCCAGAGGTAAACGGCGAACCGTCAAGCTTTCTCGAGGGATCACTAAGATGTCTCTTTTTCTGCTCCGACGACCAACCTCGCCCAAGCAGCTTCCAGGACATTCGAAAGCGTTGACAATGTGCTGCAGTATAGGATTACACCCCTACATTCTTGCAAAGCCAATACATGCATGATCGAGCCTCGCCCCAGTGTTGACAAGTGCAAAAACCCGGAAGTAACCATGGCTTGTTTCACAGAGGGCTGTCGCAGTTCTAGGAAAGCTAGCGCCGCATTTTCGCACCTATTCAAACGAGTTGCGAACCTCAGAATGACGCCGTTGGGACTGTGGAGCGCTGAGCGCGCCGTTTGTGAGCACATCTAGCGTACTTTCTACCCATTTCCTGAGCCGTTAGGAAAAACCTGAAGGAAGGGCCTCGCCTACATGCACACTAAGAAGGCCTCAAAATTTGTGTTTTGCTCAGGAGACACGTAGTACGTTAGTGTCGCTGAAGGCAGCAGCTGGCTGAAGTAATGGCACGTTATATAGCGCTACAGAGGTTATATGACATTTTAAGCCTGGCTGGTGCTATAAGAATGCACGGGCTTAAAAACAGTCATTTGTTCGTGTCAAACACTCTGGGCATGAAACAAGTTTTTATGCCTTTAGACAATAAACACCACTCCAAAAGCAACCTAAAGCTCTGAAGGTTGAGCTACTTCGTCTGTAGGCTCCCGCTGGCTGACACTACCGATCACGCCATTTCAAAGAAGTAGGATAAATCACAAAGAAAGACAAAACAGCCCACTGAACAGGAAGGATGTTCCTGATAACCTTACAGGTCAACTATCAACAGATGTGTTTCATACATGCTATTCTACTCATAGATACAGGGATAGCACATGTTAGTAAGAGCCGTAAGATAATGAAAGCCTCAGAACAAGTTACAGTAGCACCCTCTTTGGGCTAGGCCCTGAAACTGCGGTCGAACTAAATGTAGGAAATAAAGAATGCAACGGATCTTGTCCACCGAGATATGTGAGACAGATAGTTTGCCATTTCCTTTCCTTAAAAATCAAATTACTAATTTTTCCGGATTTCGATACGCATGACAGCGCGGAACGATATTGGAAAGAAAATTCCCCATTTGAATCCCGTTTTTCCTCCTGCTGCTTGGAAATTTAGCGAATATGAAAAAAAGTAAAACTTATGTGGTTCTTAAAATTTCTTTAAACTGCATAAAAATTCAATGTTTCCCCAATTTTACTCCTCAGATTCATTCAGTATACGATAATTCTTTCAATATAATGTTATTGATATTGGAGAGTCCCGAAACGTGTCGGCTGGCATCGCATGCCAAATAATACATGTCAATGGACTAATGTTTTCGTTAAGACACGAAACATGCTTAAGTATGATGACTTCTAAAGATGGAGCGCACTGATGTATAGGTTTTATTGATAACTGTTGATTACCTGATGCTAAATAATAACTGTTTTTACTGATGAACAGAAAAAAGTGAGCTTTAGAGTAGGGGAACATTATCGGTTAGGGGTATAGAGGAATAGCGGGGCGCCAGTGGACATTCTCAGAAAAATAGCCCCACTGTCACCCATATCGATAAGCTCCGCGTATTTCGAAACCTGCTGACGCCATCTGTTCTGTCAGCCACGTAGAACTGAGTACCGTAGCCTTCTATGACCGATATACTGCTCGAACGGCTGTATTCCAGTTGTATCATACAAAATAGCAAAAAAAAAATCAGACGAGTGCGTACCTGTTCTCCAGTGCAGTCGTTCTTATGGCACGTCAAGAAAAGAGAAAAATGCGCATAGTCTGAGGAGCCTGTCATTAGTTCGGAATTTTGCAAAAGCTTTTATGCGAGGAGGATGCTGGATCTTGAATATCGCAAGAAAATATCATTGTCGTCCAACTGGCCGCTCATTCTATTGGGTCTAACCATCATTGTAAGTATTCTCTTCGAAGATACCTTTAGTTGCATACGGAAGTGAGTCTCAGCAGCCTGCTTTTGAACATCTTGCTCGGCACGTTTTCTCGAAAGTTGCCGCGGAGTAGAGAATCTGAATAACAAAGTTAGATCTGAATAATAATGAAGTCAATTGCTCAGCTTCTGAAAATAGCATCTTTCTTTTCCCCGCCTCCATGCCGTTAAGAGATAAAAGGTTCTGCTTGCAGCTTGCTGCTAAAAAGTCTACTTCGCGACGTGAGCACGAGGCTCACTTCTGGAGAAATCGACGTCTATCTGATCTTTTCAGTTGTGTGTATTTTCTTATGAAAAATCAAGCTCTACAACAGGATGCTCGGCAGAAATTTCGAGTGAGGATGCTAGATACCTTTCTGCGTTCAACAATAGTAAGACGCATCATATGCAAGGGAAGAAAATTCTTATCGGTATCTAAGCCCGCATTTTCTGAGCTCGCGAAAAGAGCTCCTCATAAGCCTTAGGGCTAAGTCGTACATGGACAGAACTTTATAGATAAGTTGCGTACTTCGTGCGAATCAAACAGTAGAGATAATGCCATTGTCCGTCTCGAACACTTCGGATAGTGTGTTTCGTTAAGAGACAGCAAAGAAGGAAGCATAAATAGCTAGACGTAAGGTTGTCAGTTGAATTGTTTTTGCACACCACTTGATGTACATAAAAATTCTACTACTGAAGCCCTCGAAGATCAGTGGCCATCCGGGAAGGTCTAATTTTTCTAGCGGAAGCTTCCCCCTTGAAATTTTCTTTGGTAATTGAATAAACATGTACAACGTAGCACCCGAATGAACCATGTTGTAATAATGCGTCCTTACATCACACGCACTGACGTATTTCGTTGTCGTTTCTGATGTGATATCGCAGTGGAATCAACTGCCTACTTATGTTTTACATTACAACATGATGTGATACATTTGTGGAATAAATTGCCTAATCATGCATCGCTACAGTATGACAGCCTTTCAAACAACTCTTCACGGGTATACTTATCTGAACTAACCTATCGTTCCTTGTGAGCTGTACTGTAAAATTTTTCATTTTTTTTTGCCTTCACTGCCATTAGCTCGAACGTAATAGTACTTGAATTCTGTGTGGGCATTACTAACAAGAAATGTTCGCTCTTACAATCTACAGTTGGCACTGGAGTTCGCGCCTAAAAGCTTCCATGTAAAATCTTAAATTTTAATCTGGCGCCTATAGGTAATTGCTAGACAGTTAACTATTAGAATTTAGTTAATAATTTTACTAGCTAACATGAGTGGCCTATATTTTGGGGTCGGACACCAATGGGGATTGCCATGAGACACAAAGCTTCTCTATACCTCAGAAACCCTATTTCAAAAATTTAGTTGCGTGATTCCCTGAAACACCTGATACGTTTCCTCAGCGCTAACTGTCCTTTTGATACAGTGGCATTTTTACGAAGTGTTATGCTTTTAATCAAAGAGGCCTGATGCCGGTGTTTACCTTTTTTTTTTGTTTTTGTAGTCAGACAATGCAAGGTATACAAACTGGGAAGCCGCATTGTATCACACGGTATGAGAAATGAACCAAATGCGCTGCTTGCAAGCTCTAGAGTAGAAAATGTCAAAAGAGGGTTGAATCTTATATTTAATAAAGCACCGTGTGGTTTATTGATCACCGCTGCACTGACAGCAGTCTAACGACGGAGAGAATTAACTTTCCACGTTCTTACGAAGGGAGCGAGCAGTCACTAAAACAACGTAAGTATAATGAAATATTTATTCTTTTAAAGTGTGTCGTGCTACTCTTTGAAAAAATAACAGAACAAATATTTCCTACCTCAATGATAACTTCATAGAAGTGGAAGAAAAGACAAGTACATCTCGCCGGTCAGACTCGAGCCCAAGACCTCCAAATTTTGCGCACACTGCTCTATTAACTAAAGAGCGGTGCGGCTATGAAATCTCCTTTTTTGGAGGGTATGTGAAACCTAAAATTGAGAGTGTTCACTAGCGCCACCCTCGTTCATAGCGGCGGACGTAGTACATCACGTATTACCGCGAGTGTCACGAGGAACGTGATCTAGCGGCGAGGACGGAAGCTGTGCGTGAACCCCTCATGCTACCTTTGGCATTAAGACTGCCAGAACCGAGGCCTTCGTTAGGCTATTGAGCAGGCAAGAGTGCAGAAATGAGAGGATCGTTATGACGTAGAGATGATGTATGGCAGCAGTCGTCTCAACCATGAAAAGCTTTGGGAAACGTTTCCGTTTAAAAATATGTGGTGTTTTCCTTTTAAGTTTTGATAAGTTATCAATTATCTTTAAGCCATAAAATAATTACACCATTAACTTCGCATTGATTACGTAAAACAAAAAAATATAAAGATACCCCAATACTTTCCTGCATTCGGTCACTGTCGGCTTCCTTCATATGTACATCATCCCTACCCCCTCCTTTCCACGTTCTCGTTTTTGAAAGAAACCTACACAATACCGAAGCAAACCGCGTAACTAAAAAGCTAATAATTGCTGTCGGATGACGTACTACATAGAAAAACCTTCATTGGTTCCTACAAAAGCTATATTTTGCTTGCGTTTCATGCAAACCTGAATCTCTCGCTAGCTAACAGGCTAATTTTTTGTGTGTGCAAACAGTTCTTCCGCTTGAAATGCAAAAGTTCAGCCGATGAGCCCACCGGCCTGTGCCCACTCGATAGCCAGGAAACTGTCCTCCGTGGCAAGCGCCAGTTAAATTACTGAGTAGTCGCTCGGGCTGGGTCGCCCGAGGCGCACCGCTGGGAGCACCGGCCTTTCGCAGGGCAATGGAGCATCGCTTAACCGCTGCATCACTGCGCCAGGAGGGGTACGAGGACTCCCAGGGATCTGTGAATGTAAAGTAGAGAATGACCTTCTTCATTTATGGGAATTAACTCATTACGCTGTCGCGTCATACACGTAAGGCGGAGCTTTCCCCTCCAGTTATTTTTTATTAGCTGAAGTTCAACAGCATAACTAAATGATCTGCTATTTTACCACAGCCTTCTTAGGCACGAACTCGTTCCAAGTGAAAAAGAAGTCGTCTAAATTAGTACAGAACATTCGTGACACTTTTTTTTGTTCAGAGAGCTAGAGTGTAATGATAGGTAAGAAATATGACTGGCAACCTAGCTCGCACATTCGAAAGCAGACCAGTGTTGCTCAGAAATAATAAACGCTGAGAGTTTCGTCGAACGGTGTACTAAAGCCTTCTATCTCTGATGGTAAGAAGCCTTCTTTCTTTGATGGAATGAAGGTGGAAGAGAAAAGGAGGCGTCTTGTTTCGTGATACCTGTGTAATCGAAGAATACATGTAATCGAAATTGACGCTGGTGCGTTCCTCTTTCTTTGCACTCCGTGTTATTTCTTTTATTTCTAGTTCAGTCTTTCTAAAGCTTCTGCTCCTTGAAATTCTTCTGGGAAGACATCAGATGTCTACAGAGTGACCAGAAACAAAAATATATCGATCTAAAATAAAACGAAAGCAGGTTCATAGCTTCTTTAAGACTTCGGCTTATTTCACCTTCTTGAAATATGAGATCGAGACTGAGTGGCACGTCTAGACATTCGCTCGATTTCAAAATGTGTTGACGATGCCTCGCGGCAAGGCGGGGGACTGTCAACGTCAGGGTATATCTAGGAGATTGGATCTGATGCACAATTTCTAAGAAGTTCATATATTTGGATCGCAATGCAGGAGGTATCCAATTTCTTTTGCTACCAGTTCATTGTGCAGACGAACGTTATTGGTCCGTGTAAACAGAAGACAACTCCGCACGGCTGTATTAACTCACGAACGCCTAGCGATACCCCAACTCTGCGGGTGGTTATTATGTGTGTTTTATGTGAAAAGCATCTGCACAAGAGGAGTGAGTCGTAACTGCTACGAAGATCTAAAGTCCTGGCATAGTCCATGCTGCAAACTGGTGCTTCTGTTTACAGGGGTGTCTAGGATTCATACGCCGTCGACGCGTAAGAAGACGTGGTTGGGTTTAACGTAGTTGAACCGAGTGGACGTGTACGTGTTTAGACTGGTTGCCTCATGTTCTGCTTTGCTGAGTTGTCGGCACGTCTGGCGGCGATATTATTTCAATATTTTATCAGTTGATGAACACGACGATGTACAATGCAGAGCACGAGATTGTGTTGCAGTTCAAAACGAGGCGTGATCTGCTGCGGCCAGAGCATATTGTTGTCTTGCAGTGGCCAGCGAAGCGGATCTGTTCACATCGCCGCTGGCTGGAATCGCAGTTGCGGCAATATTTGTCTATTTATGGTTTGACCAAGGTTACAATCAAGGTCAAGCTCCAAACATACTCGGTGAGCCAGTTAAACTTGTATAGTGGTGCTATCACAATAAAAAGTAAACAATCCAATATATTTCGGAAACTTTGAAGCCGCCGCTCTCCTTTTCACCCATGTCAACGGCTGGGGAAGACAGCTGGCAAGAGGTGGAATGGTCACGGCCGGTTAATTGTGGAAAGTCGCCACCAACAACCTGTGCTGTTCGTACCTATTTGAAACTGTTTTCGGCGAGGACGAGTACGTAGCTACATTGTATTCGGTTACCGACATGACAATTGTAGAGCACCATTAAAGAGACAGTTGGCTCAAAAGGTCTTAGGTCTACGTCCGACGCATTTGCGACAAAGACGGGGAATCTTGAAGCTGAAATCTTCTGTTGAAGGCAGTGGTATCCGTGGAATTTGCTAACATTTACGTTCCCTACTTCATTGACCTTCACTACCGCTGATTTCGCAGACCCTGCACTACGGCGTCCCTCATAACCTTCATATACCACACCACGCCACATCATGCCGCCAATTCCAGTAATGTACAATTGTATACCCTTATGCGAAAAGTAGTACCAGTGCCGCTCTCAGGTACCAAACTCTCCTTCAATGTCCATGTCAATCAAAAAAAAAAATCGAGACACCTACGTGATTTGCTCGCGGAAAGATAAGCTTGGCAATAAGTTTGCGGCGTTTTAATCTGGGACCGCGAATGCATGTGATAACAGGGGTGACTTTGACACCGCAAACCACATCGTTCATTTCAACGGTGACGTACTAGCGTTGGCTTATAGACTCTGGGTACTGCGGAGAAATGTACAAGCATGACGCTATATGCTCATGCGTCAATGTTCGAATAAAATATAATTATACTTCCTTTAAGGCCGTTCCAAGCTCCTGTCGGTGATGTGTTTGCCGCTTGTGAGATTGCATGAGTCGTTTTTTGCGAGACCTTCACTCTCTTCAAACGCACGGATGAACGCATTCATGCGGTAGCAGCAGCTTTTCCATACTTAAGCGGGGCGAAGATTCCGACATCCAGGCGTTCAACAAACTAAAGGTGAGCTACTATGAGTTTATGATTCCATAAATGCTTGTGCACCAGTTTTCTTTCTCCGACTGTGACGTGCCCTATTACGATGTTGCTTTGTTCCCGTGATCACATTCATGTGAAAGGTCTTCACATTTCTAAAGAAACTTTAAGCTGTCAGACAGATGTCATGTCTCCTGTTTTCTTCTTGGTAGTCGCGCCCTAAAGAAAATCATTATAATTGGCCAAGTTCAGAATTGTTCTGGAATAAAATTAGGCAAGCCCTCTAAAGATATGGCCCTTCAAAACAGTCTAGACAAAGTTTGGTTTTGCAAACTAAAGCTTTCAAGAAGAAATATTTATTTATAAATAAATGGGAAGTAAATTACTCAATTTGTTAAATGCAAATTTCCTGTATGCTCATGTGCTTCATTTCACTGAGTACATCTGAAACAAGAACGGCATTAAGAACAGCCCAGGCAGTACCCCCTTTACAGAATGTGAACAAGGGAATTGATATTATCGTTAACATGACCTCAGGCAATTAAAAGACAAAAAAAGAGGGCGCAATAAATACTATTGAAGACGAGCAACAAATAAATGTTCTTATATGGCCCGTTACGTGTGAAAGCCTAACAACAAAAAAAAAACATATTGTCAAGCGGTGGCCCACATAACAAGAGAGCACTTTACAAGCTAATTTTTATGCAGCTGCTAGCGTGCACAAAACAAACGGGCAAGCTAAAACGCAGCTGGCTTTTATACCGGCAACAGGCTGCTCAGCGGCGTGCCATGCCTTTTTTGAGAGTGACACGTCCTGTACAATAATCTCTCTGAGAATTAAACAGCTGCTGAGTCCCTGAAAAACAATAGAAGATCAAACATTTTGAGCCCATCCCGCTTCGGACACTTGCTGGACTCGGGCTTTATATTTGGCGAAGAGTCTAAGTGGAGAACTTGTTTTGCTCTGTTCCCTTCATTCAAGTTATATGCTTCTTGCATCAGTCAAGGAAGAAACGCCCTTTCCCGGTAATGAACGCCATAAATAACAAAGGTGGCATAGATAAAAGTAACTCGAAAGGCTGAGATGGCTCTCTTGAAAGCACCTCCCATTGGGACTCCGTACGCTGGAATGCAATGTGCCTTGTGATCTACCTACTTTGCCCATGGACGCATTAGGAAGAAGGCACCGCACAAGAGTAGCCTTCGAGCGCTAAAGAGGCACTATCTCGCTTTCGGCGCCAATATATCTAGGCAGGGCCAACTCTTCATTTGACTACCCGAGCTTTGAGCCTAAAGGGAGATGAATTACCGCGATTGCTTAATAATTCTATGGCGGTTGGGACAAAGCGGGTAGTAAAGAGAAGAGCAGGAATAGAAAGGGACATGAATGATAGCACTGCTGTCTCTCGGAGTTCTCTCCTGGGTCTCCTTAATCCTGCAAACTATTGCATTCATATGTGCCGGAGATGCACGCCGCGTTATATCGACGTGCCTACAACCAGAGGAATTACAGACCATGAAACCATTGAAAGTTATTTATGTGGGTAGCTGTAGCCAGAGAAAAAAAAAACTTCACTATTCCAGCAAAGGAACTTGTTCAGTTTATTTGTGTTTCAAGGATGGATGATAACCAATATTGCCTCTATTTCGCGTCTCGTTATTCCTGACAAAATCGTTTAATATGTGATAATAAATAGAAGGTGTAAAAAGTCATAACATTTCTGTTATCACGTGGTAGTGACCAGAGCAGCAGTGGATGTGGATGGTGATGATGGTGCCGAATGACAATTAATGGGTGAAAGACAAACTCGTAACCGAAATCGCTAAGGGCTCACGTGTGCCCGCAAATAACGGAAAAATATTTGGATCTTGGCGGGGCCAGAATTGTTATTAGCCATGCTGCTTTTAGAGTCGATTGTGAAGTTTTCAAACCGCGCGTAAACATCGTCGTGAACAACCGCGATCATCAGATACCACGTGCAACCGCGAACGATCGACAAGCCACTTATAGGCGCTAATTGCTTGATGAAGAGGAAGTAGTATGAGCATACGCTGGCGCTGCTAAACAAATGTTAAAAACAAAACAGTGCTTTGCGGCATCACTTCATATTTTGAGGAAGCACCAACTTGATGGTGCGAAAATTAGAAACCGAAGGGAGAAAAGTATGAAAAGTAGGAAAACGAAGGATGCAAACAGCAGTTAGACTTCAGCGGTAAAAATGATAATGGCAATGAATTGTTGTGCCTCAATGGCATCGCTGACCAAAGAGCGCTATTGTTCACGATGTTTTCGTCTACTCAAGGTTCTGTCAAAGGCCCATTTCTTAAATATTTTAGTGTAGATGAGCTGAGCACAAGTGCAGGAACAAGGAAAATCTTGTATCCATTCCATCATCGGTGTGTACGCGGCGGAACTTGGGTCAAAATCTCTCGCTGCACTTCCCACATTCGAGGCGAAAGCTTCGCATGTTCATACAGCGTTCATTATCGCACGTCATATTGTTTTTGGCGACAAAACTTGCGACACTTTTGGTCGTTTTAGGACTTCCTCTCTAGAAGTATGGCTTTCTGTATGTTGGCTTCAATGTCGCGAGTGAAGTGCTCGCATGGGTGCATAGTGAAACTCTAGGCGTCATCTGTAAAGCATTTTCTCCTGGTTAAGCTAACCGCCGTTGCGACAGGCATCGATAAACTGCATATAAGTTAAAGGGTTCAGGCTGTGCCTCACGAAAAAAAGAACAAAGGCTGATGGGTCCGCAGGGTGCGTTTTGGAGGCCATCTTTTATTACCTCCAGCGTCCGTCGTCGTCGCAATGCTATACTTTCGCTTCCAACCTATCATCTAACCCCTTTCCACCCGCTGCGCCCTCTTTCTCCTTCTCTCGTTCTAGACATCGTATTTAATCACGTCGCCAAGCTAAGAAGCAAAACTGAACCAAAGTGGTAATTTGTTAGTCTTGTCGGGTGACTCTCCTCAGTTTTCGAAATCTTGTTGGAAAAGTAGTAAAGACGTCTGAAATGCGAAGACTGAACACGACCCCGCAAAACAGCGATATATCAAGCCCGCCATCGCAGAGGTACCGCAACGTCCACTTTCCCCACTTCGTAAATGATGATTCAGCGCTTAGGGTCTTCTAGCCCCTCAGGAAATCCACTCCTTTCGTTCTTTGATCATAGTCGCATGCTCGTTAACTTGCCTTGCCGCATCAATCTTCTCCGCCGATGACAATGGTTCACTAAACACGAACTTCGTAAACTTTTTTCGCTGGTGACCGCAACGCGAACTTGAGAACCTGCCTGAGCAAACTTTCGTGAATGGCTCTCTTTTTTCTTTTACTATTCGACACATCTTTCATGAAAGTATAAGCACCCTGTACTTCGGATTCCTTCAGTTTCTCGAGTTTTGCTTTTTATCTTCTTGAATAATTTAAAGAAATGTTTGTTACGGGCACGCAAAAAAAAAGACTCCGAACATTAGTCTCTCATATGGGGGTATGTTCAGTTAAACATTAATCATACTGAAGAAAACAGGTCCCAGTGTAGTTTTTAACTTCCGAACCCTTTCTATGCCCTCTAAAACTCAGCACAAGAGACATGATGTCTTTGCAGGACCCCAGGTAAGCGTCTTCTTTCTGCAAGGCACTAATGGTAACTTTGAATTGACACATAATCACCCCGTCGTGCGTTGTACTCCACCGAAAGAGGTCGCTTTTGCATTCATTCCACCGGTATATTGCTGTTCGGAACGGTGCAAGACGCCGAGTGCAACGACTCTACAAGCACATGCATATTTGTCAAATCACCGAAAAGTGGTGACGGATGTCAGCGAAAGTGTGGGCGCGTGCGTGTTCCAATGTTCCAAAGATGATTCCATGATTTCAGGTGACTCCGAAGATGTGTTTTAAAGGTGATTCCAAGTGACGACATAACCTGGCGCCACTCACTTTAACTTATACATGATCATAGCATAGGAAAATATGTGCGATAACCGTTTGTTGCAACATTTTAGAGTTTCAGGAGCATTATATGCAGTGAATGAACTTCATTCAGACTCAAAATACGTATTCATGTTTCTTTTTTTCTCACCTCCAGGTGGTAATTATTCTAGTCTCACGGTTCAGGCTCTGTAAATGTTTACTGCTCGGATATGCCTTTGAAGTGGATCGTAATATCAGCACGCTTACTGCGCCGTTTTCATAAGCTTCTAATTCACTAGGGTTAGTTGCTGGAGCATTACCTGTGCATTTCCTGTAAAGAGCTCACAATCCGGCGGTCAGGTGGGGATGGCGCCACAAGAACCACAAGACGAGATTCTTGCACGCGGTTGGTGCGCCTGGAACAGTGCTTCGGCACTAACAATTATTGGCTAAACTAAGCTACGGTTAAGTTTATATATTCGGCGAAAGCCGTCATTAGTGGCACATCTAACGACGAGCCAGCGGTGGCTTAGCAGCGGATTGGGGCGGATTCCCGCCACCCTATGGGCCCGGATGGTGACTGCTGCGGGATTCTGCCAAATTCTACGGGCATCATTTAGACGAAGGGTAAGATTGGGCCCTTACAACTTCTCGCACCTTAAAAATTGCCAGAAGTTTAGCCATGCTCGATATCTATGAGTTCAAGGCCAAGAATGCATTGCTGCAAGAAAAAAGAAGCGTTGCATACTTTGTTTCCGGGATTCGTTATGATATGTGTGTACGAAGTCCATGCCCGGACCTATCGGCTCCATAAGCGAGCCGCATTTAGTGCGGGTTTTTTAAGCTAGCAGCCGCCAGAGCCGGTCACTCTGAAAACGACGAGTGGTAAGGATTTCCGCTAATGGGACGGAATCGACATGACACTGAGGAGAGGCCTAGAAGGGAACTGTTGGCAGCCTCCTTGACGGTTGCTCGAGAGAATGGGCGAATGGACACTAAATCACCAGATCAACTTGGGCGTCAGCGCTTCTGGCGGCGAACGCAACCTGCCTCCTCCTATGCATTGACCTGCACTGTCAATGCATGGGAGGAGGCAGGTTGCGTTCGCCGCCTGAAGCGTTGCCGACGTTGAGCATGCTGCTCCAAGAGGGGCTGAGTGGGAGATATATTTTTTAGGCAATTACTGCACGAAGAATGAAAGCAAGCCTAGCATGGTGAGGAAGAGTCGGGTGGGCAATTGGTGAGAAAATTTTCAAAGAGGATGAGGGGGGCAATTTTCGGGGGAGGGGGGGGGGGGGGATCCCGGCGAGAACAGTACGGTGTAATTGAATGTCCCTACTCTTAGGAGAAAGGGGAAGAGAGAAGAGAGAGAGAGAGTAGGAGGAAGGCGATGGTTGTCCAGATCAGATGTAACTGATTCGCATGATTATGTCTGGGCTTTTCTGGAGGTTTCCGATGCTGATTATACAACCAAAGGAATGGCTAAACCAAAGGTTTAACAGCTTTCGCTGGTTAATGCGCTAAGCCGTTAAGCTTAGGTTAGCAGATTTTCTCTTTTCACAGCATAGGAGGTGCACCCTAGCAGGTTTCAAGGGTATTGAACAAAAAAAAACCGTAATGAAGAAGCACTTCTTTTCAAATTGCGGGGCATTCAGTGTACAATGGCCGCACTCCCATCCTAACTTTAGTATCTTTATAGTCTCTATATTTGCAGGAAGGACTCGGAGATTCATGCTCTGACATGCCGCAGGTACCCTGCTTTTTATAACCTGGTAATCTATTCAGAAAATAATATTTTCAGCTCTATGAATCAAGGACTTCTTGTGTGCGAGCTTCAGGCAAAGGTTTGCTATTGTTTTATTCACACTTTTTTATTAAGCTGGAGCGCACAGCAGTAACCTCTTGGTGGTTCGTATATTGTACATCTAGCAGACAGGTTGCTTTTTAGAAGGAAGTTTAAAGTCTAAACCTGCACGCTCTTGTCTTATTGTCTGAGGAGAAATGCCAGATGAAGGCCCGGCTTTCACTATATTCACTGAAAATTCACCCCATGAGCCTATCATTCCCAAAACTAACGCGTTTATTTGGACTTGGTTAATTTATAGCTTTTTTTAAATACCAAAACATTTCAATGCGGGATGTAATATCCTTGATTATTGGTCTATCAACAAGCAGCGTTTTTTGGTATATACTAGAAATAAAGATCTCCGAAACCAATTTCTTTCTAATTGGTGACTCATGGTGGATACAGATCCCTCCCTTGTTATGTAGAGTTAGCTTGATTCGTCTAGTCGCATGAAAGCTGGATCGATAATGATTGCATTTGATTCCCCAATAAAAGAACATGGCATATTAATTTCAAATATTAAAGAATACTACTACGCGGAATAAACAGTTCGCGCTGAAGTTTCGAGCAAACTACCTTGCTTTCTGCCTTTTTCAGTCTGCCCTCGGCACAATCGTTTCACGTCGACAAATATGCTGTCAAGCAGGAAAGGTTTTCAGCGCAACGCCTGACAAGGACTGCGTAGATGCCTTCCATGTGGGCTGTAGACGTTCAGTCCATGCTTGGAACTGTATGCTCAGCCGGCTGCCAAATGCGGAAGAAATGCGCTCCTACTTCCGGATTTAAAGGCCACTTCCAAGGCATTCTACTCGTGTTCTTTTCCAGACGCAGCAGCCATTTTCACTTGCGAATCAAACATCCGTCGGCCTGGGGCACTTACTTACTAGAGCCATCCACAATATATAGGTTTGTGTGCTGTGTGGTTTCAGCAAGCGTCCAGGTGGAAAATGCATATGCTTAGAGGACCGTTCAAGATAAAGCGAGCAGTCGCAAAAGCAAACACTGTTTGTATTGGAGTGCGTGTTCATTTGAGTTTGTGTAAACAATCCCATTGTCGCCTATATAATATATGCATCTCTGGTATACCGCTGCCACCATTATGGATCCCGGGACCTCGTCAGGCCAAACGGCCTTTGTGCTCCATCTTTCTGTGTGTGAAGGAAACGAACTTCAAACAAGCATCTTTAACAAGCAATAAACGCAGATTGCTACGAATTACTGGAAAACGCGCTCTCTTAAAGTCTTATCTATATGGCACACAATAGGAGAGAGTCTTCGGCCCATCGAACTCAGTTTCCATGAGGAGGTGGCACCTGTTGGGGGATCTGAACAACTAATTCTCTCCTTAGTCAAAGAGTTTCCCTGCTGAATTATAATCTCCTGAATGGGCCAGGTTTGTGGTGTGCTAGTACAACTACCTTCTTTACATATGCTTTGCCCTAAGTCCACGTCGCGCGCCGTCTTGATATCGTTGGAACCATATGCTGGAAAACAAGCTCCAGGTAAGCTATGGGTGGTTTAATCGCGGGCGATATTAAGGGCATCACGGGTCCCTGGAATTCAAGGTCGGCTTATATCTTTATTTCCTACAGCCTTTTATTGGTAGAAGCATTCAGCTTTAGCTAAATAAAAACTGTACGGTCTCTGCTCATAGAGCATTGAGCACCAGCTAAAAAATGAATTATCCGCAAAAGTAACCGCAAAGCTGACTTCACTTCGGAAGCAATCTAATGCCTAGGCCTATTGATGTACACGAGATTAAGGCGTGGTGCCTGAAATGGCCATGGTCTATTTAATGAATTTCAATTTGGTTTTGTCTGTGGGCTCCCGAGTAGTCGTTTGATTTAATTCCGCCAAAGAAGAAAACTGGAGAGGACACATAAGCTCTTTCTTAGGGGTGTGTCGCATTAGCGTTAATGGTGTAATGCCCATTTCTGCGGACTTGCTCGTTCTCTAGTGTACATTCATATTTCCCCAAGAGCCCTCATACCACTCCTGGTGCATCGATGTAGCGGTTAAGCAGCGCACCTCTGTCCTGCGATGGCAGGTAGCGCAACCACGTGGGGATCGAGCGACCCAGTTTGCCTTCCCTGCGTGATCTCTAGGGACCAATCATTAATTTAACCCAAATCAGCCAAGGTCGGCAGTTGGCTAACAATCCGGTGGGGCATGTTGTGATGGCGTCATAAGGTCACGCGATCTTGTGGCCAACGTAAGTTCCTTCTCTGGAGATTTTTTCCTGGATTTTTCGCTCACGGCCAACGGTGCCGATGGCGCAGCTGGCCTTTATTTAACGTTCTCAAGTTAAAATCCCATGCATAGCGGATTGATTAATTGGGATCGTTTTTGAAATAACATACGCTTCATTTCACGCCCAGACAAACGGCCGCTACGTTCTCAACAAAAAGCCCAGATCCTACTCCCAGACCCCGTTGGCAAGACAAATTATACGCCCTTCACTTAGGAAGACATATTAGACATATAAACATAACTTTTAACTGACAGCTCAGCAATGAGCAATAAAAAAATATCCCCGCTCTTCCAGTAGTAGCATTGCACGATCATTTGTTATTCATGAGCGCACTTCACGAAACGATAAATGTACCTCATTTTACGACACAGGACGGTACCTTTTAGTACCTGGTTAACGGGGAACGAAGTGTTTTTGTGCTTTTAATGCATTGCTTGCTATAGCACTGCCTACCGTACTATATAGCCAACCTTCGCTTCTCAACTGCTGGTTCAACGTTCCAGGTTTAAGCCGTTGTTGGACCATACATGAGAGTAAATGCTTTTTTCCGTGAATGCGCGCTCAACAAAATTTTTTTCCGCATGAATCTATCATTAAATATTTTATCATAGTGCTTACATATTGTAAAAGCTGCCCAACTAGGCTGCACAAATGGAGGCGCGCTTTCAGCCCTGAAGAGGCTACACTTTTTAGTCTTTTTTCTGTACTTTGTCATGTTGTTTCGAGCGACATATCTGCTTCACACTCATTACGTATTCAGTATGTGCCTATAGTTTACGCGTGAAGGAAGTTGAAAACCTGGGGCGTTTTTCTTTATCGACCCTTTTTGATCCATCCTTCGGTTCCTTTACCACTAGTAGCCACCGCATCTGTCTTCAAGGCTGACACTTTAGGAAGCGACGTCTCAGATCGGTTCAGTTGGAGAGGGCCACGTGTAGCAAAGGACGACAAAAATAGGTCTATTAAGGAGTTCTATAAAACCGCGGCCCCTCCATTACTCTAGTCACATTCGGCTGAAGCAAGAGTCAATTAAGACAGGGAGAATTAAGAGGTGTTGTCTTCTGATGCAAGGTAGCTCGATACCTGTAGGCCATTGTGATTAGTATTTTGTCAGATGTATCTATACTGAATAGACAGCTTTATGAGTGGTTATGATTGGAATCTCCGAGAGGGAACATCAGTGAAAATACGAAGAGCAAACATACCAAACAATCACGAAGAAAACTGCCTATGGCGTCACAAATTTTCTCAGTGCACACAGGCAAGCTCTATACGTCTGTCAGAATATAAGTACCCACATTCCGCTTCCAGGCACTAGATAGAAAAGCACCGATTTAAGCATTGTGCGTGCGCTGCATGAACAGTATCTGTGCTGCATAATAACCTGCTCTTGAACATACGTTAGAAATTATTTCCACAATAAAAAAATCTACAGGGGTGTGTAGTTTAGAAGAACTTAGAAGGGGTGTGTACATGAAGTGTTTCAAAGTGAGTAACTACTGATTGCCAGACCATTCGGAAACTATGTTTTTAATGTGTAGTACATGATTATCAGTGCAGAAATATTATTTTTAGCACACTTTTCTGGATCTTAAAACTCTATGTTCACTGCGATGAATGTGAATAAAGGCACGTGCTAAAATATCAGCAACGTTATTTTCTTCCTTATGTTGTGACATACGCTTCTGATTCTCTCTAGACAATCATGCGTAGTCACGTGATTACTAAGATAATGGAGTGCAAGTAAGCCGTTGTTCTGGTTTTGAGTACTGTTACTTTTCCACACAGTAGTGATCATACTGCCACGAACGGAGTATGCCCATAACTACAGAGCTTCTGCACTGCGAGGTTGGAAATGCAACCTCCGAATTTTCCCAATTTTGCAACAATTACTTGTGAACAGAAACAGTGTGCACAAAGCTGCGTTTTATCTCTGTTTGCTATTTATTAGTGCGTTTTGATAGCGCTCCCTTGTTATTTGTTGTCTTTTTTGCTGTGTTCGCGGTATTGTTTAGTCGCTTTCTGGTTTCGTTCCGCGCAGCTGAAAATAGCTGCGCTTAAGTTTGCCATTCTCACTTTGTTCACGCTGAACCTCCTTTGATCGCATCTTTGTGGTCTTCAGTAGCCAGATTGTAAATATTGATCCCGTGCCAACTGATCCGCTTTTTTCAGTATTCATATCATTCAAAATTAATGGGGTAAAAGCCTGCGCCTTTTGTGGAGTCATTAATAATTCAATAATTGTGAGCACGTCCTTTACAAAGTAGGGAAGTAAACAGCACAGCGTGTTTCTTTCATGAGTTTTTAATGAGCACGTGCAAACAGCCACCTAATAAAATATTTACTCAATGCGCACCTGTACACTGATTTATTTGTTTAAAGCGTGGTGATCCAAATAACAGATGAGCACCACTACCACCAGAAAAATGCCTTGGATGATGAAATGAGCGTCACTGAGCGAACGGCCGCCTTCCTCTTGGGCTTCGCTTTTTTGGTAACTTTTTTGTGTATTGGGGCGAGTTCCCTGGGCTTGAATCAATATCTTCCTAACGTTTCCCCAACGTTCGCATGAGAAGTTCTGAAAAGAGAAAGGGAGATTGAAGATTTACCAAACGACTGTAAGCTAGACGCCCGTGCAGGCTCTAACGTATCCAGCGGCCATTATACTTAGAAAAGGTGACTTCAAGAGAAGAAAAGAACTCAGAAATTTACTATAACACTCGCTAATGCACTCTGTTTAAAATTCTAAATTTTTTTCATGGCAGTAGGGCTTAAGCAATCTTGTGTCAAGACAAAAAATTCTAACGCATTCTATTTCCACCTGATTAGCTGTGCGCACTCTATGTGAACCAATCGCAATGTCTAAATTTAGCAAGAAGAATAGAATAGAGCGTTGGTCGAATTAATGTTTATGTACACATAAACGTGTAGAAATAGGCTGTTGTGTTTTGTCTACGCGAGCATAAACTCTTCTGGGATACGGGATTAACGGAGGTCCTCACTTATGCATTGCGCAAGAGTCTTCACATTCAGGATTGTTTTTTTAAGCAGTGGCCACCGACTTATACGATCTCCCGTGTGACTGACGTCGGCGGCAGAATTGACGGTTCTTCGCTTTGTTACAGGCTGTGGTAAACGCGCGGCATAATTGAAGGCAGCACGTTTTTATACTCATGAACAAAGTCTCTTGAGAGAGTCTTCCTTGTAGTAACCATTTGGGGGAGCCCACCTATGGAAGCTGAGACGCCAAAATGCAAATGAGGAGACCGGCAAAGCGCTTCACATATCGGAGCGGCGGCGGTGCCGTGAGAAAGTGTTAGCCAGAGAAAGGGCACCTTTAGATTAACTAGCAATTCGACATCTCATCTGGAGGAACGCGCGATAGGGCACAGTCGGACACATGATGCATGAAGTCCTTCATTTAGTGCCGTTAAAGTAAGGCAGACACCTTCAACGTCTGCAGCGCGAAGCCGGTATGCGGCGTTACCGGTAGTACTCCCGAACGAGCGCGCGGAAAGCCAAGAATGGTTGAAGAACCGAATAAAACAGCGCAACAGTATACGGGACAAGAGAAGGACAGACACCAGCGCTGGTGTTTGTCCTTCTCTTGTGTCGTATCTTTTGCGCTGCTTTATCCAGTTCTTCAAACATGTCCCAACCAGCCCGTATTTGCCATCTTCTGGGTCTCCAAGAACGGTCACGAGCTTTCTTGGATCGCTTGATTTTTTTTTTTTTTTACGACAAGGAAACGATCATCTCGGTAGTGTCGCAGCAGGGCTCGTTGCTTTTCGTCACATCGGCCCAATATGGCAATAGTTTTCACGGCTTCCTCGGAAAAGCTAATTGCCTTGTGAAACATTTCAGCAGCAGTGTGGTTGTGGGAACTGCCCTACTTTGTGTGAAGGCTCGCAAGCGGCTGGTAGGCAGGACTTCCTGCAATTGCATCGTTGTCGTTGCTCCCTCCACGCATTTTGTGAGTTTTCGCCAGGATTTCGGCTCACCTTGGCTGAGACTCGCGCATTAGGTGACTCCTAAGTTCAGTGAGCGCGACTATGTGAAAACAGACGTAGTTATACGCGAATAAATACGGTGAAATAAACGCGGCCAAATCAGTGATTGAATGAGGGAAAAGGTCCACGTGATTCACAAGCCTATCATCCAAGAATGACGTCCACGTAACGCGGGAATGCTGTCGATATATTGCATTATATTTATGCAATGAACGTGACGAAATTCCTTCGTTTTTTATCAGCTACTAAATCGCAGCCCGGGAGGCACGGTGATTAAGTTATTTCCCATGAAATGGAAGAGGCTTATTTAGTACGTTCACCACCCTAAGAATATGAGCAAAGAACGAAACTGGTGATTACTCTATTTTTCGGCGTCAATCATGTGCTCTTAGCATAGCAAACGCCAAACACGCAACACAATGACATTTTGCTATCGTGAAAGAAGAGGTCCTGTATTCGATGCCTGATCATGAACTTGCTCGTCTTAGTCACGCACTGCCTGCTGGCCGTCATTTGCTCGCGTAGTCGCGACCCTCCCATTCCGTTCAGTTCCGTCGCACGCCCCGATGTTCAACAATAGGTCCAGAGCCATCCGTCGTCCGAACCAGAAAAATACGGCTGGTTTCTCTTGAAGTCTTCTACTTAGTAAAGTGCGTTTTGTTTTAATTTGCTGCAGGATAAAGAAAGAAGTTATTTTGCGTCTTGAGACCGTTGTTCGCCTTCTTATTCGCGAGAGTGGAAAAGGGGACGTCAAGACCACACCCCACCTCTCCTCCTCATCTGCTAGACTCATTCGTCGTATTGCCGGCTGCAGCACAAGAAGTGCTGTCCGCACAATAAGTGCTGAAATTTTCCACAAATACGCAAGACACGAGAAAGGATACTCGCAGCATTGATATTTATTTGCATTTTCACACAATAGGTATATACGACGAGAGAAATGCGCGTGGACAGTTCCGCGCACAGCGGTCACATCCTCGTTGCTTCTTCTGCGCAACGGATGCTTTTTTTTTCATTGCTTGGAAAGTCAGAGATGAGCTGTAGTTAACAACAACTAGGGTTATGTTATTCGGACCATTTGCAGTTGTGCGGCCTGACGCTGTATAGAAGCAAGCCATACTCCCTCTCGAACAATCGCGAAGCGCACTAACTCGTAGACTAATCAACGAAGCCCACCTTAACAGCAGAGCTAATCGGCCCAATACTGGAAATGTATTGACAAAGGCAGGTCCCACAAAGGACCACAGTGAAACCAGCCATTTCCAATATTGGGCCGGTTACCGGTGCTGATTGGGCAGTAGCGCGCCCCACTGCAGAAAAATGGAAGAATGGCAGAAGAGTCTGGTACAAGAACATGTAGAAATGAAGAGAGTGTAACAGGTGGCTTAAGTTCTCTTTCCTGTATATAGGTGGTGAAGGTGTGTCGAAAATGGGCTTTCACAGCACGTCTGGAACCTGTCAGCGGCCTGTCAATGCCTTCTCGCCTATCAACGCCCCAAAGCACAGCGTCGTTCTTTCTTACTCGACCGTTTCCCCGAATATTGCTTTTGTCAATTGAAGCTATCTTTCGTCTTCGCACCCGAATATTCTTCAAAGGCATTACGAGCGCTTCTCGTTAAGTTTACAGTCTTGGTTCTCTAATTCATAGCCCCTTAGGAATCTATTTTATCTCTTTGAACCGACCGTTAGTTTTTTTAGACCGAAAAATCAAGGGCAACATTTCAGTAATAGGTTCCTCCAACATATACTGGAGAGAGAGCTCTAAGCCCCTTCGCCTCCCTCTAATGCCAAGAAGCAACGGCACCAATTGTATGCGCCCCTAACTACTAAGGCATATCAGTTTGCATTCCAACTACCGCATTGAACACACCAACCGTTTTCCTAGGAACCGCCCGGGGCCGATCCATGTTACTTTGCGTCTCAGGAATCATAGGAAGGGAAGTGTGCTCCAGGTCCACATGCTGGGAGACGTAAAAAATCCGATCGAGTGGCGAGCAGGCGAACGCGGGCGCTCTCGATTAAACACACCAAGCACATACTGATGGCATGCCGTTTTTCCTTCAGAAAATTGCTAGTATGCTCTCCTTGTTCGCCTCTATGTTCTCATTCAGCGTTAGAATAATGATGATATGAAAATTTCACGACAGCTTCGAGGCCTTATGCTATCTTGCGTTTTCTATTTGTTTCTGCACGACCGAACCTCATTGGTTTTAACTGTGCTTAAATAGGTATCTTCTGAATCATGTCCTGAATTCAGAATTAGCACGATTTTTCTACAAAGATTTATTCCAAAAATGAGCCTTTAAAGATGGCAGAACTACTGTCACCGGTAGAATACGTGTTCAGTTAAAAATAACGAAAACCGCGAGAGTTTTCATCCTGTTTGAATAGTTAAAACTGAAAATGAGAGTTCGGCTATCTTCCCTCCGCTTTCGACCCCTTCCCTGAATTTCCACTCCTCTCGCTACAGAAGCTCCTTTAATCATGTGTCCTTATATTTTTTGGAACCAAAGCCCTAAATTGAATCCTCACTTTTTATTGAGCCTCAAAAAAAAAATCTCAGATTTAAAAGAAAGTTTTCATTTTTGTTATCCGCATTGCATACAATTACGTCATTTTCTTCTTAGCCTGCGTAGGAGCACAGAAGCAGATATGAGAGTGAACCATTTTGAAAATAGCAAACAGTTTGCCAAATGTTTGTTTCGAAACCCGCCAAATCCTGAAGGACTGAAATTGCTTCGTAACCCTGTACTATTCCTGTAAGGAACATGAGTCTGCTGTGAAGCTTCGCCAACAATCATAACCGCCCTAGGATGTCAGCCCTCGGCAAGTAAATTATCGGTTCTTGAAGCGTTCTTGTCACATCAGCAAAAGTGAATCACAAACCGAAGTTATAAGCTGAACAATTTTAATGGCTCAAATTTCTTTACCAAATTGAAACATAAACGAATGATTTTTTTCAGGTCCATGTTTGTTTTACGCAGCTACACTGCAACCAGCGGGTCATCATTGTTTCTGTCAACTGCTGTTTTAGTTATTTTATGGTGCATACAATGTTGCGGCAGCACTTAACGCTCCTCAGTCACTCATTAAAACGCAGGGAACACACACCTTTAAAAGTGATCATTTTAGAGCCAAAGCTTTGCTCCTCGGGGCAAACTCTCGAGGTCAAACGTGCCGCGAGTTTGACCTTCAGCTGGCAGAGGGAAGGAGTGACCTGTGACGTCACGCTACGCCACGCTCTCCGCAGGGGCGTCACAGCTGCGATCTCTTGGAGCCTCGTCGCCGCGGTACCACGTGACTAGCAGGCATTTCACAAGCGCTGGTCGCTCAGTCTCGCCATGGATGAAGTGCGCGCCGATCCTAGCGCGTCGATTCTTCATCGCAGGCCCCAGGCTAACAATACTAACACAGCTTTCCCGTATATAACTAAATTGAGGCCATGGTCAAATCAACCCGATTTTTTTATTCTAAGCAAGCTCGGCTATCCTGAGTCACTTAATATTTAGTGCTTTGAAATACGAAAAATATGAAAAAACATTGTATATCACGTTGAAATAACGCTTATTCGTTTTTGAAGAAGTATGAGTGGCAGACACAGTTCTGTTATTGTTATGTCGCGTAACCATGTCTCGGTTTGCGCGTTGAAATCATGCATACAGGGAGGACTTTCAAGAAAAGCCTTTTGGCTCCGCATGTCATTGTGTTCTCGCTTACGAATTTGGGAGGATTTTCTCATAGAATCGTATAGCTATCGCTCAAAAATCGGCATTTTTCCTATCTCAATATTAGTTTCTTGGTTCCACCAATGGTTTCTCTCTGTTAAAAAGCGCATGATGTGTGCTTTGGGTATATGCCAGCAAAATTTAGAGCTTCATTTATTTTTTTCCACCACATGTGGAAGAAGTAGGCGCAACGAAGCAAAACAAGACCATCTGCCATAATCTGAGGAAAAAATCTGGATTTCTATCAAAACAAATCTTAAGCATTCACACTTAGATGGATATCAGATACCATTATTCCAAATATTAGTTCGTTTCTTTATTGGAGTTTAAAGGGATACTGAACCAAACTTTTGGAGCTGCTCTTTTGCATGTAAACAAAAGCTTGACTGCTAAAATTGATAAATATGACAAGTATTTTAGCGAAAGAGGCGGATAACATGCTTTTTTTCGCGATTTATTGCCGTATCGTTGCACCTGGTGGCCGCCTGTGGAAGCTGCGACTAGACGTCATAACAACCCCGCGCCCACCGTTCCCGCAGAAGCACCATTGCCATCGCTACTCGCGGCTTTTCTATGTCTGTCGTCTGCTCACGGCGTACACAGATATGCCAAAATGTTAATCGATGCTGTCTACATACCATGACATTATGCACGCTTACGTCCGCTAAATGCAGCAGTCCGGACCTTGTGCCATTTCTAGCATTCTCGCTTTTAAAACAGAAGCCCGACGATGTTCACACTAGTGGCGCCATCTGGTGGTTAGGAGGGGAAGCATTGTTGTCAACAAACCGACACCCCTCTTAGCCTAAAGGGGGCAGAATCATCACTCTAAATAAAAAATAAAGCAACTTTATTACTCTTAAGTTTTCTTATGTGCAACAGCAGATGAAGCGAAAGACTGGTGGCCCATTTATGGCCAATGAACGCGCTGAACAAGCCAGTAACAACGACGCAACCAGTCCGAAGCGAGGTTTCATGCATCAAAGGGCGCCGCCATATTTGTCGCCACGGGAGGGTGCCATGACGTCACGCTTTCCACCTCGCACCGACCGGGAGGGCTTGGCGCGCGCTCATGAAACATCGAAAATAAAACCATCCGCTGAAAAATATGCGCAGTGACGACTAGATTTTGGTGTAATCACATTCCGAGAATCTATATTCAGCCTTTGTTCAATTCTCAGATTTTGCTTCAGTATCCCTTTAACGTCCCAAAGCGACTCGGGCTATGAGGGACGCCCTAGTGAAGGGCTCCGGAAATTTCTACCACCTGGGGTTCTTAAACGTGCACTGACATCGCATCGCACAGTAGACGGGCCTCTAGAATTTCGCCTCCATCGAAAATCGGCCACCGCGGCCGGGATTGAACCTGCGTCTTTCGGATCAGCAGCCGTGCGCCGTAGCCACTGAGCCACCGCGGCGGCCAAGTATTAGATTTAACGGAAGTCGATACGCACAGTAAAGTCAGTAAAAGGAACTTCCGGGTTTCGAGAATTTTCTGTTGACAGGCACATCAGATTTTTTTTACCGTTTCTACCTAGCACAACTAGCCATTTTTTATAAATCCTAGTAGAATAATTTTCAAACAGCGAGCAGACTGAACCGAAACCGAAGCTCATTGTATGACCCTGGACAATACTTTGGGTGACGCCGTGATTACATCATAAACAATATAAGAAAAATGCCCGTAAATGTATTGAACGGCGGAAGTAGCGGCTGGAAACCATGGATCCTTTAATAAAGTGGGAGAAATGACCGAATACACGAATTAAATTATTCTTTGTGAAGCGCGGAGGGGGTACTAACGTGTGGAGAATGTTTGTGACATTTTAAGTGCCGTTTTCTCCGTAGTAAGGAGCTTTACAGAGGCCAGGAAAACGACTAGTGCCAAAATGAATTTTCTCCGGAATGAAATGTCGTGCGGCTGTCAGACGTAGCGGAAGTAATCAGGAAAGAACGCACATTCTACATTATAGACTTTATTTGAATGTGGCAATTGAAAACTCTCAACAACCACTGAAATTCCTAAGGGTTGCACTTCGGCGTCAGTCAGCTTCAATGACACCATACGGCACACAATTCCGCAACACTCAAAAAAGCAAGAAAAAAGGTTTTGCTTACTTTCGGCCTCCTCTCGTGTACAACTCTACAAATTAAAAAGAAAGAATATTACACCTGAAAGAACCTTTAATTTCGGCGTATTCAGCATCCCTGATGAAAAGGCATGAGCTGTTGTGCTAAGCAGTCCCGGGTTGCCTGCCGTCTTCCGAATGTGCCTTTCTAATGGAAGCGGCATCCAAAAAAAATTCACTGATGTGAAAGTACTAGCTGCAATCAACATATATACTGACTGGACATATTACAGTTTTTTTTATTACTAAATAGGGGCCCTAACACAAGACGACTTTTTAGCCAGCTTGAAGCCCAGGATAATCATCGCTGGGTGAGGTCAGGCGGCCGCTTTCGTGCAGATTGACGTGATTCGGCTGTATGTGATTAGAAGAGGTAATTACTCCCAAAGAAAGACTCAATTAAACAAGTATCATTTAAATGTTGTGAACTTTTTCAGAAAAAAGCTTTGCTTTTTTCCAGTGCACTTATGGACCTCAACCTTGAAGGCTAATCCTTAGGTATGGCGAGATTGGAATCTTTCTCGATGCACAAAGTTGCATTTCTTTCCTTCTGTGGCAGATATTCTACAAAGGAAAAAGTCTGAGCTGGTTGACTCAATATGCCGGCAAAACAGCCCCCAACATATGGACGAAGACAGAATGCAAGGGCTAACAGCACTATTTCTTACTTGGGAGTTGCAGGCGAAATGTTGAATTTCAGTGAATTATCTGCAGTCTAGAGAGCTAGACAAAAATATTTCTGGACGGGGACACACTTGTTCAAACGTGACATTGGAAGGACGATTACAAATTAAAGAAAACCAATAACAAGACGTTCAGGCTTCAGCACGGGAGCCTAGTTCGCAATGAAATTATGCAAATAGAAATATAACTTTAAATAAGTTTCAAAAGAGGGCGCAGGGAGTGTGCGTATGCAGGGCTCAGAATTCTAGCTTTTGTGTTGAGGGTGCGACTGCTCGTTTCTTTTTTTTTGCTTTTGGATTTGGAGAAAAAAAAATGGCGCAGTAAATGTCTCTCATCTTGGCGGACACCCGAACCACGCCGTAAGGGAAGGAAGGAAGGTGGGCGCTAAAGAATAAACAGAGAAAAAGGTGCCGTATTGGAGGGTCCCGAAATAATTTCGACCAACTAGAGATCTTTAACGTCCACTGACATTGCATAGCACACAGGCGTCTTTGCGCTTCACCTCCACTGAAACGTGGCCTCCGCGGTGGGGTTTGAACTCGGGAACTCCGGCTAAAAAGCGAAGTGCTCTAACCACTGAGCCGCCACGACGGATCTGGCCGTTCGCATGATTGTTGATTCCAGATCAAGGCGACAAAATAGCTCCTTTTCTGTTGCTAGCACGTGTGCCTCGATTCAGTCGGTGAGGTAGCCCCGTTGATACGGGGTGATCGACAAGAGCATTAGAGTACACATTTTTGTTTCCAAAGTCGTTACTAGGCTTTTTAAACGCCTGTCAAAGTTGCCAGTTTCTCCTATGTAGGCTGATAAAAGCCACAAGAAGGAAAGCAGTAAACGAAGCCAGAATATTTTTATTTGTGCGCCCACTTAAAGTCTATGTCGCTCATGCCCCGACAAGAAAACTGCCTCATGCACTAATAAACGTAAAAGACGTTCTTCCCTCCAAGCAATACCCTTGCATCCTTTAGAGCATCATTTTTTCTGGCTATGACTGCTCCTACACTAGGTAAACTGGAACTTTGAGAGGTGCACAATAGAGCTTGGTAAAAATGTTTGAATGAAAAGGCAAAGTGGATTTTGATGTTGTCTGCGACACCGCCTGTCAACAGGCCTCCCCATGGACTGCGTCTAGGGCTTACATGATCGCATCAGGAAATGAGCTAGCTCCTCGTCTTCACCTAAAATCGTTAATCATACAAACTACTAATCACACCATCAACTTTAACGCTGGACATCTAAGCCCTGTATAAGCACACTCCCTGCGCCCTCTTTCGTAGCGTACTTAAACCTGTATCTCTGCTTACATCATTTCGCTGTGTACAAGGTTCCCGTAGGGAAGCCGAAACGTCATGGTTTTGTTTTGCTTCATTTTCTGTTCCGCGCCCCTTTGTCATGTTTCAACCATATTGCTGGTTTAAATGTACCTCGCCGGGTGTATCAAATTAGACTACCTGTATAATACATTTGCATCAGTTTTGAGCCTCGAGAGGCTTTCGTCAGCCCGACGTCGAAACAACTCGTCAATTGTACCTTGTGGCGTGAAAACTATAAACCGTATTCCATAACATGAGACCTACCAAGCGTCATAAAAGTTGGAGGTAGGTTCGCGTCTCTTAAAACAGCAACCACCCTACGATGTCAGCAAGATACATGCTCATGGACAAAAATTCGCCTATCAGCGGAAGAACACCGCACATCAGCTCTCGTCTGTTGTGAAACCGGCTTTTAAGAAGAATCAACAAAAGGAGAAACAACCCATACTAAAAAAAACACGTGAAAACGACGGATATAGAGAGCAGATTAAAAAGACGGTGCAGTCAAGCAACTGAAATGTTTATTTAGAGACAGTACCACATATAATCTCGGCTTATGCGCATGCAGAGTGGGGGCGTAAACCAAAAAAAAAACACACAACCGGGCCGGTGTTGCTTTTCTCTCAGTCCGTGTTAATCACACTGGTCTATTTGAGTATCATTCCTTTCCAACGAGCCTAGTTCGCTATCCAAAAGAAGTGAAAATGTGCGGCTCAGGGTGTGGTGAACATCTGAAAGAACATTTATTCTGTGCTTTTCCTGATGACAAAGATGTGGATTCACAGATATTTTACGGCCTATTTTGCAAAGCTTGTGGAGCCAGTGTGAAGATGCTTAAAGGTGGGGATGATATAAATATATCCAATTGAAAACACATTTAAAGAAAATTTGTACCAGGTTTAACCCGAAAGATCATGTGTAGTCCATTGAAGGCCACAATAGGCGTCATTTTTTTTTCTCTTCAAGCTAAGAAGTAAAAGCTAGCAGCACGTTTGTGCAGTTCTTTTCTTCATCGGTGTCTTTTTTTGTTTGGAACCAAGGTATTCGACACGTTTTACTATTTGAATTTGAGAGCGCCCTAAGGGTTCCGCAATGGCATACCCCAGCCAAAAGATATTACTGATTCCTTACGCGCTAAAATTAATATTCTGTTGCGCGGTTCGCTCCTATACATCTTTCTGCGCTATCGTCACTGCTTTATCAAAACAGTATGTCATGATCTTATCATCAAAAGCCAACTTCAAAATTTTTACACCTTTAGTTACAAAACGCAGTTAAGGCCGAATTCCCACTGCCGCCACAGCATGATAATTAGTGGCTGCTCCTGCGTTGCTCTCGTAGAGCACGTTTTGCTTAGAAGTTGCAGACAAATTTTTGAAATACTCAGCAATTAGATGCCCATTTCAAAATGTATTTGCCTCCTCTTACCGAATGAGAGGTAAATGTGTCCTCATCAGGCTCATCAGCAGGATTTTAAATCCTTGTTGTTTAACCTGAGCGCTGCCATCAAGCGAATGACGCCCGATTCCTATCATTGTCATGCTTATTCGCCGGGGTGGGGGGAGCCCAACTTCAAGTTACATTCTTGACGATCAGGACATCTTGAGTGCTACGGGTGTTCTGCATTTGGTTAGGTTCGGGAAACAATTTTATGCATCTAAGTTAAGTGGAAGGAGACGCACTTGGTTTTCGGATTTATTTCCAATTTAGTAGTTATTACGACATTAAGCAATTGCGGCATTTTCGCAATTCAAAGTGTTTCTTAGCGAAGGAAGGAAGGGAAAACTTTATTTACACTAATGGTTTTTCCTGCGGTTTGGGGGCATCTTCAGAGACGTCTTGGTTCTACCCCCAGGAGCCTTCTCTGTCGAAGTCGTCCGCCTCTAATCAGTGGTCGGTTGCCCTCAGTCCAGGGCTCCGCTGGCCACTGCCGCCCGTTGAGATCGCTGCACCAGACCTTGTTGGTCTTCACAGCGGTCGCTGGACAGCAGAGTCTCCCACTGCTCCGCACTCGGGTTTTGTATTTTGGGGACCACGTGTATGTTTTGGCAGGCCCATGGATGTGGTATAGAGTAGGTTTTTCGTCGCACCAGGGACATTTGTCCGTGTATATCGTAGGGTGCATTTTGTTTAGTATATGTAGGTTTGGGAAAGAGCCTGTTTGTAATTGTCTCCAAGTGACAGCTTCCTCTCTGCTGAGAGATTTGTGCGGTGGGGGATATCGCATTCTTCGGCCTCTATAGTTTTGTAGTATGGCCGAATATTCCCTGGGTGCTGGCGCGAGTTCGGCGGTCTCGTCGGATGCTCGGAAAGTAATGTATCCTCGAGCTATCCTGTCGGCCTCTTCGTTCCCTGCCACCCCCGTGTGCCCCGGTACCCACACAAATTTGTGTGGGATCTTGTCGTTTTGTTCTTCCTGGTTTTTAATTCTGTCGCTCGCTGCGAGGAGTATACGGAGCACGTGACGACCTATCCTGCCATTCATGTAATTTTGGCAGGCTGTTTGAGAGTCCGTGAGTATTGTTAGTGACCGCCCGGTTCTATAGCCCTCCGCCACCGCTAGAGCAACGGCTACTTCCTCGGGCTCTGCAGCTGTGCAGCCTCGGAGAGACGCGCTGGTCATTTCGCGTAAAGACGAATCGACCACCGCCGCTACAGCGATTTTGGTATCTCCTCCTCTCCAAGACGCGTCTGTATACACGGTCGTGGCTTGAGGAGCGTATGTTTTCTCAATGAATTCGGCCCTCGCTTCTCTTCTGCTTCGATGGAGGTTGGGATCCATATTTTTTGGTATTGGAGCTACCTTGAGGGTCTTGCGAAGCTCGTCGGGGATCGTTGCCGTCCTCGACATTTCTCGCATCTGCTCGCGATATCCGAGCCTCTGCAGGAGCGCTCTTCCAGTCGTTGTTTGCAACAGCCTGAGTTTTTGCGATTCAAGCTGCGCCTCTCGTAGCTCCTCAAAGGTGTTATGTAATCCCAGGGCCATGAGGTTTTCTGTAGACGTGTAGCGTGGTAGTCGGAGCGCTGTCTTATACGCTTTGCGTAGCAGGGCATCCGTTTGTTGTATTTCGTTTTTGTTGAGGCACTGGTAGGGTACGCTGTACGTGATTCGACTAACTACTAGGCTGCTTACTAGTTTTAGTGTGTCCTCTTCACGCATGCCATGTCGCCTGTTGGTGATGCGGGTGATCATGCGTGCGACTTGTAGCGTTGCTGCTTTCAGTAATGTAAAAGTGTGAGTACTGCGCTGGTTGGATTGAACCCACATGCCCAAAATTCTTATTGTTGTCTTTTCGGGTATGGGTGTCCCTTCTAGGTAGACGTTGAGTTTTAGGTCCTCGTTGGTTGGGACGGTCCGGTTTTGCTTGCCTCTCCAGACTCTCAGCAGTTCCGATTTCTCGGTCGAGCATGCGAGTCCTCTTTCTGCGAGGTATTGCTCTACACAAGAGGCCGCTTGCTGTAGCCTTTCTTCTTTCTCTCCGAGACAGCCCGTGTTTGTCCAGACTGTTATATTGTCGGCATACATTGCATGCCTGATGCCTTCGATGTTCTCTAGTTTTCGAGCTAGGCCTATCATAGCTATGTTGAAGAGTAGGGGTGAGATAACTGACCCTTGGGGTGTTCCCTTGTTTGGAGTGCGAATTTTGTCCGATCGAAGGTCTCCTATGCCGATGGTGGCAGTTCTATCGGACAGGAAGCCTTTGACGAAGGTAATTTCTGAATATTCCGAAAGCTCTAGGGCTACACGCAAAAAAAAGAAAAGAACATGAACACCGTTACACAAGAAAGCTACATGCGGGAGAGATCAAGAGTAAAGGGCCTGAAATGAAACTCGATTTCTTTTTTTTTTTTACACTGAAACATGACTTCAGCATACTAGCTGTTTATTCTTCCCAAAATCAGCCAGCAGGGCGCAAGCAGGAACTCTTGTCTAATTTTCAGACAGTTTTTTGTATTTGCTGTTCACTGGAAGTTACAGCGAGGTTTTCAATCTAGGAATGAACTCATAGCAACGCAAAAACCCTCCATGGCGGTTTCCGCTCCTTTTGCACCGCAATCGTGATTGGCAGCGTGAATCCGGCAAAACTAAGACCAAAAGCAAACGTTCCTAACGCACAAACTGCCCTGCCTACAGCGCCGAAAGACAATGTCTCAGCCGAGCGCTGGAACGCTTGGATCTACGCCCACTGACGGATATGAAGATTCTCGGCCACTGGTCACGACAAGGTCACGCCGTAGTGCTAAAAAAGTGGCTACATGGTAGTCGAAGGTAAGAGTCATAGCCTTTCTCGGACGTACTCAATCTAAGGGCAGCGGTGAACTGTCGAGCAAGACGTCTTAAACATAACACTTGTGCATCATGAAAAGAGCCATAAAGGATCATAGTTTCTCCTGACCCTCATGAAAAAAAACAGCTGTAACGCTGCGTGCCTCCACGGATGCACAAAAATTCATAAAAACATGAGCATAATGTTTGGCTGCTAATGGTTTTCGGCCGGACCCCGAAACTCCCTTAGCAATCTTGATTTAGGGCGCAACATCTTCGTGCGAGCTAAGCAACATCACCAAACAGGAGAAGGATGCGGAGGAAGAAAAAAAAAGGCAATATCACAAACGTGAGGCACAAGGGAGGCTAAAAAATTCCAGGTGGTAGAAATTACGCGGCAGATCTCTAATGCCGCACCCCTTTCTCTATCCTTTTTCTATTCCTTCTTTCAGTCCATACTTTCTCCCTACCCAAGGGCAGTGTTGAAATCGTCATCGATATTGAGACCGTCCCTACGTCTTTCCTTTCATCACAGCCTAAGTTTTTACTTTTCGTACGCCACACTAGGCCAATAAAATTGGACCGCCGCACCGGTCGCGTGCTCCACCAGGTCTGACAACTATTTCTCCACTCCGTGTAGTTCCTTCTGGCGTTGCTGCTTCGGCTATATAAACCCGAATCAACCCGTCTAAAGAAAAACACTACTCTTGAGGATATTTATAAGGCCAATCTTTGAGTGGGCGGGTTTCACGCGTCTTGTTGGAAGTGACCCAAAAATTGGTTTTCCGAGCTTGCTTCAGCTGTGGAAACTCCGTCCCGCGGAGACCTACCGGTCCGAAATCTGAATTATTTATGACGATACGCAGGCAACAGGCTGCTATTTCCGGAAGATTCACGCCTACAAATCTTTCAAGGGGCTTATCTTTAGGAGGTCAGAGAATTTGAGTGAGTTGACATCTGAGGAGAACATGCGAAAGCCAAGAAATTGGGCGGCTAGCGAAGGAATATTTTTTTATAGAAAAAAAAGAAACAGGATACTTGTAGTACTCGTGCTCCGGTGGAAGTATTTCTTCTCTTCATCTTGTTATTCTCGCACCTGCGTGCAGGAGTACATTGAACGCTAAGGGAACGCGCTCTATTACTGGGACTAGCTGCAGGTGGCAGCCTCAAGCCCCCGCCGGCTCTAAAAGTATATGGGCCATTTGTACGCTGCCCGTACGAGAAGCAGACCAGACATTTGGCATGCAAAATAAATTGTACTGGTGGTCTCCCAGAAAAAAGACTTGCAGTGCATGGGATTCAGATTCGCCCAGATCTCTCCGAAATGAACGAAGGGGATATTTTTAGATTTCGATGCCATCATACATTAAGTGCTACGACGAAAACGAGGTGATCTCAACGTGGCGATCTTAATGAAGTTCTTGCTCTGAATGAACCTTAAGTGGAAGATGTGGCCAACGATAAGTGAACTGGCTGTGAAAAAAAAACATGTGACGAGCTATCTACGTTTCAGCCTTTTTAACTACTTTAAACAACGATGTCTCGACGGTGCTAAGCCTTGCAATATTTGCAGCCCACAGCTGAGTGACTGCGTTCTCTTCTTGAAGCATTCACTCCTAGAATTGTTGCAGTATGAAGAGTGGCTTAATAGATCTTTATCTGCCCTTGCTTGAGAGGTATTAAATGCTTCGTAGCGGCAATGTAATCCTACAGGCCGTCTCTGCGAATAATCCCGCATGTTGTGGCTTTTTGTCGTGGCGACTTTGCTTTCTAACACCTGTCTAATTTAATGTGTTAAATTACCCACAGCAGACAGTGTTCAATATATTAGACAGTGGTTTAAGACACTGCATTAACTACTGCTTCCAGGGCGCTCCTGCGAAGGTTCTTGCTGTTTTTTTTTTATACATAATCTCTTAACGTTTCTATTCGCTTTAAATGAGAAACAAGCAGTAGTGCAATGTAACTCAGGCTACAACACTCAACATCCAAGATTCTACGGATGAAATGAAAATCTGCATGACAAACTCTTGATATGCCATTTGCTTTTCGTACGCTATGTCTTCGCCACGTAAGTTACTCTGAACATATCTCGTCCTTTGGGACTGGCGCTTTAGAATGGAAGACAAGGAAGCGTTATTTGTTTTGATACAGCAAGAATGTTAAAAATTTGCGTTTGCAAATGACCTGGTGAATTATGCTTCGGACGATGTTAAATGTTGGCTGCATAACTGCATTTTAGAAAATGTTTCCGTCAGGAAAAAAAATTTCTAGCCTTAGCTCAATGCTTCCCCATTCGTTTTTGCGTAATTTCGGCCGCTGTTCTTGAGTGAGGCATTCATAGGAAATGTGCATTTGCACAAGCTGCTCGAGTAAATCTGACTTTAATGCTTTATTTTTCTATTGCCCTCTATTAAAAGACTGCGAAATTAGACGACGTGCCTATTATTTCAACGCGATGCTGTTTCAGGGTTTCCTTCATATTGCCACACTGTCGGCAAATTACTGGTGCGAGAGCCCCCGCCTATATTTCTCACCTTCCTCTGCTCGAGCATCGGTTAGCTGAGTGAGTCTTCCTGCTAGTCTTGGCGTAACCTTCTGCCCTTCTTCTAACGTTCTGCCTGGTCTCGGTGACAATATCATGCTTTCCTAGAACAGCACAAGGCTAGTTATTCCTAGAACAGCTCAAGGTTAGTATCATTTTTCTGTTTTTCTTTTGAGACACTTGAGATATCAAAAACACAGGCACTTGCAAATATAAAGCATCGAAGCAAAGCCTTTCGGGTCGGGAACTCCTGCCGGCCTTTACTTTTTTTTTTCCACTCCATTTAGCAACCGATGGGGTTACCAGATGTGCTCGAAGGCACTTTTTTCTGAATTGGAATCCAAATAATTTTGGCAACAAAAATACGAGCCACTTAGACACCGCAGAAACCATTCTTACTTACATCAGTGGGAATTTTCAGAATAAAAAAAGGCATTCTCAATTTAACACAAGCGAGTTTGTGGAAGGGGTTAATCAAAGCAGTAATGAAATGACCATCAAAAATGGTCCATTGGTGGTCCTATGGAGTTTCTCCACGAGCGAGTGACTTGCATATTTTTTGCATGTTCCAGTACACCATTCTGCTTTGCTTGTTTTCAATGCCTTTTGTGAATCAGGGTAAAGAACAGTTAATCGTAAAGGACAAGACTGAGACTTGGCGAATGGCACCGGCTATATACGTAGATCGTCTTGATCGCCTAGAGCCCTCATATTTTATAATTTCTTGAAGGTTATAATCTTGTTTATACTAAACGAATAAAAGCGGCTCGAAAACAGCTTATATGAAGAAATTGTGCGCAGATTGGGTAGGAAAGGCTAAGCGGAAGTCGAAAGTTGCTCTGTAGTGAGCTTCTTCTTTCATTTATATTGAAATTGCTGGTTCGAAAATATAGGAGACAAGACTAAGTACGCAATGAACGTGACTGATCACAACTAAGCCATGCAGTTTTCACCAACGAAGCCACGGATTTAAGGGAGCCAAATGCGACTCCACTTGTGCTCAGTTGTGGCTCCGAGTGCACACGAACGCCATTTTAGCGTAACGCATGAAGCTCCGCCTTGGCTGATAGCCAGTCTGGGTGTGATTTTAGTGGTACGTCAAGCTTCAGCTTTGACTCAATAAATAGCGCCAAAAATGTTTGGCTGCAAGCGTTAAATAATAGTAACTGATAATGGGTGTAGATTAGAATAAAAAATTGTGAGCTTTTTTATTACTTTCCGCAGGATGAGTAATTGGAGCAGTCGGAACTCTTGTACCGTATGGCCCTCCCTATTGTGGAACCGTCGACAATAAACGCTAACGGGGCCGTCACTTGTGGTGTGTGACAGAGTCGACTTCGGTGCCAAGTTGAAGGAATAAAGGAAGATTATTCGCCAAAAGAAATTTGTAAGCGGATGCAGATTACGTAACAATGGAGCGTAAGGCGGAGCGTTTCTGCTCTGTCAAGCACACGGTACACTACCTTCCAGCGTAAGTACGGCTTGTGCGCATTTTCGACGAATTTCGTGAGCAGGTGCCGCGGCGTCAACAAAGAGGCCTAACGTGAATCTTCTGGAAGAGCCGTTCGAAACCGACATGATTGAGTTCGTAAGGAAGCCAGAATTAGAAAAATAGCGCAGTGTGCTTCCGCAACCACCACGTCATCGAGGAAAGCCAATGCCAAGAGCTCCAGGAGCTTTTATGTTCGTGTGCACCAGCAGTCGAGTATCACATATTTTTAACGATTGCTTGATATTTGTAATTGCGCCCTGATTAGTTATGCAGAGATGTTGATGTTTTACAGAAAGCGACATGGACGTATGAAAAAAATTCTTAGTCTAAATTCTTCTGTGAACCTCCACAACGCCTGTTACTAAGATAATGTGAGTCCCCCCCGCCCCTCCCTGCCCTCTCCCCACCTGGCATCGATAATACAAACATCGACATCAGCTGTCAGTCAGTATTTTTTTCGACACTCACTTGGAGAAAACACTACGGAGAAATTCTGGAAGAAAAGTGAAAGACATGACTGGAGACCTGGTTCTTCAAGGGCTGTGGAAGGCACGGGGTCACGATTGAGCCTCAGCGCATTCTTTTCGACTTACTTTGAAGCATTTCGCTGCAAGATTTCTACCGCAATGGATTGGTTGCAACAGTCCCGTTCCTTGATCTCCAAGGTCCAAAGACTTGACCACATTAGACTTTCTAACGGAGGGGGGGTTGGCTTGCTGAGCCTGCCAGTCAGGAGGACCTAAAGGGGAAGATCATCGCAGCATGCTCTGCCGTAGAGCCTGCAATGTTGAGTCTGTAGGAAAGCCGCATGACATGTGTCACGGTGTAGGGACAGTATTAAGGATTTGTTGCGGATGTTTTGTCTGCTTCTTGTTCCGTTTCCCAGTTTGAACGTGACTCAAAAATTGTACTTTTGCCCCTAAAACAGCACTGCAGTCATTTGTTTCTATTGAAATCTTGACAGGCTGTTTCACTTCGTGGTAATAAACAATTAATTATTTATTTATTTATTGATACTGTCAGCCGTAGGCCGTTACAGGGTGGAAACAGATACATATGTAACTTAAGTCACACAGCCACAAGTATATGAACAGTGCACAATTCAAAACAGTCAAATTGAAAACGACAATCGTCGCAACACAGCTGTCCTGCACTGCAGATACAGGCCTAAAGTGCAAACGCTAGTGGGTAAATATTTTGGCTTACAACCATAAAATAGCAGTAGGGAAACAAAACGTATGAAAAGAAAAACAAAATTACAGGGATGTCTATTCAGGTAAGTGACGGTACAAGCAATTTTCAAATTTGGGGAGATTGTCTATTTGCAGAAGGGCCTGAGGCAGGGAATTCCATTCTGTTATTGTTCTGGAAAAAAAAAAAGAGTATTTAAAACAGTTAATACGGGCCATCATGGGTGTAACCTGGTAACTGTGGGAGCTTCTTACAGGGCTACACGAACGCTGTTGCAAATAGAGGCTTGTGCTTAAGTTGAAGTGATTATTGCCCAAACGATAAAGAAATTTTAGCCTGGCGATCTTCCTTCGTTTCGACAGTGAAGGAAGTTGTAATTCATGTAGCATGTCAGTCACGGAATCAGTATATCTATATTTTGACAGAATGAACCTGGCGGCCCTTCTTTGAACTTTTTCAATCTTATCCGTTTGATCTGACTGATACGGATCCCATATGACGCTTGCATATTCCAGTGTCGGACGTACCAGCGCGAGATAGGCAGTTAGTTTCGCTTTTGTGGATGCAAGTTTCAGTTTTCTTCTAATGTACTACAATTTAGTTTCGGCTTTTGAACATATGTTGTCAATATGTAAATTCCAGCTTGCCTGTTGGATTCTGGATTCTTTTTCGATTCTTTTTTTTGTGTTATAGATTGCAACTTTCTATTTTTTTAGTGTTCTTGTAGAATTTCAAAGCTAGAATATTGCAGCCAAGTGAGGTAAACAGGCAACAGTACTATCGCTAACGATTAGCAAAAATGATTTCTGTAGCGAAAAGTTGCATGCACTGGACATCAGTTGCGTTGTCAACAGTCTAGTCTTGAGCCCTTCAAAGGATCACTTTGCACCCCATCCAGTATTTTAACGCCGGGGATCTGCTCCAGCATAGAAAAATTTCGATATGTTGCGCCTCGAGTGCAATAAGTGCGTTTAACAGAAAATAAAAGTTACAGACCCAAGCAGCTGTAGCATATGTTTCGTTTGTAGTAATTATCCTCACAGAAGGACATCATGCACGCCCGACGTTTTTAAGGGAAGGTGTAAAGAGAGATAACAGTTCATTGTTACTGGTACAGATCAGCGAGTAATAACTTCTACTGAAGTAAATGCCGAAGAAATCGCATTGTGTAGTTGGAGTTCAAAAGGACGGTTTTTTTTTTCACGCTTCTACAAACAATAACAGCCACCCAGTTTCTTTGAAGTCGGATTGCAAGTGAAATATCAGTGAGCGTTGGGTTTAGACTCAGCGGTGAACCACGAGGTGGCAAAGCAAAGCGAAACTGGTAGCTATGCTGCCGACGTTACCGTCTGAACCTCGGGTGACGTCTGCACTGCGAAGCAAAGCACAGCGTGGATACTCCTACGTCAGGCATGCTCGCTTCCGGTGTGTAGCGGTGTGAAGTCGTGGCCTTCGAGGATTAATTTTTTCAACTCGTAACAGGAGCTAAAACTTTTTTCATTAATTTTTTTTGCTAAACTGTTTGGGCACAAGCTGCAGGTCTGAAAATATAATACGCCCCCCAAAATCAAACTTTCAGAAATTACTTGCCGTACATAGCCAATCAGCAATCTAATACATGGAATTAACCTCTTACCGTGGTGCCCATGGTAGCCACAAATATAGCCCCAAGACAAAATGAATTCAAAGTCTGCAACCCTTTCTTAGCAATTCTGTACCCGTTAAAGAAACACCCTGAATAAACGGTAGTGTTGGTCAAGATATTGCAAACAAATCAAAGCGTACATTTTTATGCCTCTCTAGTTGCCGGATAGCAAAAATATTGTGCTACCACAGCGCAGTGAACCCGGGAGAGAGGTTTACAAATCCAAGCCCATACATCTATGCAAGATGACCGGTTTAACTGGACGCTAGTGGAATAGAAAACCAAACGTTGGAATGTCGCAGAATATGCTGGCCACAGATTTCTCAATAAGTTTTCCCACAGAACGGTGTGCGGGATGTGAAGCCACCACTAATGCACAAATAAAATTTATTGCTAGAGAGCTGCAGGCAAGCAATCAATAAAATTACTTGGGCCTCTCTATAACTTCATCAACATCCTCAGCCTGATCACGCCCACTGTAGGCAAATGCCTCTCTTATGCTTCTCCAATTAACCCTCTCCTTAGGCAGCTGTGACCACCGAATCTCAATCTTATTGAACCACCTAAACTTCTGCCACCCCCTGCTATGCTTGTCTTCGCCTGGAATACACTCTGTCACCCCCTGGAAGCAGTGGTTATCGTGCCTTCGCGTTACATACCCTGACCAAGGGGATTTCCTAAACTTGATTTCGACTAAGATGTCGTTAACCCGCGTTTGTTCTCTTACACACTGCCCGCTTGTGACCTTTTAACGTTACACTAATCATTTTTCTTTCCAAAGCTCGCTGCGTTGCCCTTAACTTGAGCAGAACCCTTTACGTTAGCCTCCATGTTTCTGCCCCGTAGGTCAGTATCGGTAAGATATAGTTGGTAAGGAGCTCACTTTCCTAGTTGGTAAAGAACTTATGGGCTAATAATGGGATTTTTTCTAATTTAGTCTAATTCTATCCGAATACTTATACTGTAATGGGAACGACCGGCAGCCGTTCACGCGGTGGGACGAAGAGGAGAACGAAGTGCTGTGCTGGTTTCGGTGTGACTCCTGGGTGTGTGCCTGCCGTGACGCGTCTTTGATCAACGGCCTCCGACCTGTGCTTCGAAGACGCACCTGTACACTTGGTGGAGGTGCTTCGATCCCCGTACCGGTGCTCAACCTGGAACTCAGGAGCGGAACGCTACTTGCACCGCCAACAATGCCAAACAGTTCGACGCAGTCGTCGCCGGCCACCCCTGCCACCGTCCTCTGTTCCGGGGTCCAACGACAGCGCGACCCTTCCCCATTTAGCGGTACGGACGACCAGGACGTCGACGACTGGTTGGCGTCCTACGAGCGCGTCAGCACTTACAATCGGTGGGACGATTCCATCAAGCTGAGCAACGTGCTCTTCTATCTCACAGACGTTGCCAACTTATGGTTTCGTAACCAGGAAGCGGACCTTCCCACCTGGTCATCATTCAAGACAAGCTTCGCCGACGTTTTCGGCCGCCCCGCCGTGCGGAAACTCCGCGCCGAGCAACGTCTCCGTGCTCGAGCGCAGCTACCGACCGAAACATTCACCGGCTACATTGAAGACATTGTCGATTTATGTAAGCGCGTGAACCCTTCGATGTCCGAGGCTGACAAAGTTAATAACATTCTTAAAGGCATAGCAGATGACGCTTTCCAAATGCTCCTGGCGAAGAACCCCACCTCCGTCAGTGCCGTCATCGAGCTGTGCCAAAGCTTCGACGAGTTGCGCAAGCAACGCGCTTCTACGCGGCAGTCTGGTGCGGCTCCCGAGAGTCTTGCTGGCTTGGCCCTTTGTCCCTCGTCTTCGGACCAAACCCTCTTCATGGAGCGCGTGAAAAATTTTATACGCGAGGAAATCGCCCGCCAGCTTTCTCTTCTCCATCACGTTCCAGACCCTGTCTGCCCTACTGCCGACCTAGCGCCCTCCCTTGCGCCGACTATCCGCCGTGTTGTTCAGGAGCAGGTCGCTGCAGTCCTGCCGTCCAGCCTCCTCCTGTCGCAGCACCACTCACCTATGCGGAAGCCGTCCGACGGACACCGCGCTCGCTTGCCTCTCCTACGTACCGCAGCAGCCCTGCCTATTATGCTCCAACCCCATCCATGCCACTTCCGCCAGCCTCGTTTCCTCGCACACGACGACATCCTACGAACCCTTGGCGCACCGCCGATAATCGGCCCATCTGCTACGCTTGTGGGCTTCCAGGGCACGTCGCACGTCTCTGCCGTCAGCGCTTGCCTCGCTATTGGGATGCTGCGCACCCGTACGATCACGGATACGATCACGAGCCGACCTTGCCCAATGGCTCTTCTGGCTCGTCTATGTCTCGACTCGACTCGACTCGCCGCTCGCCTTCGCCTCGCCGCCGTTCAATTTGCCCAATGCTTCGGCGACCGGAACCTCTCCGTGAGGAAAACTGAATGCCGCAGTTCCGGAGGCAAGAACTGCGTCTTTTGCGAACTCACCAAGTCCTCCGTTTGCTCCCGCTAATGTGGTTCAGGCGTTTGTCGAAGGTGTACCTGTTCTCGCGCTCGTTCACACGGGCGCTGCCGTGTCTGTGATTAGTGACTCTCTTCGCCGCAAAATTCGCAAGGTGACGATGCCCCTGTCTGACTTTTCGCTCCGTACGGCCACCTCACAGCGCATTCACCCCATCGCAGCCTGCACCGTACGAGTTTCTATCAACGACGTAGAATATCTCATCGAGTTTGTTGTGCTGAGTGCGTGCTCTCACGATATCATCCTAGGATGCGACTTCCTGTCAACCCACCATGCAGTGATTGATTGTGCTCGTGCTGAACTTGCGCTATCTTCCGTGTGTAACGTTTCCCTGTGCGACCTGCCTGTGCCCTCCGCTAAACTTCTCGTAGCCGCCGACACCACCATACCTCCCTTTTCTTCTGTCCTCGTCCCGCTCTTACCTGACTCTGCCTTCAGCAGCCCTGTTCTCTTCACACCCACTACTGCTGCCACCCGCCGTCACCACCTTCTGATTCCTTTCGCCGTTCTCACGATTTCCGGTGGTCACTGTGCCATTTATGTCTCCAACCCTTTTGCTTGCCCGTCCTCTCTCCTTCGCGGCGAATGCCTCGGTCGTATCGAAGAACTAGACCCTGCACTTGCCTACCAGTTCTCTGATAACCGTGCATGTCCCGAGGTTGCTCTCCTGGACATTTGTGCGACCACGCCCGATCCGCTTCCCGCCGACGTATTTCATCGCGCCATCGCTACCGACCTTCCGCCCGCTCAACGTGACCAGCTACTGCAACTTCTCCAACGCTTCAGCGCGTCTTTTGACCTTTCCCAACCTTCTTTGGGCCGTGCGTTCGCCGTCTCTCACGAAATTGACACAGGTACGCACGCCCCCTTGCGCCAGCGACCGTACCGCGTCTCGCCCACAGAGCGCCGCGTCATCCGTGACAATGTCGACGATATGCTACAGCGCGGCATCATACAGCCTTCTCACAGCCCTTGGGCCTCTCCTGTTGTCTCGGTGACGAAAAAAGATGGCTCCATCCGGTTCTGCGTGGACTACCGTCGTCTCAACCAGATTACTCGCAAGGACGTTTACCCTCTACCCCAAATCGACGACGCATTGGACTGCTTGCAGGGAGCGGAGTATTTTTCGTCCTTAGACTTACGCTCTGGATACTGGCAAGTCCCGATGGCTGCTGCTGACCGGCCGAAAACCGCCTTCGTCACACCAGACGGCCTGTATGAATTCAATGTCATGCCATTCGGCCTATGCAATGCCCCAGCCACATTCGAGAGAATGATGGATAATATTCTCAGCGAGCTCAAATGGGAAACGTGTCTGTGCTATCTGGATGACATGGTCGTTTTTTCCAAAGACTTTTCTTCCCATTTACTTCGCCTCCAGCGTGTTCTCACGTCCCTTACTGCAGCCGGGCTACAACTAAACCTCAAGAAATGTCACTTCGGTGCCACGAAGCTGACGATATTAGGTCATGTCATCTCCAAAGATGGTGTTCTTCCTGACCCTGCCAAACTTCGCGCGTCGCTGACTTTCCCAAAACGACCACCTTAAAAGAACTTCGCAGTTTTGTAGGCTTGTGTTCATACTTCCGCCGCTTCATCCGGAATTTCGCCTGTATCATCGCCCCTTTAACGCAGCTTTTTGCCGGCAGCCCGAACCTCTCGTCTTGGTCACCCGCCTGCGATGCCGCATTCGACACTTTACGTCGCCTTCTGGTCTCCCCGCTAATACTGCGCCATTTTGATCCTGACTGTCCGACCGAAATTCACACTGACGCGAGCGGTGTGGGGTTGGGCGCAGTTCTTGCCCAACGGAAGACTGGGTATCCAGAATATGTTGTCGCTTACGCCAGCCGCACTCTCACCAAGGCGGAATCTAACTATTCAGTGGCAGAAAAAGAGTGTCTGGCCATCATTTGGGCGATTGCCAAGTTCCGCCCTTACGTCTACGGCCGGCCGTTCTATGTCGTCACCGACCATCATGCTCTTTGCTGGCTGTCCTCCCTCAAAGATTCCTCTGGCCGACTTGCCCGCTGGGCTTTACGTCTGCAGGAATTTGATATTCACGTCATTTATCGCTCTGGACGCAAGCACTCCGACGCCGACGCACTTTCCCGTTCACTACTTCCTTGCGATTCCGCCTCTGCCCTCGTCTGTGCCTATGATTTCTCGTCGTTCGGTGTCCCTGATATGCTCTCCGAACAGCAGCAGGATCCTTGGATCAACTCTCTCCTCACCTTCCTCTCTAATCCCTCGCCACCTTCTTCATCCCGTACTCTTCGTCGCCAAGCCCACCATTTTGCCGTTCGTGATGGCCTCTTATACCGGCGTAACTACCTGTCCGAAGAGCGGAAGTGGCTGTTGGTGATTCCTCGCCACCTCCGTGCTGCGATCTGCGCCTCCTTCCACGCAGACCCACAATACGGCCATGCCGGTGTATTGAAGACGTATGCTCACCTGCGTCTGCGATATTATTGGCGCGGTATGTACAGCTTCGTACGACAGTACATTCGGTCGTGTACAGCCTGCCAACGTCGCAAGAACCCTCCCCGCCACCACACCGCCCCATTGTAGCCGTTACCCTGCCCTGCCCGCCCCTTTGACCGCGTCGGCATTGATCTTTACGGTCCGCTTCCCACCAGTTCGGCTAAAAACCGCTGGGTCATCGTGGCCGTTGACCACCTAACCCGCTACGTAGAAACGTCGCCTCTCCAATCTGCGACCGCACAGGACGTTGCTTCTTTCATCCTACACCGTCTTGTTCTTCGTCACGGCGCCCCGAAAGAATTGCTCAGTGACCGTGGCCGTGTTTTTCTATCGGAAGTCGTCGCGGCACTGCTCAAGGAATGCAAAATCGTTCATCGCTGTACCAGCGCCTATCACCCCCAAACCAACGGCATGACTGAACGGTTCAACCGCACACTCAGTGGCATGCTCGCCATGTACGTTGATACCGCGTACTCCAACTGGGATAAAGTACTTCCTTTCGTAACCTACGCGTATAATACGGCTACGCAGACAACGACGGGATTCTCTCCTTTCTTCCTCTTATATGGTCGCGAGCCTACCTCCACAATGGACACCATCCTTCCCTATCGCCCTGATTCTTCCGAGACAACATTCTTCTCCGAAGCCCACATGTATGCCGAAGAATGTCGACAACTTGCGCGCTCTTTCACCACACAACTCCAGTAGCACCAGAAGCACCGTACCCTCCCGCGTCATATCCCTCCGGCGCACTCGTTTGGCTCTGGGTGCCTTCCTCCACTCCCGGCCTCGCCACGAAACTACTTTCCCGCTATCACGGCCCTTACCGCGTTCTTCAACAAACTTCTCCCGTGAATTATATAGTTGAGCCCCTTGACCCCTCCCCGGATCATCGTCGCAGGGGGCGTGAAACTGTACACGTCGAGCGTCTTAAGCCCTACTACGATCCGACAATTCTTTCGTCCCCGTAAGTCGCCAGGATGGCTTCTTTTCGCCGGGGAGGTAACTGTAATGGGAACGACCGGCAGCCGTTCACGCGGTGGGACGAAGAGGAGAACGAAGTGCTGTGCTGCTTTCGGTGTGACTCCTGGGTTTGTGCCTGCCGTGACGCGTCTTTGATCAACGGCCTCCGACCTGTGCTTCGAAGACGCACCTGTACAATACCAATTTTATTCCAACTGTATTGCAAATGGATTCTAATTCTATCACAATTTTCTTTCAGTTCTATTCAACAATATTTTATTCACCTGTAGTTCGTGCATGTGTATGCACTAGTACAGACTATTACTGGTCAACACTTCCTATTTTTTTCCTTTGATTACTTCACATTGTTTGGACCAGTCGCGAGTCCTGGTGTGGCATTTTTATACTGTGTTTTCTGGTCGAGGAACCAACCAATGCTTCCACATTAAAAAATGCTGAGAGAAAAACAGCCCATATTAAACAAATGGACAGGCGACTTTGTAGTTAAGCATATCAAAATAAACCTCAAGGAAAATCCTACATATATCATTACAAGATGCAGAGAATAATACTAGATTTACTGGTATTCGCTTCTGAGGCGTTTCTCTGAGTACAAAAGACGACGGAGACCTCGGTAGCTACTTGCGCCATGGCATTTCTTTCTTTGAGACTCATTTTTTCCTCCTAGTTCTGAGAGAAGTAGCTGATTGCTTTTTTGAGGTAGTAGCTACTGTTTTTATTGGCACAAAATTAGTCACCAGTCTGGAAAGAACGAGATAGTTGATAACAGTTTCTTCCCATTCTGCAATTCTGTATTTAAGAGAATATACCTCATTCATTGCACTATACACTTCCAAACTAACGAGACTGGGAACTACTCGCTCACTGTCCAAGGACTCTGTCCACATGCGTATGTGGAAGAGATCAATCAAACGTGCTCTACTTAGATACATGCAGTGTATGCTCATTCGATGCTATTCGACTGCTGGCGCAGGAATGAATGAATTTATTAGTAACAATATATGACCGCGTTTCCTTACCGATAAGATATAGCAGTAAAAAAATGCTGCATTGTATATCTGCGAGGTAAACTTTGTCCTCGCGCATTTGTTTCGCTTTTGTTTGTTCCCTAGCCGGAATAAGCAATGTGAAGGTATTTACTATTTTATTCGTCACCGACTAAAGCGATAGCATCCTTTGCCCAGTTGTATTTATAGGTAGTACTCCATCCTAAATTATTGTCCCAGCATTTATTTTTCTAAACAAATATGCGAAAACCAATACATATACACAAATGCCTATGTACCAACGTCTGCGAATATATTCAAGAGAAAATGAAGGCGACTGAAGAATTAAATGCAGATCTGAAAGCCCTTCAACTACCAGAGCTCTGACCGCAATTCTTTTCCTTGAATTGCAGCAGATGTCTCAATCCTCATGACTGTCTCGTAGCCAGCCGCCGTCGTGGCGTGGTTTCTGTGCGTGACGTGTCTCCTTCCCGATCGGCCTAATATACGCTGCATCTGTGGGCTGGAAGCGTCTTGCCAAAGAATGTCACGACCCGCTGACGGTGGGGATCATCGTTACGGCCCGTGCTGTATTGGCTGAGTAGATGGGTACGATGAGATCAGCTCGACGCTCACCGACGTCGCCAGCCGACAATCTAGTGGCCTGTCCTATTACTCGGAAAATGCTTAACACTCTTCGAAACGACGATGCAGGTGAAGTTCCAAGCCGAACTTTGGTCTATGTAGCACATTTTTCTGCTTTAATCCTGGATATGAAAATTGTGATCGCGCCTTCCTGAAATATTAAAAAAAATAGCAGTTACTAGAAGTCCTGGGGATATACACATAATTGCCTACGCTTTTTTAACGCTGCTCGCAATGAGCTTCTAAGAAAGTGTCGATTGATGTTTTTGTTATGCGGCAACCCCCATTTGTCTGTAGGCCCTGGTGCAAGTGTTAGTTTTATATCATGTCATTTTAAGGTGATTGTAAGTGTTACTCTGAAATCTTTGACTGTTTCTGTCTTACTGATGTAATTCACTTCAGCTCATGCTTATCAGGAAACAGCTTTCTTCTTGAATCTTAATACGCATTCAATTGGTGACTACTTCAATTTACCATTGGTTGCACCAACGAGCGGTGGGATCTATTTATGAATCATTTCTAAATTGATCATCATAAGAACGCACTGCAGCGTTATGAGAACGCCATTAGACGACAGTCTGATGCTTGCTTAGTAGTTTACGCTGTGTAAATGTCGTTGACATATAAAAGAAAGAGAGTAGCACATCTATTAGAGGTTGGTGGTACCCCTGAAAAATCTTCGAAATATACAAGAATAACTTTGTGTATGCTAACTTATTTAAGATGGTTAAATTCGTGATTGTCCGAGACAATACAATATGCATGATTACCACAGATTTGTGCTTACAAATGCGGTTGTAGGGGGGTACCCGGTCGTAAGCCCTCAGAAACTCTCGAATTATAAATTCGGCTTGCAGTTCAAGGTTGACTACGGTGGCAAAATTTATTTAAATTTTTTTTTCGGGAAGGTGAGGGAGAGTCTAGACGTAGAAATCCGTGCTTATTCGAGGCTTGCATCTGATTGTCATTCAAGTAACGTACGATTGGTTTGTTTCGGAGCTGCAATTTCCTACATCGAATTAGTGATATCGACCTACAGTTCCCTACAAGCAGTCCGTCGGTAGTTTTTGCAGATGGGAATCACCTTTACATTCGGTCAGTGTGCACGTAGGGCGGTAATGTGAAACGAAGTGGTGAATATTGTCTGTATGAATCATGGCCTCGGTTCTGCAGAGCGTGTAAAGAATGCAGTGGAAATTCTGTCGGGGACATAAGATTGAACACAAACGTGTCCTATCTCCCAACGTCTGTTATTCGGTGGCAATAATGTAAAATTACTTTCACAGTCCTAAGTAACTAATAATTAGTACCAGATGGCATAATATAGTCATGTACGCAGAACGGAGCAAGCAGCGTTAGAGTAGGTCGAATAAACAGGTCCAATAAATAATTCCTGGAGCCACACCACCCCGTAAATCCGTTTTCTCTCCAAAACGCGGTATTTGCAAGGGTATATTGCCAATTTCTTAAATATAAGACGGCGAACTTGAATAACAGATCGTCTCAAGTAGCGCCCAAGCTGGCCTCTATATGAATATATCACTTCTTCCCACTGTTCGTGCTCATTGAACGCCTCTGTTTTCAATGTGATGCTCACATTATTTCAGGTTTCTTAGAAATACAAAAAAGGGCACTTCAGGGAAGACAAAACTCTGCTCTGGAAAATAAAAGGTACCTGATTTTCATTTCCAGTGGGCGCCGTAATGTGGAAGCAGTCTCCAGAAATTAAGAAACGAGCAGCCCTGACGAAAAATTTCGGGCAGCATAAGTTGAGGTAAAAACTAGTAGTAGTTGCGTCGCTCATTCGTCAAAGAGCACAATGTGGCGGCCCCGCTTGTAGAGCTGCCGGGGACTCCAATATTTTATAGGGTAACGCACTGAACAATAGTGCGTTGAGGTATCAACAGGTTTATTGCGGCTGTGTAAGCACAAGACACTACAAGAGTAGGCAAATACCAACATGCTTTTGTCTTTTAGGTAATCCTTATATGCACTGTAATATATTTTCTTACTGGGAAATAGAAAATGGTGAAGTATTCATTAGCATCCATTATTTGCTCGCGCTGTAAAATAATAAAGCATTGATCTGATTTCTTATTTTTAAAAATATGTTCCAATCATTTCAGGCGGCTCGGAACTAACTCGTGTGGGCTTTTGTTGTCTGCATGAAGCAGGTGTTTCTTTGCTGTCGGTTGTTAGAATCCTCTCAAAATGTGTCCCGTTCGTTCTAGGCAGCTCACAACAAACATGTATCGGCTTCTGTTGTCTTCGTGAAGCACATGTTTCTGTTGATTTTGCTTCTAAAAATGTATTCAATATGTGTTCCGTTCATTCTAGGAGGCTCAGAACAAGCAAGTGTAGGCTTCTGTTGTCTTCATGAAGTAGGTGTTTCTTTTGTTTGTGCTAGTTAGGCTAAAAAGGCTTTTTTATAAAGGTCACGTCCGCAGTTGTGAGCCGCAAAGCTACGGTTGCCTTATTTGAAGGCTTTTTTTATGAAGCACTTACAGCCGGTGTTTCACATGAATAAGTAACAAACAGCAAAGTTATTTGCTAAAAGCACTGAAAACAGCATGTGTTTTTGAAATGTGTTCGGGGAGATGGACTATATATACCACAAAGAACATTATACGGCAGTGACCAAGACTTTGCTTCGCAATGCTGAGACACTAAATCGAACACACCAAGCACCACGTAGGGCAAAAAGCCGGGCTATTCAGTTCACTGGCCCTGACACTGGCTACTAGCTGCAAAAAGCTGAAGAAGCGGAAAGTGCATTATAAATTGTGAGCTACTTCAAATACCATTGATTCCATAGTCTCGCTTGGCACTTGTTTTGTTTTGATTTTTTAATTTTGTAATTTCATTCTTTTAAAAATCTGCGTTTACGGCAATGCGATTTCTTAATGCTCGCAGTGATTCTCCACTACATTATTCTAGCATAGCTATCTTGATTAGAACAATGGTTGAGCTTGCATTACTAAAGTATGTTTATTGAGAAACTCATCTTACTTACAGCCTTCGCTGAGCGACTGGTAAGTGATGTCTAGTTTCACTCGCAGTTTCTTGCATGCGTGTTAAATGCAAGAATAGTATGTAATTCGATCAAGTATTTATTAAAGATTTCTAAGACGTCTCCTACTTCAGAAAAGCTCTGATTCACATGACGATCACATCCTACATACATGAAAACCACCTCTCAAACTGCACAAAGGTAAATATGCATTTCCTTCCAACACTTTTTTTTATTTGGATTGACTGAGACCAACTGTACACTTCTCAATGGTAACACAATGAAATATTTCTAAAGTCAGCGTTTCCTTCCACGTTTCATTGTGTCAGCCGTCAAAGTCCGGTGCATGTTACACTGCAAACCTTCCTTTTAACTATAAGCTAGCGAGCAAGATTGGACTTCTTGATTATTAAGTCGTCAAGAGCAGCCTTCAGGAAATGCACAGTAGCGCAAAGGGCCAACACGGACGTAGTGAGGGAACAGGAAAGCGCTCGTCTTGTTCCCTCACCATGTCCGTGTTCGCCTTTTGCGCTGCTGAGTCTTTCCTGGATATGCACTAGCACGCCCAGTCAGCACTCCGGAGAAGCCGCCAATAATTACGGTATCAGCAGAATGAGTTTTAGTGAATTACTTTTTCGTTTGTGCGAAAAAAGGGAATCAAGAAAAATGAGAGCCCCGGTATCTAGCTGAATGCCAGCGCTGTTGCAACAATTAGCGCAGTTTTGTGGATTCCACTAGTGGTGGAGACTGCGTTAGCCTAACCTAGTTGATGTCGGCGCCGAGGCGAAGTTCGGAACGATTGATTTGTGTGGTTTGTTCGACCATTCTTAACATTCTTCCCTCACCTGTCGTAGTTTTTCATTGTTTTTTCTACATATCAGAATCTTCATTGTTTTAAACTGTGCGGCTAGTTTCCTTGGCCTTTACCATTTGATTCAATGCTGGGACTGATAATTGCCACCACCGTGCAGATTCACACTTAAAGATACGAGGAACAAAAGAGGCGGGGGGGATGGGGGCGTTGGAGAGACTGAAGGTGACCATAGTAGTGCCACTGTTGAAACACGGTATGCGTGGCTTGTCGCGTTTCCAAACAGAAAGGAGGCACAGAAATGAAAATAAAGTTTCAATGAGTGCAACAAATCATGTCATGCGTCAGGCGACACGTAGAGTTGTAATAACAAAAGCCGCGTGAAATTGGAGTATGTATCGTTAAAGTGCTTTCAGCTGTCAGGGAATTATTAATGCGAGTGAGCATTTTTTCCTTCCGTAGCTAGGAAGACAGAGAGAACACAGTCAAAGGTGAGAATACTTGAAGTAGAAGCTCGGAAATATCGCCGGCTTTTGGTGGACAATGATTGCCAATTGAAAATGTCATTCCTATGTCTAAGCATAGGTGAGTAGCAAACTCTAGAGGATCTTCGATGTGCCTGTCAAAAATTGCAACACATTCTTAGTGAAAGAATGCAGCAATCTGACATTCAGCTGCCTACTTCCTGAAGGCTATAACTTAGAGTTAATAGCGACATTCTTCTCACCCCAAATCCAAAGCTGCTTGGTTTCAAGAACAGAATAACAATTACTACAAAATATAAATAGCATCAGCGAAAACAGTCTAAAAAAGAAGCCTGGAGTTAGAGAAGTAGCTTCGAATTTCATGAAGTTTGCGCTGGTACAATGCTAACAATGAATGTTATGCACAAGATGTGGGAAGTTCTTACGTACATGATGTTCGCGTACAACAATTCCGTTCTAAAATAAACTGGCATGGCACATTTCTCTCTTGCCTACGAACGCTAGGCCGCAACAGCGCTTGTGGCCATGCTACCACATGTTGACGATGAGTTTTCTGACGTCCCCTCATTCCTTCAGCACGCTGTGGAGGCCACCAATTACAGTAGCCCCTACTGGGGAGAGAAGTATAGTACTGACACCTCAAAAATCAGCCTAGTGCTAAAGCTAGCACATGAGAAAACCTTGCCCTCTGCAGTGATCCTGCCTCCTGTAATTAGCCTCGAGGCGGAGTACATATACTACCTCAGGGAGAAGTGTTTAAGTGATTGACTTGTTCCGTCGGGAAGCATTTCACAGCTTAAATCCACATGGATGAAATTAACATTCGTGACTGTGAGGAGTGATCCATGATAACTCTCACAGCGCAACAAGAACGGGACACGAGACTAAAGACGAACACAAACAAGCTTGTTTGCGTTAGTCTTCCGTCTCGTGTCCCGTTCTTGCTGCTCTGTGAGAAAAATCATGAATACTTACAACTCGGCCAAATTTCCGCCTTGCTGTAGAGATCCATATGTTACACAGCTTTCTCCATGAGTATCTTCCGTCTGGCTCGGAGCATAGATGTTGAATAATTTAGCGCTGCCTGATGTGAGTGAGAGCGACGACTAGGCCTCCATCAACTGCATCGCGTTAAGCTCGGATTAGCCACATCTAGCTTGTGAAAAACTGCGCGTGATTTCATATGGTGGAAGGCATTCACTCGAGCAACTGAGACGCCAGGAATATCTTAGCACACTGTTCGCGATTACCAATATCACAAATAATGCCACAAAACGAACATAAGATCCCAGTTATGTTAGAATAACAAGAACGTCTGCAGTAAAAAGTATCAAATTTTTGCTTTCCTACATATCTATAACGACTGAAATTTATACTTTCGATTGAAGAATTTCGTTACGAGAATACAGATAATAAAGAAAATTGTTTTTATGTGGTAGTTCCTGGGTTGGCAGCACACGCGGATATGAATTACTTCGGTTTTGGCTCTGCTTTTGTAAATGTAATTAGCCAGTTTTATGACTCGAGCCAACATCCAAAGAGCTGAAGAAATCCCGTGCAATTAGCCCAGACGTTCCTGCGAGCTCCCACGAGGCTGTGGACAAAACGTATTCGTTGCTGGAAAAGTTGCAATCGCTTGCTCACAGTCAGCACTTTCTGCACAAGTTTCTTCGTCAGACTAGGCTGAGGAATAAGAAAAAAGCGCCGTTCGCAGAACATCGTTTCCCGTGTCTAGCATGGTGGGTCCAACTTCCGATGTCTCCTGTGCCGCTCGAACGAACAGGGACAAATATAAAGAAGGAATCACTGAGGCTTACAGACTGCATCTATGACGGCAGGAACACGAACACTCGGATGGTCTCTGGGCGGATTTCTCTGCCTTCGTAACCGCTACAGCAAATGAAGACAAAATAAACGAGAGACGACTTGAGGACAAGGCGCAGGCCTGCACGACTGGTAGTTCGGGGAGCATCGTCGAACATCAGGAGGCGCGAAACGAGTGGGAGGGTGTTTAGTAGAGGTACACGTGACGGCTGGTGGACATGTGGGGTGATGAAAAACGTCAAGAAAAAAAAAATAAACCTTAGTCCCAAAAAGTGCTCATAATCACAGTATCTTCAATTCCGTGGGTAGCGGACGCAGGGTAAACAATAAACGGAGGCGCATACCGTTGTCATCAAATTCTTTTTCTTCGTAATTTTATAGTTCTGATACTTTTATTGTATAAATAAGAACCCACCGCAAGAGAACGATCTGAGTAAGGTGCTAAAAATCGCCATCGTCAAAATCGCCATAACCGAGTTCTATTCGCTAGATGTGAATCGTCGTCTTCCGGTAGCTTTCAGGTGGTTTTACCTCGTGATCGCAGAGGCTGCTTGATGCCAACAGAACTCCTAAATTCAACATCGCTATCATCAGCCCGACCATGTCACTGCCGCACAAAGGCTTCTAACAGAAATCTCCCATTAACCCTGTCCTCTAACAGCGGCGGCCACCTTACCCGACAAACTTCTTTATTTCAACCGGCTACCTAACTCTCTGCCACCGTATCCAGTCCGTTGAACTTAACGACCATCGCTTATCTTGGCTTTGCACCCCATGGCCTGCCCAATCCCATGCCTTCTCGATTTCGACTAGGATGTGAGAAATCCGCGTTTGTTCTCTGACCCACTCTGCCCTCTTCCTGTCCCTTAACTTTACATATATCATTTTCCTTTCCATATGTCGCTGCATTCTCTACAATTTAAGTCAAACACTTTTTTTTTAATCTATGCGTCTGCCCCATAGGTGAGTGTCAGTTAGGCACAGTTGTTATATGCTTTTCTCTTGAGAGATATTGGTAAATTGCCGTTATTCACCTGAGAGAACCGACATAATACTGCTCACGCCATTCTTACTCTTCATGTTATTTCGATCTCATGATCTCAATCTGCGGTCACTACCAGGCCTAAGTAGAAGTATTCGCTAACCACTTCAAGAACCTTCCTACCAATTGTAAGGTGTTTTTCTCTTCTGTGGCTGTTGAACATTACTTTGGTTTTCTGTATAGTAATTTTTATGCCCGCCGTTTTTCTGTGGTCTAAGTCATTCATCATGCGTTGCAATTTATCCCCTGAGTGACAAAGCAAGGCAATATCATCAGCGAATAATAATAATCAGATTAATAAGGTATTCTCAATTAACTCCTGTCCCCAACTGTTCCCAATCCCAGCCTCTTAAAATCTCTGTAAACAGGCGGTGATTAGCATTGGCGAGATCGTGTCACTCTGCCCGTCATCCTGAGTCGCTTTGGGACGTTAAACCACCACAAACCAAACCATTCCGGTACCTCTTGCTCTGCCACTTCGTATTTTTGCTTTCGCACTTTTCGACGGTTAAATTTCTCCTTACCTTTAACTGTTGCGGGCAGTGGTGAAAAGTGCCGTGGACACTACCGCTGCGGCCACGAATTTTCACGTCGTGCACGAAAAGATGCTTGTTTTTTAAGGCAGGAGCGACCGCTTATCTGAGATCGATGACCTTACAAAACACATCGGGAGAAAGCGCGGCGGCCTTCAATAGTTTAGCCGTGATATCATGACGACCAACGAGCAGAACGTGTTCACATTGTTGCCTGCAGCGGAAGTGTGTCGGATCTTTCACATTAGTGTTATGCGTTGCTGACATTGAGAGTGCTGTACTGGTTGGCGCGATAGAGGCATCGTGAGCTGAGCCTGCCTAAAAAAACCTGCCTGCCTCGTTCCGTTTTCGTCTCGTCTGTGTTGCGCTTGGTTTTTCTTTGTTGCATCATTGCTCGCAATTTATCATTGAGTGATTAAAACCGAAGGATTCAGCTACCTATACTACGAGTCGTCCCTTCACAGTTACAGACTGATCACGGACCGAGGATCATAAGACCGTGTTTCTTAAGTATATATCCACTGAACAACCAGACTAGCGACACCCAACATTCTACAACGCATACGAGGGGTATCATTTCACAAGGCAAACCACAGCTTTGTAGATTGGCGTAAGAAATGAAATGCACGTGTGCCAGTTAGTTTAGTTTGAGCGAAGGCGCATCAAATTACAATATCGTCACTCTTTAGAACTTAGTTCCAGGACTGATACCAGCGTCGTCTGGACCGGACAGAGATGAAAATGGTCCAGTAATTCTTTCAGCTACTGAAGTAAGAAGAATTTGGTAGCAAGCAGCTGTTGACCAACAAATCATTTACTCCTGGGGTCATAAAAGGCAGCTTGAATGAAATACTTTGTTCCGAATTACCACACGCCGAGGTCAAATGAGATTGTGTGTCGTGAAGAAAAATCCCCACAAATATGATACAGGCTTCGCAGCGTGGTCGCGACTTCATATAGCATTTGATACGCCTCTAAAATGTAGCATTGTCCAAACGCTGTCTACTGCTGTACATGCTGCCGGTCGAAAGGCGCATGAACTGAAAGGTTATTTAGTTTTCTACATTTACGTGTTAATTTCATGCTGTGCGCGGAAAACGGCCCGTTCTAAACCTGTCAGAGAGACAAGGGGAGGAAAGGAAATCTTTAAATAGCGATCCAAGTAAAAAGAAGGTTACGACCTGGTGCATTGCCAGGGTCACTACTTCGCCTAATTGCAGATATTCCGGCCGCAGAGTGCCACGCGCTCCCTCTTTCAAGGGTTCTCTGTGAGACGCCTTTCGGCCTGTTAGGCGTATCGAAGTAGAAGCAGGGCAGTTGATGTCGGAATGTGGCCACGGAGGAGCTCGGCAAGCTGGGATATGGGAGCCGGTTAGTGAAACATATTTAATGATTTATGGTATATGGATGTGGATCGTCCCAGAGTGACTCAGGCTATGAGGGTCGCCGTAGTGAACGCCTCCGGAAATTTTGACCATCTGGTGTCCTTTGACATGCACTGACAATTCAGAGTACACGGGCCTTTAGAATTTCGCCTTCATTGAAATTCGGCAGCCGCGGCCGGGATCGAACCCGCGTCTTTCGGGTCAGCAGAGACACATTTAATAAATCTCAATGTCAAGTAAATTTCGTCCATCTGCAGGTTTTCCCCTGTTTTTCATATCAAAGATCAGGCGCTAATTTCTAGACTTTTGCTTCTCAGTACAGTCAGTGAAGCAAAAAAAAATTGGGCTCAGTTCACGTTTGGGGAATTGGTTTGGTTTTGGTTTATGGGGTTTAACGTCTCAAAGCAACTCAGTCTATGAGAGACGCCGTAGTGAAGGGCCCCGGAAGTTTCGACCACTCGGGTTTCTTTAACGCGCACTGACATCGCACAGTACACGGGCCTCTTGAATTTCGCCTCCATACAAATTCGACCGCCGCGGCCGGATCGAACCCGCGTCTTTCAGGTCAGCAGCCGAGCACCATAACCACTGAGCCGCCGCGGCGTTTGAACTGTACCGCTGCTCACTATGGCGCAGCGGGAAGATTTTTTATACTCCTGTTGCTGTTTTTTTTGGCACAGCGAACTTTGCATGCATATCTCCTTGTGTATTTAAGCGCAACGTAATTTCCGCAATTTTTTTCCATTTCCAAGTCGGGTACCGACTTACGTTTCTTGGTTCCTGCATTTCATGTGCATGCTAGAAGGGAAGTGATGAGTGCAGACAAAAAGAATTTTCAATGAACATCACGCAGCTCAGCTTTTTATAATCGAAAGTAACATCACTATGCCAAGAAAACACACGCTTGCTTAAGAGGTAACGAGTACACTTGCGAGAAACTCAATTAATTTTCAGACGCTATGATTGCAATGCTGTTTCGCAACTGTAGCGGCCTGCCCTTGTTTCATGTTTCATGTTTCTTTTACAGCTTATTTCGAATTTTTCATTTTATTTTTCATTCCACGCGCACAAAATTACTTCTGAGTTCGCTACTCAGCTATGAAAAGCCGCGATTAGAAATGCAATGTCAAGTGCTTCAAATCTGTTGCCAGCTGCAGTAAGTAACGCTTCTTAATTCTTGTCCGTACAGAAACCCCAAGTGTCGTTGCGACACGCACATTCCGTTATTTCCAACCCGTATTGTTTTCTGCGCTTCTTTTACACAGTTGAAGACAAGCAGCCTTCTACGTTTAATATGCATGAAAATGCGGGCACGTGCCTAAATTACCTGCGTGCTCGACTTGTGTTTTGGAAAGCATCGTTTATCATTCTAACAAGAAAGGCTTTTTTCTTAACGTTAGCCTCAAGACTATAGGGGCGTATAATTTTTGAAATTTGAAAATTGGAGTTCATAATTTCTATTGCTTACAATCTCGATCAGGTTTAAACTTAATCACGCTCAGTACCAAGGCTTTACGTCACCCTCACCTTTAGAGTTACTAATGACGCTGAGTGTTTTTTTTTTTGGGGGGGTGGGGGGGGGGGGGTGGGCCCAGCTTCAACTCATTCAGCCGCCTATGCTAGAGTTTCGAAACATGCTCATTTGTAAGAAGGGCTAACTGGAATGGATTTCAATGATATCGAACGATTACAAAACATAACAGTGGCAGTGAGCATTTAAGCTCCTACCGGATTACCACCCTTCTAACGACTGAGGTTCTAATGAAAAGTTTAGGACACGACAAGAAATAATATCATTGCAAAAAAGCAATGCTACGCTCATCTGAGCTTGAGACGGTAAAAGGAATATAATTTCAGACGCCGCATCTCGTCACTCCGGGTAGGCATTTCTACAGCCTGTCATGCTTTGCTGAGGGCTAGTTGCCGTTGCACAGCCAGTAGGGACGACATACTCTCATGCACCGTCCGCAAACGCTTCGGACATAAGATGTTCTGGCATCGGCAAAAGTCTTGGAGAGTTTGTTTTTTGACCACTTGATGTGTTGCGTGGCCTGACACTGAACTTAATAAACTACACTTACTATTCAGTCATGACCATCGAATTAGCGTTAGCTTGCATTCAAAGTAATTCTAAAAATCCGTATTCTGTATGAACAGAACAGACCCGGTTTCTAATTCAGTTAAATTTCATTGCATTAAAAGGTATGGAATATATTTGTTTACTAGGGAAAATATGGAACATGTGTCGTTCCGAACAGACAGCAATGGTCGTGGACATTCAATCATATTTTAGGCTGAAAACTGATGGCAGTGGCTGCTTGACATCGCATTCAGTCACATTTTAGGCTGCTTCCAGTAAAACCATTTCGCTGCCGGATGTTTCCTGGGATTAAAGTTAGAACGACAGTTCTCAAGTTCACCATTCTTCATTAAAGAATCCTATTTATTGCAGCACGCAGAAGCGAGCCAAAGTTTCATTGCACACAGGTATGTTTGGGGTTGTAATGTGTAAAGAAGAGAATTTTCACTCAACAGGCAGAGCTCGCTCGTGAACGCATTTGAAAATTTAACAAGCTGTCCTTACCTTGTAAAACCAAGCTGTCCTCGAAATTTAATTTCAATAAAAGGAGTGCTTAATGATCTCAATAACCTCAATAAAAGAAGAAAGCGAAACAAATGGAAAATAGTGAAATGGAAAGAGAAAAAATATTCCGTGTGACAGAGCGAAATCCTTCGCAAGATTCTCTCCCAGCCTGTTCTCGCGCTCTGAAGTATTCTCAGAACGGCCAAGTTCATCGAGCCTAATTAGAATTGCAGAATAACATCGATGCCGCCTATCGTTAACACCAGCCTGTTTGAGCAAGCACGGTTCGTCTACATTAATTCTGTCGCAGTGAAGCACCCAGAAGTTGCGCAACCTAATCAGTGCGCATATATTTGCTCATCGACGAAGTGCCGCTATGTTACTCATGGATGCATTCTCCGGAAAAGGGCACCTAAAAAGATTGAAGCAGGGCAAATATCTGCAAACGAAATTTGGAATTAATTTTTCTGACATCTGGTGTAACGATTCTGTAAAGGACCCGATTACGCGTGCATTGGGCATGCAAATTTTTCTGCTGACTAAGCCGTGCATAAAAAATGTGTTGGTAGCATTTTATTTGCGCCAAGAGGCTTCCCTGTTCGCCGCCGGAATATTTTGAACGTGACGAAAAATAGGCCGGTGTTCAGCATGTTCTTTCATTTAATTCAGACACCGGGAACCAGCGCACTGGAGAGGAGCTCGGCCAGTCCAACTGGATACCATGCCTTTCAACCTGTTTTAGACTGATTTCCGAATTCCGAACTCTTAATTCATGGTGCATTGAGTTGCACAACTGAAAACAATGAAGCCATGATTGGCCTTGTAAGCTGTTAGTTTGTAATGACTTCAGCAAGCGGGCCTAAAGATGTCAATGTTGTAAGAAAGAATGCAGGAAAAGGTTTACTGAGCGGAGCGAAGCCTTCTCTGGCAACTGGGTAGAGCCCCTGCTCCAGGAACGCAACGTACGATGTAGGACAAAGTATGGGAACGGCAAGAGCAGTGTACTGTCAACCAGCTTTATTTAACGACGTGGATTTCTTTACATGCGCCTCTACTAACGAGCAGAATGATAGTCCGCAAGCACAAGTGTTTACAGACTAGAACTGAGAAGAAACAATTCATTAACGCCTAGCACCATCGGTGTGTCACTGATGCAGTCCACTTCTTTTTTGTATATAAAAAAGCTCCTACAGGTTCACGCAATGGTTTATCGCAACTCTCGAGGAGCACTTTGCAATCGGATAGGCCAGACTCGCACTCTATGCAATTCTTCTTAGAGCAAGCTTGAAATGATCCGGGAGGTGGGTGCCTCTTTTTGTTAACGCACGGTTGTGCTGAAACAGGCGATTATTAAGACATCGTCCTGTTTTCCAAACGTAGAATATGTCGCACTTATCGGGAACACGTATACGACTCCAGTTTTAAAGTCCACAGCGTTACAATTAGACCTAATCATCTTGTCCATCAGGGCTAATTTCTTTACATATCGTTGAGGCGCTTGGAACATAAAGAAGTACAATTGAGAGCTATTAAGCCTCAATAAAGGACGCATCTTTAACCGCGTCACACGCCCAATTTCACGTAATGTGTTCGCGTGCCACGGCATCGCCTAAAAAAATGATCGGGCTCAAACGTGGTTAAACCACACAGATGTGTGAAAGCATGTGTTTAGCCTGATTGGCTCATGGCTCGTGGACACCATCTGGCGACGACATTAGACTCAGGATAAACTCGGATCAGAATTAAACGTACTTGACGACGGCCTTGTCCATCAGGTTATCTTTTTACGAGCAGCCGTTAAACCTACGTACAAGAAGGCTTAGTCAGGTGCTTCAACTGCAGCTAGTAGAGCATGAAGATTAAGCGGAAAATGCTGTAATACTGGCTTACTTGCGGCTTAAAGCCTCTGCGGACCTGTAGACTAGACACAGCGAACCAAAATGCAACCCCGCCAGCTTGCCCATATTTACAATTGAAAAGCCGAGGAAGCTTGTTACTGGTGGTTATTTCCTCAGCTCTTACTGATGCTTATATAACGTGTGCATCTCTCTTCCCGCTTCGAAGACATACACACGATGCAGAAGCGCAGAGACAAGTGTAGCCGAACTTTTACCGTCGTGCTTAACTAGAATCAATCCTATCCTGTCTTGATTACTTCGCATGCTCAGAACGAAGTCTGGTCGCTCAAATAAGAGAGCCTTTTACTGTCTAAAAAAAAAAAAAAACTTCCATTCTCTGAGAGCGACCCAGCTCCGTAACTAGCAATTGAAAAATGCGATTCCAGTTTATATCGCGCAGGGACAAAGGGCGAATAGCGTGCACTGACGCAAGACTAATATTTGAAGCCTAAATTATCGCTGCTAACTCACACGGCGTGCCGATCGGTTATCGACACCAGAAGGACAATAACCGGGATTATCAGCAAAATGTTGTGTTAATTAATCCAATTGAATATCCGTACACAAGAAAAAATAGAGTTTTTTGGCAATGATTTCATGTGGCGCTCGCCAAAATAACGCCGATTAATTTTTTTTTTCACATTTATAAAAACATTCTCAGGGTGGCACGGTTTCCTCTCCACGAATTTAGGGGCATTTCAGTAGCAATAATTTATTTTTGCTTGTTGTTTACCCAGTGACTAACTCCCACGCTTCTATTCTTCGCTCCTGATGTCTTACTCAATACACAGTCCCGCTGTAAAATTATTTTAAAAAGGTCCTTCCCACTGTCTCATATTTAACTTCGTCCTAGGGTAATTCTTTTAAATGCAGCTTCCTAAGAACAAGCAATGATGATTAACAGTGAAAAAAAAAATATTTTTTTTTTTAGATAGACCTTCATTTTACAGCAACCGCAGCCTTAGGCTTCTTTCTCGTGTTTTGTTCACTCAGCGTCGGTTGAGGTTGCTTGCGTGCACAGACGTACCACAGGCTTGCCCAACATCACGTGAATATCCGGCTCACACTTCCAGTACATGGCGACTCGTGTTACCTTTTTCGTTATAAATTGGGACACAAGAAGGCAAGAAACGTTGAGGACCGCCTTATAATGACCATCCAGAAGACATGAAATTATTCAAGTACTCGTTCACCCTGCTTCTACTGCGCATAGCTAATCGTCCTCGCACCTGACATCAGTGTCGGCATCTTGGCCATCCGCAATTCGTCGGCAGAGCAGTTCTCTCACGAACATGCGCCTTGACCAGGGGTTAAGAAGGTAGTTTCTAGTGCCAATGTGTTTATCCGCTATTTTATGCCGTTCCTGATTGCCAAGCCTGCATAGTCACTCTGCTAAAAATGAATGCAAGCGCAGGACAAGTAGACATCACGGAGAAAACTAAGCTATGCCACCGAAAAATAACAAACCACGAAACAAACATCCCAGCAACCATAATCAAGGATGTTATGATCTGAGCCATCATTTCTTTAAGCATTCTATGAGCAAGCTGAGTGGAAAACGCTCTTCATTTTACGCGGTCCACAGTTTGAACAGCGCGCTTTCACTTAGGTCTGCAGTGGCTATGCGCGAATAAACACGTCAACTGACGGCACAAAGCCGAAGCCACATGGTATACCTGAACGTTTTCATATAGCTCAATGAATATTAAAGCAACCCTACGACACTCCATCAACGTCGTGAAGTAAGTCGCTTAAAAGATAGAGAGTGTTGTTTTAAGTATATATAATGTATTACACCTCAATATTCAGTATAGAACGCCGATTCGCTGGAATATTAGCTTGCTCGTTCCATCAGCTTCTTAAAATTAGCGCTTTCATCAAGTGTGTCAGCCGTCACACGAACTCTCGTTGCAACTAGCACGTTACAACTAGAGTGAAGCAAAATATGAAATATTTTGTCTTTGTCTGCAACAGCAGCGAAAATGCGCTCATCGACGCGTTCAGCAGCTTTGCAGGCGCTTGACGACGAGGTTTTCCAGTAGCAGACCGCCATCGAGGGCACAATTTGTGCGCTTTGCATGTTACGACGATATGGTAGCGCTCGTTCCAAACTGGAGAAGTGGTAAACAAGAATAATAGTAAACTCTGGGCTCAAGTGAAATATTTTTCTTTTTCCTACGCTGCAGCACCGCAGATCAAGTCTCTCCAAAAGATACCTTTGCGCATAGCATAAGGATTTCGTGAACAGCAGCGGAACTACCTTAAGTCAGAGAAGACAACTAGGGCTCTCTGGCTAAACCTCGAAAGTTTCATGAAACGCAAGCAGTAGATATCATTGTTCAAACAACGCGAGCCGACGGCTATAATGGCATTATTTACTTAAAGTGCATAATTTACATGTCAAAATCAAAGTACCGGCGCATTGCGCAGTATGACGCAACCACTACGAGAGACGAAAAACTCGAAACATTTATTTAAACATTCATTATTTTTTAGCTTTATTTGGGCCAAGCTTTCCTTCTCATATCTAGAAGAGCTATACCAGGCCATGTACGCGTTGAGACATCTCTGTGACGCCAACACGTCTGCATCTTGGAAACTCTCTAGACAGATGTGTGGCCGTCTGTGCGGGTTAGAGAATCTGAGCAAAGATGCGAGATGAAATTTATTTTAAAAACAGCAGGCATAATCACCAAACAAGTCCATATTAGATTGCCCCTATTTAAAATCTGTTAAATAAGGCGTTTCTTTAAAATCGGTAGTGATAACAAGGGCAGTTACCGCGCCCCCTATCAACTATGAAAAATGCATACATTTCATATTGTCGCTGTCTTTATTTTTGGTAAGCAAAGTAGACAAATGTTTGCTTCTGTTGGTCACAAATATTTGTTTATAAAGGCGGTTGCCCTTTCCAGCTCAAAAGCCGTGTTATTAAAACGGTAATATCTCATCCCAATAATGTTTTCAGCACCTGCTGTGACGCGTGCGTGGTTAGTAGTAAAGTTAGTACGAATATGCCAGTTCGAGTTGTGGTCTTCCCAGCCTACAAAAGAAAAGAATATCATGAATTACATAAGTAGTATTTCCGTATGGCTCGCCCTTGCCGCTTTAATCAAAGTATGCACCAGTAACATTGAATGTATTTGGAAAAAAAAAATACTTTGCATGAAGTGCTGAATTCAAAGGACAGTGCTGACGAGCAAACCATATAATGATCATTACATGATATTTTGAGGGTCTTCGAACATCGTCAGCATTGCTGTGCGTGATAAGCGTCAAGCACTATGCTTTGAGTAACGTAAAATAATTGGACGAATTATTCGCAATCGTACTCCAGTCTTAAAGAAAGCCAGTTTCAAGTTATACACTTTGGTTACATTATCTAGCTTCTTTCAAATTTAACCCTTTTAAGGCACATAACTAAAGCCCCAATTTTTATTTTTCAATCCCCAGCGTAGACTTCTGCAGTCTTTATGAGCAGCAACCAAGTACGGCCAAAAATCTCACTTCGAGCAGCAGGCCATGATCTGGGCAGGAAATTAGCAATAAAATGAGAGGGGGCCTTCAAATATGTTTTTTTTTTTCAGATGGGACGTATATCACGAATCAGGAAGAACGAGTAAGTCGCCAATCGAACGAAGCAAAGAAAAGAAAATTATTTCTAACAAATGAATAAAACAAGAAAACTCCTAAATTGACGTGTAGTACAGGCCGCCGTGTCGAAAGCACAGAAAGCCAGTCAGAATTTTGTTCACGAGACTTACCTTAAACCATTTATTATTTTTTCAAACAGAGGTTGTTTTCTCTGGGCGGACATTTCCTAGTAGCCGTGTCGAAAGCATAGAAGGCCAGTCAGAATTTTGTTCGCGAGACTGGAAAACTGGAGACTGGAGACCGGAAAACAGGAAACTGTTTCATCATGACTGATCTAGAGTGCCTGAGTCTGCTCTAAATGTTAATAAAATGCAAAGTTGTCTTCGTCATTTAAAGCAACATGCTTCGGGCAGTTTCTCAAGAATAAAAGGCAGAAAGGAACGGACACCAGATTTTCTTTCCTTTAAATTGTTCTTGCCCTGCGGGCTGATTGATAGTTTTCAGGTGAAGATATCAATTTATTAGCAGGTTTTCTGTGCTGTTTCAAGTCAGCTGGTCGTTTTGCTGGAATAAAATTTTAGACCTTTTCTCTACTCCTTTGTACTGAAGCGCTGTTACTAACCGAAAGCTGCCAGAAACGAGAACCGGAAAGAAAGTTATATGATGCAATCAGCTATTTTTCGTTGCATTAAATGTTATAAGTAAAATAGTTAGGAGCAAAGCTATCAAACGCACAACGTCTTAAATAAATATTTGCTAACGGTAGCTTTGCCTAACATATCGCACCACAGTTTCGCAAATGTTAGGCCGCTTAGTTAGAAAAAATGTCGTCCTCGAAGCAATAAATGCTGTTCCGCATGCCAGGGATTTCATCAAGGACTTTTAAGCCTAATTGGGACTTCGAAATGAGCGTTACTGGCGGCGCCCTCAATATCTTCTTATCTGCCGTAGACAGCTAATCATCACGAACAGAAAGCTGAGAAATCCCGACAACGTTTTCAGATAGCATTGTTATTTGACAGCTGCAGAGTTCTTTCTTCTGTTCCTCCGCTGTTGATTTTAGGACGCCAAGGAAGTGGATCCATTAAGAAGACGGAGTGGCCTCCATAGTCTGAGCAGGAACCATGAGGTTAAAATGAGATCACGATAGGTTTATTTTCCTTCTAACCTCTATCGTCTCATGTTCACGCGAACACCCATCAAGTAAAATAAAGGTATTTATTTTGGCGACACCAAATAATTGGCAGGGCCAGCGCTCATACTTCATGTTTTATGGTTTGCCCAAAGAAAGCATACTTTGTGTGTATGTATTTTTTTATTTGTAGTTTCTTTCTCCTCGGTATTGGTTAGTATTTACTGATTACATTTTCGTAAGATTACATTTTCGTAATCTTTGCTATCGCAATTTTGATTTCCGCGCTGCCTTTTCTTTTTATGGTTTGCTGCCACCTGGCACAAGAAAGAAAACTTGGTTCCGAGAAATTTTATCTCAAGCATAATAAACAATATAACCCGAGCTAGCAAGATTCTTGCTTCAAAGAAGAGTGATAAATGGGCGGTCATGAAGCACACTTTAACAAGCAGCACTGGTCATAGGACTATAAGTTGGAGTAGGAGCTATAACAAACCTAAATTATTAAGTGCCTCTCCACATAAGGCACACACTTTTAGGAAAGTGCCATTCACATTAGATCCTTTTACTCGACGCGTCTGTTGTGTGGTGACCATTACACAGATGTGAAGCATTTCTCGAAACGTACTAGATATAAGTAGTTGACCATAAAGGCATCGTTGTTTCTTAGCGATAGTAGTCGGGTGACAGCGGCGAAACTTTTCTGAAGAAAATGTAATAAGCATTTTGAGCCCTTCCCCTCAGGATGTTTTTACACACGACAGAAAGTTTTTGCGATGCTTATCTAATTCATTTCAGCCAGGTTTATGGCTCTATCGTTGGCAATAGATGATTAGTTTTGATTGCTTTGGCGTAGGTTCTTCACCTGCGTAAAAATATTTCTTCAATTCAAATCAACAATCTTAGCACTTGGGTTGTTTGGAAAAGATGAAGTCTACATTATCGAGAGCGATTAAAGCAACTTGCAAGAAATAAACGTGGTACATAGTATCCAGACCTACCCCAGTTAAGACACAATGTAAATGCAACAGTTCCTCCGCTAGTGTGTTTTGGACACACAATGGACAGGGAGAGATGAAGCAGGAATATTTAATTCAGCAGCGAATCTGACACTGATAAGCGCTGACCGCTCTGACGTGATGAATTCAATTTTGTAACTTTACAGATGTAATTTCAAGTGTCGACGAGCCATTACGCACAAGAAATAAGGAGCTTTTAACGAGTGGCTCCTGACGGACTAAAGAATTGTGGCTTCAAGGGGCGGGCAGTCCCTAAATGGATGTCTTACGAGGATATCGCTTCAAACTTAGCAGCGATACCCTGGTTTCGCGATACCATGCAGAAAGGCATGTAGTGGTCTCCAAAGCGTGACTTAAAGCCATTTGCCCCCACATGCTGTTTTGATGCGCGAGGACATGGGAGATCCGGATGATATGTGTCGTTTCTGTTGGCGCTTTATCATGAGGTTGTTGTGCTCTTTTCAGAGGAGCTTTCGGTGCGTTACATTGCAATAGTTTACAACGACAAAAACAATGGACCTCGTAAAGTGCCGCTGGTTCAATCCATGTGCCATGGAAATGAAGCATGGAAGTGCTGTTGAAGTAGAAAACACGTCAGCTTAGTATGGGCAAAGATGAGGAAGTCTGCAGTTTTAAGGTTACGGCACTTAAAATGGCCAGTGGCGCCTCTTTCCGAGCTTTGCGCAGAGCATCATGCCAACTTCATGGTAGATAGACGATTTACTGCACCACAGGCACAGTTGCCTTGTGATTACTGAAGGCACTATCTGTTTAAGAAACAACATTTTAGTCAGATAGATGTGAGGGTGAAGTAAGGTGCTTGGCTCTTGCATTGTTTGTGCACCAGCTGTCTTATCAGGCTGAGCAGAAATTTCTCTCATGCCCAATCTGATAAGACTGGTGCTGGTTTTCTTGCTGCCTTGGACACGTGCGCTACAGCAGAGAGGGCTATACAATGGATGAGGACGGTTTTCACCAGTTGTAGCAAGCGCCCGTGTTGTCTTATTTCTTGTGCATGTCTTCGTTGTGCTGCAAATACCGCTAATATGAATATTTCAGACCACGCACGTTCTGCTGACTGTCAAATATGTATTGGAGAATATCAAAGGGGCTTAAATCATTTGAAAGGTACTCTCAGGTCATGCACATTTAGATTAGGTTGAATTCTAAAGAGAGATCATTCGACTGAGGATCAGGTGTCAAGTGTCTCATTTCCACTCGATGAGGCTCATGCTTCGGGCGCGTGCAGAAAAAACGCAGGGCACATACGTCATATCGCATAACGCTACTCCTCTGACCTTCGCCTTTGAAGGTAGCGATAAGCGGATTAGGTATGCGCATGGTTTCACGCCATGTCAAGTTCACCACCCTTGCGGGATAGACACGAAAGCAGCGGTGCTTGGACGTCACGTGACGCTTGGTCCACGAGAAAATGTTCTGCCGTGTAGTTCTATCTTTACTGGTATCCCGGCTGCAGGGGTGTGGGAGTTACGGGCGAATGTGTTTGGGCGTGAGGAAGACGCTGATGTCGTGACTGCTTTTAAACAAAAAAAAAAAATGGCAACGCGTTCACCCATTTCTGGATCTCCTGGCGGGGTTCATCTTCGCACTATGGACACGATGTAGCCACGCTGTCCCACCAGTAGCTGTGGCACCAGCAGTAGGCATGGCTAGTTGGAACCTATTTTGCCTACCGTGCGAAAGTCGCTACTGACATAAGCGCCTCCGCTCGTTTGTTCCGTCGCAGCGTGGAGGAGATGTGTACTTTCTCTAGCGGCACCTTCTACACAGGCCTTGCCCGTTCCTTCGTACGAAGGAAGACGTCAGTTGCTAAGGCCACGCCGAGCGTACACGGTCCGCGCTAGGGCAAACCAACCTCGGCGTCATTAGGCATCGGCAGCTGGGACATTGAACCCGCCGCCTGCCAGCTACATATGGTCCTCACATGACTGTGCAATGTATCTGGTACTACACAGAGGAGTACAATATCTTCGTATGGCTGTGTGTTCCAACTTCCGATATTCAGCTGTCATGCAAAAGGTGCCGCCGGTTTTGCACCTGTGTAAAACCCTGCGGAAACATTTACGGCTATTCTGTGGTCTGCCTGACGCACTCTTGAAGATGGAGGAATCCTGTTTTGTGGAGGAAGTTGGGATGACAGAGGTTGGATGTATCGTTTAGTTTCGTTGAGTATTGAGGTGGCTGTGATGGCACCCCTCTCCTTGAAGGAAAAACTGCAGGAAACTCCAAGGACCTTTGCGAAGGGGTGTACTGCCAGGAAGGAAGTTCGCACCCTGGCGCTCAGTAACGTCGTGCAGGAAAAGACGTGAGTTCAGTCGAGGTTGGCGTTGTTCTTCTGATTACATGTACGGGCACTGCAATCATAAAACTCTGCAGTTAGGAGCGCAGTTCTATGACGTCTCTGGCACGGCTCTTAACTTTAAAAACCTAAAGCATTCTGGCTGGGTTACAGGGCTACGAAACATGATCACTTAAGTGGCATAAGCCAAGACTCTGATTTTCTAGAGTATTTCGGGGTTCCTCTTCATCAGTTCCGGAATAATGGGTATTATTAAGAGCCACAGATTCTCTCTCTCTTATGTGCCAAACGCAGGCGTAGATGGTTCCGGAGGTGTCGATTTTTGATTTGGCATATTTTTTTAACTTCTTCTTGTTTGGAAAGTTTGTTTTTAAGTTGTAAGTGGTGCACTATGCGAGAAAAAAGGTAGAAGCTCTGCACAGACTATTCGTGGGCTCTGTTTGGCACTTCCAACAGGATCTTCTGCGTCGAGAAAATTTCTTTCCTCAAGTCTGAAGAAGTTGGCTTTGTAAACTTGTTTGTTCACCTACTTGTTTCACGGTTTTCTTTAGCCGAGGTGCAGGACACCCCTTTCTCGTTGCGGTGCTTAGAACATGACTGAGTTTTCATCTGCCTTACCTGTTTACTCTGACTGGTCATGGCTCAGAGGGAGCGTAGTGGAGTTTCTTGATTGAGGTTTGCTGATACCCAGTTTCTTGGCTGTTCGCTTATAGTTGCAACATTTGTTCTAAGTGACAGTGAGACAAATGACAAAAGTAGTAATATAACCTCAATTCGCTGCGCCCGTCTATCTGTAGCCTTACCTAGTTTTTACGAATTATACTGCATTAAAATGAATTAGACGAATGTATGTTCAATCTGCTGCAAAATCGTTTTTTTTTTAATCCACATTTTGACTCGACTCGTCAAGCCATGGTTTCGCCCCAAGGGGACTTTTTGGGCCATGGTCGGTGAACTGTCGTCTGTGTGGCCATCCAGATACCACAGATAATTGCCTTGGCTGGTGCCGTGATGCAGTTCTTTTCTGTGACATACCTGAGCGGGCAATGAAACCGGAAATTGAGATCACGCCACACACGTCAAGGTTATAGCCTGTCCTGAAAAACTCCAGGATTTCGTGCGATCTCTTAATGCTCATTGGAATTTTTAGCCTGTGCAAGAGCCGCATGGTAGATAGGCACGGACAACCGCCTCGTTCATACAAATCTCTGTTCAGTGAACAGCCTTGGTGCTTGGGGTTTATGTTGCGCAGGACTGCCCACCTGAATGGTTGCCGGTTCTCGACGCATGTGTTTGACTCCCGCAATTTTGATGCGCAGGTAGACTGCAGTTGAGAAAAGACTTATGCATGTGAGTCTGCAACACGGAATAGTGTGTGTGTACGTAAAGAATTTAGCTTCTCAGAGGGTTTGATTTGCACCCAATTGCGAGCCCACTCTCCGATTAGGAGTCTAAGGGTCAGAGGATCGATGTCAATCTATTAATGAGAATGTTTTTTTTTCAGCGCTATCTACACGCTTGATGTACTAACGTACCATAATGACGTTTGTGTGAAATCATGATGACTTTTGGGTGAACTCGTGACACCAGTTTAATTATTGGTTTAATCACTTCTTAATTCCGGCGCTTAATGTGCAACGTCTAACTTTTTCGACCGATCCGGAATGTCGCGACGCATCTACGCCGGACGTCGGCGACGGCACGGCGAATTTTTTCACTCAGCCGGAGACTTAAAGCTGTTGCTTTAAAATTAACCCAAACAACATTCTATCCTGGCTATAAAACATTATAAAATACAGAGATCTGGACAAGAAAATAAACGCCGACTAAGCAGTACTTACTAGAAAGGCTAAGTATTGCTGGTTAGTGCATGTTAATGGAACCAACTGAATAGCGCTAAGAGCTGTTCCGTCTTGTCTCTTAGCGCTTTTCAGTCGTTAAAACAAAAAAGACATCGTGCGTATAACCCGAAGGGAACGGCTGCTTAACTTTAACTATTCTATTGTTGGCGCATTATGTAAAGAAGGGCAATGTTCAACTATGTCTGTTTTGGGTTAAATTCGGAGCTTAAGCAGAACAACCATATAAAACACATTAGATCACTAGCACTACATGGGCTTAGATCTGTTCACCGCAAACATAGCACCCGTAAATTATTCTCCCATAGCATTGTTATAAATTAAAGCTCGAAGAAACAACTATCAGTCTGGCCTCCAAAGAAGAGGATATCACAAAAATTTAAAGAGTGCAGGGACGAGCAGTATGATTTACATTTGCTAACCACAAAAGAATTCACTGCCCATCTTTAATAATGATAGTAAATAATATCAAACATCTTCATTTAAAGCGTAAGATTGGCCTCCTTACCTTCACCCTCAAATCCATGGAAAACTAGCCATTTCTTTTGCTCCTGTGTATCTTTTAAAACGGCCGCTTAACTAATCTCTACCACCACAGCCTAACACCAGACTTGAAGAAATTTCAGCATTCACCTGTTCTCATCGAGAACAATAAACCCGACGGAATGCCATAACTGTCAGTATGAAATCAGCTGCTGACTTTCGTAAGGTATCCGAGTTTGTAATGAATGTGATGTGTTTGGTACATTCATTGCTGTTATATGCGGTACTTGTTTCAGCGACGCCTGCTTGTTTTTGTATAGATTTTCATTATATTATCTCTGTGAAAATTGTTTTTTGAGAAAAGGAAATGACGCAGTAACTGTCTCACATATTTGGGTGGACCCCGAAACCATGCTCTAAGGGAAGGAAGGGGTAAAGGAGGGAGTGAAAGAAGAAAGTAAGGCAGATGTGTCGTATTGAAGGGCTCTGGGAAAAGTGTGGCCACCTGAGGATCATTAATGCGCACTGACATCGCACAGCACAAGGGTGCCTTTTTCATTTCGCCTCCACCAAAACGCGGCTACCTTCGTTGGGTTCGAACCCGGGTACTCCAGCTCAGTAGAACAGCGCCTTAACCACTGACCCACCACGGCGGGTGCATTATATTTGTGCCCTGTTCACTTTGGCCTAAAAGAAGTCTTCAGTATTGCGTAAAGAAATAAATAGAAATGAAATACATGTTTATCGCAGCTCTCTTCTGTTTCTTTTCTTTCTGTAAAATCTTTTTTGAATGCAGGGTAGCATAACAATGTGTGGTTATTGCAGCCCTTTTTGCATATCTCTTCTCCGAGTCGTCAGCGCTGGACGCTATACAATAATACAAAGCCTAAAACTCTGAACTCGCTTCTTTCGCAGCTCCATTTTTATCAGCTATGCCCATTCGGCGTCGATAGATATTCTGCACATAGCACTTTCATACCTATGTGACTCGCCCCGCCGCGATGACTCACTGGTTACGGCACTTGGCTGCTGACCCGAAAGACGCAAGTTCGATCCCGGCCATGGCGGCCGAATTTCGACGAAGGCGAAGCTCTAGAGGCCCGTGGAGAGCATCTCTTTTTTCAAAACGAAGTTTCTTGGCTCGCACACAGGCGCGAGTTCAATGCTCACTGCACCTAAATTAATGGCTGTTTACTGCTTTTAATGTCACGGCCTGCACAAAGAAAACACTCCACTAATAACAACCAAGATATTGCAAAGTGGTAAGCAGAGTGGCGTGGAATATTTGCAAGCACGGTGGTGTATAAAAAATTGGAGGGAACACATTAATGATATGATGAGAAAGCGCAATGGGTTAATTTCCATATAAGAAGAAGGTCATTGTTACTTTAAATTCATAGATCACTGGGGGTCTTCACACAGTGGCACCTTGCAGAGAAAAAAAAAGTGGAAATGTGTTCACCTAGGCCTGTACTTCCTGGCGAGAATCATCTCCGCACGATGGACACGATGCAGCCGCGCTGTCCCACCAGTAGCTGTTGCAGCATTGGTACGCACAGTCAACAGGAACCTGTTTTCCCTACCATGCACAAGTAGCTACTGACATCAGCGCCTCCGCACGTTTGTGACGTCACAGCGTTAAGGAGGTGTCAAGTTTCTGACGTGGCACCTTCAACTGAGCCTTTTCCCGCTCCTCCGTATTAAGGAAGATGTCAGTTTCTGAGGCCACGCAGAGCATCCACAACCCGCGCTAGGACAGACCAACCTGGGTGCCATTACCCACCGGCAGCTGGTGCGTTGAACCCGCCGCCTCCCATTTACATGTGTCCTCCAATTAGTCCGCCATGTATTTGGTACTGCACTGAGGAGCGCAGTGTTCTCGTATAGCTGTGTGTTCCCACTTCCGATATTCAGAAGTCGTGCACAAGGTGCCACCAATTTCGCACCTCTGAAAATACTGGCAAAAATATTTTAGGCTTTTTTGTACACAGCGTGGATTACCCTAGTTAACATGCAATGTAGTAGGCTTTTTCATTATGCAGTCCGTACAACTTCTGTTTGTGCTTTTCATAAGAGCTCCCATGCAGTCGTTGCACTACTCGCAATAACCACCTGCGCTTGTAAATTATTGAGTGCTGCTCTGCTCGATACGCGATCTTAGGTGTATACTGCTAATGCTGAGCTTTAGTGAAACCAATGCAATAAATCTCTGACTGGAGTACTAAGGCCGTTGGCCCTTTTCGAGACATTTTCGAGATGATGTAGCGGCGCACCGGTAGTATTCGCGGAAGTCCTCACATTCGGCGAGAGAAGGCCAAAGTTCCGCTCACCTCCGAGAGATTTGGAACGCTTAGGAGTCACACGGTGTGGCCCAAAAGGAAACCGTGCTGCGTTTTAAATATTTGAGAAAGCTGTACTTGCTGCCACTATGAAATACGCTACTCCCTTTCATGTTGTATATTGTATTGTATTATAAAGAAGGCTCTATATTGGCAATATAAAAAAAAATTGGAGGGGACTCTTAATATCCGTCTCAAGGATATATGACGCGAGAGCGTAGTGTGTTAATGCGGATGTGACGAAGGTCATTCTCAACGTTACCTTCATAGATCCAAGAAAGTTCTCGTGCGCCTCCTCGTGCCGTGGTGCAGCGGTTAAGCTATGCGCCACTGTCCTGCGATGGCAGGTGCATCCAGCGTTGTGCCTTGTGCAACCGGGTTGCTTTTTCCGAGCGACGCATCAGTACTTTAACTGCCAACCGCTACGGTGGGTATAGTTTCTTCACCAACCGGTGGGTACGTTGTGATGACGTCGCAAGGCCACATGACTTGGGCGGAAAACCTGCCACCTAGGTTACTCTCTGGGAACCGGCTGCCAGAGCCATGCACGTGATTTTTCGCTCACAATGCCGACGTCGAGAATGCCGACACCGGATTTTCTGGAGAAAGGTGGCTTTAATGCTACCACGTTAAAACAGTTCATTGGGCTGACTCGCGCCCACAAAGGACTGCGCTCTTCGGCAGCGGCGAGAGCAACTGCCGTGCTCGGCTGTTGTCAAAGAACGGAAACACTGCCATTCTCTACCGCCTTCAATTTAAGGCTGATAGATAGCTATCAACATTAGCCGCAGAAGTAACCTGCCACAATTTTGAAGAACGGAGTAGTAGGCGCACAGGTCTGCGCATATTCCTAATATGTCTAGTCGCATTTATCGTCAAAACAAAGTGGTAAATCCCCATGCCGATGGCTTTCACCGTAAACAAAAAATTACAAAGCCCCATTCGAATATACGCATACACTGCCCAGCAAGTTGCCTTATTTATTTTCCACTCTTTTTTACATTGCAATACCACTCGGTTCTCAGCGCTGCAAATACGTTTATAAATAGTAGGCTTTGTGCCCGTTGTATTTTATGCCAAGCGGGAGTCTATACCTGTTTACAGAAAATACTGCTTAAGTGGGTTAAGTGCGGTATTAAAGGGTTAATGCAGGCCTCCGCCTAACAGAGCGCGCTCGACAGGGGTCCACAAAGGCTCGCAGCTAAGAGCGCATCGTGAAGAGCTACCGCTGTCCGCCACCCCCCCCCCTTTCCCCCATCCCCCCCCCCCCCCAAAAAAAAAAAAACCTCATAACATCCGACATTAGGGCAACCGAGCCACCGACCGACCACAAACCAGAACTACTGGCCAAACGACTACTTCCCGTTATTTGGTTTCACCAAATGTACCTGTTTACGTTGTTCTGACGAGAAAGGACCCAGCCTTGGCTTGTTTTTACTACGAAAGCACGACTTAACACAGTTTCAACCAAGAATCTGGTGCGAAGCGTCCGAGTAACTCGTGTAGCGCAGGTTAGTTTGGAGAAGCGTTCCGCAAGTTGCAGCCAACGGGAGGAAGCTAAGTTCGGCGGAGCGCGCTCCAGGTGAAACCAACTGGAAGGTGGCCTTGAGGGTGACATTGGCCAAACCTAGCATAGCGACAGCCCCTGCAGAGATAAAATAATTATTAACGCGAATTGTTTACGAACCAGCGGTGGCGCGAAGAGACAGCTTCGCTGTCCACTGCACAAGAGCGCAATGCTACCAACACAGCCGATCACGTGTCGTTATTGTTGTTAGCATTTGAAAAGATGGCACATACCGACACTGGGGGATCGGCCAAGAATCGGGAGGCAAAGGTTGCTATTCACCTGTACATACTAAAGGCAATAAGAATGCACACGGGAGAGCAACACCGGGGCAGTCTACCAGAAGGACGGCATCACACACCGTCGTCTTAATCCTCATGTATGTACGGCGCAAACAGATCAGACCAGAAATGGATCAGAGCTTAACCTGTGTCTGTTATTGTTGCCAGACGCGCCGACGACCCAGCATAACAAACCCATAGCTGGTTTTTAACCCTTAGAAAGTGAATTATATAAATTAATAATTATTAATTAATTACCAGAAAGGTCGCATTCAAGAGGCAGCGTATATTCGCAATTAAAGGGCTACGATCACACACTTTACTGGCCACTTTTCGGCCAAGGAAACTGGTTCACAGGAAATAAAGTTCCCTGACTGGTCATCCTGTTAGGGACGATTGTCGCATTCACGGTGTTTTCTTCATTTCAGAAAAAATGTGATTCCCTGAGATGGCTTCGAGGAGGGAAGCTGAGGGGAAGCTTCTTTTCTCTCATTCTACTGCGTGAGCACCAGAGAATCCACTCAGGCACTTAGCCTTTGTCGGTGAGGTTCCTCTGGGTGTCCACCGCGTTGTGGGAAACCTTCCCCAAGGGGCACACTTGCCCACACACTTGAGCACACTAGGGAAAGCCGAAGCTCTAGCGCACAAAACTCGCATTTGGGCTAAAAGCGCTAACTTGACACATAAAGTAATGTAGCTTTTGAAGGTCATGTAAAAATTCAATGAAAGCGTTCTTTAATTTTGTAAGCAGTGTAGAACTTTACCCATTTATAAATACTGAAACTACGACGTACTGTGTTAATTCATATGAGATAGCGCTTGTAAAGTACTGAAGCACGTAGACGACGACGACAAAGAGCGATGGCACGAGTGGGGAGAGTAGAAGACGACAACGAAGTTCGGACTGTGTTCTCGGTGCCGCTCGCAGCTGTTCTTTGCTATTTGTAAATATTTGTAAATATATTCTTTCCCGCAACATATTTGGTGGAGGTGCGGATTTCCCCTACGTCTACCGACGACGGAGCTCCGAAGCGGCCTCTTAGCTATCTCTGATCTTGCCGATATTGCCAACGAACAGCGCCACGACTCATCTTTACGACCTATCTTTTATGGCATCCGTTCTGCAAACCGATCTCCTTCTCTGAACCTTTATGTGCTCCAGAACGGCATTTTGTATCGCCGAAACCTACGCTCCGATGGCCCTCCGCTCCTGCTCGTGATACCCCAACGTCTACGCTCTTCTGTTCTTGATGAACTGCACGATCTGCCGACAGCCGGTCACCTTGGCGTGTCCCGCACGTACGCTTGGGTGCGGCATCGCTTCTTTTGGCCTGATCTCTATCGTTCCGTCAAGCGTTACGTGGCCGCTTGCGACCTGTGTCATTGTCGGAAAAGGCCCTCCACTTTGCCTGCCGGTCTTCTGCAACCCATCGACATACCTCCGGAACCTTTTCACCGTCTTGGCCTCGACCTTCTTGGCCCTTTTCCGACGTCCCTCTCCGGCAACAAGTGGATCGCTGTCGCAACTGATTATACGACTCGGTACGCCATCACCCGTGCTTTGCCGTCCAGCTGCGCTACCGATGTCGCCGATTTTCTTCTGCAAGACGTCATCCTTCACCACGGCGCCCCTCGTCAACTGCTCACCGACCGCGGTCGTTATTTTCCATCCAGAGTAGTTCACGACATTCTTCGTTCGTGTGACACGCAGCACCAGCTCGCGACAGCTTACCACCCACAAACCAATGGGCTTACGGAAAGGTTCAACCGCACGCTCACCGACATGTTAGCGATGTACGTATCGCCAGACCACCGAGATTGGGACGCAGCCTTGCCTTATGTGACATTTGCATATAATTCTTCCCTTCATGACAGAACAGGCTATTCTCCTTTCTACCTTTTGTTTGGTAGGCATCCCACCTTGCCTTTGGACACACTCATGCCGCCTTCTTCAGTCCCCACCACTGCTTACGCTCGGGACGCCATCTCCCAGGCCACGCTGGCGCGCCAAATAGCACGTAGTAGGCTCCAAGCCTCTCAAGTTTCCCAGAAGTCAGCCTACGACCGCCGTCACCAGGCCGTCGAATATACCCCAGGATCACTCGTCCTTCTCTGGACGCCCTCTCGCAGCGTCGGTCTCTCCGAGAAGCTCCTTTCGCACTGCCGTGGCCCTTAACGTGTCGTGCGCCGTGTTACCGACGTAACTATGAAATTGCTCCCCTTGAGACCTCGCCATCGTCCTCTGGCGCCACCACCGACATCGTCCACATCTGTCGCCTTAAACCTTATCACGACGCTCATAAGTCGCCGCCCTAACGCCGAGACGGCGTTTCAGCAGCCGCGGGTCCTGAAGCGGGTAGACGACGACGACAAAGAGCGATGGCACGAGTGGGGAGAGTAGAAGACGAAAACGAAGTTCGGACTGTGTTATCGGTGCCGCTCGCAGCTGTTCTTTGCTATTTGTAAATATTTGTAAATATATTCTTTCCCGCAACAATACTAAGAAATAAGGAAAACACCTACTGCCCTCTTCGGTCGCCCGCTTTATGCTTATGCATAACAGCATTTATGTGATTTATTTGTTCGTCTATGTACCGCCTGTAAGCATTGAATTAAAGTTATTAACTAAAATGAACAAGCCAGTTTTTTTACCGGTATTTAATTTTTTTTTTAGTTGAAGTCATTTATTCTCACGCGCGTTCATTTTAGTTCACCCTCTTTAAGCCTTTTAAGCGGCGTTCATGGACTTGATGTTTAAAATATTTCGCCGGGTGGTAAGTTCCACCTTCAGAAAAAATGACACTGGACTTTGAAGCTCAGCATTTCGGAACGCCGAGGATACTTTTCTAACAGCTAATTACCTGTGGCCTGCTGCCGTTCTGCAAAGAATGGACATTTTGCATGGCGTCTCCATCAAAACACAGTTTCCACGGCAGGATTGAAACCTGGGAACTCTTAACGTGATTCCTTGAAATCGCCTTGTACCGCTACCTTTTGAACCGTGAGATAGGTTTTATAGACATTTGCTTTGGTTTCCCAAAATAAATAGCCACTGCAATGCGTGGCAGGTATGGACTCTTCATTCTCCTATTTACTCTCACCCCCCTGAAACTGCCTTCTCCCCATTTTCGCTCCTGCCGGCAGAGGCTTCAATGTCACCGCCAACACTGGTCGCTTTTTACTGACAATAGGCGTTCTAATGCTAGCGCATTAAAAGCATTATGCTACGGATAGGCTGGCTTCATACGCTATAATCACATGTTCGCAACGTGCCGAATTTAATCCGTCGCGCCTGTGATGCACGCCCCTGGCGAGCTCGGGAGTGCCCGCAAGCCTTAGGCACTAATGAGTAGAGCAGGGCGGGCATGCTCATTAGGGCAGGGCCTTCATCGTTATATTCGGGAGGTGCACGAAGCACTGGGACTGCTATGGTTTCGTTCCTGTATGGCACAGTGGTGTGAAGAGGGTTGAGGTCGCGTGGTAAAGCGTGTGCTGTAGAAGACTTCGCTTCGGTGCGGATACACGTGCTTAATCCCTGGACAGAGCTCCGGCGCCGATGACCTCGGTTATGCCATAATTAAGTCGTCGCGCGAGAAGCCGCGACGGTCATTTGCCGTTGAACATTGAAGGACTACGCTAACCTATTCTTGTCGTTAGCTTGAGGTCGTTTTAATGACAAATCATTCCAAGTCCCATTACTAGAAAAGCCGGCGACATGTGTATGTCCACCCGCATTTTTTACGTATGTTTTTGGGATTGTATTTAGTGTTCCCTCTGTCCCTGACTTTTCGTTTTTGCAGAACACCCCCACGTCTACTTGCACCCCCCAGTGGGCGATCTCCATGGGGTACATTCGTACCAAAATCGTGAGCAACCTTTTGTACTACACAGTGCTGAGTGGTGTCTAACGATTACTCGTTGCCTACATCCCAGCAAACCAAAAACCTCTCAGAGACGTCTAGTTAGACGTCTCTGAGAGGTTTTTGGTTTCCTGGGATGTGCTAGTCAAGCTGGAGGCTAGCTTCCGACAATAATTCAAACCGAGGACAAGTGCGCCTTCAATTGTATGCCTTCCTTGACTCCTTAACTCTTCCCTTAAGGCGCGATTCAGTTGTCCGCTGAGAGGTGAGACAATTGTGACGCCACTTCCTTTCCTCAAAAGCCTGTTTTCGTATCAAAATCTTCACGCAACCATTCGTCGTACACTTAATCCTTAAGGAGCCATGCGATTTCTCGCTGCATATAGGATACGTCTCTTGATGAGACTGGAGGCTAGCTCACGACAGGCATTTAGACAATGAGTTATAGTTTTTCAGGCAGATCTTTGTGGATTCAGCGCTTGTAGATTCAGCTTTCGGAGGCGATTCTTCTTTCAATTCTCAGTGCGCAACCAGCGTCTATATCCGACGCTCAGTGTGACACATTAATGCTCTCTCCTTCACAGCACGTAATGTGTGTGAAGTGCCCTCTGAATTTTTCTTTTTTGCTTCCAGACTTCCCGCAACTCTTCCTATAATATTAAGCCTCAATTTCGCGGTTGGGGCGGTGCACCTACTCTTCTTTTCTAAGGAAAGCTTCATTTGGTCCTCCTCTAGGCGTGGTGGTGGTGGTGGTGAAAAACGTTTTAATACTCAGAGAGAGTTTGGAAAGCCGAAGACCACGCTATATGGTCGCTATCCTTAACCCGGACACCGCACGACTAGGCCCCGTCTGGCGCCCGCTTTACTAGAGCGCTTTCGGACTCCAGTGCAGAGCAGTTGAGGAGGGAAGTCTCCCATGCCTCTCGGGTGGGGGTGGGGGAAGGGGGAATGTGAGTATTCTGATTACATGCTGCGTGGCTTAGCGGTTAAGGCCTCCGGCTGCTGACTTCGAGGTGTGACGCTGTAGGGTAGCCGGGGGGCGTTATAGGCCCGCGGTCACATTGCTTTAAGGCCTGAGACATGTCTATCGTTGGGGAGGTCCAGGTTCACAACCGATTTATCCAAGTTAGTAGGAGCATCATTTACACCTTACTTTAATAGGTATATACTCTACTGCATAACTAAGGTATGAAGCAAACAGCCACAACTGTTTGAATACTTTTCGCGCATTACGTACCTAGCCTAGTATCAGTACCGATAAAAACGCCGCTAGTGGCTAACTGCCTTGTTTATTTTCCAACAAATAATTAAAGAGCAGACAAATCCTCCTAAAATCTGCCGCATTTAATTAACTAATATCAAAGTAAACAAGGGGTTGGAATCACTGCTCCTGTTATTAGCTGCCATCCCGTTGCGTGGATTACACTGGTGATTATCTCTGTCTTTCCGTGCTTAGAGTCAGTGGACAACAACCCCTTCTATAAACATCCCTCAACTTTACCTTCTCGCATCGCTCTCAGCTTATTTAGGTAAAGTCTGTTGTTTCTTTGCATCCACCCTGTTACATGAACAGCCCCACATTTATTTGCTCTCCATACTACGCACCGACCCAACCCTATTTGTTCTCCAGGTTTCAAATAGTTCACCAAGAACTCTCTTTCCTGCACTAAATTTCACAAATCTCTTTAGGTCGCAGCGGGGCGACTATGCTTCTTCGCTTTTGATGGCCACTTCCGCTGTCAGTGTTCTTTTTTCCGTCTTTTTCGCTTACCTCGAAAATTAGATACAAGAGGAGAGCTCGGGCAGCGTAGAATTGTTTTTTTTTTCGGAAGTATACACACGCCTATGTTTCTGACATAAAAAGTTTCTGCAAGACATATTTCACTATATTCATTATTTCCAAACCCCGAACGGTATTCCCTTGTTTCCATCGTCAGTCATTACTTGGCGTAGATGGCTTATAGCCTTTTTCCCCACCTGATTACTTGTCCTAACTGTTCCTCCGTTGGCAGGAAAAGAAAACGACGCTTTAGTTTTCTTCCTTTAACCTACAATTCTATCGTTTCATTGCTGTCTTTTTAGGTGTTCAGTCATGGACTGCGATTCATCTTAGTTTATTTTTCTTGGCTGCCTCTCCACAGTGTGGAGTTCTTGGCGCCCTCCAGAGATCTGACCGCCAAGTTGGACGATTTGTTCACCGTTGCAAGGTCGGCAGAGCCAAGGTTACAAAGCAAGATCCATTTTTTTCAGTTTTCAGTTCTAAGAAGCGGTGGTTGGAAAACTTCTCTCACTTTGTGGTTAAGTTAAATTTACAATTCCACAAAAAAAGAATGTCTCCTACTATCCTTTCGCCAACTTCTATACATCACGCCACCGGGATCACGGTGTTCGAAGCTGCTGTAAACCTCACGAAAAGCCCCCGTTAGATCAGGCCTAAAAAAGAAAGCTCAGCTTTGAGTTTAGAGATAAATGAGGAAATAAAATTCATCAGGAGCGGCTGTAGTACCCACTGCAAAACTTTGCTTTTATATTTACTACTAATACCTAATGTTCCTTTTACAACATTGGCAATCGAAAGGAATGGGATGCATCCAATACGTTGTCCAATGTAGCAGTTTACAACACAATGACCTCTTCGAAAGTGCGAGTGTACAGCTCTTTTTAAAGGGTCGTGATAGGACCAAAAAGCAGCAATGAAGCTCTCAGTGGGAGAGTTTCAATTAATGTGGTAATGTGAAGGCCCATTTCAGAACCTACCATTTTTTCTCGTCACCGCTATATTAACGGCACACAAACCGCATCTGCTCAACCATCCGAGAAGTAATGATCGCACTGTCATCATCGTCATCATCATCAGCTTGACTACGCCCACTGCAGGGTAAAGGCCTCTCCCATGTCTCTCCAATTAACCCTGTCCTTCGCCAGCCGCGGCCACTATACTCCCGCAAATTTCTTTATCTCATCCGCCCACCTAATTTTCTGCCGCCCCCTGCTACGTTTGCCTTCTCTTGGAATCCCCTCCGTTACCCTTAAGGACTAGAGGTTATTTGCCTTCGCATTACATGCCCTGCCCAAGCCCACTTCTTCCTCTTGATTTCAACTAGGATATCATTAACGCGCGTTTGTTCTCTCACCCACTCCGCCCGCTTCCGATCTCTTAACGTTACACCTATCATTTTTCTTTCCATAGCTCGCTGCATTGTCCTTAACTTAAGCTGAACCCTCTTTGTTTGTTGTTGTTTGTTAGCACTGTAATGAAGGACTACATAGGCAAACCTCTGTTTAACTTTTTGAATAGATTTCGCTTGGGTCTCTTGTCTGTCTGGACCACCCGCTACATTGGCAAACTATTACTCGCATTTTGTTCAGCGTGGTCGTTAGGCTGAAAGGTAAGTGCGACGCCACTGAGCGCTTCGTCTGGCTCTTATTTGGTGAGCGCATACTGAGAGCATATAACTAGCGTGAGGCTGGCTAACTTTTCATACGCTTCGCCAGACATCTTTTCCAAGCCCATAGTGTTATGTCTTCACTATCTGAAGGCATGAAACGACATCGTCATGTTCTTTTCATTAAAAAGTATTGTTAGAACTCACACCACACTGTTATGCCACTCTGTCATAGCGTTGATAAGAACACACTCGTAGCATGTACAATATATGTCTCTCTCAAATTAATACAGTAGATTCGGGACAGTTTTTTCATGCCATAACTTATTTGTAATAAATACTAATGGATATAATTAGTAACCTATCACATATACGTGCTAGCAAACATTTGCTGCCTAGAAACGCTCGACGCGCAGTTAGAGTCCCGTCGCACGCTGCACTAAAATCTTCTTGCTCATTCCCTCCCTAAATGCCTTTCCTTAAAAGGTAGTGTGAAAAGAAGACATCGTCTTTCGCGATACGCGTGTCATCGAAGAGTGCATGTAATCGAACAACACGTTCACACATTGCTTTTTCTTTCAAATACGCTTTATTTCTTTTCTCTACTTTGGCTACGGTCTCCCGGAAACTTTTATGTATCTGATTTATTCAGAGAAGACTACAAATCTCTAAAGGTATTAAAAAATAAGAAACAGTGAAGGAACGCACTCTGATAAGTTCTTGAAGACGTCGGTTTATTAACCTTGTTGGAGAGAGATCGAGACATACAAGCGGGTCTATTGACATTCTCTCGATTTCAAAATATCTTGTCCGTGCATCGCGGCGAGGCGAGTGACTTCCAGCGTCAGCGTCTTATCACAGATTTAAGCTTGTAAACAATATCTCAAGTACTGGCATATTTGGATCGCAATACAGACGGTATCGAATTACTTTTGCTACGAGCTCATTATGCTGATGAATGGTACGTGCCCGTTTGCAAAGATGCCGACTCAGCACGGCTCTGAAAAGTGAGAAATGCCAAGCAATAGCGAAATTTTACCGCTTATGATGGTCTCTGTTTGAAATTAGAAACTTGAAGTTTGAAGTTAAACGAGGAGAGAGTCACAACCGCAGCGCAAATGCGACCGGTTCCAGTGTCCTGTCATGTCCATGCTCTGAATGGGGTGCTTGTTTTTAAAAGAAAATTTAGGAAACATAAGCCCTTCATGAAAGAGGGGCGCGTAGGAAAAGCGAAGCGCTTCAAGACATTTGTCATCATTTTATACCCTGTCATCCCTCCTGTGAAGGGTTGGGGGACGGTGGGTAGCAAGGGTTGACAGAAATGCATGTTGAAGCGGAAAGGTCCCTGGCCGTTCCACGCAAATACACCACCAACGACCACCTGCTCTTTTCGCTCCTCTTACTATTTTCACGATGAGCGGTTCTGAATTCGTGCTTTAATCGTAGGACCCCATCATCACACAAAATTTCAAAACAGATGACAACCTTTCCTTTTTTGGAAGTATGATCTTGCGCCTAAAATCAAAATGCGGATTAGTTATTTTAGCAAATAACCCCCTCCTTACTTAGCTTTCTCACTTATATTATGTCAGCCTTGTTGTGCAATCCCCCTGCAGAAACCGCATCAACGTATCTGCTACAAGTTTAATAACAAAAACATATAAGCGTTAAAAAAATTACGCGGCATACCGGAACGACTTCTAGCCTCTCTGAACGCAATGCGAGCGGCACCTTCTTAAATGGCAACTGCATAGGTTTTAGAAATCGTCCAGCTTAAAGAGATCGAATCTTTGAAACTGGCAGGTAAAGCTTGTGAAGTCCTTTCGGGTTAGCATTTGAAATGATGGCGGGTTCGCCGATTGAATTCTAGACGGCCATCAAGCTTGTCCGCAGCGCAAAGCATAAAGCGGGGACGCATCATGACGTCATCGAAGGTATCAGTACATATACAACGCATAAACCTTTGCTTTCAAGAAAAAAAAACCACGCCATCGAAGGCAAAGACCTACGAGCGCTGTTTTGCAGCATCCAAATGGGCACTGAGTAGTGGTAATTTGAAACCTTACCTTCCTTCACGTCCCACAGATCTTCTCCGCACTATTTTGGTGCTGAGTTGAAGATGAAGATTGAATCGTTCATTGCGTCTCTATCTATTTTAATACCGTGAAGCCTATACATATTTGATTCCTTGAATAGCGCCGAATTCTCAAAATGAGTGCACTTGCCCATTAAGGAAACAAATGGTGTCCAATGTGAGAAAGTAAGCTAAAATAATTATAGGGCTTGTTCATGAAGGCATGGCCATCAGAAAAATGCAAAGGCTGACAGATCTGATTCATACTGCGCTGTGGGGAAAATGAGATAATTGAAAATCGAAAGATGCGTTATTGTATGATGGTTGTCAAGAGCCCTAAACAATTCTGCTGGATTTTGTCATGCAACTGTTCAGTTGAAAGGCTGATTTTTCTCGCGCTCACTAAGAAAAAAAAAGCAATACCGAGCCCAGAAAGACGACGTCTAATCCAGCCGACTGTCAAGGCCTGCTGTTCCCTTGAAAAACGATAATGACCACATCCGGTACAGTGTTTATATAAAGCGCGGCTATCGCCGCAGCAGTTACAGACAGTTCTTCGTCAGCTGCGGCAATGGCTTGTTGCACTAGACAGTGGAACTAAGAAAGCCTCTGAGTCAATTTTTTCATTCATGCAACATTTCCCCAAACGGCAGCTTTGTGTCACTAGCATGCTCAATTTCTTACTGCCCCTTCGCAGCGACAGATTTCTGAAGTTGTTGAACTTCACGCAGTATATACTGAGAAGGAAGGTGTGCGACTGAAGGTTGTGTAGTGCTTTTATAAAGAAGCAATACCACGTTTGTTTGTTTTCTATTTCCGTTTTCCTCACGGTATCCCCCGCCAGGAATGGCGGGCCCTGCGTTTTTGTTTACTGTTTGCACGGCAGTCGTAGTAAGCATTCTGTGAGCTCTGGCAGATGTTGCAGTGCGGTCGTTGTTTCTTTCATTCTGCGCACCAGCCATGTTTGTACTCTTGGTATACTTTATATAATGTCAAATTTTGTTTTCTTCAGCACGTTCTGCATGTCCTGTGTCCACCAGCGCACGGATGATGCAATCAACAACGGCATCCGGCACAAAGTTACCTACGCTTAGGAGAAGAGATGAAACGCAACCGCACGCTTCACTTTCCGAGTAAATAATGTAGAAAATGACGCAACGTAGGTTGGTTGCAGGCTGCAAGATACGTACACATGTGGAAAAAATGAAAACCCACAATTCTGAGTATCTCATTTTTGCAATACAATAGGATAAATTTTTGAAGGTTACTCTACAAAACTTTGCCAAGTGTGACATAACTAGCTCCCCCGAATCGTGTTCCTTTTCGTATTCAATATTGTCTGCCTGTCAAGAAGGTGGCTTTTCACTTGCGTCCCCCCCCCTCTTCCCCCCGAAAAAAAGAACATGGAAATGGAGCATTAGGATAAATTCTATTAAACTGTGGTGCCCCTCACAATGCAAGGGTGCGCGCTTTAGAACCACTAAACATTCTTGGTAGCGATGTCTTGCTGTGCTTATGCTGCCGTTGTTTTTAAGCATGCAACTAGCAAAGCGATAGGCTCTAATGATTCAAAATTAAAAACAAATAACCGCTAGACCGCAGTGAAAAGTGTGCCTTGGAATAAAATTGCCAGCTTATTGCATTACTAGTTACCCAGTGCCATGTTGCAAGATTTTCCTGCACACTTTATATACTTCGCGGAGCTGGTTTCTGCCTCATAAAAGCACTTTCCTCGTTCACCTTGCCTTTTTTCTTTCTTCGTTCCTTACGTTAACGAAGACGGCAAGTTCGTGCTTTCATTAACCGCGAAGCCATCGCCTGCGTTAACGAGTCAACTTGGAAACCCAGAAACAGGCAAAGAATTATGGCCATCTCCAATCTGGTGCCCCGTATATTTTCTGTACCCCCTGCTCTTTGTGTTATTCTATATTGTATATCCTTTTTATTTTTCTATTTCGATTACAGTTTCTGCATAAACATGGGAGGAACATTATCAAAAAATAAGAGAGAATACTTCCGTCTGGACGGAAAACTTTTTTTTAGTCCAGCAGTAAAACATTTATAGGCAGAAATGCTGCACCACGAGTTTTGCACGGAGCGCCCTAATCTTGGCGCCACAAATTTTGTTTCACCATCAAGAAGCCAAGCATAAATTTGCAGATTTGCTTCGACCTTTGTTAACTGAAATGGGTGTTTGTTTCTTCAAAAGACCAGTGTATGCAAAGGCTCGAAAGTAGCTTCCGCCATGGGTGACATAAGTGCACTCATGCATTGAAAAGTTTCTGAGTGGACTTTCAAAAAAGCATTTCAGGTATGTCGATAATTATCTTGTGTTTGTGGATAGACATGAATCTGCAAGGCGGGTGGTGGACGTTATCAAGATTTTTAAAGAATATAGGTGCGGACTTGAGTTTACCTATGAAACGCCGACAGTTTCTTACAATGCTTACAGTTTCTTGACATGAAGCTTTCTTTTATGCAGGATCATGTGTGCTGGATGTATTCTCAGAGGTCAGTGAAACCTGTAAAATTTAAAGTCGAGTAATTCAAAAATTGTGAACTGTGGCAGTGTTGGCGCCTGCTTAGGATCCTCTTTGTTCAGGTCGTCGCACCGTCATTCAATGAAAGGTACCTTTGTGAGCAAGAGAGCAGAGCAAGAATGACTGGATTTGCAGAGGATATGTAGTTTTGTGCATTTTATTTGCGCCCCTATTTTTACCATGAACAGCTTCCAACTATCCCAACTTTCCAATCTCTTTTCGGGCCCACAAAAAGTGCGCAGTATTTTTGCGAAGGTTTCCGCGTGCTCCAGTAGCCGCGTGTGTAATAAAATGAAGTGATGCACCGTGAACCAGGTGAGCTGCCATGTCAGATGCGGAAAAGGTGCGGTGTATCGCATTTCCTTCGTTGTGGCCGGACCTACATCGTTCCAAATGGCCGTTGCTTTAATGTACGTCGGCAAGAGCACTGCATGAAAAAGCCGCCTTTTTCCAATCCTGCTAAGCGCTGTTCGAAACGTAGTGGCTGCAAGCCTTTGCTTGATAAAACCACAATCGTGTTTCGGCATCCAAATCAACTAACTAGAGAAGTTACAGAGGCCTATCATATCTTTAAGAATCAGTGCACGTATGTTCCTGACCCAATAGTGGTCCTGCATGAAAAGAAGTTTTCTTATCTTGACGCGCCTGCGTGACTCACCTTGATGAGCCTGCGTGATGGCCTTTGTTTCTGATTGTAGTTTTTTTATCTTTCTCCCTTTCTCTGCGTTTCTTGAATAATTGCGCAGTTGCGAGTAAGCGCTTGTGTTCATTCGTCTTCCTTGTCCGTTGTTTGGTTTGGTTTATGGGGTTTAACGTCCCAAAGCGACTGAGGCTATGAGAGACGCCGTAGTGAAGGGCTCCGGAAATTTCGACCACCTGGGGTTCTTTAACGTGCACTGACATCGCACAGTACACGGGCCTCTAGAATTTCTCCTCCAAAGAAATTCTAGCCGCCGCGGCCGGGATCGAACCCGCGTCTTTTGGGTCAGCAGCCGAGCACCATAACCGCTGAGCCACCGCGGCGGCGTCCTTGTCCGTTGTCCTCAGTGCGCTATTTTTTCCATGATGCTATACCAACTAGCTCACATGCCGATTCTACTTTATTTGGAGATTACATTAGGATTCTTCGAAAGGCTGAAAAAAGTGTTTGAACATCCGTTGCACAGTCCCTTTTTTCCTGACAACAACTATTGCACAAATATATACAGTCAATCACGAAAACCTTTCACGTACTGATGGGTACTAGCAGCTCTAAAGCGTAGTGGTCCCTCACCAAAGCGAGACAAAATGGCTTCGACGAAAGAAGCGACTGTGAGCTAAGGAGCTCTGCACACCGCCAATTTACTCACCGTACGGCCACGGCCTAGGCTCAGTGCTGCGTTTCTGTAGGAGTGTTGTCGATGCCAAAACGCACTGCTCTAATGCAGTGTTTCTGCCGCAACCTTATCCATGCCAGCGCATACAGCGCATATCGCTCTGTCACCGCCATAGAGCTCATAGCGCAATTATTAGTTTGATAGCACTATTAGTTCAAAAGCACGATGTTCAATGCACAGAGCGCGATTTTGTTGCAGTTTAACTCGAGGCGTGTTTGGCTGCAGCGTTAGCCTAGCGCTATCGCGCAGTGGCTAGCGAAGCAGATCCGGTCGCACCACGAGGATTGGAATCCCAGCCCCGGACATGTATTTGCTTGATTTTTATGTATTTATTTCACTTGGCACAAACCAACAAAGCATCGAAAGATCTTCGCAAACACTCAAACACCGCAAGATCTTGCTCAGGGTTTACCCTTCTCAATAGTGATTTCGCATTAATAAAGCACCTCTCACCGTGACCGAGTGGCCATGGTGTTCCAACTATCTCACTGCAGCCCGTTCGATCTTTGGCGCGGTGACTGAATTTTCAGGGAGGCTAAATGGACGAACGCCCGAGGATATAGGAATCAATGCCTTTAAAGAATTTCAGATGGTCTAATTTTTGCAGGAGTTCTTCAATGCGCCTTGCTTCAAAGTCCTAACTGTGACTGCCCCACGTAGGAACAAACAAATCAATCGCGCTCTCAGGTACGTGGCGGTGTTGTTCACCTGCAAAAAACACGGCGCTTTCGCACAATATTTCGGGCTTAAGAATGCTGAAATAAAAGTCTTTTTTTCTGGACCCTTACCTAAGCTTGTTCCCCTCTCTTATTTCTTGTTAATCAGGTGCCTGTGGTAAGGATTTTCTTTGTATCTAATGTTGTGTTTCGATCGTTTTCTGAAGCTTTGACCATTTCTTTATGTCAAACGTGGTTATGCTTCGGGAACTAATAGATTATTAGGAATGTCCGCTGGTAAAGCCCGCAATTTGAGGACGTGCGCACACGGAGCACGCTATTCCATTGTAATTGCAATCAAAACTTTAGAAATCCTACCAGCCTGCTCATACCTCTGGTGTCTGCTCCAAACACAACAGAAGGTGTGAAATCGCTTACAGCGCAATTATTGCTACGTTTAATTTTCCGCACCTGCGCATGTATGGGCGGGCATGCCAATTAGATGTCTTATTTAGAAATGGCTGCAAGGGTGCCTGAAAATAAACTGCAAGACTGGTTGTATCTGAGCTGGTGGATACATAGCCTGAAAATTTCATCGAAGAAAAGGCTCAAAGACTGAAAATAAGACTCGCTGAAACAAATTGGAGGGGAACTTAAGCTCCGCATTAAGGGTGTACGCGATAGCTGATTGGTTAATGCCCGTATATGCAGAATTAGGTAGTATCTACTTAAGATTCATAAATCCATGAGAGCCCTCATACCACACCTGGCGCTGTGCTGCAGCGGTTAAGCGATGCAGCACTGGTGACAAGGTCATGTGACATAGCTGGCCCAATTACCTCCTAGGGTGTTCTCTGGAGATTTTTCGGCGATTTTCCACTCTCGTTCAACGACGCCGACGGCGTATTTTTTGAGACACGAGCTCGCTAATTAAGGCTTTCGCGTTAATATTAAATTCATACTCAACTTATAGCGTAGAGGAAAGCTTTCTTGACAAGTGAGCATGGCTGGTTTATAAAGTATGAGATATCCGGCCCTTTTATCACTTAATGGCAAGACCTTCACCTCAAAAATTTTTCTATGCCGTCATACATTTTGTCCAGTTTGCATAAATCATTTTTATCCTGTGTGTGTGAAACATAGAGTGCCAGCAAGAGTACTGTAGAGAGCGCAGAATTTTAGCTGTTAATAAAACCTTCTTCATTCAGGAAGTGTCCGTGTTTTTATGTTCACAATGCCCCTACGTTAGATGAAGTGAGAAATACAGCCCTTGAAATTTGTAGAGTCCACAGAAAGTAGACGAGGTGAAGCAAATCCCAAATGGAAATGCAGTAGTAGTAGAAAGGTCATTTCAAGCGTCATAAGTGCTTGGTAGTTTGCGATTAACAAAATATGAAACAAAAACTAGAAGACGCTTGTGCACTCTTACAATTGCAGATAGTGCGCTTGATATCAAAAGGAAAGGTCACAATTCCATTCAAATTTACGAATGAATAGAAAGAATAACCCTTAGAGTGAATAATGTAAGGAAGTTTATAAAAATTGGCGTCTTCTACACACTGAATACTAGCTGTGCCGTGTACGTCAGGCTGCCGCTGTAAGGCCCGTGTGTGACGCTTCAGCCTCCCTCCTACCAACAACTCTCCATGACACTCCAATAACACTCATATCAGTAAATGATAGGAGTGTCTCCCGCGGCAGTAAGCATAGAAAAAGTATTTATGCGTTACAAAGGCAATGAAGTAGTTTTAAACGCAATGATTTAAATAAATTGTTCTGGCGCTGATCGGCCAAAGCGCGAAAAGGCAAATGACCTGGTGGCCACGACGTGCTGAAAAAGGCTACATTATCCAAAAAATTCACTCCATAGATGCTAAGAGTACGACAAGGCCGAAATAGAGGAGAAAACAGCAGAAGGAGAAAGAAGAAGGCTGTGACGGCGTTACCAATTAAAAGAAAGGCCATCACAGCGCTAACAACCTTTTAATTTCGAAACTCGTTTCAGCCACCTGGAACGATGTGCAAACACATCTCGATTATAGAAAAAGATTGATGACCTTGCCAGCGAGCAGAGGTTTGACAAGCAAGCTAACATTTGGAGGAATTCGTTCGGACGTTCCCGAATTCGTATGCACTCTGTACGGGCCATATTTAATGCACCAGCGAATATGACTCAAAGCGGACTTTGTACCGGTCAAGAACCTCTCCTTGGCTGTTCTTAAAGCATCTGGAAGCGGAGTTCCCTGCGCTGCTGCTTTTTCATCATCTGCAGTGTTAGAAAATTCAGTTTTCCTAAAAGATTGCATTTAGTTAGCGTTGCGAAAGCTATTGGGAAAACTAACAGAAAGGGCTGGAATGGTGGGCAGTGCACTGGCTTTTCAAATAAAGAGAATGAATTAGAAATCGCAACACATTTTTGACATTTCGCAATCACAGCATACCCCTTTACCTCAAGCTTCTGCATTTCGCAATACTTTGCTTTCCATTTCCAAGCACACTTCTTTCCAACATTCTCATCTGAAGCTGTACCAAGAAAATAATATTTGTGCTGAACTAGTATAAAAAAACCTGGGGTATGAATGTAGTCTAAGCCATTGACACTGTGCCTGCTTTAAGTAACTTGGCTCTTTTTGAGGACTTTATAGAAATAAATAAAGCCATTCTAAACACTTAGTCTGTTTATCGCAATAAGTTGCAAACTATGTAATAAATACCATTTAAGCTGAACCATAACTTTGTTTTTGTTTATGGGGTTTTAACTTGCCAAAGCGACTCGGGCTTGAGGGACGCCGTAATGAACGTCTCCGGAAATTTCGACCACCTGGGGTTCTTTAACGTGCACTGACGTCCTACAAAACATGGACCTCTATAATTTCGCCTCCATGGAAATTCGACCGCCGCGGCTGGGATCGAACACGCGTCTTTCGGGTCAGCAGCCGAGCGCCATAACCACTGAGCCTCTCCGGGAGCCCGGTTCCCAAAAACATATGCACACTTTATCAAAGCGTCACATAGTTTTATGTCTTTTAATTCCTTTCCATTTCTTTTCCAGACCAAGTATTATATTTCAACAACTCTGGTTCCCCGCAGGTATTTGTGGAAGTACAGTTTAACCCGAATGTGCGACCACATTTCGCGGGATAACTACCCTGTCACCTTCCAGGCTTATGTCTTGGGTGCCAAGGCAGAACAACACCGATAGGTAGCAAGAACAAAGCCTAACTGCCGTGGTGGTGATGATGATGATGTCCTCAGGCTTAATGGCACATACCCACGGCGGGTGGTGGTGGTGGTGGTGGTGGTGAAAAGCATTTATTACAAGTAACACACAGAGAGGTAGTTTGGGAGGTGGCCCCTAGTGCGCCACCCCCCTGACAATACTATGTGGGGTCCCTATTCGGGGACCCCATTTGACAGCGGGGGATTGGCCAGAGTGCATAGAGGATACAAACGCACTCTTGTACAAGGAGTGCCATCACGCTCCACGGCCCGGCAGTCTTAAATTCTCCTGTTCTAGGAGCGGCCGCGCAAGGGCGCGATAATTCCGCAGCCAAAGACGGCTGCTCAGCACGCAGGGTAACGGGAAGTCGAAGACGGCGGACGGTGCGCTGTCGAAGTCCGGCTGCACTGAGATGCATTCAATGTGGGTCTCCAGGTACACCGGCTTGAGGTGATCCAAACTGACGACGTCTTCATGGGCATTCTGCTGTAGGGTGTAGGGTGTCAGTTTTTGCGGTGCGGCAAGTGATTCGGAGTGGTCCATCATAGACCGACGTTTGTGGCGACGGGAAACCGTCGCACTGAAGGAAAACATGCGTGGAGGTGACGAGATCCGGGTTGATGCGGCGAGAAGGGCGACGATAAACGCATCCGAGGTCTTAAACGCCGGTCCTCTGACGAGAAAAAGTCTCCAGGGAGACGCAGGGAAGTACCGTGATGAAGCTCTGCTGCAAAGCACTGGTGGCCAGCTCTGTGGAAGGGACTTATCTAAAGAAACACAATGGGGAAGGCGTGAACCCTACTGTTGCAGTTGTCTCGGGTAGCTAGAGCGGCTCTCACCCTAAGTATTTTGTTATACTAGCTTTCGTTTGAGGTTTTAGTACAAGGTGAAAGGGGAAATACTAATAGGGTTACAGTTTGTCTCCTCACGAAGAAACGTTAAATGAATACAAGAACAAAATTCTTCCCATGCTCTTTTCCCTCCATTTGCATTCCGCACCCTTTCTCCAGCAAAAATACAAAGCCGTAGTTGACAACTTTTAATGAAGATATATTGGCTTGTCTGTCGCAGGCGAAGACCTCACTGAATGGAGGATGTTAGAAAAATTATTTCAGCGTCAGCTGAATAGTCATCAATTCTCTCTCATTTCCTCTTTATCCCTCATTCTGAGCGCACATATATAGGGACCCGCGTTGACGGTTAGGCCATTGCTGCTACACTGCAAGCCTTCACTCATTAGGAACACGAAGGCGGAATTGCTAGTCACGAGTGAGGCTGATTGCAGGCGCTGTTCTCTTCTTCTTCGAGTGCCTATTCTCGTCGAGCGTGATGCAGTAGTCGGCGGCACTGCTCCATTTCGCAGTCCATTTTGCTACGTCAGTGTAAGGCGCGTCTCATTAATCTCAGCGTAAATTGGGGCCAGCATCTCTCATTCCGATTACCGATATCAGAAAAGGTCTTCTTTCCGCTTTAACGCTCAGGAAAGCTATGCGCGTGCGGAGATTCCAGCGATGTTGTCAGCCATGCACTACTTCTCATTTGTCTGAAAGGAGCAATCGACTTCATGTGTGGCCAGAAACAAGAAACTCTTCCATGAATGGCATTAGCACGAATCATTGTTCAATGCGGACTTCATTTTATACGTGCTTCCGTTGTTCAACCCGAAATTTTTACTTCAACTTGGAGAACTGTTGGCTCTAATGGTGTGGTTTAAATTTCATTTTAACCTAAGAAAAAGAGACGTAGCATGGCTGGTTTTGTAAGATGGACGTGAACCAAGAATATATATTACGAAAACAAGAGCACAGAAAAAAAATGATCGACACAAGAAGTGGTACGCAAGAGGCTCTATAAAGATAGCTTAGACCCACTTTCGTAGATAGTCAGGAGCTTCCTTTGACAAGGAGAGCCTGTTTACAAGTATTGTGCTGCACTTGAAAGCACTAAAAGTCGCCGGATAGTCCATCTTAAGTGCTCAATGAGAAAAATAGGCGTTGAAAGGACACCTCGCTTAGGATGTAAATAAGGAAACTGTGTATGGACTCACAGGAGGTATAAAAATGTGCTGTGTGCTTTATGTTCCTTAGCCCCACCCCCCTTCTCATCCCCTGTGGCCTTAAGTCCTTGGCCCAATAAAGGTATTTGAATTTTTTTTAACGCTGTGCCTAGACTAATCTGTTTTGTGCTGCAGCTGCCCTCCTCATCATGGCGTGGTGGTGTCGCCAGGGGTTCATTACTTCATATGCACCCCACTCGCCTTTCGTGGAGCCCCTGAAATTTTTCGCAGAGTAGCGCTTTCAATTGATAAAAGCCGAATCAAGTGAACCAACTTGTCTGGGAATATGCTTTGAAACATTTCCAATTTCACAATTCTCAAAATATTGGCCCTTATTCTATCGTAGGTAGAAAGCATGGAGCTTGATTTTAGCGATTTGCACGGCTGTTCTTTCGCAACTCATTCGTGAGATATTCTTTATTTATTTATTCAAGTTACCCCTAAAGGCCCTCCAGGAGAGGGTATTACATAGCAGGTGGGGGGGGGGGGGGGGGGGGTACAGTCATAAGTAATCGCGATACATTTTAACAAGTAGGTGAAAAAAAAAACGTTAATTAAAACATAAGGCATCACACAAAGAAAAATTGAACACTAACAAAAACAGCAAACATTTACACATTTCCGTCACAGCGAAGAAGCTCTTGGAATTTCTTATTGTCAGTTTCTGTGGCGATGACTGATGGCAAACTATTCCATTCAGTGATAGTACGGGGAATAAATGAATTGGCATAAGACGATGAATGACAGTTTACGCGTTTAACTTTGAAAGAATGATCACGGCGTGGAAAGAGAGCACCAGGTGACTGAAACAATTCGACGTTGTTTTCAATGTTTTTATGCTATTAATAATTCATTTATAGTACTGTGAAGCTGCCCCCACCGAACATTATTCTACCAATGCTCACAACCTCTCTCTAACTATATCGGAGCCTTTTAATCTTTATTTCCGCTTTGTTCCTTCCTTATACTTCCACCCTCATACTAGAGTGTTGGTAGTGGAGGCTGCTAAAAGTGCAGTAGGGATTGATAAGTGTTGAAGTAGAATTTAAGATGAATTTCTGGTCACTGTCTGCACAACTCCCACCTTCAGTTTTCAGGAGTGGCTCTAAAAGTACGTGAACAGCGCTCGTTGTAGTTTGCATAAAAACCGGTGTTGCAGCACTTGTATCTTTAGAACTTTTGATAAAATAGCTTTGAGGAGGTCGTTTCGCAGAAACTCCGCCGTTGTTCTTGGCGCCCTACTTCACCGTAAGTAATAAGTCCTCTAAATATTCACAGAGAACCCGCTTGAAAAGGTACCCGAGTCACCTAGGTTACGCGACTTTGTGGCGTCCTCACAGCCTCACAGATTCAGAGCAAACTCAGCACTGTGGCGGATGGCACTTAATATACTGATGAGTTTATGGTCTAAGGGAGATTAAAGTCCCAAAAAGACTCAGGCTCTGAGGGACGCCGTAGTGCAGGGCTCCCGATATTTCGACAACTGACATCACGCAGTACGGGGGCCTCTAGAATACCACCTCCATCGAAATGTGACCACCGCGGCTGGGTAAATTAATGATTCTTCGCGAAAGGTAGCTGGGAAGAGCAACTTGGACCGCAAAAATCTCACCCGTGGCTCCACCTTCCATCGCAGGGCAGTTGAGCATCACTTACCCGCTGTACCACTGCTCAATGAGTGGTAAGAAGATTCCCAGGAATCTGTTAATGTTGAGTAGGGAATGACAAGTTTTTGACTAAAATAATTTTGTCGAACAACCTCACTGGTGCGTAACCATGAAAATACAGATTAAACTGGCAGAGATTTAACTTCGTTGTGCAGCACTTTAACGTAAACCTTGCCGCGGGATGACAGACCGTCACCGCCGCTTTCTGCAGTCTGCTTTCGATTTTTCCCTCATTGCTGCTGCAGCACCTTACCATTACATTATCGGAATGGATAGCATATTCAATGCCCCGACTCTGAGTCAGTTCTTCCGGTAAGCCTCTTAGTGCCAGGATATATAAAGCATCGGTGACAGCGCCGGACCTTGTAGGATGCCTCTTCGTTCCACGCTGATAGCTGTGTATCGTCGACTGCCATCGTTTATGACAGCCTCTCTGCACGAGACGAATTAATTGATGCAGTAATATGCCAATTCACCCTAATCGATTCCGCTCAGCTTCTCCAGGATGTCTTGCGGCGTCACATTGTCAAAAGGCGATTTTCTAACCAGCGCTAATATTTCCTTGGTTTGGCTGATGCTGGGACTTATCAACACGTCCTCTTCGATGTGAAGGATGATATCCAGCGCTAACCGATGCTCTCTAAACCCAAAGAAAGTATCTTGCAGTTCTCCTTGATTATTTGCCTCATTCGCATGCTGTGCTCTCTCAAAGAGTTTCTCCACACACTCCACACACGACATGAATGAGACTAGTTTCATTTGTTTTGCGCGGTTTTACGTTCCGAAGCGACTCAGCTATGCAGGACACCGTATTGAAGGGTTCCGGTTGTTTACACGAACTTAGACATCAGGAAACAATTTTTTAGCATTGTTCCTTTACAAGGAATTATAATTGGCCAATCATTCCTTTGGAAAGCGCGAAGCATCCTCATTTTTGAGCGCGTGTTTATGGCTCCCCTCTCACGTACCCCTTTCAAGCGTTGCCTTGTGCTTGTAGTGCCCGCGTTTGTTCTCTTTGCGTGTAAGAGCTTTTTGTGCGTTTAGTTTTCTTCTCACTTGCACTAGATGTACGTGTCAGTAGAAATTCTGCCGTCTTCGTTCTTATATTTCATCCCGGACCAGCCTCACCTGGCCCGCGTGACACCATTGAAAAGAAGAAAATTAAACTAAAAGCAAAGACTCTACATATACGATCGAATTTTGCGTCGTCATTGCTCGGGAACTGTTCTCTCCGCCCTGCAGCGCTCACCCGGCTAAGAATCTGGGATCCGCTTGCACGAAGCAAATAAGGCAGTCTAGTCTTACGCGCTCTCCAAACCATCTCCTGGTTTATAGGAAAGAAAATGCGCATAACTGGCTCCCTTTCACCCAGGACAGCTCAATCACACATTGAGATAGTAAAAGTGCTCACCTACTAAGTGAGACACTGATGAGTCTTTCCTTTGCTCTAAGCCAAAAGAAAGGCTGCACTGCGGCTAAAAATAGCCTAGGAACTAATCCATCTTATTTACTTCGTGCGAACGAAGGGACACTCACGACAGAGTATTTTTCATGTGCATTGCAACAGCAACCCCGGTGTACTGAACCCGCTACTTTTATTGAAACGGTACAAAGCTTTGTAATAACATGAGGCCAAAATAAGGCCCACAAAAACTTTCCCTGTGGAAGACCCGGTCTGCGCTTCTGTAGTAATCACTCCCAAAGTACATCTCGAGGGTTTGTCTCCTCTACATTTTCCCTGATCTAGCATCATATTGGATGAGGAACAATCACCCTCCCAAAAATAGAAAAATTGCAACTGATTTTTTCTAGTGCTGCATTAACGGTCAGGAGGGATGGAAAGTCTGCTCAGCGAATGTGTGAATCAGGGAATAATATCCGCCTGAGGCTATGAATGTATGCATTTCTGGGTAGCCCTCAAGGAGCGCACATTCAAAATTAATGTAAAGCATCTTTCTTGCTCGTTCTGGCTCTTTTGCGATTGATTTCTTGAGAGGATATCTCCAATACAACGGGTTTCTTTATAACGAAACCCCGAGGAAAGACGACATGAACTATAGAGAAGCCACATTTACATTGAATTTCATTGTTTTGGTGGAACTTATTTAACAGACGATGCTCAAACGAATAATGCTGAGCCAACGGCACGATTCCCACACATATTTTCGGAATTCCTTGCTAAGAATTTCTTAGATTTGTTTTTTTTTTGCAAAATGACAGCAGGAACTTTATCCCTTTTTCAGGTAAAAATCTACCCTTATGTATCAAAAAAAAAGTCCTAACCACAGAGAAGGTGTTTCTAGGTGCTCAAAGGTTTTGTCGCAAGGACCAACGTTTTTCGAATGTCCTTCACCATGAAATTATTTGATTTAGTCTGCCGCCGCACATTTTCTTTCAACAAAGCAAGTTGTTTGCGAGAAAAACATCCCGATTTTCTCGTTACCTTGTGCGTCGTTTCAGCTTATTGCAGCTGACAATGACTGTTCGTTGGAAGTAATAGTGCTGGTCACTATTTCAGTTTGTACAGTAAAGTACATACCTGTCAAGAGCGTTACAACGACCAATTTTGTTTTGCATTTCCAACTCGCGCTCTTGCCTGGTAAGTCCGAGTGTGATTTTTAGGCATTATAAGTTAACCAAGATCGATGGCAATGTGCGTGCATCATGAGGGTTTATTTGGAGCCGTAGACAAGCGTAAATGACGCAAGTGTACTCCCCAGTGCTCCGTACGTTCACTGTAGAAAGGTGTGTGGACGACCATGCATATTTAAGGAACGCCACTACAAGTGCACTTGAAAATAAAATGTATTTTCTGGAGCCAAGAGCTCTTCTACAGTACGAGCTGCACATATTCTGCAATACTGCGCCCATTTTTTTTGTATTTGAGACAACAGACAGCGCGGCAAGTGGAAACGAAGATATTAACTGTTCTGCTTATCAAATGATTTCCTTTCGGCAGAGCCGACACGAGGCGCGACCATAGCGTCGAGTTATCTTTTCACCCAACGATAAAACACAACATTTAGAACAACAACAGGCTTGAGATATTTGGCTAATGAGGCCACATCATGTGCGAAACGGGATAATACTGCACCATAAGTTACTCGCAAGCAGCCATCAAACTTCGCAAAACTATCCTTGCCAGTAGTACCTCTGCCAAATCCCCTAAACCTGGATTTTATCTGATTAACTTCAGAAAAGAACGAATGCACAACTCGTGCACAAAAAGCGGTGAGCCCTGTTTTTGTCTCTATATTTCAGTTTCGAGATTGCCCTTGCTTTCGGATCTTTCCAGCCGTCTAAAGAAAGAATTCAATTAGAGCGGGGTACCCTGCAATATAAAAAATTCTTCGACAAAGATTAAACTCTTTCAAGTCGGTGTTGCTACTGGTTTTGGAAGCTGACGAATTTTTATTTAAGCTTCAGCTGTTCTTTAGGCTTGTCGCATAAACTAAAAGCAAAACCTTATATTTATTCGATTTAGTGTGCCAAGGTGTCGTCGACGAGAGATACACTCGCAAACAGCAGCCAAAACACAAAGGCATTCTTTACTTTCAAACCATGGCTACTTCCGGGTTTGGAAGCTGAAGAATTTCAATCTTGGCTGCATCCGGCTTTATACGTACGTGTCGTAGAAACTGGACACGACACCTTCAAGTTATTGAGCGACGCCTTACACGGCGAGGGTCACAACCGCGACCTATAGACAGAACGACGGTTTCTTCCGTACAAAAATAAAAGGTCTCACACAACAAAAAAAAAAAATTGCAGCAGACGAGACGTACACGGACAAAAAAAAATAAACGGCCTCTAAACCTGATGGTTGTCTGCTCATAGGTACCTAACGAAATGGTGTCATCCCATGTCACACGTCTCGTGTGGTGCTTTTGAGTGCTTACCTCACTTTTCGCAGTGCATTTTGAGCTCATATATTCCGAAGTCCAGATTTCGGTAGCACCAGCAGTATAATATTCATTTTTTACTTGGTCGTCCTGGTGAAACGCGGTAACTGATAGACGTGCGACACCACTGGGACGCTGAGAAACCACGAATGCCGTGGAAACTCTATCCTTTCGATTTTCTATGATTACACCACACGTCGCCTAGCAAACCTCCGTAGTAGACAATCACCAATTCACCGCGTTTTACTGGGACCGTACAAACAGTCTTATTCTTCATGTTACGAGTGCTGTGATGTTCTCAGCTTGTTCAGCTTCTTGTCTAGAGCGTGCTGGTGCTTTTTCTCTTTTCGAGGTTTGCTTCTAAAGTTGATTCCCTTTTTGACTATTCTGGCGTTTCGTTTATTCGCTTTTCTTCACAAAGTTTCACAAGGTCTTCCATAAATCCTCGCAGGGTGTGAAAAACTACTGAAGCTCCGCGATTCTCCACTTGAAGCTTTCTCCCAGATGTTTTCACTTAAAGGCTCCTCTTTGCTTCTACTTTCGAGAAAATGAAAATTATGGTGCCTATTTGCTTTATTTGCAGCGCTATTTGCACTTTGCAGATTTCTAGCACCTTGTGTCTGTGTACATAATAAACCATTAGCCAGCGTGCGTTTAATTCCACTTAAAAAGCGATGTCTGACGTGTGATGGTGCAAATCTCAAAGCCATGAACTACTTTTTCGGGTGTGGTCAGGGCAAGTTTTTGGAAAGGACCCGGATTATATTTGGAGGTCGGCACCTTGTCGGACATGGTCAGTTATGGTTGAAGATCAATTTTGGTCTGAATCGCCCATGGTCAAATTTTGAAGGCATCCCGGGCCAAATTCCTAGCACTTGGCGTCGCAGTTTTTATGAAACGAACGATGGAAAGGCAAAATACACATAGTAGCCATAGACCAGAACATGAAATAAATTTGAGTGCCGCCATTTTTAGTCTCATGGCGCCATCTTTTGAATGCGAACTTTCGGGCTACCGGACGAGGTGATACGACACAGGGCGCACGCGGGAGCAACGGTGAAATTATACTATTGAACCGCTGCATGATGCCATAATTGAAGACTGGCCGGTGCAACCACTGGAGATGGGTTCTGCAGGCTCCTTGTCCACCATCGGGGCAAATGTCTCCGGTGAGTGCGATAACTTCTCATGCGTTTTGTGAAACCATGCTTTGTTAGAAGTCGTTAGAAACGATGAGGCAGGATTCAGTAATAGAGCGAGCATTGCTACAAACTGTTCATCTGCGTGCCTACCCTTTGTACGGTAACGCAGGACTACGTGTACTTATAGCAGGTCTGACATGGTTTTGTCAAGCCGCTATATGAAATCCTCCGATGCTGGCACTCATTGCGAGCCACGGACTACGAGCGTGCGCAGACGCGATATAAGGAAATCCGGGGTAAATCATAGTTCGTGGAACGCTTACGAAGCGTCACCCTTATATATCCCCGCTCGCCGAAATACATTGCCTTTATTGATATACCGCAAACCACCGCGCTATTTCGATGCGACCACATACATATCGATGCCGCTAGCGTGTAAACACAGTAAACCAACGCTGTAGCTTGGAGCTGTACTTGTACTTCTTGAGTGGCCGAGTAACAGAACTCGCACACTGCTCACTCGGTTGGGGCTGTGGTTACTATGACGGGGTAAAGGCCATTAATAACGTGAGTTCGAGCTTCCCGCGAGGCGAAGGCCCCAACCAGCCGTCTCCAAAAGCATATCCGGTGCACGCAACCTCCCCATTGAGGAGAGTGGCAGAGTGGCTCGCACCAAGGAAACAGGCTTCGAAGTCCGCCAAGGAGATGTTTATTCGCTCAGTCCTGAATGATCCGAAACAGATGTGTATGTTCTCATTACATGGTCACTGAATACTTGACCTATGGCAATGACCACGCAGTTAGGTCGGCTGTTTACAGCGCAGTACTTACTCGTGCTTCTGTACTTGCCTCATGTTTCGCTGTATGCACCACACCAATCCGTCTTTGGCGCTCGTCGGCCTTTTTAACGCCCGATCGGAAACGATGTAGGCTGAGCACTCGACAGCGACAGAGCTCTTGACACACTTAGCGCACATCCAAGTGCTCGATGAACCAGCGTATTCTTTTCGTCTAGCTGTTATCGTATGCGTAGACATCGCAGTGGTGTTCAGATGACTTCTTTTACATCCTGGAGGATGGCACGAGTAGGGCTAAGCATTCACAGAGGGTACAAACCTCGCTTCCAGTGCATGTTTCAAATGCATTTCGTAGCGTTTTGGGAACCCGACGGAAGAAGCCACCTGATGCCTAGGTTTTAGAGTGTGTGTGAACCGGTCCTGGTACGATAGTATCGTAATCTGGTCTATACGTAGGCTCAACACTGCCGTCACAGTTGCTACGGGAGCGAGCGATGCGCAAGCAATGAGAGCAGGCCACTTTTTTGCTTGGTTCTGACGATCGTATTGGGTCAGCACAATATTGTGGTATTTGCATGTTATGTTTTAGAGTTTACAAAGCAAAGAAATCATTACAGATATTCTCAGACAACAACACATTGCCCCGTCGATGAATTGCTAACAAAAGGAATAGAAAACCGCCATTGTTGTTAAGCATTGTGTACTACCAACCTTTTGTTTTCCGGCTGTTATAGTTGGACAAATTTTGTTCCTGTCCCTATCTGTCGAATAGTTGTTAGCTTACACATCATTCAATTAAAGTAATTCTTCTATATCTGCCGCTGTAGTGTCCCAACAGCTCTGGACCTATCCGAAAATTAATTCCAAAATGAGCCCCAGCATAGGTAACATGCTTTTCTTTTTGAAGTCCCGTACACAACGCGCGGGTTGTTCTGAATCAAGGTGAAAAAAGTTGAAAGCTCTCACTCGGCATGAAACGTCCCAAGAGCGTGCCAGCTGCTAAAACACTCTCTCGGTTCTACAGAAGCTATTCACTCACTATCTTTCCGATACCTTCAAGCAACCGGACAAAACAGAAAGGAATGTTTTTATGCAGAGAACTGAAATCAGCACTTATGCTAACGAAACCGGTTAGAGCACTAACGTGGATAGAACTTTAGAGGCTTCTTTTGGGGGGCACAAACGTGTAAAGCTCTTTGTTGACTTTATTAAAATAACACAGCGTTCATATCACCACCCCTAACATATGTCTTCATTCTGTTTATGTCCGTATTTATGTGGTGTTTCCAAGGTTTGAATTTTAGTGCGAATAATTTAGCTATGACAGAATGATTCATAGAAACACCAAATTGTGCAAGTTCTCTGCCTTACGTGCGCTCGGTCATAAGCGTGAAAATTTCTAGCAGTGCCCTTAACTAAAGGAAGGACGACGGGATGCAGCTAACAGAATTGCCAGAATAAACAAAAAAGCTCCTCAAACAGTGCACTTTCTGGTAAACCGAAATAAAATCAAACCATTTAAATGGTTCTCAAAGACATTTATTTGAAAATATGAGAAACTTAATACGGTTATTGCGTGCAGTAGTTTTATGAACTGTTTTATTTAATGCTAGCAATAAGAACATAAAACACTGTGCCAGTATAGAGGGAAATATGTTTTCACCGCGGCACGAAGTGTAAATGATAGCTTGCAGCAGCTGCGATGGCCACTGAGGCATGTTGGTTACCCAATACGTACATACACGAAAAAAATAGTGCTCTTCTTGAGCACACTGTCTTCTGCTAAGGATAGAAGCTAGCGGCATAGCCCAACCGAAGCTGTATACCATGGGGAAATTGGTGCGAAAACAAAAAAAAATCAAGGAACGATGATTCGTTAAAGAGTCCAAGAAACTAATCAAAACGCAAGTTTCGCAGGAATGACGAAACTTTCTATTTCTTTATTATTTCGAGATGGCTTTGTCGGGTTGATTATGATGATGACGTGCAAGTTAAAAGCCATCTTTTCAAGGTAAATTTCTTTTTTCGCTAAAACCGGGCTCTATTTGAATTCTCTTTCGTTAAAATTTAAGCAACGCTAACTTTTAGGACGAATACACAGAGGACATGACAGGACGGGCGCTGACTCCAACTATGTTTATTGAACACGGTTTTCGTAGAACATACAAGAAAAGACGACCGTGAGCGCATGCGCATCTGCGACAGACCACAAAAGGAAAGGCCAAGATGACAAAGATGACAGAAAAAGCAGGTTAAAGTCGCAGATGCGCATGCGCTCACGGTCGTCTTTTCTTATATGTTCTACGAAAAGCGTGTTCAATAAACATAGTTTGAGTCAGCGCCCGTTCTGTCATGTCCTCTGTGTATTCGTGCTAAAAGTTAGCGCTGGTTAAATTTTAACGAAAGAAAATGCATAACCAACTAGCCCCGCAACGTGTTTTACTATTTGAATTCATGTTTGAAATCAAGACAAAAATGGTGCGCCTCGTTCTTTTCTTAATACCACGCATGAAGGCCAATATATTTTACTAAAAGGCAGTATTCACAAAGCTTCAAGGAAAAATACCGAAACCTCAGTCTACAAACCACATCAGCCACAAACAATAAGTAAAAGAAAAAAAAATATGCCGCTATCGTTTTACGCTGCTCCGCGGCAAGAAGGTAATTCCTGGAAAAGAACGCCAAAGTCTACCTTGCAAAACAACTACAAAATCTACTTTATACAGCGAAATTTTAACTGGGGCCCCCTGAGCTCCGAACGTGTCCAAGACGAAAGTTTTTAATGCCAAAGTTCAGTCGCCACGGCAGTCGAAATTCTTTTTTCGGCCATATCGGCCTGGCAGCCTTTCTCGAGGCAGGAAAAAAGAAAATTATTTGCAGCCGCTTGAAAGAAGCCGATGGCGCAGAGGCCTTGCACTTAGGCTTGGTCCCGTCAACAACGTGGGTTGGCGCTTGGCACGCATAAGAAATGCCAGGCAACTTCGTTTTACCTAAATGCGGCTTGCGGAGCCTGAGCCGAAAGGCAGGCTTTAGGTAGTTTTGCTCATTCTGATAATGCCTTTCATCTTTCAACCTGAAAAAAAACTTAGTGGCGGCGTTCTACAAGTAGCCGACGCGCATTGCGTTGCAAAAATATTGACATTATTTTTCTAGTTTCCCAATGCAGCTGGCTTTTGAGGAAAGGATTCTATTGAGTTCGGGATAATAGCCGCTCCCCCAAAACTTAAATTTAACTATGCTTGTTGTGCGCCTTCCACTTATGTTTTAATCTAAAATAGAAACGTAGGGTTCCATGGAAAAACAAAATTCGTAGCGTAGCCTTGGAGCCTTCCGGCCTGGACTGCTTTGTGGCCTGGACTCATTTTGTGGTTGCTGCTGCCAGGTCGAGCAGTGCCTTATGTCTTACATATTGCGTCTAGTTTTTGTCACATTGGCTGTAAAATCAGCTGCCCAGTTTAGCTCAGTTTGAAGTCAATTTCCATTACATAGAAAGTTCCATATATTAAAGAGAATTCGGGAGCGCATAAACGGTAATATAGCGCAGCAAACACACTAGCCAGATGTCCACGACGGTATCTTTGTCGCGTAGACAGATAGACAGAAAGGCAGTCAGAGACATAAAAACAGACAGACAATCAACTTTATTTAATGAGGTTGAGAGGCGGAGCACCTCATAACGCAGCAGGTCAACCCCACCGGATGGCCACAGGCATATGCGCCGCGGAGACCCAGTAAGACCATTCGACGAGCTGTGCTATGGTTCGGCTCTGAGCTGCGCTGCGCAGCCTAAAACTCCTTCTGTGTGGTGATTCCGGCAAAGTGGGTGAAGGGGCGGGCCCTCATGATGTCGGAAAGATAGGCGTGCCCACCGCAGAGTCTGGAACTGGGAGTGTAGGCGATGCGGTAGATAAGTGGGAGAACTGTGTGGATTGGGAAGGTGCGCTTTTGGAGCTGGCGCCAGCGGGATAGGGATATTTTGGCCAGTGAGTAAAGGCAGCAGTATGGTACGTGGTCAACATCTTGCTTCGCGATATGGATTGGGGCTGCGCTCCACCCGTTTAATCCAGCCTCGGGGATGTGAGTAAGGCGATTCGTTCCCTGCAAGGGAGGAGTTTGTGAGGTCCAGATCACTTGTGAGCTATTGATATGGACTTGAGATTGTACACCAATCTAAGAGTTATATACAACTAAAGGTTTTCTGGAAGCGGCTGCTAATTCGGTAGGAATGGTTTGGTTTATGGGGTTTAACGTCCCAAAGCGACTCAGGAAATGAGAGACGCCGTAGCGAAGTGCTCCGGAAATTTCGACCACCTGGGATTTTTTAACGTGCACTGACATCGCACAGTACACGAGCTTCTAGAATTTCGCCTTCATAGGAATTTAATCACCGTGGCCGGGACCTAACCCGCGTCTTTCGAGTCATCAGCCGACCACCATAACCACTGAGGCACCGGGGCGGCCAGTTTAGTAGAAATGCGAAATAAGTTGTGTTGAAAGTGATATACATATTTCTTTAGCTCCGGTGAGTTTTCTCCCAACCTTTTTTGTTAGTTTACAACTTCCGGAATAAAATATATCTCAGTTTGGATCCATTGGTTATTTTTCGGCTGCAAGGAAAAATTGGGTGACAGCTGCCAACTACTGAGTAAGCAACTCCACCTGCAGATCTAACATACAGCAAAAGGCCGAAGCACCCAGCGCCCGCTGCCACGAAGAACTGCATCGCAAATATTAACAAAGGATATCTTATTTAATCGTATTGTATTTCAGTGAGCCAAGAAATCGGTTAACGAAATCTTCATGCATAACCTCCTCTTCAATACGGCTACCTGAGCCCAACCTCAAGTCTCTGTTTCTTTCCCTATTTTCAATCATGCATAAATGTTGAAAAAATACATGCAGGCGTAAACCAGTTCAGCTATAAGCAAAAAGAAAACTTTTATTCCGTAGCTATGAGAGGCTTCTAGATGACCATCCAATGTGCGTAAAGGAATGTGAGTGCCAAGTGTTACGTAAGCGGGATAATGCGCATGAAACATAAGAGCTAATTGCGCAACCTAGATTTCCTCCACTCAAAAGCGCTTTGAAATAGGCCAGAAGAGCGGATGGCAAAGCGTCCGTGGGGGTTAAATTACAGATGCACGGCAAAAAAAGGGGGGGGGGGGGGGTGAGGATGTAGCTGAAGCCGAGAGGTCAGCGGATGCAGACACATTCCCGATTACGCACTGAGCGCTGGATTAGCACATATAGCGTGATATTTATGCAAGTCTCCGGAGAATGTAGTTCGCAGGCGCATCGCTTTCTGCGGGGGCGGTAGCGCCGGCGTAATTTCCCGAACTGTTCCAAGTTTCAGCTCTTACTTTGACCTTTTCCAACAATTTTCTGGCGTAGGAGTTTGATTTTACCGGCTGCGCAGTTTTGCTTTGGACACCTGCTCACACGTCTTTTTGAGGCGTTCGCGTTAAGCGCAGTTCTCTCTAAATGCGATAACTGGTTAGCTCGCGTCAAGTTGATTTTATTCTGTCGTGAATATTTTTTTCCTTTTACTTTCTACAAAAGCGATTGTAAATTATCGAGGCTTTGCAGAGCGATTAGGAGGCCCATTACTACATAAAATTTTAGGCATACTCTGAAATTTTCACACGTTCATAAAGTGCAAAAGTATGACCTATTTCTGTCGATTCAGGCATCTATGGTGTCAAGTGTTTATGTGCTCCAATGCTGGGCGCCGTATCACCTTTCCTACGCTTCCTTAATTAAAGCGATTTTTCCAGCCTCTCGAATATTTTCCACGCGAGCATGGTGAAGCGAAACCACAAAATGCCTTTAGTGAAAAAAACTGAACTCACTTTGGTGCGTTTATATTTTACTAATGACGTCAGGAATGACGGCCACGGAAACAGAAACCGCCCATTTCTGCCCTTTGTATAAAAAGTTAGAGTGATGCCTTTAAGGTAATTTGGCAGTATTTTGCGTGTCCCGCAGTATTTGGAAAGGGGTCATATCTCAAGAAGAGGATTCATTTTGAAGAACGTTGGCCCCCCTCTGACGTCACATAAGCGCAAAACATCGACAAATCACCAGGGCACAAGCGACAAGGACTCAGGATGCAACACAAAAAAGGGATAATAAGGGAGTAATAACTCATTGACATCCACCCGAGCGCAGCCATATGGCTACAAAGGAAAGCTATACAGCTTTCTCAGAAACTTCGAGGTTAAAGAAAAATTCGTCCTGGTCAGGGGTTCGAACCCGGGACCACCGCTTCACCGGAGCAGTCGCTCTACCAATTGAGCTAACCTATTTGGACGGCAAGCTTATGGTAGGGCGAGAGCGAATTGATCAATAACTCGAAGTGGGAACAGTGTTTGTCAAATGTTTAGGGGAATCCCCCAAGGTGAAGTAGATTTGTAATAAAGGAGTAATTACTCATTGACATCCACCCGAGCGCAGCCATACGGCTACAAAGGAAAACTATACAGCTTTCTCAGAAACTTCGCAGTTAAAGAAAAATTCGTCCTGGTCCGGGGTTCGAGCCCTGGACCACCGCTTCACCGGAGCAGTCGCTCTACCAATTGAGCTAACCCTTTGAGCTACCAATTGAGGTTAGCTCAATTGGTAGAGCGACTGCTCCGGTGAAGCGGTGGTCCCGGGTTCGAACCCCGGAACAACGAATCTACAACGAGCCTTCAACGAATCCAAACTTGCTTTAGGCTGACAGCTATCTCATACTAATCTAACTAATGAAACGTTGGAGCCCTGTAGGGTGCCCGAAAACTTGAAACCATCCGAAAGGCTAGCCGGCCTCTCGAACTAAATGAAAACAAGGTGTAGCGTTTTGGGGCTGGTGCAAGGTAGCACCAAGAAACAGGACGAGCGCAAAGTTGCTAATACCAGTTTCATTTTTTTTACTTGTAATGGTTTTCCTTCATTCGTATACGCTGAGCTACATCAAAGTCTAAATTCCTTTCGATGCTGCGGAAACTTATGGCCGGCATTAGCAACGGCTTCCGAACTCCATTTATAACGTTAAGCTCATGAAAGGTGTTCGGAAATGTGCTCTACGTGTAGCTTATCAGATTTTTCTAGTTCTTGTAGGAATGACTGAACTTGAAACGTATTTAATAAATTCGGCTACCCGCGCTCGATCCTTCATCTAGTGGATTTCCTAACTTTCACATTTTTTGCCTCTAGTCATTTAACATCCTAACCACTAAAAGCCCAATATTACGAGGATACTTCAAATGAGGAGCTTTTTCTTCGAGATTCCATGTCTCAAAAAGAAGGAAATTTACTTTTGCCCCAAGCGGAATATTTTCCGAAGTACAAACGCCGCAAAGCGTAAGGAGAACATTACTACGTAACGAATCATTCTCCCAGACACAACGCGAGGAATGTTTCACTAGGTTTATGTTGCAGATGATGGGGACTGTTCTTTCCAGCACCCTGTATGAGTTGGCTTTCGACAACGGTTTAATAAGACGTAAAAAGAAATCTGCGGCTGAGTACTTCTCTCGCAGATGCATTCTTCTAAATGACAAAAAATTAAGTATCAGATATAAAATGTTGCACAGGAACCAAATGTCAGGGTATAAGATCTCATCCGAAGGAAGTAAGAAGACAAAAGGTCAACAGTTACAACAGTTTCCCTTCTGCGATTTTTGGAAGCTAATGGAGGCTATTCATCATAACTATATATTGCCACTACTGCATCAACAATGCTTCGCAGAGTTAATCGTAGTTTTTCACTTGGGAGTAAAGAGCAGGCGGAATGCACTTCATAGTTCCAAATGAGTCAAACACAATTTTTTTTCTCCAGTAAATACCTATACACCGAAAACAAAAATGGCTAAATGAGTAAAATTTAATTACTTAGCCTACTTTACTCGCGAGTATCAGATGTTTTTTTCCTAATGGGACGGTTCCGCTCAATTTCATTTGCATCCGTCTTTGGTTCATTTGTTGAGCTATCAACCACCACTTCATTACTGCCAACGTATTTTCTAAAGAAAAACATTTCACCATCTGTTCAGAAGTATACGCCATTTTAAAATAAATGTGGGGTAAAACGACTTTACTTTTATCAACAAATTTCTTCCAACCAGCTCTTACCAATGTATTCTAATCCTTTCGTTAGGCTGCCTAATTCACCAACTTAAAATGCATATTTGTCTCCACGCTCTTCGAAACGACCAACACCACCTATTCTCCTCGAGAGAAAAATGAACTGATAAGCCGTACGGTTCGCTCTCTTTTATTTGTTCTCCTCTTTACAGAAATAATAGCACCCCACGTCATATTTAACAGCCACGAATCAAACTAGCAAACCAACTGAAGGACCAGCACCAAACTCACCAGTAACGCAGCAAAGTCAGTGCACGAGTGCGAAAAAGAGGGCATTGCTTCATGAGAGGAGGCAGAGCAGAAAGTTTCCAGTGTATTGGAATAGTTAGCTGCCGCGTATTTGATTTCTTTACTACAATGCCTCGATGAACGACAGGGTTGAGATTCAAGTGGAGGTTTAACAGTTTAGATAAGCACGTCAAGGCTTCAAGGATTTTTAGCCGCAGGCATGACCGCACCTATTCGCCGAGCTGTTGTTGAAAACTGAAACAGGTTTTATTTTTAACAGCTGTCTCGCTTGTTGCTGGGCGCTGGTCGCGACCACTTCTTCGTACATTTCATTCTGGAAGCTTCGTATGCTTTGGCTACATGGTCAATAGGCTGAATGCTTGTTATTGCTTCATTCTCATGAATAATTTCGACGGGGCCGATCTTTATTTTTTCTATTCATGAGGGAACTAATATTCTGCTAGAGCGCTTTCTGAAATGGTAATTTTTACATCTATTGCAATTACTCATTTTGATATGGTACTATGAACACTTCACATGAACGAGTCACTAATTCAGGTGAATGAAAACTGAATCGGGTGTTATGGCATAAAGCCCTGGAAACATAATTGCAGCAGATGAATTATTCCTTCCAGCTAATTTTTGTTATCTGTGTCACAACTAGAATGCACGAAGCCCGAGAAATAGATCATCAGCTATAATTTATGGAGTTATGTCACTCTTTTTCTCGCATTTAGTGCAAGAGGTTGCGCATTACATGTGAAACGTCAGGCAGGCCGTATGAATGCCATTCGATTTATCTTTTTTTTTGGCGCTCTGCAGAGCTAGAGATGTTAAACATCGTGGAATGAGTACCGGCCTCCTAGCCTATAGGAAAGAGAAATGAAAAACGCTACGCGAAATGGTTCCTTTGGACTTCATTGAGTTTTCGTATCGTATCCGAAATGTCTACCCTATAGTTCTCATATAGTTCTCATTTCGGCGTGAAAGATTATTTCCCGTGCCGAGCAGACGGAACTTTTTCGCATTACTGTTACCCCATTCAGGACAACGCAGGAGTCTCTGATTTGATAGCACGTTTTGCCTCAGTGTCCTAACCTGCTCTGTAAGGCCATTTGCATCTAATGTCTCGTCATGGACGCATCTCCGGCTCAAAGCGTACCGGCGAACGCACACAACTGCTTGTCGTTCAGTTATGGTGTAACATTTTGCCATGACCAGAAAGCACGGAATAAAAGCTAAAAAGACGATAACGATACTCCACAAGGAGCAGTTATTGTTCAGTTGATGTCTGCTAATCACAAACAGAATGTTCGCGACGCCAACACCCACCTTGATAGACTCTCCGGGAGAGAAGCAGCGCCGGCTGAGCTCAGACTTCGCCGTTCTGACCGTCGAGGTTGAAGCGCAGCGCACAGGTCGCCTATCTCCGAGAGATATAATAAACAAATACAGATAAAAACTGCTGTACCGTAATCGGGAATAACTTAGTATCGTAATCATCCTCTGAGTGGTTTTTTTTCTTTGCCATGTGATCCAATTTTTCTTCGATTCTGAAAACTGCCGTGTGAATTCCTTAAGTTTCAGTTTTCGTTTGCTGGTTTTGACCTTATGTTCTACGGAAAATTTGAGATGGGTTTACTTCATTTTTTGAATTCGTGGTTATTTTGTATCGTTAAGTTTTTTTTTTCCTGCACTCTTTGTTTCAAATGTGAAATAGAGGAAATAGCGGTGTTAGATTTGGGGTCATGTAATGGCCGAGTTATATACGCATGTAGACAAGGCTTCAAGTGCGGAGTAATTTTCAGGTAGAGTGAAACGTAGTAAATTAATGACATCAAGAAGCGACGTTCAATTCAGTAGCTGTGCACGAACAAGGCGAGACCTGAGCAGTTTATTATTATGCAGTTGCGAAACGAATGGGTAGATAATACATTCATGAGGCTAAGAGTGTAAATAACGGGGACAGAAAAGAGAGGAACAAAGAACGAGTGCGAACATCGGTTTTATATAGCCGGTATGTTCAATAATTGCAGCATTTCAGATGAAATTCCTAATACACAAAAAAAAAGCTTGTTAATCCCTTAGTCATCGATCGCATCTCGATTGTGTTAACTTTAGAAGGCACTGTATGACGGTCCTCTCCTCTTTGCATCGCCTTATGATTGTTTCCTATGAATGCGATTGACTTCAGAGCAGAGTTGTAAGAATTCATCTGTTTTCTTTCAAAGTTCTTTGAATTTATTTGTAAAGAGAGACGGGAATAACACGTTCGTATGTCAGAACCCTCAATCAAACGCCAAGCCAGAGTTTCGTATAGTGAATTCGGCATTTATTGAAGCGCGAAACTATTTCAGAGAGCTCATCGCGCGTGCTAATCGGCAATCGCATTGATAAATAGTTCCTAAGCATAGCTACCACGTATCGCGAGCTGCCGTCAGGAGCCCTCGGCTGCTGCTTTTTCTTTGTGCATCAGAGCAGAGGTTCAACGGTGCATGCCGCTACTTAGCCATGACAGACCGCAGATGAGCAGCGGATAACCAGGTTGCCAGGACAAGCGCTTCTATGGTTGGCTGCCACGACGAGGCGCATGGCTTCGAAAATTCAGGAATACCACATTAACTTCATCCGTGACATAAAAAAAAACGAAAGAGTCGCCTACCTCTGGGACAATCACTTCTGTATGTCCTGACCAGTAACAGCAATGCATTGGTGCAAGTACTATCTCTAAAGCGTCACTGTTGAGCACGGTCCATTTGCGGGGCTTTGGTCATCCGACTATCAGCTCGGATACCGACTTTCAAAAATGGCGTTCCCTGTACCGCTACTTATCTGCTTCTTAAAACATTCTGAAAGCTAAATTTTCAAAGACAAGCACTCCAAGAAACTGCGTAGAACGCGATTGTGAAATGTTCAAGGAATTGGCTCGCTTTTGCACACTCAGCAAGGAGGATGGTATTAGGCAGTTGTGAGGCAAAATAAATGCAGTTTGAAGGGCGGCGATGTTTTACAATGTGGCATATCTTCTGACGTCAAGCTTGCAGGCTTGGCTTTGGGAGCTTTTGCGGGTGGTGTCATACGGATACCATTCACACTTCTCTGAACGAGGACGTGTACCTTGTGTCATTTTTTTAATGGTTTGTCTTGTATGCGAACTACGCATCTCCTGCAATCCAGCGACAGCGCAAAAGTTACCATGGACCCAGTCAATGTGCTGTCACTCCGTTCCATATTCCAAATTTAGGGAAGAGGGTGTTTTCTTGGCAGAAAGATTATTCTGGCCGCAACAGCACTCTGCCAAAAGAAGCATAACGCAAGCCCTTGTGTATGTTTTTGCCGCAAGCCTCTACCTAACGCTTGACTGGCACAGCAGTTTCGAGGAACCGGAGTAGTAATAAGCTTTTATTCGCTCCAGAAGAGCTTTTCGACGCGGCGACGAAATACGTGCTGGTCTTTCTCTAATCCTATGAAATCAATCTTGTGCTCTTCTGGCACGACATTTGCACTGCCATGTCAGAAAGAAAAAGTAAAAACGACGCCACCATGAAAAGTGTTTCTGATCATTCTTTTCTTAGGTGGCAGGGGGGAAATTGCTTCTTTGAACACATTCGCGACACGTACGCTCTCTCTCTCTCTCTCTCTATTTCACAAGTACTCGCGCACGCATGCACTTATGAATGCATACTCAAATTTCTTCGGTAGATGTTGAATAAGGTTAGCTCCAGTTAGCACATATATCTAGCTTTGAGAATCTGACAGTTATATTGAGTCGCTAACGTCGTGAGCAGGCACGCCAACTGATCTTACAGCAAGCAGGAAGGCAATGCAGAAACATAAACCTTAGGTGTCCCAACTTCTGCCTTAATCTTGCGTGGCTCTGTTCGTATTTCTGAGAAGCCTAGAAGCATGTAATAAAGAACAATGGCTTAGGCTTAAGCTACAGCACTTCAGCCTTGTAAGCATGACCTGTTTGGTAGCCGTTAAGTTAAGGGAAAGAAAGCAAATCCCAGAAGAACTAAGTCAGTCCACGCGCAGCCTGAGCCTCCTTCTGCATTATCTGTAAAGCCTTACATGGCCTCGTTTTATCTTTCACAGTAGCCCGGTTTATGTCCAGTCCTGACTGGATTGCCTCATCAAGCCCCAAGGAATATTTTTTTGTTCCCCAAGTCCGTTTTTATGCTCCCTATGGATATCTGAAAAGGCTTTATCATGATCTCGTTGGGATCCTCATATCTCTCCGAGTGGCTGCTTACCACTCCCGTGATTCTGCTCAAGGTTGATTATCTGCTTTTGAATGCTTTTTTGAGCAAGGTACTGGATCCCAGAGTCTGATCCAGATTTAGTGGTGCGTAAGTAGGCTACCTATGGTCGTCGTGGCTTATTTTTCGCTCCTTTTAGGGCTAATTCAGTGTAATTTAGCTCTGAGGTTCTACAACTCCAGGCAAATCCTGTGGCTTATGGTACAAGAGTTAGCAGCATGACCACTTGCAGCTCTATGGTGTTAGAGTGTCTGGTTGAGCGTCTAGAGCGTCTTAGAGCATCTCGTTGGGCTCTACGATACCCGATACCCAGACCCGCTGCTCTGATGACGGAATTTGTCACAAGACCTTTGGGACACAAGGAAATAATGTCTAGCTATGTCTGTTTAATAACCCAATAAATTCAGGGCAGTGCTTTGTGTTCAGACATTCCGAGGATGCAGAGGGAGTAGCTGGCTATCACTCAGCCATCGTATTGCTTCGGCGCACAAGATGGCTGCGACACGAGCCTATTACTTCAAAGCTTTCGTTCACCCCTTTCACATTCTTCTTTCATTTATTTTAGCTTCCCTGTGAAAAATTAGGTACCGCCACCGCACTAGTACTGAGCGTGTTGGAACTAACGTTGCCAAAGAGACAATATTTGGTGCGCTGACTTAGAGCACGCGTTGTCCGAACCATGAAGACTGTGATCAGAGAACGTTTCTTATCATGCGATGCTACTATCAAATGTTTACTTTGTGACAGCTAAAAGAAAAACGTCGGTTCTGAAGCAGTCGTACATATGGCCCGGTATCTTTACACATAACCTTGAGAAAGCGCGCCCACATTGCAGTTGAAGAACATTCAGCCCGGGAGAGGCTTGACTTCAGGCTCACCTCGCTTTGCTTCCTCAGCAAAAGCGCATTAGACATCAAACGAAGCCTATGGAAAAAGAGTAAAATGCGCTTGGCAGAGTATTCACCCCGTGAAACACCAAGAGGTCTCGAAACAATTTCTTGCTGCTGCGCAAGAGGTAGTGGTCGAAGAAATGTCTTTGGCTATATACGTTGGCAAAAATGTGTCCCTCATAGACCCGAGCGAACCGTTTATCTTCTGAGCGCAAAACGCCTTCCGGAAGACGACTCTAACGACTGCACGATGAGGCACGAATTCTGACGGAATAATTTAATATTTCTCTAAAGAGGGAAAATTCGCCACAGATGATTTCAATAGTTTTCGTTATTTCTCGACATTTATTTCTGTAGTACCCAATTCTCGGGGTAGGCTATGCGGTTCCTCCGGCTGCACGGTGCCTCAACACTGTGGCCTCTCTTTGTGGGCTACATCGCCCACGTGTTGATGACCAGCGCACCGCACCGACGATCAGCTTTTCTTCACCCACTTGAGTTAGCGTCCTGGGCCTAGGACACCGATATATTTCTTTCTATCTCTCGTTGATGGCTTCAATTCTTGCCCCTTCGGTCGTTTGTATTTGCAAAGTCGGTAACACAACCTGACAACTTACGAGGCCACCTGCCGCATGGGCCGCAATAAAAGCGGCCTTCCACTTTTTTCACTTTTTACTACGTGCGAAAGTAATTCGCATGACGCGTGTGGGGAGCCCGCGCCTGTTGAAACTACAGACGGCGGGAGTAAAAGGCAGCGTGAAGCGTTGCTTGGTGTGTTAGCAACGAATAGCACCAGTGTACAAGACCGTTTAATGCTGCTACCTCTCAGCTCACATGGCAGTTAGGTTGAGTCGTACCCTTGACTAAGTGCCAGTTAGAACTTGACTCAGTTGCTACAACGACTGTTGAAAGCAGCTGAAGTGAAGTAGTGTTCATCAAACGTAAAACGTCCATGAACCAACAGGTATTTGCGCAAGGTGCGTAATCTAATTTTGCGTGATCCTTTACAAGACCGTATTTCTCATTCCGGACAAAATCATTTTTGAGCGGGAGACCGCTGATGTGCGCAAATTTTTCAAATAATGAAATATTTCACTATAACGATCAATATATCCGCAGATCACCCGACGGCAGTCCTAATTTTATTTTGTTTTCTATTATCTTTCTTTGTATCGTCAAAAGAGTTCCCCATCGCCTTTTTATGGTAGTTCTACATGTTCGATGCGGTGAATTGAAACACTTTAATACAAAGATTTTTCTAAATATTAGAAAAATATCAGAAACCTCTAATATTTTCATAACAGTGTCTTACAATTTGTTTTATTTTTAGAATTTTGATTCCAGAATTTCGGGCACGGACTTACGAAAGGTTACAAAGGGCTTAAGGAGAACATTTTCAAACCAAGGCGCAAGGATTCAGTAGGCAGAAGGCCTTTTTACCCGGCCGAGAAATGAATCACGAAGCTTGAACAAGAAAATCTCCAGCCAAAAGACCATATGGCAATATAGAAAGAGTGAAGCGTCTTCAGAGGTCAAAACGTCGGTTGACAGTAATGACATGAATTCGACCGCGTTTACCGTCCATGAAATTTTAACACTGGAGTTGGATATGTGCAAAGTGTGCTCAGAGATGGTTACAAAAATCCTCACCACTGAGCAGAAAAACAACCAGAAAGATGTATAGAGAGCTTCTGGGCCGCTTTGAAAATGAGCCATTTCTTTTCATTTGCGTTATCACAGGTGACGAATCATGAATTTTTTAGTACGGTTCCGAGAAAATGCTTCAATGTCGGGAATGGTACTCATTAAACTCTCCTCGTCCAAGACAAGTGAGAATGAGCATATCGAAAATCAAAAGCGATGCTCATTTGTTTTTCTCGAACAGTCGCGGGATCGTCCACAAAAGAATTTTTGCCTCCAGGACAGGCTACTATTCAAACTGTTTAACGGAAAGCCGTTCCAAGACTTACTGAAAAGAAAAAAGAAGATGAATAGCTCAGCATACTTTGGTGTGTAAGTTGCAAGAGGTACAAGGAAGAAGGTCGCATGCAGGAAAAAAGGGTCACACACTTTTCCTCCCACGAGAGAGGTGATGTCTATTCAGTTTTTTCTTGTATTATGACATCTTAGCCCTCCACTCACGCTCTACCTCTTTGTTTCTTCCCTACCGCTTTCTCTAGTGTGCAGTAGCAGGCCAGTGTCAAAATACCCGCGACCAACCGCTTCACGCTTCCTAAACGTGAAACGTTAAAACTGCTATTTTGCGCTACGTTGCTTTGGACCTTATCTCCGCTTCTAATGTACTCTCATCTTCGGAAGACAACCGTTTCATGCACTTCGGCGAAAATGCTGCGCGCGTGGGAGATGCGGAACATTGGAAATCAAATAATTGTATCATTAAGATGCCGAATCATATAAAGCGAGGAAGAAAACTCCTTCATATCCGTCATCCGGCAAATATACCTGAACATATGCGACCCGTTCGTGGAGTGATCTAGTAGACATATGCTGGAAATCTTTATTTCCTTGGCATATTTGCGTTTTACTCACAGCTACTATTTCCGTCAACAAAGTAGTTCGGGACGCAAGACCAAGTTCAAGAATTAAAATTTGGAACAGGAATGGCGATAATAATCGTGATTCTCTATGATCTACGTTGAAAATTCGGTATTCTGTTCAAGGTCCTCACACCAATGAAAAAAAAGCTACGCCCTTTCAACGATGAGGATTGCTTCTATACCCTCCTCAATCGGCTTCAAATGTGAAATACTATGTTAACTACAGTTCTCAGTACTGTGCCAAAGCTACAAAGCACGTGCTGTAGAAGATCAACAGCCTACTTTTGCTCAGTGCGGAGTTGCTCATTGATGGATAATAGTTGTGGTAGTACGAGCGACATCCATTCGCCTAAAATATCTCCCTGATTCATTCCTAATAAAAATCACCTTCAGGATTGAAGTAAAATCAAGAAAAGCGGGTTCAGAGGGAAGAACTAGGATAGTCATAAAAAGCCCTTTTAGTACGCGTTCATCTGAAGTACCCTCATCTTTCACACTTCAATGTCCAAGATTTCTCCTTATCGTCCAGCACTGCAAGCTACAAGGTTTTTTAATCTCAAGGCATTGTTGAAGCAGCACACTTACATAGCCTCAAAAATCCACAGTATTGCACAGTTAGTTGGCTACGCTCTAATGCGGTCAACGTTTAGGAATATCGGCCGCAGTCAATGCCCTCACTATCGCTCCTCACAGAGAGGGGAATGCGTTAATCCAGAGCGACAGATGAACCTTCGGTTTGTTTTCCAGCTCTTGTTCCAGCGTTATTGTAGGCATGCTTGAACCTTTACCTTATCATTACCTTTAACCATATACATGTCTTGAGTTTTTTTCTTTTTTTCAGAATCGGCGTGACCTCATAGTCAGTGTCACATTGGCGCTCCTTGGGAAAAGTAATATTTTCAGATCAGGTGAGGTGGGTGAGCTTTATACGAATCGATTGCCGTCAATGCGCACAAGCCCAAATTAATGTGACATCACCGGACCCAGCGGTTCTTCGCAGGAAGAGCCAGTGGTTACCGTCGGCACCGACGTCACCAGAATGTGGTACCCCAGATCGGGAGGTCGAACGCGACTTCAAGGCACACTCCAGAGCTGTTGCCGTGGCTAGTTCACGCCCGTGAATAAAGCCATTAGGTGAGAAACAAATACCCACGCTCGAAGTCATGCGTGACTGCGTTATACTCAACTCGTTCATGTTCGGGCCTATAGCGTCTGAACTTCTCATACGCCTCCCGAGTGGCAGTGTTCCCCAGCTGAAAGAGCGCCATTTGAGCTGCCTTTTTTTTTCACTTCCGCTTTGACAGCTGTGCAACTGATCAAACCTAATACTGCTCGGAATAGAACCCTTTAGCAGGATTTCGTTTCTTCTTACTTTCTCGCATTTCCTCTCTTGATTTATCACGCACTTCAGGAGACAGATGAAAGCTGCAGGTTTGCCTACCGTATTGTTAGTTGCTCCCCTTTTTTTATTTCTCTCGAGAGAATCAAGAAGTGAGACCAGGTCTGTGCTCTGAGATTGCATTGTACCCTCGGAGCGGAGAGACAATGAGAACGAGTGTTGAGAACTCGAGAAAGTGGAAAGCGCGGAGAAGCCTGCCATAGCAACAGCAGATCGCTAGTAAGCGCTGCAGCGGAAAGTCTCGCATGGCATTGAGAATGCGAACGTTGGAGGATGCAAACAACAACAAAAAAAAAAAAACTCAGCACTGGCTTCGAAGGCAGCGATAAGCCTGTTCGTCGACGTGATTAAAACTGTTATTTGCTCTCGCGCCACGTAAGCATGGATCCTCTTCGCACTTTGACAACTGGTACCAAGCAGATGAACCCAAAGGAAAGCGTATATGAAAATGGCGCTCTCATCAGCTCACATGCATCGCCGGTAAAAGAAAAAAATTATTAAAAGAGCGCTGGTATTCTCGTGTTAGTTCAAGCAGCCACATGAGATATTGGTGGGTCGACTTTTCAAGAGGTATTGGTCAACTGACATGTTTTGAGAAACAATTGTTCCGGTGGATTGCATGCGCCAGCTTCATTCGATAATACTTCTTTCTCGCATTCCGCACCTTGAATGGACGTCAAAGAAAGAAACCTGCGCTAAACAAGCCGAAACGGCTAAGAAACCTTGTTAAGGTGAAAGCAAATATACAAAGCAAGGAACTGCGAGACAGGCAAGTGGAAAAAAAAATCGTAACTGATTAAGTGCTGAATTGGGAAATTCGGTCGTGAAGTCGCGCTTTCACTTTTTAATGTGATAGCTGCAAAATTTTCCACTCGATACACTACCCGCTATATATGCGATTGAGCCAATGGCTTTCTCAAAGTAGTCCACAGTGTCAATTAATTTCGTTCTGCCTTGAAATGCATTTTTTTCTCATTAATATTTACCGCTCCGCGTCATTTATTGTTAGCATCGCTTATCAGCGCTTCCTTAGTGACATTAAGCCGTGGCTGTTAAGCGAAGTGGCAGCAGCCGCCAAGTCAGATGAAAAAGAATTTTCAAAGTATGTCCATATTGAGGTAAATGTGCATACTGTGGAACCCTATGCGGTCAAGGCTTTGCCATCTACGTTTTCAAACTGTGTCACATTGCGCGCAGAAACTAAGGTATCTAAGTATTATCTGAGTAGCCTACAGGTAAAAGAGCAGAATTGTTACGCGGAAAGGGTGGGTTTAGAATCTGTATAAGTGTAGTATAGGTTATGCATGCGCTTGCTCTCTGGTTCATAGTTTTTTTTTTAATACTGACATGAAGCGCTTTGTAACAAGTATAACACCTCCCAGTGTTTAATCACAGATTTCAGTAACTATTTCACGGAGTTTTTGTTCATAGACCTGTGCTTAGGTCAGCCACGTTTTGTAGCGATTTCCAACAGTTTCGGCAATGCACAGCTGCTTAAGATATCTGTATAATTCATAAACCTCTTGTTGATAGGTGAAGTGTGGTTAACCGCACATTGCAGATTTAATGCTTTCTACTAGGAGGTTCTGCTAAGGAAGTGCACATCCAGCAGTAGCACTACGCTGCTATTTATAACTAATTAAAAAAGTCACCATTTTCATGACCAAATCTTCGCGTCCTAAATATGCAACTGCGGCTAACTTCTAAACATGGTGAAATTTAGCTGCTGATCGGATACGCTAACCAGTTCTTTCTTATAATCGCGTAGACTAACTGACCGACTGCAGTATAAACTGCAAGATCAAACCACTGATGAACGCCGCTGAAAATCGGTAAATGATGCCACGTTGGAAGGGCTCTCTGATTATCTCCACTCAGGTGCAGGCGCTGATGATTAATCAAAGACGAAAAACATTTTCCCACCAAAACGCATTTCGTATCATCGCCTGGCCAGATCCCGCAAACTTCGTCATAAAGCCTCTTCCAGAGAGTTGAGTGAGTGTGGTCATTATAGCCCCAAGGAAGTGATGGAGCACGTTCGGTGAGTAACCTGATGGCCACACGAAACGAATGCCCGATCCAGCGAGAGATCTATGTCCTGTGTCCGAACACACCTTGCCACCGGCCTTCTTTGAACACGTGTCAGCTTTCGAGCTATATGTCCCCTTGTCGAGTGAGTGATGCCATACGTGTAACCTTCTCCAACTTTTTGAAAGAGCTTTGCAATCGTTTCTGTCTTCACCAGCACTGGGGATGAGGATTAAACGGCGGGCACATATTAGTACCTGAGTGGCCCACCAAAGTTTATGTTCGATAACAAGCCAAGAAAAGATGTTTTGCGGCTTCAATAAAACTGGCTGTTCAGCTAGTTTTCGGCCATATCTTTATTTTCTTCTTACCTTTCTCATACCTGACTCACTGAAATAGAAGAACGTAAGGATTCCAAGTATTTTTATGGCCCACATATAGAAGCTCACGTTCTATTACGTAGTTCAAATTCAAACTTTATTCTCCTTTCCTAGGTAACTCTTGTCTACAGAGCTTACTTTTATGCGGTTTTGAGCCGTAAACTGCTCTAAATTTCAAGGCGGTCCGTACAGTCCATGGCAGAGAGAGGGTAGGCGGATGGTTTCTTGACAAAGAAAATGAACAAGGGAGGGGAAGTATTCGGGGTGCTTGCCAGAGTTTTGACATGAGCCATTGTCTTCATCTGGGTGCATCGCACACCTTTGTCGGGATTTAAATAGACACTTCACTCCGAGAATGAAGGGCCGGTGTGGGGAGGATGGTGTAATGTGGGAAGAGTGTTAGGGTCGGGAGCGTGAACTTCAAAATATTCTCCTCGCTTGTTGGCTGCTAACGGGGAATGACCGATGAACCTGCAAAATTTTGATTAAGAAATATACCAGCTGAGCAGAAAAGAATCCGGAGGTATGGAACATAGAAAGATAGCGAAGATAGGCTTGAAAGGCTGTCTTTCCAGCTGCGATAGGTGGCTTGGTATGACTGGGCGGGCTGAGCTCAAGAACTATAATAAAGGAATTAAGCATCATGGCACAACGATATACCCGAGGAGAAAAGCAGAAATTAGTGGAAAAAGAGAAAACGAAGGGCAAGCGCAGCGAAAGCGCGAAAAAAAGGAGAGAAGTGCGGAAGCTAGGGGTACCTGAGAAGTGATAGCAGGAGGTACAGGGCATATGGTAAAAGCAGAACGATAGCTTCAGCAGAAAAGAATGAAGGAAATGAGGGAAAAGAAAAAAGTAATTGAGGTGGATTTTTAAGGTTTGGGCGGAGGAGTAGGGTGAAATAAACTACAGAGGGGCGACAGAAGAACTCAGGAAAACCGGTGTGATTTTTTTTCTTTTTTTTGTGACCATTTCCAAGTCCTTTTAAAAAAATCACTCCTGTGCCGGAATGCACCCGAGAGAGTTAGTTTCCTTTGGATTTCTTGATTCCTGCTGGTGGTAACGTTGTAAATTTCTGGATTAGGAATGCCTCGGCGTTTTCTATTCCTCGCAGAGTTAAAGGGTCATTGAAAAATGATTAAGGTAAGTTCATCGCAGTTGTAACCATGTTGAATAAAATGTTCCAACACTGCCTTCTGTACGTTCTGTACTGAGTCAGCTCGGTGGCCATTTAGTCTGGCGCCTATTGATCGTCTGGTTTCTCCGATATATTGTTTGTTACAGGAGGAACACATAAGCATGTAGATAAGATTAGACTATGCGCAAATAAATGTAGTCTTTATATTGAAATGAAGTCGCTTGCGGGGTTTCTGACAATAGCGTTGCGTTGTAAGTGGTTGCATACCTTGCATCTTGGTCGATAGCATAAGGTTACTGTCGGCGGGGGCTTTTTATCGAGCCTGGTGTGCACTAGGATATCTGACAGGTTTGTGTTGCGTCTGCGTGTTACCCTTGGTGCATCAGGAAATAATATTCTTGAAACGATCGTTGCTAGTTGTGATAGGGAGCTATTTAGGGAGAATATCGTTGATGTTCGGAAAGGCATTCGAGTGTTTGCTACAAGCACACTGTGCCGCTCACTGCCAACTTTTGTTCGTTTTTTTATGTGTATCACCTTGTTTTAGTGTGCTTGCTCGTTGGAGAGCATTTTTAAGGGAGTTCAGTGGATGGTTGCCGTCAATTGTGATGATTGGACGCGCTTAAAATGGTGGCCGTCGTCGGTACATATTCTTATAGGGTGCGCTGCCTGTCATATTTAAAAAGCATGCCTTGCCTACAGAGTCATGAATGGTGGATAGTGAAATCAAAGTATTGCTGTCTGTCTGTAGGCTTCCATTAGACTCTACTTTCACGCTAGCTGTATTGAAAATACACAGTAATATAAAAAAACATTCATGCGTTTTAGAGCAGCGGAAGGGCATTTTAATGCTAGACTTAAATGAATTAAGGTGCGAGACAAAAGCTTTTATTGTCGCATTGCCCGTATTCGCATAACGTTAAAATTTCTTCTATGTAAAGCAGGTAGTATCTCAGCGGTTTTTCTAAGAATGAATTTAATAGTTAAGACCCCAGTTAACCCAAAAAATTTTAAGTCGTTGAGAACACAGTGTTTACACTTGTTTCAAATATTTGCACGTAACAAGAAGAATCGAAGTCAAAATTGTTCATTTTCAGTACCAATTGAATTGGCGAGAGATACACTTCAGTTTCATGTGAGTGTGGATCTTCAGTTAGTGTGCTCAAAAGCGCGCTGATTCCTTCATTTATGGAAGCATTTGCCCAAAAAGGCGCGACATCAAGTGTAACCAATGTGCTAATTGCTGAGAATTGCTGACTGCGTAATTAAAGGACTTTATTATTTGAATAAACCGCGGTGTCCCCTGAGCAAAGGACGGAAGGAGGGCTAGAATACGTGCAAGTATACTTGTTCAGAAAAATTGTTAAGTCATCTGTAGGCGTAATATTGCTCGAAGTGATAGGCCTGACCAAGATATCCGCTGAAAATAGGTCTTCTGTGGATATCTTACGGATTTTAATAGGAAAGAAGAAGCTTTCTTCTTGTTTGTTGCACAGATTTAAGAAGTTGTAGTACAACTGCTTTATTATTTTCCTGAATACTAGTTCCACTGAATTCCTCCGAATTATTTGGCAGAACGCTAGGGTGGGTTCCGTATCTAATTTCTTATAGTAGCAAGGGTTCTTGAGTTGCCTGCTGGCCTGTTTTTTGTATCTTTCGGCTAGTAAGATGACTATTCTACCGCCTTTGGCTTGATGAAAAAGTCAGTTGCAGTAGCTGATTGTTTTAAAGTAGGCGGTTCTTTAGACGAAAGGTCCTTTCACTTTACAGTTTGCTTCGTTTTTTCTATAATATATTTCGAGATAGATTTTATATACAAGTCTAGTTTAGGACTCTGTTTTGCGTCCAGTGACCACAGGCTGGCAGCAGAGCGATTGAAATGAGGGTCAGCGTATCGCTTTCATCAACGCATGCTTACCGCTCATAAGAGGCTGCAGATAAATTAGGAATCAGGTTTCTGGTTTCTTTGGCGGAGTACTCCTTAAATAGCATTCTTCGCGAAAGTTCTTTTTGGATCTCAATGAAGTTCATACTTTGGTAAATTATTGTTTGTTGGAAAAAATATGAGACCACGCTTCAGAGTCGGTTTGCCACCCTCATTTAGAGATTTCAGCTACATTGCTGTCATCAGCCTGGAGTCTCAAAGGCGTAGTTTGTGATAATATTGAAATTAAAAGGTGGTTATTACCTGTCTATATATCTCTTTTTCCAGCCGAAGATTATCTAAAACGTCTTTACGCTGCTGTTTATCGTGAAGCTTACGTTCCTTCCTCGCCATACAACCTACTAGAGTCAGTGATTCGTCGGCTAGAGTACCTTTGTACTGAGTTGGTATTTAAGAGAATTTAGCTGTTGTTCGCTATGTTATTCTAAAATAGATAGCTATTAACAATAGGGAAGCATCACCTGAATTCTTAGTGTTTTTATTGCTTTTGATGTTTTTGACCGACTTATTTCTTGCATGCAGAATTCCGGTTTAATTCTTAACTGTATTGCTGCTGAATGTCAGTATTAGACATCAAAGTGGGCCGCGTTTTGCTAAGGTGTGTGTTCTTGTTTTATTTTCCTACTAACCTTAGGTAACCATTTATTCTACTCCCGTAGGTTTTCCCATGAGGCCGATTCCGTTTTATATACAAGAAAAATAAGCACGCTTTCGTTCACTGATTATCTTCACAGCGTTCATAAAGGCATTTGAATATCAGAATAGTACAACTGACGGGAGGATTGTGTCCATGGCGGCGTTGAACGGTTAGGGCACATATGTCTGCTTGAAATTCTCCATCTCAATTCTCATCTCAGTGCGCTACGGTGGAGTGATTGCAGGCAAGATATTCGCATTGTTAGTCTCAGGAGTAGCTTAACGCAACCTCAACATCAACCAAGAAGTAGTTTCGTATACAGTCCTATTAAAATAAGAATGTTCTTCGCAGGGTTGTTCTAACCGGGTTGAGTGTATTATCCTTCCCAATAATGAAACTGCATAAAAACGTCTTCAGGTGCCACTACGCAAATTCGGAATCATTAAACATGCAGACTAAAAATTAAATCACTTATAAGTTTTCAGCATATTTCTGTTTGTATTTTGCGAAGCTATTTATTGCCAAGTGCACTAACGAACACAGCTCTGCTCCGTTCGTCAACTTGGGGATGCCAAGTGACGAGGTTACGTAATTGTGTGCTCCTATATTAGGTCTGGAATTGATGCTAATGATGCGAGCTTGCGTCAAGGGGGTGTAGTTAACGACATGTGAGGTGGATAGCGTTTTGCAATTCTAATTGGGTCGCATGGAGTTCTCCGGCCGGAGAGTAGATTAGTGGATGCAGAGGCGCTAGTAGAAAATCTCCCGACGGAATTCGCTTCGCAGGGTGTGAATTTCTCTTGTCCTATTCGTGTCTACATTTTTTTTTTTGTTGTGGCAGCTTACCTTCAGGCCGTGAGCTTTCGCCGCCTTTTGCTGCTTGTGTTTTCTGTTCGACATTCCATGGGTTTAGATCATGTCTCAAGCACTGTGCTGGAACTCTCAAAGAAAAACAAAAACGTCTTTGAGTGTAATTGGTTTTTTTCAGTAAGAACTGCCTCTTTGAGTATAAAATATTGTCCTTTTAAAGCACAAGCCCTTCATTCATTAGCATACATTTAAGTGTAATAATCTTGTCAAAGTTTTCTGTGATAGATCAAGAAGGTATTCATGAAGAGCGGAGGCCATACAGAGGCACAGAATGAATCGTGTTTAGTTAAACAGCAAAAAATATCATCGTGCCAAATTGTCTTCTGCGCATGATCCCAAATTCTTATCGAAGGCAAAGGCCTGTAGCCTGACACTTCTATTGTTATTAAGACTAGTGACTTTCTTTTTCAAGTAGCAAAGCGTCTATGGCATGGGCTCGTAGAAGTACGCTCATGGCGTTGTCCGTTGAAAATAACGCCGTAAGTCAAGCGATCTCTTCATAATATAAAGCTCACGATCGCATGCTTCGCCGAATGCTTAAACCCCTGAGTGCGTTCTTGCATTCGAATAGAAAATATAAGGAACGGTTTCTTATATAAAACGTTTTTTTTTCACGCTCAACTCTTTTACTAATCTTACATATATTTCTGCTTAATCCAGAATTTTCTATACACACTAGTGTGCTACCTGAAATTTAAAACATATTGCAATCGTAAGAAACCAAAAATAGCCAAAGCTATAGCCATGCGCTCTGTCATTCTCATGCCTCATGCCTCTTAGCAGGCACGTTAGTTCGGTAATGTTTAGGGGTAATTTCTGGTAATGAATATCCTCCACGCTCTTGGTGTGCGGTGGTTTGTGTCTGTTTATGACGTCCTTACGTTTCCACTAAAAGTACCAATATAAAACAAACCAGCCTTCACTGAAAAGTATACACGATTCACATTTGTCATCGCCTGGTTAACCATACGACGTTATTATATGCGATAGTGTGAGGTGCAGACGCTAAATTACCCCTGCCGGCTGCATAACCACTGCGTTCTAAACATCGTTGCAAATCTTGGGATGTAACTGAGAACTGAAGTAAGCAAAAATAAATTTTCAGATAAGCTTTGACAAAGGGCAAGGCTAGTTGCCTTGCGTTATTTAACTGCACTATTGCGAGATTGGCCGCAAGGTCGTCTAGCCTTGCAGCAAAGTGCAAACTTCAGCACTACCTGTAAAAGCACAATGGCAGAACACGCACGATCACGCTGACATAGAGACGCTATCCCTCATGGCTTGTCTCAGGGTTATGCGTACCGTTCTGATCGCATGACGTATAGTTGGAAACTGTGGACAAGCGTATTTATTCAACTGAAAGTTGTTAATGTACGCAATTTTTCACACATCTAAGTTTGCACCATAACAATGAATACGTCCGCAAAGCCCTCCTCGGGACGCTTGCATTTTTTTTAGTTTATTGTCAAAAACAGACCTGAATGGTGTACTAAGGTAGTCTTGACTACGCGATGCGAGTGAAGGCCAGAGTTTTAAAGCTACATTTTGCTATTCATCGGAAGGTTAGACCAATTCCATCAATGTGTCCTTAAGAGAATTCTACAATACTTTACAGTTGACTCACATGTACAAGTGATGTCAAGGAAAACTGTCCTTGAGCATACGAGAAACCCAGGTAGCCGTCGAAGTGTTCATTATCGACTTGCTGCATCTTTCCTTCGAGGAGAGTTTGGGTGTGGGCTCGTCATGCGTGCTTAATTTCATCAATGATGCGCTAATAGACCTCACGCTAACGTTTTTTTTTTTTCGAAGCTTCGACCTCAGCGTATGCCCAAAATTTACAAGGCCGGTTTTCTAAAATGTCGCAAGGCTTTAATGCCAACACTGTAACAATGCTAATTTTGAAACCTGACTTAGACACGAATACGGCTTCAGCGAGATGTTTAACGAAGCTACAGCCACTAAACTTACATTCAGACGAGTGGAAGAAATCAGGGATAGCATGCAGACCATTTAATCCAATCACAGCGCCTTCACGAGCGCTTCCGGACGACGAGCCTTCACACAACGCACTGGAAAATTCGCATGCACTCTCCGTTCCAGCCCATTTGCGCTGCTTGCGCCTCTCTGGAAACGCTGCTAAAACGGGTTTATATGCGAGGATCGTGTTGCCGCCAATTTTACGAGGCTACACGCCTGTTTATTTCGAACGCTCAGTGTAGCATAAAGTTGAAACTTCCGTTTTCCGCTAGGGGCAACGCCATCGCTTCATCCCGAGAACATTGTTTTTTTTTTATTTGTAGCATATTCGCTTAAAGACAAAATTAATTAATCGAGAGGATCAGGCACGAATGATGTTTTAAATATCGGTAGCGTACCAAGGACTCCCACGACGCGGGAAACTTCATAAAGAGCAAGGTTCCGGGCTAGTTGGTAATGCATTTAAGGGAAGAAACAGCGCGACGAAACACGGACACACGAAGAAACGACACAGCGCTCGAGTGTGTGTCGTTTCTTCGTGTGTCCGTGTTTCGTCGAGCTGTTTCTTCCTTTAGAAACTTCATGGCAGTAGACGTTTAGTACACACAGTGGAATAGAGACAAGGGTTTCACGTACAGAAGGAAAAAATGCAGCGGACTAGCACCACGCCCAATGACGATCGGGGACATGCACTCAGGAAAACGAAAAACAGAACGGAGTAGCTAAGAACTCTAAAACAACCCTTGTCGAGAGACACAATACTTACTGATATCAAAAAACACGTTGCGAAAAAAAATAGCAGCATAATTGCGAGTGTGTAATGCAAATGGTTCCACGTTTGTTGGCTGGCGATTGCAGAGAAATGAAGCATGCTAGACCTATTAGAATGCACGCATATTAGAGTCGAGCAGCAGCACTTTCCTAGGAATTTGAGCATCTGCCACGTACTAGGGAGGCGCCGGGCTAGTACATTGGAGGTGCATTGTTACCAATGGGCGCTCGAAGGTGCAGTTTTACCTGCGTGTACCCGGCGTAGGGCTTCAGGTTGCTGACACCAAAGAGCTAAGAACAACTAACGGTGTTGCCGCAAGTCCACCGCGGCGGGCGCCTATGGATTAGAGAATCATGCGCGTATGCAGCAAGTTCGAAGTGTCCTGGGCTCGTAGATGGCAGTTGCTCTTTTTCCGGTTGTTACACATTTAAGCGCTCGTCTGTGCAGTCTTCTTACTTCGTCCTTCGTCTTGTTCGCGCTGTGCCCCCGACGATGAATTATGTACAAACTGGCCCAGATATCCATCCTTCTATTTTCTCTACTGCCTATTGTGCTTTTCTTGCAGCCTTGCGTGCTCTGTGGTCAAGTAAACGCGCGAATTTGGGCGCAATCACTCTTGCAGAGGACTGTAAGGAAATTCCAAGTCAAGGCTCGTACTTGGGGATTTTGACCAGTCCGTTTGAGTAAGTTTATGGGTGAAGTCTTCTGATATTCTGTCGATTACGAATTCACTGGGGTTTGTGGCGCTGAAGTTGAAGAAGGCAATAAGGACGTATAGTGAAGTGCGGTCGAAACCTGTAGATACCTGGATTCCTCCGCCGGTTAGCTCACGCTCGTCGTCTAGGGCCATATTAGGCCTGGAGGCTTCCTACTCAGGCAGAGAGGTGGTGCCTTCGGTGTACTGAGCAAGAATTGCTTCATTGCCATGTGAAATGGCAGGGGGTTGGAATGGGGGCCACAAAACAGCAATATGGGAGGTTACGTTAGAATAAAAGGTGCACCTAAGAGCGAAAGAGACGGAAAGCGTTTCTCTGGAGCTGGGGCCAGTGTGCCGCTTCCTCTTGAAGGAGGTTTTTGTGAGGGGACAACTTTTTTCTGCACGACAATCACTGATGTTGGAATATGTGCGAATAGGCGAGAAAGGTGACCTCCACCTCCTGTGAGTTTTGATGCTTACCATTGCCTCCCGAAGGTTAAGTAAAGGCGATGTTGCATGAACACGCTCAATGCCAGGGAGAGCCGCGTGCCGAGGTTTCTAGATTTGGTGGGTTTTTACGATGGAATGGGTGCGATATAATATGTTGTGGGCGACAGGGGAGATACGTCATTGTGCGCAGTTGCGACAGGCTCGCTGGGAGTCAGTGATGATAACGATGGAAAGATGTGGGGCTTGTTCATTCTGCTCGAGCAGCTGCACATTCTTCCGCATCTGTGCTATTTCTAGTAAGTGCCGTGGCTGTCTATAAATTCTTCAGGGTGCGTGGCGGCAACCTCGCAGATAGGGCCTCGTATCAAGAGAAAATATCTCCGGCATATTGAAGCCGCCTGTTATGAGGACAGAATCGACTCAAACGTTAGCTCAAGAACTAAAATTGTTGGCGGAGTTGCCTCTTCTTGTCCATTTTCAAGATACGTACTCTAATTGCTTCTTATATGTTACCCGCTCCTCACAAGTATTTCAGCTTTATGTGTGAGTTCAAGCATAAACAGAGCGAAAAAGGCATTAGTGCTAGAAGCTGCCTTATATGTAATGGTCTCACCTTTTTTTTACCCTCTTTTCTTTTCTGTATGTAGTTAGACCTGAGTGAATTTTCTTCCACAGCCTTATCGGCTAGTCCTATCAGTAGAACGGGAGGACGAGATGCACAGAAAAGGAGAATTGTAGTTCATTAAAAAATCAGGTTAATCAGTCTAAATAAACGATTAAGTCAACAAGACTAACGGTTAAGAATGCAACGTATGTCACTAAATCTGGATAAGAAAACTCAGGCTAAATAAGAAGATCAGAAAATAAGAAAATTAAAGGAAAATTAACCAAGCACTTAACAAAAACGAATAGTTAAGAAAGCAATATACCTCAAAAATCCGCACAACAGCGCAAGTCCGCTAAGCAAATGGAGAAAGTTTAAAACTTGTTCTCCCCTCCTTTAGTAACGTGATAACTATTTATTGCTAGCGAACACAGCTTCGAAGGAAAACCTTACAAGTCTACGAAATCAAGGAAATTTAGGCACTGGGTCCGTCACTAATAGGTCGGTTGATTTTTAGCAAGAGAACTTCAGTTCGCAGAAGAGGACATTTATGTACAGGTGCGTGACATCACAGCTCCTATACGTTATGGTTTTTCCCTCTTTCAGCAACGTGGTGATGCTGGCGCGCATGTACAGTCTGGTCTGGTGGCCAATTTTTTTTTCAACTACTAAAACTAGATATTCTGTCGTCGTGCATGTGCATTTCTCCTGTTCTCTATGCTCCCTTTGCGATGGTTTTTCTGTGAGCTATGCACCAAATGGTTCAAAATGATACGATTCTTAAACTCAAGGTTCGAAAAACTCAGAGCAACTCCAAAATCTGCGTTATTAAGATTGCACCCGTGGACACACAAAGTGACAAGTAGAATGAGACCAGACAAGAAGAGTAATCAATTCCTGTGTCTCGGTCTTCACCTTGTAACCATGTTGAAAATTCTAAGTGAAATCTATATTGCAGGATAATGCAGTCGTGCCGATAACAAAACTCTAGAATAGTAACAGGCGCCCCGGGCAGAGGTAAAAGTCGAATACTGTCGGCAACGTTAGGTAAATGACAAAGGTTGCTTTGGAATCCCTTAGCCAGCTCTTTTGGTATTGCTGTGCTGAAACCACTTATCCTGTATGACTGACGCCACTTTCGAATTTCTCGAGAGAAGAGACGTGTTTTAGTCATGTCGAAGCTTAAGGACGCTGTAAGTAGATGCAGAGGGAGGGAAAAAATAAGCATTTATTATGTAAAAGGCGACCGGAGTGATTGCAGGTGGGATTCTCAGTCAGGAATCCTGTAGCCTCCGCCGACTCTTTGGTAAAGGCTACTAGCGCCACCTTGTTTTCCAGGGTACCGCTGGCCAGCGTCACCTTGCACTGATCCAGAGCCGTGTTGGACGGCTTTTTTAAACCCATCTACCGACACCCCCTAGAGTAGATGCAGAAGAAAAAGGTCTGTCATGTAAGACCTGCAGTCCTAGTCTGTTGAGAAAACACATTGGGATATGTCTGGCTACGAATTGCAGCAAGGCTCAAAGCACAACAGACGAATTAAGGCATGAATTTTGTTTTAAATAGACATAGCTTTCTATCCGAAGTAATACAAGGCGGTACATTCACGCGGAGCTCCTGGGAGAGCCCTTCGGAGGAGGGTCTATCAAGTTAAACTTCAAAAACATTTAAAGTATAAGCATTGAAATTTTTTCCTCAACTTCACCCAAACAAACCAATTCATAAATTGTCCATAGGCCTATAGCCTCGTTTTCAGTTTTTAACATAGCGCATAAAAAATGCAAGTATTACTATCAGATTATAGTAAGAACTACTGGTGCACAAGGGGGCGCAAACACGGGATAAAACACTAAGAAAATGGCGTTCTGTGCAATTATTTAGTCTGCGTTATAACTTGGAAAGGTAATTGTTTATTTTCTAGCCAGCGTTTATGATTCACTTTAGTTTTTTATGCAGGTAAACATTACTGCCAGTAATTGGAGGGCAAACATAAGCTCCGCATTAATGGAATGACGCGATAGCGTGATGAGTTAATTCCCCTAAATACAGGTCATTCTCTAGTTTGCACTCATAAATCCCTGGGAGTCCTCCTATTCGAGAGCAGTGGTGGAGTGATTAAGCGGCGCCCCACAGCCCTGCGATGACAGGTGCTCCCAGCGGTGGGCACGAGCGACCAATCATTAATTTAACTGCCGCCTGCCACAGTGGACACTTTGCTTACTATCCCAGGGGCAAGTTATGATGACGCCGGAAGGTAACATTACCTATGCGACCCACCTGCCTCCTAGGTTGCTCTCTGAGCACCACCTGTCATAGACATGCTCTTGATTTTTCGTTCACAACATCGACAACGCCGACCCTGGATTTTCTGCGTAACGGAGCCTTTAACGCTATTGTGCTAAAAAAGAGTTCTCAACACCACACTGTTTCACAGGCGGCGCTCATATCAACCGTCCTCTTGTCCTAAATAATGGAAAGTTTCAAATTACCTTCCTTCTCTTCAAAGGTTTAATAGTAGTTAAAGTGAAAGTATGGTCAGTGTATAGTTTCAAGTTGTGATCGGTGGTTGCTGGACGTTTTTTTCTTTAATACGGGAACATGACACATCTGTGCAGTATTGTTTTGCTTTGTCAGTTTTGTCGTGAATTCTGCAGCGCAGCGATACTGAAGAAATTCAGTATTGCAGTCACCTTGTTGGCTTAGTTGTTATGGTGCTCGGCTGCTGACCCCAAAGACACGGGTTCAATCCCGGCGCGGTGGTCGAATTTCGATGAAGGCGAAATTCTGGAGGCCCGTGTACTGCGCTATGTCAGTGCACGTTAAAGAACCCCGGGTAGTCGAAATTTCCGGAACCCTTCACTACGGCGTCCCTCATAGCCTGAGTCCCTTTGGGACGTTAACACCCAACAAACCAACCAGTATTGTAACTTCCATTACCTATCGCTGAAACACAGGCCCTATATGGTTGTCTCGGTCGTGTGCGGATAGCAGCTCAATAAAAAAATAATCTGGACAAGCCGAGCACTGAAGATATTTTCATTTGAAAAAACCTCAGTAGCAATTGAACTAAATTCGGACGTGGAGGATATTAACGCACCCGGAGCATATCCTTTTTTTGTTATCCCTTTCATTTTACTCTCGTCTATTTATCCCTGGAACATTCCACCAAATTTACCTTTAATTTTTTTCGGGTTAAAGTTATCCATTAGTGTCCTTTCGCACGAAACTTCCAGTTGTACTTGCCTGCTTCTTCACTTTTACCAGATTCGAAAGGTTCGCAATTTTCAAGCCAACGGCATGTGCAGCATTGAAGCTCATTGCTCTGTACCAGTGGAAAGACGATTTATGCTTTGTAAACTGGAAATACAAGCCGTGGTCAAGTTACACTGCAAGAAAGTATTCATCTCAGCCGCCTGAGCTTATTGCGTATTCAGAAAACGTGCGATCTGCTATGAGCCATGCTAATCAGGACTTGCGTTAGGTGACTGCATGCAGATGCCTGATATTGTTTCAACCTCCACTGAAGGAAGGAAGAACGCAGCTGTGAAACTTAATGAAAGTTCTGCGCCGAAGTCTTAGCTGCTCCTTCCTTCCTTTATAACATCCCACGAACCAGGCACAATGGTTAACTGACAAAGACACCACCCTGGAAGCAGCATCAAACATACACAGCACGTACTTTCCTAACAAGCTTCATTAGGACGCCTTCGTACGCAAACATGCCAACGCAGCACACTTCGCCAAAAAGTAAGCCAAGCGCACTGATTAACGCCGCACTGCCTCCCTTATTGCTATTTATTTTTCTTTTCGAAACGAAACCTTGTCACGCTTGTATGAGACCCAGTAAGGACGAGAAATACTTAGTGAAGATTTGGCGGCTCCAGGTTGGAATTCAGGTAGGACGCTAATGGTCACCACCACGGAGTAGCCTGTGTGCCTTAGTGTTCAAAGGCACAGCAGCTGTGTTTTTTGCACTTAGTCCCGCTCACCAGAACGCTCCTGATGAAAGAAATTAGTCGCTCTCTTATTCCTGCTTTATAAACGTTATTAATTATCGCTTTTTCTGTAGCTTTCCACATGCTGTTTAAAATTGCATTATATTAAAATATTGAAAAGAGGAAGATGATTTGCAGTCGGAGCAGCAGAACCGACGCGCGGCGCGAGATGAGAAGTCGACCGGCACGCTGAAGAGTGCCACCAGCTCGCCCGGTCATTCACGTCTGACGACCAGGGGCGCCAGAAAGACCGCTTCGACCACTCCCATGGCACCGACACTTTTCAGCCGCAATCACTTGTTTGGCTCCGTGTGCCTTCTGCTGCACCAGGTCTCTCTAGCAAGTTGCTGCCAAACTACCACGGACCCTACCGTGTCCTTGAGCGAACTTCTCCCGTCACTAACATCGTTGAGCCCGTGAGGCCATCACCCGATCTCCGACGATGTGGGCGCGAGACCGTACACGTTTCGCGTTTGAAGCCGCACTACGACCCCTGCGTCCTGTTGACTCCTTAAATCACCAGGATGACTCTTAATCCCCCGCGGCCAAATGTAAAGAGGAAAGTGATTTGCAGTCGGAGCAGCAGAACCGACGCGCGGCGCGAGACGAGAAGAAGACGACCGGCAGCTGGAGCAGCAGAGCCGACGCGCACCGCGAGACAACAGCATCAACTGCTCTGGGACCGCACCTGCACTTGGCCGCTCTAACCGGCCTTCACAACCAGTCTTCTCTTGTCAATAAAGGCCGTTACAATATATACAACAAACTCTCAGGCACTTGATGTAAGTTTCTAAGCTGTTTTAGTATGGTCAATCACCGGGGAAATGTTAACCTTAATAGAACGTAAAGGAGAGAGATTTCGTTTGCATGCAGTATTGAGAAACATTTGGCACATGAAATTGTCACGGCTAGGCTGCATACACTGCTTGGAAAGGAAAAGATTGCTAATGTTACAAAAACATAAACTCCCCTTGAAGAAACCCTCAGTCCTCTTTCAGCGGCCAGAACCTCCGAAGCATTTTAGCAGGTAAATTGTTTACGCACGCAACCGCACCTACCAACAAATGAAATCGGCGCAAGTGTTTTCACCGCAAATCTATATTCAATTTTCAGCCACTACTGATCAGAGTGATCCGCTTTAGCGTCTTACTTCGGCACTTTCACATTTTTATGGCACAGAAGGTTTTTTTTTTAGCCTTCGCTCAACTTTGATACACAATTATGATACGAAAATTGGTTTTGGAACAAATAAAATGCGCAGAAATCGTTTCACATCTCGGTGGAATCCTTAACTGGGCCAATGAAACAGGTAAACTGTTCGGAAACGCATACAACTGAAGGTGCAGATGTTGTCGGTTCGAATAACTTTCGCACGCTAGCCTCCCACTTCACGAGCACGTGCAGACTATGTGCAACAAGAAATCTTTTGACACCGCCCAGAATGCTGTACGACAAACGGTTGCCCACAATTTTGGCAGGAAATGTTTCATGAGTTCGCTTTGTTTCTTCGGAGAAACAGAAATTTGTTCCCGAATGTAAAAAAACCGTATCCACTGTCAAGGGCATGTAAGTGCAGCGTAAGGAGAGCACCATCACTTTTACGAGGTCTAAATAACGCTATCCACTTTATATAAGCTCATTATCACGCTCAGTGCAGGTTTCTAAAAAGTGGTCTGTCGAAATATATGGCCCAGAAAGAAGAAATAGCTTCCTGAGAGAAGGCTTTGCAGTTGAGAGTTACAATTTTAGAAAGATATGAACTGTTGTAGTGGAATTATTCTTTTTACATACTTTACTACTCAAATTATTACTTCTCTCAGGCATTTATCTAAGCCATGTTGACCCATAGTAAAATGTTCTTTCCAATATGACTCTCTTTGAAGCCATAAAAATGCTTTGGAAGGGGCTTTGTTCAAATATCAGTCAAAGCATAGCAAAAAATAAAGACAGTGGTGCACTAATAGTCTCACTTATAAGAAGAGTGCACTTGTAGAAAGCGAAATTAGTTTCGAGCACAATAGCTTCTTTCCACCCACTTCACTGCAGTAATTGGGGCTGTAGTCTCTAAGATTCAACTTTCCCATTCCTCACGTAACGTTTTAGCTGAATTGTTAGAATGAGAGCGAAAAAATTATCGCGCTAAATACAACATTTCTTTCCTAGCAAGAAGTACCGAGCCTCAAAGATTACATGAAGTGTTTAATGGGGCACAACGTACAGAATACAATTATACAGGTTATTTGGGTTACATGCTTAAGCAGGCTTCTTTAATGGAAGTCCTGCTTCAATTGTGACAGTTCTATGCATGAATATTCGGTTCCTGCTTTCTGGGGTGCACAGAAACAATGGACACACAAAACTACAGAAATGTAGTGGGCTGAAAGTGTGTGATTTCATAACGCCTGAGGTTTAATTGGTTAGCAAAGAGACCTGGTTGTCAGAAAAAGAAAGGAGAAGAAAGCCATGGCTATTGCAGGACACTGAGGTCATTGCAGGCGTAGCTTTTTGGTGTCGAAGAAGTCGAAGCGCCTGTGCTTAGGATACTCAAGTTTCTTTCCTGCCCGTAGCCGGTGTGCGTACCGACAGTGTTTGTGCTGTAAATAACCGTCAACATCGTTCGAATGTTTGACATTGTTTGAAGCGTAGCATCGGGTGCTATTTAGAAAACATGAAATAAACATGCTCCGTTTTAAAGCTTTGCGCTTAGAGAAAGGCATCAGCGGCGTTCCATGCAAACGACGCAGGCGTGGGTGATAGCCGCAGAATGCGTATAATTAAGCCTACCATCTGAAATGCACAAGTGGATGTCCATACGCTCGTGCATTATCATTCGATGGAGATGAGAGAGTGCTTCCAGATGTTTTGTACTCTCCCGCCATTGATGCTAGACCTGTTAGTGCCGCATAATAATATGCAGAAGCAAGATAACCTCCACAACATTAACCCAAGCAGAGAAAATAATGTTTTGGCCTAATGAGCTGGAATTATACGCATGGAAACAGCCCTCCTATTTCGATTTAGACCTGTTTTCGTAGAGCCCGCCGTAAATAAAACAAAACGAGGATATTTCAATTACCAGCCCGCGCGGGTGAATTTTCTTGTCTACAAAAAAAAAAAAACTTTGCCATGTCCTTTTTTTACGTTGAATGAGCCGGAACTTGTCAGGCGTAAAAGGTAAATGGGCAACTCTGCTGTGAGCGTTGATTGAAAACCGGAAACGAAGCGAGCGCACTAACGCGAAAGTAATGAGGGAAGGAAACTGCAACGCAACGGCACACGGCCTTCAAACACGTCGAAGCGTCGAAGCGCGGCGTTGCAACGGAGCGCAAACAACTCTGGGAGTTCCGTCTCATGCCACAATAGAGCCCGGTGATATAAGCTGTGCTTACTGCTCACTGTTTAGTTAAATTTAGCGGCACATTGTGCTGCGCTAATGCCGGGCTCCAGCGAATCAAGCTGTTTTATCCAGCCTGCTGTCATTTCCGTATCGGTGCTGCATGAAGCGTTAGTTCCAGCAATTCTTCATCTTGTTCGAAGGCGTTCTCGCTAGGTTCAAGTTGGCGCAGTTTTTCTCTTTACTGTTGGCTACGTGCAGCATGAAGGTGCATTTTAAAGAGTAGTTCTTTATTGGCGGACAGAAAAAAGAAAGCCTTGTCAGAAGCACCTGCTGGTATTCAGTCAGTGTCTTTTGCACCATCCCAAAAGCATGAAGGCATGGAAAGGAAAGTCGCGGCTTTGCGGATAAAGAGTTCCCGCAAGGTAAGGCAAAATATTGATCGCGTTAGCAGTTTAGTTTTTCCGCTCAAACTCTTCGACTTAAATATATTCGAAAATAATTAATCATCGCTTTTACGCTTAGGCCCAGCCTTGTAGCCTGGTACAACAAAGTTTTCTGCCCTACCCTTTATTTAAGAAAGCTTTGATCGCATAGCAGGTTCATCAAGGCTTTAATGTGGCGTTCCGACTATTTTGACAGGGGAAAGAATGATTCGTTTACCTTTATTCGAAGAAGTTTAACGTTCCAAAGTGACTCTGACAATGAGGTATGCTGTAGTGAAGTGTTCCGGAATATTTGTTGGCATCTAAGGATCTTTAACGTGCACTCACATCGGACACTGCACTGGCCCCTAGCATTTCGCCTCCATTAAAATGCGACCACTTGGGCCATCATAGAAATCGTGTCTTTTAGGTGAGCAGCCGAGCACCATAACAACGGCGCCACAGTAGTGACTGGAAAGGAAATGGATTGCTGTCAATAATACGGGATCGAAAAATATAATGCATTCGTACTCTGCGAAATTATTATTTTATTGGCCTCTTCCTAAAATTGTACTTCTTGTCATTGGAAAATCAACTGCTTCCAAAAGTAGAAAATCCACAGAAAAGAAACATATCGCCGGGAGCAGCACAGTTCTAAGCATAGTTTTCGTTCTAGTAGAAGTCATTTACGCCACAATCTCGCAATATAATGGTCATGGACATTAATTTTACAATCCGACACCACAGACGAAAAAAAATATTGCAAATGTGATGCGTAGGCTTCGTCATTTGAGTCGTGCCCTTCGCGTCTCCCGTACACAGATTCAGCTGGTAGACGACCCCTTTAATGGATGCATTTGCTTTCGCAATGTTTTTAGGGTATCTGTAGGCTTCTCCGGGTTTCTCGATGGTTGGAGCCTGCTAGAGGTTGGATGTAAGTGCAGGCCTTTTATTTATTTATTTCAAGAGAGGAGGCTAGTTTGGGACCAGTGAGCTGACACGCCTAGGTGGGAAAGCCACCTTTCGATCTCGGAGGGTGCCCGGAAGGTGGATGCTTTACAGGTGAACCCAAACGCCATGCGTGTCTTGTGGTAGGGTGCACTGTAATGCTAGGGCATTAAAAAGGCAAGTCTGCGATGCGCTTCGCAGTGGCGTTAAGGACTCACTAGGAGCACTGAACAGAAAGCTAGGCCCTTGCACACTCTCTACTTTAAGTGGAGGTGTGAATAATGTGCAGACGACCGACTCTGGCAACCAACCACAAATGCCACTTCTCTTTATCACGGTATTTAAGTTCTGTATCTTCCACTCTGCGGCAAGAGCTTTCGTACCAAGCATAAAAGACCGCCTGAAAAATCAACGATCGGATATCGCCTCATTAGCGCCCTCGTTGCGTAGGATTGAGATACAAGAAGGGTGCCATAAGCAGGCTCCTTAGCGTATATGTTCCTACCACTCTTACCAACCCATATGGCACTCTCCGTCTCTCCGCTCATCGACTTAGATTGATCACGCCTTCGCCTACCGAGACATTTGCTTTAAGTCGTGTTGTAGCCTGGACACTGATTAGGTAGCTTAACAGAGCAATTAACGCTGATGCAACGAAACTCCACTACTGCAGTGTATTATAAGGTTCCCTTCACGTGATCATCGACGTCAGAACAGGACATCAGGGGCTTAGGGAGCACAGTAGCGGCTATAATTTTGGCAAAGAAAAATCTGTGTAATAATCGATGCTCACGACAAAAAATAAATCAGTATCCACCTTGACCTTTTTTCGAATATGACCACCAAAGCACTCCACGGGCGCCATTATGCGATCCGAGAGAGTCCAGACCCGGGGCTTCAAGCCCGGACCCGGCTCGGGCCCATTACTTTATTACTCTACTGAGCACTGACGTATACCGCCAAACTATTAGTCACAAAAGGGTTGAAAATTGGGCGAGTTGGTACGAATTCATACTGGTGTGGCACCACAGGGACAGGGACAGAGACAACAACATTAGTCACCCTGCCTGGACCCGCCACCACCGAAGCTAAATAGGTGAACTGCTCACTGTGCACTAGTAGACATCTACAGAATTAAAGAAGTGGCCTGCAAATGCCTTCAAAAGGCAACAACTCCGGAAATAATTAGTTTGGTAAATACAAAACGAAGAAGAGGTAAGGCGGGTTCGTTCTCTTGGCTTCCAGAATTTTGACTTCGTCTTTGAGTATCTTTCATGTCTCGAGGTCCGATTAAAATTGGTTTCTTGCACGTATAGTAAACCACTCTGTGTTACCGCTAGTTTTTCAATCGCAGATTTTTTGAGGAGCCTCATGGCTTAATAGTCAAATGTCCACGAAGCCGTGCGTTTTATTTCTAAAGCTGCACTTTCTGCAGAATAGGAGCCTGAACGCTGGCGCGTTAAAAGTAGTGCTGGTAGTGCTACAAATTCTATTGCCAGTTTCCGAAATATCACCAAAACTGAAATATTGATCTCTGCATTTGGGACAGTTTGATTTACTCTGACCAAATTTCTGAAAAATTATCAATCACTTCAACTAGAATATTTTAAAATTTCTGTGGTCACGAGGCATCCGCATTAAAATTTGACCCCTCAAAAAGTTGAGCGAAAAGATCTGTTATAGGACCTCTGCAGCCACCGAAAATACGCGGTTTCGCCAAGTTCGTCCAGCCATGCGTTTTGCTATACAATGTCCATCACGTATCAGACGATTATGCGTGATGAGTGAAACTCTTCAACTCATTTCCAGAAGAAAAACAAAAAAAAGTTGAGAAATCTAAAACATGTGCATTCATGTTCCCCATGTTTGTGGCATATCGCGTTATCAGATTATCTGAACCGAAGAGGTGGTGACTCTAGTAAAATGCAAGACCTGTTTTTAAACCTGTTTCATTGTATTCACCTCAGAGACAGTCCGCCAGCGGGTTCTCGATAAATGTTTCATTCAGGCAGTAGCAAGCAATAACTACAAAAGAACCCTGTACTCCATGTGCCTCTTAAAATCGCGACGACCGCAGAAATGCACCTCGCGCAGTGTGTCTTCCAAATGAAGATATAACAGCGCAGCGTGAGGCGACCAGACAACGGGCAATCACACAACTCTGTGATAAAAATAATGGCCCATAGACGTGGATGAAACTCCTTCAGTAGTGGGCGGCCCATAAAGAGATATGGCTCTCTCGGGAGGGAATAGCAGGAGACTCCAGTTCCATTTTACACATTCATGTACGGCCAACATGACTGCTACTTTTGAGCGCATAACTAACCGCAGTATTAGTTTTCACTTCCGATGTTCAGAATTGTTAGTGCCTTTCAAGGGCCAGGAACTGCCACCAGGAAGGTTTCGATGCCAGTTCGATGTGAAACTGCGTCACCACGATTGCTGCCTGGGGAAATAGGAAGTATTTCTGTTCACAGTGTTTCGAAATACTCTCTGAGCAGCTCGTCTCCTAATTCGGCTCTCTGAGCGTATCGCCCAGTTCAGTCCAGCACGTATGCGAGCCGGCGTTAAGGCTGCGTCAGGATGATCGTTCCGTCCGCCAAGGATAGCAATTTCACTCGTGTTAACTCAGGTAGAACAAATATTTACGGCATAGACATTCAGTTAAAAGGTGAAATTTTTAATGAGTCACGTCCCAAACACCCGATCGAAAATTTTAGTAGTGGGCCTCGGGGAGCAGCTTAATACCTCACAGGGGAAGTTTTTCGACGGCCTATTGGCAAACCCTATTCGTAGCCCTCGAAAAAGAAATTTTTATTTATTTTTTCCTTCTTCGCATCACACACACTGCGCGATTGTCAACCACCAGAACAGAGCGTGCAGAAGTCGCTGCCTAAGACAGGAGCAACAAAACCTACTGCTGCCCGCTCCTTATTCCAGCCTTTAACACCTTTTTTGGGGCTTGTTAGTGCGTACTTGAATTGGTGAAAAAATTGCGCCAAACCATGCAAACCACAAGAAAGACCGAAGACGAGGCTCAGGCGCTCTGGGTTATTGGCGCTATTTTTTCATCATTTCAACTATACCAGACGCTTGGCACTATCGAATGACCCCAAAGAAGGTCAATCGCATTAAGGAAACCCTGCTCCAGGACTTTCATCTGCAGCCCACAAAAGAAAAAAAGGCCAAAGCGACCACTACCGCACAGCCCCGCGAAGTGAATCACGGCCTTTAACCTCAGTGTCTGCGTCTCCCTCCCGCTCCGCCCTCGCTCACCCTTCACATAATCGCGTTCCTTCGTTCGGCGCCTTGCTGCCCCACCATGCATACATTAAGTGGCTCGCCACAGACCCCAGCCACCCCTCAAGAAGAAGCTGAGCTGGCTTCGAAACATTGGTTTTTCAAAAAGAAAAGGTTTTGGTTGGAGACGTGTCAGTGTTTATCATAAGCTATCCACCGTCACTCAGCTCCTTGGTTGAATAATTACGCTATTTTGTCCTTGACTGGCAGCTGGAGATCCTATGGAATGTCAACGTTCTTCTCGAACTCCATTTTGGTAGCTAACGTTTCTCAAAGCAAACAACACGAACAATCGTCAGGAGTTTCGCCTTCTGCTGTTGCTGGCATTTTAGTATGAACAAGAGAAAACAAATAACTGCAATCAAAACAATCACTCTGATGCTCTCAACAGAAAAGAAGGGATACAACTTCGGGTAACAAGCATTCAGTTAACAAAATAACGGGAGCTTCTTAACCCCAGCGGCAAACAACAAAAAAATTCAGGGGCACTTTGACGATCGAAACTGCGCGAGGCGAAAGCCTTTCTATGCAAATTTGGCTGCTACTGATGTTGCATGCTATTTAGGGCATGCGCAGTAAGCCACCAACGAGATGACGGCCGTAGGCACACACGAGGCGGCGATGGGGCGACCTGAACTGGCTAGTCATGACTAATTAGTCATGACTAATTACTTGATGACAAACTAGTCATTATTGGTCAATGACTTACTTATTCATGACTACCCATGACTAATCAGTTATGGCTAACCAGTCAGAACTGGTTAATGACCAACTAGTCAGGACTGGTTAGTCATGACTTGTGACTAGTAATGAGTAGTTGACTTTCACGTCAGATGTAACGGACGGACGGATGGACAGAGTCATGACCGCGAGTATGAGCCATTAAAGGCTTTCGCTTTAATATGCGGAAGTACCAGAGCTGGTGTGATGACACAGTAGATTGGGCGCCGAGGACGACTAAACGAAGCTTGCTCCTATTGCTTACGGAAACCAGGACAGAAGAGGAGCACCGAGACCCTGCGAGAGTGTCAAGCAAAGGATGAGGGGAGTGGGGAAGCCGTAGTGGACGGGGAAGCAGTGACATATTAATGCCGGCGTGGGCATCTTTGTTCACCCTATCTCCGTCAACACGATTTACGACCCCTTCTTGCATTTTTGATGGCTAGCCGCGGAGCCCTTTGTTGCAGAACAAGAAATAAAACAACGAAGACAAGAAAAAACACGTCAGCAATGTGGGCTCTAGTCTCTCATCTTTTATTCGGGAGTTCCGTTAGGGTGCACTATCCTTGATTCCAAGGAAGACGTGCAAACCTCTCCAACGCCCGTCACTGCCGGTGAAGTGAAACATTGAAGAATTAGCAGCTGTCAGTCTCCGTGGCCTATGCAGACGTCTGGCGAAGAGAAAGCATCGTGACTGCTAATGCCTCGTTTGTTGGTGTAAAGGTACGGCTTTCAAGGGGCCACGGGGTATATTTACCCGTGTTCACATTCCTTGTGCGGGTCTAGACAGTTTTTACCTTCGTGAACAGGTACACGGCAGAGGCAAGAAAGCATATTTTAACATGGACGCTGTGAGTCATACAATGCGTGCCTCGCTGAGAGGTAGCATAATGTTAAATTTAACAGCGTGTACTCAACATCACAGTTGCGTGCGCTTCTACGATATATAAGAACAACATGGTGGCGTGCGCTCACCACACATGTGTACCTCGTGCGATTTGTAAACATGTGAATAAATTTTCAATGCTGCAACGTGGTATGTGCTCCCGAAACGAAACGAAGCGGTGCAGAAGTCATTCCTATTCTGATCAAATATCGAAATCGTATTGGATTGTTGAAACAATATTGCACTGTCCCAGCCAGTGCCTCCCCTTCTCTCGCTTCTGCCTTCGCTCCTCGTTGACACAGTAAAGCCCTTGTTTTTGACTAGTTCTCTCACTAGCCTGGTGACGTGTTCTTTGAAGTGATCTTTTTTCTACGCGCCTTTCTTTAAAACAAAGGATCATTTCGTTTTCGTCTGCTTCTTTTCTTACTTCGTTTTTACAACGTGAGGAAATCAAACTTTTTTAGCGTCGTTACCCAGTTGTTCATTCTGGGGCACATAAGAGCCTGCGCAATTCGAAGAACCACTTCGCCGAATAGCTATACCTTTGCCATTATTACTATACTTCGAAGGGTCAATAGACTCAATAACTCAGATTGTCGGGCCAGTTCGCGAAAAATTTTCAGGCAAACTGCTTGAACAATACGGAACAAAAGATCCGTGTATTCCGCTCGCTTTATTACACCTTTCATTGTGTCTTCTCCCCGTGTACCGTATTCTTTGCGCAAAATTTTCTTCCAACCGATTCACTGGCTCGTTGCGCTTGACTGAAGGCAGCAAGGTGCTACAGGTATCGGGGGGCCGGTTTGATCATTGCTAGAGACGGCGGATAAGTGAGTAAACCCTAACGTATCGTCCTTTCTTCCTACCGGCACACTCTCTTAGCGTCATTCACTTGGGACAGTGTGCTTGCGGAATACAAGGCAGGTCTAAGTGGCTAGACGGCTGTACAAGCACTTCTCATCCGACTCCCAAGGCATGTTACGTGAGCTTATATCATTCATTCAGCATATAACGTTTTTTTTTGTTCCAAAAAATTTACTGCCGCTGCGTTGTAATTCCTGCAAAAGCGCCTTTCTTATCACTGCCCGAATTTCACTGCATCCTGCCACCATCGAATGTGGTGACCCCCGAAAGGTGGTGAACTAATTCTGATGATGCACAATATGATAAGGTGCAGATCTGCACGGTCCAAAGATTTTTTCCGATGCTCTTACAAGAAATAATTCGCCCCTTCAGTGCTGCTTCCAAATGGTATCGTCGACTAATGTAGGTGTATATGACAGACATATACCAGACGTTGCAGGGAAGACTTTAAGTAGTTCTGAAAATAGGTTTTTCGAGGTAAAAATATCTTTCTTCAGCATATTATGACCAGTAATGGCGGACAGCAGAGAATCGGTTTATCGTTTCGAGTTGTAAGCTGGTAAACTAATTTTAATAACAAACTTTTTAACGGTTACAGTCAGGCATCTAGTTGCAATTAGAGATTGCTAGCCAGTTGTGAGTAATATCTATATCAGTTTTTATAATCTAGAAAACGAGATTAACCTTGGCGCTGTGGAGCGAGAAAAGTTTGGTTTTTTGACTAGTTTCGTGCACTGGAACGGTTGCTTTGCCTGTATGCTTTACGAAAGCGGATGTATATTTCAACTATGTAGGTAAATTTGTCGAGCCACATCCGCGGGAATTATCGCGCTCTCGATATTCCAAAAACTGATCTGGCTATTACTGACGACCGGTTACAAGTCGCTGATTGCCACTATTAGGCTAAAGCCTATGAAAATTTTTGAAAGTGTTAGCCGAAACACCGGGCATAGTGGCCATTCCCCGCATTTAGGTGTCTGTCTGTCTGTCTGTCTGTCTGTCTGTCTGTCTGTCTGTCTGTCTGTCTGTCTGTCTGTCTGTCTGTCTGTCTGTCTGTCTGTCTGTCTGTCTGTCTGTCTGTCTGTCTGTCTGTCTGTCTGTCTGTCTGTCTGTCTGTCTGTCTGTCTGTCTGTCTGTCTGTCTGTCTGTCTGTCTGTCTGTCTGTCTGTCTGTCTGTCTGTCTGTCTGTCTGTCTGTCTGTCTGTCTGTCTGTCTGTCTGTCTGTCTGTCTGTCTGTCTGTCTGTCTGTCTGTCTGTCTGTCTGTCTGTCTGTCTGTCTGTCTGTCTGTCTGTCTGTCTGTCTGTCTGTCTGTCTGTCTGTCTGTCTGTCTGTCTGTCTGTCTGTCTGTCTGTCTGTCTGTCTGTCTGTCTGTCTGTCTGTCTGTCTGTCTGTCTGTCTGTCTGTCTGTCTGTCTGTCTGTCTGTCTGTCTGTCTGTCTGTCTGTCTGTCTGTCTGTCTGTCTGTCTGTCTGTCTGTCTGTCTGTCTGTCTGTCTGTCTGTCTGTCTGTCTGTCTGTCTGTCTGTCTGTCTGTCTGTCTGTCTGTCTGTCTGTCTGTCTGTCTGTCTGTCTGTCTGTCTGTCTGTCTGTCTGTCTGTCTGTCTGTCTGTCTGTCTGTCTGTCTGTCTGTCTGTCTGTCTGTCTGTCTGTCTGTCTGTCTGTCTGTCTGTCTGTCTGTCTGTCTGTCTGTCTGTCTGTCTGTCTGTCTGTCTGTCTGTCTGTCTGTCTGTCTGTCTGTCTGTCTGTCTGTCTGTCTGTCTGTCTGTCTGTCTGTCTGTCTGTCTGTCTGTCTGTCTGTCTGTCTGTCTGTCTGTCTGTCTGTCTGTCTGTCTGTCTGTCTGTCTGTCTGTCTGTCTGTCTGTCTGTCTGTCTGTCTGTCTGTCTGTCTGTCTGTCTGTCTGTCTGTCTGTCTGTCTGTCTGTCTGTCTGTCTGTCTGTCTGTCTGTCTGTCTGTCTGTCTGTCTGTCTGTCTGTCTGTCTGTCTGTCTGTCTGTCTGTCTGTCTGTCTGTCTGTCTGTCTGTCTGTCTGTCTGTCTGTCTGTCTGTCTGTCTGTCTGTCTGTCTGTCTGTCTGTCTGTCTGTCTGTCTGTCTGTCTGTCTGTCTGTCTGTCTGTCTGTCTGTCTGTCTGTCTGTCTGTCTGTCTGTCTGTCTGTCTGTCTGTCTGTCTGTCTGTCTGTCTGTCTGTCTGTCTGTCTGTCTGTCTGTCTGTCTGTCTGTCTGTCTGTCTGTCTGTCTGTCTGTCTGTCTGTCTGTCTGTCTGTCTGTCTGTCTGTCTGTCTGTCTGTCTGTCTGTCTGTCTGTCTGTCTGTCTGTCTGTCTGTCTGTCTGTCTGTCTGTCTGTCTGTCTGTCTGTCTGTCTGTCTGTCTGTCTGTCTGTCTGTCTGTCTGTCTGTCTGTCTGTCTGTCTGTCTGTCTGTCTGTCTGTCTGTCTGTCTGTCTGTCTGTCTGTCTGTCTGTCTGTCTGTCTGTCTGTCTGTCTGTCTGTCTGTCTGTCTGTCTGTCTGTCTGTCTGTCTGTCTGTCTGTCTGTCTGTCTGTCTGTCTGTCTGTCTGTCTGTCTGTCTGTCTGTCTGTCTGTCTGTCTGTCTGTCTGTCTGTCTGTCTGTCTGTCTGTCTGTCTGTCTGTCTGTCTGTCTGTCTGTCTGTCTGTCTGTCTGTCTGTCTGTCTGTCTGTCTGTCTGTCTGTCTGTCTGTCTGTCTGTCTGTCTGTCTGTCTGTCTGTCTGTCTGTCTGTCTGTCTGTCTGTCTGTCTGTCTGTCTGTCTGTCTGTCTGTCTGTCTGTCTGTCTGTCTGTCTGTCTGTCTGTCTGTCTGTCTGTCTGTCTGTCTGTCTGTCTGTCTGTCTGTCTGTCTGTCTGTCTGTCTGTCTGTCTGTCTGTCTGTCTGTCTGTCTGTCTGTCTGTCTGTCTGTCTGTCTGTCTGTCTGTCTGTCTGTCTGTCTGTCTGTCTGTCTGTCTGTCTGTCTGTCTGTCTGTCTGTCTGTCTGTCTGTCTGTCTGTCTGTCTGTCTGTCTGTCTGTCTGTCTGTCTGTCTGTCTGTCTGTCTGTCTGTCTGTCTGTCTGTCTGTCTGTCTGTCTGTCTGTCTGTCTGTCTGTCTGTCTGTCTGTCTGTCTGTCTGTCTGTCTGTCTGTCTGTCTGTCTGTCTGTCTGTCTGTCTGTCTGTCTGTCTGTCTGTCTGTCTGTCTGTCTGTCTGTCTGTCTGTCTGTCTGTCTGTCTGTCTGTCTGTCTGTCTGTCTGTCTGTCTGTCTGTCTGTCTGTCTGTCTGTCTGTCTGTCTGTCTGTCTGTCTGTCTGTCTGTCTGTCTGTCTGTCTGTCTGTCTGTCTGTCTGTCTGTCTGTCTGTCTGTCTGTCTGTCTGTCTGTCTGTCTGTCTGTCTGTCTGTCTGTCTGTCTGTCTGTCTGTCTGTCTGTCTGTCTGTCTGTCTGTCTGTCTGTCTGTCTGTCTGTCTGTCTGTCTGTCTGTCTGTCTGTCTGTCTGTCTGTCTGTCTGTCTGTCTGTCTGTCTGTCTGTCTGTCTGTCTGTCTGTCTGTCTGTCTGTCTGTCTGTCTGTCTGTCTGTCTGTCTGTCTGTCTGTCTGTCTGTCTGTCTGTCTGTCTGTCTGTCTGTCTGTCTGTCTGTCTGTCTGTCTGTCTGTCTGTCTGTCTGTCTGTCTGTCTGTCTGTCTGTCTGTCTGTCTGTCTGTCTGTCTGTCTGTCTGTCTGTCTGTCTGTCTGTCTGTCTGTCTGTCTGTCTGTCTGTCTGTCTGTCTGTCTGTCTGTCTGTCTGTCTGTCTGTCTGTCTGTCTGTCTGTCTGTCTGTCTGTCTGTCTGTCTGTCTGTCTGTCTGTCTGTCTGTCTGTCTGTCTGTCTGTCTGTCTGTCTGTCTGTCTGTCTGTCTGTCTGTCTGTCTGTCTGTCTGTCTGTCTGTCTGTCTGTCTGTCTGTCTGTCTGTCTGTCTGTCTGTCTGTCTGTCTGTCTGTCTGTCTGTCTGTCTGTCTGTCTGTCTGTCTGTCTGTCTGTCTGTCTGTCTGTCTGTCTGTCTGTCTGTCTGTCTGTCTGTCTGTCTGTCTGTCTGTCTGTCTGTCTGTCTGTCTGTCTGTCTGTCTGTCTGTCTGTCTGTCTGTCTGTCTGTCTGTCTGTCTGTCTGTCTGTCTGTCTGTCTGTCTGTCTGTCTGTCTGTCTGTCTGTCTGTCTGTCTGTCTGTCTGTCTGTCTGTCTGTCTGTCTGTCTGTCTGTCTGTCTGTCTGTCTGTCTGTCTGTCTGTCTGTCTGTCTGTCTGTCTGTCTGTCTGTCTGTCTGTCTGTCTGTCTGTCTGTCTGTCTGTCTGTCTGTCTGTCTGTCTGTCTGTCTGTCTGTCTGTCTGTCTGTCTGTCTGTCTGTCTGTCTGTCTGTCTGTCTGTCTGTCTGTCTGTCTGTCTGTCTGTCTGTCTGTCTGTCTGTCTGTCTGTCTGTCTGTCTGTCTGTCTGTCTGTCTGTCTGTCTGTCTGTCTGTCTGTCTGTCTGTCTGTCTGTCTGTCTGTCTGTCTGTCTGTCTGTCTGTCTGTCTGTCTGTCTGTCTGTCTGTCTGTCTGTCTGTCTGTCTGTCTGTCTGTCTGTCTGTCTGTCTGTCTGTCTGTCTGTCTGTCTGTCTGTCTGTCTGTCTGTCTGTCTGTCTGTCTGTCTGTCTGTCTGTCTGTCTGTCTGTCTGTCTGTCTGTCTGTCTGTCTGTCTGTCTGTCTGTCTGTCTGTCTGTCTGTCTGTCTGTCTGTCTGTCTGTCTGTCTGTCTGTCTGTCTGTCTGTCTGTCTGTCTGTCTGTCTGTCTGTCTGTCTGTCTGTCTGTCTGTCTGTCTGTCTGTCTGTCTGTCTGTCTGTCTGTCTGTCTGTCTGTCTGTCTGTCTGTCTGTCTGTCTGTCTGTCTGTCTGTCTGTCTGTCTGTCTGTCTGTCTGTCTGTCTGTCTGTCTGTCTGTCTGTCTGTCTGTCTGTCTGTCTGTCTGTCTGTCTGTCTGTCTGTCTGTCTGTCTGTCTGTCTGTCTGTCTGTCTGTCTGTCTGTCTGTCTGTCTGTCTGTCTGTCTGTCTGTCTGTCTGTCTGTCTGTCTGTCTGTCTGTCTGTCTGTCTGTCTGTCTGTCTGTCTGTCTGTCTGTCTGTCTGTCTGTCTGTCTGTCTGTCTGTCTGTCTGTCTGTCTGTCTGTCTGTCTGTCTGTCTGTCTGTCTGTCTGTCTGTCTGTCTGTCTGTCTGTCTGTCTGTCTGTCTGTCTGTCTGTCTGTCTGTCTGTCTGTCTGTCTGTCTGTCTGTCTGTCTGTCTGTCTGTCTGTCTGTCTGTCTGTCTGTCTGTCTGTCTGTCTGTCTGTCTGTCTGTCTGTCTGTCTGTCTGTCTGTCTGTCTGTCTGTCTGTCTGTCTGTCTGTCTGTCTGTCTGTCTGTCTGTCTGTCTGTCTGTCTGTCTGTCTGTCTGTCTGTGCCAGGCTGGTTTTGTGGCAGTTTCTTCACCTGCCCACAGGACGTTGGGCAACAGGCCCATCTGATGAGAGTTTTGTGGCAGGTTGCTGATCTGCCTGCAGATATATTTATATATATGAAGGATGATCCACCGTCCGCAACCATTGAAAAATGGTTAAAGTATAACCCATCAGGGTTATACTTAACCCTGATGAAAGTCAACCGTCCGAAATCGTTGGTAAATAAACCAAGATAACCATACCAGCTGTGCCGATTTCATCCATGAAAACTGGATCTGAGCGCCTGAACTGTAGTGAAAACCAAACCGCTATGGCATCTAATTCGCAGTTGGCCTAAACATTCAAATCGATCTTTTTTTTCTTAATGCAGGGGCCGTGTCTCAAACGGCAATGCTGCTATGTGAGCTCTATTAAATAAATGCCTCAAATATTCGCCATAAAGAAGAAATCTAAACGGCATCAAGCAAATACTGCTGGCACCGAGTGATTGTTTGTTGCTTTTCAGATTCCCCAAGTCTGCAAAGATTTAACAGATTTAATTTTTACATAAAACAGAAAATGAATGACGTGTTTCACGAGAACTATTCAAACACAGTTTAAATGTCTACTAGAAAGGCAAGAAGACAGCTGCGGTATGAGACATTATTTTAACCGCACCTTATACGGCATAATTTTTTTGCCTCTCAGGTACTCTTAAGATATGAGTGAAAATACTTGTGCAGCCTCGAAGACGTAGGTACTTCAATTCCACAGGAGGCCTTTTTCGGATTCTAGCCCCACCCTTCTTATAGTTTTTATTCTTTTTGGTCCTCGCTAATTCCCTAGAGCTAAGTAATCAAAATGGTTCCGGATGGTTTCTCCTTTGTTTTTCCATTCTAGTGTCTCAACACTTGATGTTCTTCCAGATGTGGAAGCTACGAAGATGACCTTTATATTTTCTTGGTCGTAATATGTTTTAATGGGTCACAAGGGCTACGTAGCAAAGTGAACCTTCCAAGGCTACCCTAAAACTTCTCTTGCTGAAGAGGGGAGCATTTATGAGAATAGGTTTTGCTTTTTTGCTTTTTGCTTCAACATGAGCTTCGTCAGCGCATGGGAGTTTCTGGTACTTTTGTTCTATACGTCTTGCACCAGTGGAGTTACGGTTGATCATGACTCACATGAACCGTAACATAAAACTTCACACTGTTCAATCAACTTCTCTCGTTGCTGCTGTTCACTAGAAATCTTGGGTACCACGTTTAATCACGCATCAGCTCGCGGAGCTTTTTTTCTTATTGCCGCAACAAAAAGTTGTTCAAGCTTGCAAAGAGTCTTTTGCCGGGGCTCAGTACGCTATGGCTCTCCGTCTTTTTGTTTAGCTTTGTTGTTCAGATTTTTGGTAATTTGTTTGCATGCAGCACTACAGACTCGGATTACACATACTCCCTACTTCTATGTTCCTTCTGCTGACGCCTAGAAAAGATCTTTGATCTCAAAGAAGAAAAACTTTATAATAACACTCGATACTGAACTCTTCCTAAGCGTTAGGGTCTCAAGTGGAAGACATGTTCAGAGTAAAAACATTTCACTCGGCTGCAAAAAAACACAACAAAAAGTTTTCGTTGAATTCATCGCTCAAGGTTGAAGTTTAGTTTCCCTTCGAAAAGGACGTAAGACCGAGAGTTTTAAACGCATTGCAGTTCAATGCTTCTGCATTCCTCAATATTTTTCCGCCATTAACGATGCACTACCTTCGCCACGAACAATAGAACAGTCCATACGATGAAGAACCATGGCGCGTCTAAATGTTCTTCATGCAAAGGGTAAAAAGCACGAAAAACAATGCATGCAATATTTTAGACCATTAATAGCCAGTGCTTAGTAAAATGCTAATCAAAGCTTACATAGACTGGTAGGCAGAAATATCTTTAGGCAATACATTAGTTCTTTAAAATATTTAAAAAAACCTTTACTGATGGGTACTTTTTAAAAATATTTCTGTTGTGAATGTCTAAGGCGGCACCAACTTTGCCATGTCAGCTGCGCGATATATATGGGTTATGCGGTAAAGACCTGTGTAAGCCGTAAAATGTGAGAGCACATCACAGACACAGAGATTTATGTGAGTTGGCACATTTCCATTGTGTTTAAAAGCATGAATAAACAACCACAGGCAGGAAACAAGAGTCGCCCAGCGCTCACTGTCAGTTAATCCTCCTTTTAAAAATGCCCTTACTCCTATGACCTCAAATAAAACATGACAAAGGGAAAGTAGATGCATTGTGTGGCACTTAAGAACAGACACAAGAGTCGAGTTGCTCTTCCAGATGCTTAAGTTGAGTACATACTTTGAGTACATGAGTGTTCCGTCATTCCAGCTGTGGGTTCTTGTGGGTCGGGGCTATGTGTCATCCACCTACCTTTGATTTTCTTCTTTCAGAAAGGTGTATTCCCCAAATTTTGCAGCGGTCTGGTGATTTCCTGTACACTGATAAGTACACTCCTTAAGAACTTTGAAAATGATCAAGGCGGAATGAATGAGACGAGCGCCTTTTTACCAAAAGCGCCTATCTCAAGTTGCACAACACCCATGCTGCACACCGTGAAAAGAGGTACGTACATTGAAGGAATTCAGCGCTCTGGCGAATTCAACCTTCACATATGGCAGCAGCTTCTTCTCGAGCTGCGAGCTTCGCAGCGCGAGAAGAAGTCTGAGACAAAGAAAGTCATCCATGAAGCTTCACTACCCACGGAATCGCGTCATGTTCTCTCCTGCTGGTCAAATTACGCTACGGAACCAAAAACGTCGCCAGGGTAAGTAAGCTTCAGGGAACGATGCGGCGAGAGTCAAGTTTCATCTGACGTCGAAATTCAAAGGTGCGTGGCCAAGGGTGTCGATGACTTGCAACGTTTGGAGCCCCTTGCGAAACCCTTTATAGTTTATAGTTAGGGAACATTCGCCTACTCTTCTTCCAGCGAACGAAGAAGAGATTCCTTGTGCTACCATCACGCCTCGAAGAAACCAAGGGTCAGCAAGAAGACGCACCGGTCTTTAATGTCGCAAAGAAAGTGTTCTTCGTTAATGTCAAAAATAAATCAAAGTTCGCAAAAAGTTAATTGAGAAGCCATAACAAAACAACCGGCCGGAACTAGAGGTGGTTTTACAGTTGTTATTGGATACTAAGACTCACAAGCCGGACTGTCCATTTTGTGTAATTGAATCAGAGAACGACATGAGGAAAAAAAATTTAGTATTAGGTATTAATCACATTTTAAACTCTCTGACTTTATTCGACCAGCATCAGGCGAAAAATCAGCGAACCTGATTCAGAAAGGCAAAGCAAAAAAGGACGCATGGCGCACTCGTTAGTTCTAAAACAGCTACACTACTCAATTCTGCATCATGTGCTAAAGGCAGGACGAGCTGTTTTCGTGCGTTTGAGAATGCACTGATAGGCATGTAGCAGTTGGATTCCAGAATGAGAGAAGACACTCTTTAGCTTGGTTTGGCAACTATTTCAGATCTATTTAAAACTTGTTTTTACAAATTATGAAGAGATCTACTTGCAAAAACGAGGTCGCTATGCATTATGCTTAGCGACGCGTTGTGAGGACAAGATCATAGTGGGCTGAAGTATCAGTTATGAGATTCTAAAGTACCCCTACGATTTAGATTAGTACATAATTGCCTTGTCGTCGTAGATACGATTGCTCATGCTTTCAAGGCAATCATGCCACCGATGTGAAATATTTTAAGTTTATTGTTTTAAGCCCTCATAAAGGCGCGATCAGAAGTCAGGATTTACATCACATAAAAATGCAAAAACACACCAGTTGGGCCCACGAGCCAATAATCAATTAGTCATTGACTGCGTATGGGTCGTCCCATTCAAAACTAGCTGAAAATGTCGTCTCTAATCCTGCTACACCGCTCGAAAGATACCCTGTATTCATTCCATGCACAATATTTGTGAACAGCAAACCGAACATCTTCTGAAGGTAATATTCCTCAAGCAGTTGCTCGGCTCTCTCTCGAAATCAATCCTTCTAATTTTATTGTCACCGAGACCAATTCAGCGCAATAAAGTTGTCTAAACTGCGCAACAGCACACTTAAACAGTCGCCGTAGCTCACAGCTTGGCGGCACAAGCGGCTGGTGTTTCGAACCGACGCTTACAAAGCTCTTGCTCGAACGCGGCCCTCCTATCACGGACCTCGTCCTTGACCACAGTTCGGAAGTTGATTGTTCGCCTTCTACGCGTTATCGGCGTCCTGCTACCCTCCTGCGAAGTCTTCGTCACCTGCAGTTCTTCTGTCTGGCTACGTCGCCGAGTGGCTTCTCGCTTGGCGGCGAGCACAACTGGGTCCGGTCGCGCTGAGCCCCGCGGGCGCGACAACCATCCTCCGCATCACCTACATGTATACCAGAGGGGAGCGCCCGCTGCTGCGCCGTCCGTGAGGGCTGGTTTCTCTGTTCATTAATTTGTTTTTCCAGTCATCCGTAGAGGGAATCTTGACTGAGCTCCCTAACCCTGAGCACTTCGCTTCCGCGCTGCAGGTGCTCGGGCTGAGAGGAAAACACAACACGGATCATCAAGCGGCGGCTGGCACTGTTGCGCGCGCTGGAGATTCAGATGTTTCTCTGTCCTCGGCATCGCTCTTTCATTTTGGTTCCCTCCTTGTTTTCTTTTCCCTTTGCCCGCAGATCTTGTTTTATTGTTTCTCTCTGCTTTCTCTTTTCGCCGACGTTTCCTATCTCTTTCAACGTCTATGTCGGCTACAGCCTTCCGCCATTACCTCTCGCTGCTTCTTCACTTCTTTCTGCAATTGCCGCACCACTATTCGTTATCTTATCTCTGACTCCTAACAGCTTCCATCGAGGACTTCGAACGGACCTCATCCCGACGGCTCGGCGCATAATCCATATAACGGATCATGCCGTAAAAAGGAGGGATCGATCGTGCCTATGAAGAAAACAGGAATTATTATAGTTCCTGGCTTTCGCAACTTCACACACAGATCAAAACAGATAGGCGATCGAGCATTAGTTAAATTTGTTCGCCCAGCTTCCAAAAGTTTACACGATCTGTAAAAGTTAACGCCAAGTTCATTTCGCACGAGAGTACCATGAGGAAGCAAAACCATTCTGAAGCAAGTCACATGGCACTGTGTGCCCATTCCCACTCTTATGCATCAATTAATATATTGGCCAGACGAGAAGACGCTTCAACGGAGGTCTAAAAACGCCAGATTAATGGACACAATGAGTAGAAAAGGCACCTCGATATATAATGCAGAGACGATAGTATATCTGCAAGCCGCAATTCACGCCGAAATTAGTGGTAAGCAGTAATAATAAGAAATGGTTCAAGTCGCAAAATTCCCGTGGTTCAGGGAGCATCTATTAGCGCCCTTTGTTTGCCTACGTCAGCTAACTAATTACAGTTTTTAGCTACTAGAAAGTGGCGCCGCTGTTGGCGTCATCATCAGACTCATTTTGTGCACTCGCCAGTGCGATCCGCCGTACTATGTTCTTTTTGTTGTTTGAGTCAAATCAGTTTGTCTATAGCTATAAAATTTATTTGAAAGGCAGTGGCTGCGCGTGCGCATCTTCATTTTACGCTTGTTTCAGTTCGCGTAGTTCATTTCACTATAACGGCAGAAACAGTGTTTGCATATTTAAATCGAATAAAACAGTCATATTTGGCACACCTCAGTTCTGTATTCACCAGTTACTGTAGGTGCTTTTTTTTCTTCACATGCCGCGAGAGTGATAATATTCGCAAGCATTCCTAGAGAAAGCAAGCTACATCTTATGCAGTGGCGCCCCCACCATAGAGTGCAGGTAGGTTTTCTATGGGTGCTTAGATTCTCGACGGCGGACAGCTTTACTGATGAACGATAGTTCCGTGTGAGGCTGACGTTCATCACTTTGTCTTCGTCCTGGATGGCAGTATAAAAAATTGCAATGAAACACATTCATAACATTTTTTTAAACTGACACCGCTCGGACTGTTTGCATAGCAATCAAACACAACACAGTACGCCTGCATCACTTAAGTTGGGTACTCTAGGCGTGTGCCCAGCTGCACTATAAATTTTTCTAATAATTCCCGCGAAAAACTTATCTTTGTGACGAGGTACTGCCTAAACAATGTCAAGAAATTATACAGAAAACGATGCAACGAAAAGTAAGGATCTAAGGAGCCTTCCCTCCCAGGAAACTAACTGGTTCCCAACGCTAAATGTCGGGATAAAGAAGCTGCTGGTACTTTGTGGGCGTCCCTGTGTGTTTAGCAGATTAATCCGTATTTTACGTTCCTAAGCGCCATTTCCTGCCATTAGCGCTACCGTCGAGAAATAATTCTTTGTGTGTTATTCGATCAGAGAACGAAGAAATAATAAACCGTTCGGCTACTTTCAGCACCGTTGTCAAGAAATCCTGTTTTTCATTTGAGATTGATCAAGCTGTCCAACAAAGAAATTAACTGACGACAGTTCAAAAAGAAATAAAGAGGTTTCTCTGGCTTCAGCTTGGCGACCACCAAAGTGTGCGGTCACGGCTAGATTAAATATCCTGCTTGTCATCCCTTTTTCCCACATCTGTCCACCCATCTTCGAACTACCGAACTGAAATGTTATTGAACCGTCCGCGTACCACTGCATTCCTTCCTGAGAGCGCTGGAAAACGCGCAATATCTTTCCGCTATGTGGTCAACATGAAAATAAAACACTGTAGAAACTAACCATATCCCACAGCAAGGCTCTCTGTATATCTCACTTTGTTATAAACTAAGCAAACAAGGAAGGGGAATGAGGGGCTCGTTGTAAGTATGACAGAAGCCAACAGCCACAGAAACCAAGGGGCACAGGGGATTTTTTTTATTAATTTATTTATTTTGTGGTGTTGATCAATTTAGAATATTACTTAATATGTTATCGCTTAAAGCTAATTGATTAGAAAAGCAGAAGAAAAAACAACCACATGCCGCCGGTGGGATCCGAACCCACGACCTCCGAATTACGCGTCCGGTGCTCTACCTCTGAGCTACGGCGACAGCTGTCAAACCTTCTGCTTTCGGGGGTATTTATGTTTACAAGTAACCTAACCTTGAGAGTGTTCATAAGCGCCACCCATGTTCATAAGCGGCGGACGTAGAACGTCCTGATTTACCGCAGGTGTGACGTAGAACGTCATCGAACGGAGAGGGAGGAAGCTGTGTGAAAACCCTCTTATGCTTCCTATGGCATCAAGGCTGCCAGAATCGAGGCCCTCGCTAAGCAATTAAGCAAACAAGGAAGGGGAATGAGGGGCTCGTTGTAAATATGACAGAAGCCAACAGCCACAGAAACCAAGGGGCACAGGGGATTTTTTTTATTAATTTATTTATTTTGTGGTGTTGATCAATTTAGAATATTACTTAATATGTTATCGCTTAAAGCTAATTGATTAGAAAAGCAGAAGAAAGAACAACCACATGCCGCCGGTGGGATCCGGCGGCATGTGATGTTTGGTGTTATCACCAAAAAAAACTCAGTTTTTTTTGGTGATAACACCGATTTTGTATATCAGTCCAAATTTAGTTATGCAAGTACTATTTCATAGGCCGCGCATAAAAAAGGGCTTCTGGAACGCAGAGTGCGTGCGACAGCGCAACTTTTATTGAACGTAACAGGTGCTTTCAAAGCTGTGCCGCAACGTTTAAACAAATAGGTCTGATACAAACCGGAAGCAAAACTTGAATTACTCGTTCTGAAGGCTACACTATCTAGTCCTCAAATTGTCTTGACCTCAAGTGGTAAAGATTCTGCGACTGTTTGAACTGAAATGAGGTTACCCTGACGACGGATTGTCCTCAGATCTTTGAGACCAAAAAAATTTTGTCTAAATTGTTCGCTTCTAACCACGTTCAAAACGTGAACATCCGTATTATATAATACTCGCTCTAGCAAACAATATCACCGGTTAAAAGATATGCACAGCCCATCATGTTCGTGTCCTTTCTCGCCATACAAGGCCCCCGCAATTGCAGCAAGCCGAGAATCCATTTTGAAACAGAGGGTAGCATTTCCGCGAACATTTGTAATCTTTATATGTGTGTGCGCGCGCGCGCGCGCGCGCGTTCGTGCGTGCGTGCGTGTGTGTGTGTGTGTGTATGCGTGTGCGCGCGCGCGTGTGTGTGTGCGCGTGTGTGTGTGCGTGTGTGTGTGTGCACGCGTGCGTGCGTGCGTGTGTGTGTGTGTGTGTGTGTGTGTGCGCGCGCGTGTGTGCGTGTGTGTGTGTGAGAGAGAGAGAGAGAGAGAGAGGCCACGGGCATGTGCCTTATGTAACAGAAGCTGTTTTCTTCAGGTGTTTAAATTTAGCGCGGCCGAATGCTGCTGGGATTCTGATCTTCGACGCTGTTCAGTGCAGTTTCGCCTATCGTCACTGGTTAGTTGTTCAATGAGTTGTGCGCGTGAAACAGATCAATATTTTTGTTTCAGAAGTGTTAGCTGATGGCTGCTTGTGGACTGCCGTCGCCACCACGTGACTTTGCGGGAGGTGCCGGATAGCAATTCACGCTCTAGAAATGCCGAACAAGCCATAACGCTAGCCCTCTTGCCGCCGGAGGACACCACTCCAGAGTGAGCCGTCGACTCCACGGCTTCGCGCTAGAGTTTGGGCCCTTGCGTCGTGCCGCAAAATGAAGTGCGAAGAAGGAAGAACAAAATATCGGTCGAGGTGGCGGCCGAAAGAGCTCCGGTTTCCGTGTAGCAATTCAGGTGATCGGGTCACGATTAGCCAACGATTTCCCGCGGGTGTGTACGGCAAAGGTCCATACAAATCGATGCCGACACGATCAAATGACAGGTCTGGGCAAGAGAGAGACTGAGTGGGGCAGCCGGATGTGGGAGAGGAGGCTTGCGAAGGTGGAAGTCAGCGCACGAGTGCACATAGGTAATGACGATGGTATACATGCTGAGGTAGTTGAAGCGCTGACGTAGTCGTTCACGTCTTGAACGCACCAGCATTGCCACACTGGCGGTCATTATGGTAAAAAGCGCAGATAGCAGTAAGGGGGTGTTGCTGAGGTAGGGCAAGCAGCCACTCGAGCATCTCTGGCATATAGTTGCGACGGTAGAGGAGACTGTCACGAATAATGAAGTGCTGCGCCTGCCGACGAAGGGTGCGACGGGCCGGCGAGGGCGTCGAGTAAGGGAGGAGATCGATTAGTGACGCCAGCCACGGGTCTCTGAGTTGTTCTGAAGGCCCGTCCTCGACCGACAGGAGGTGGAGGTAGACGGCAACAGGACATCAGACAGCACTTGCGAGCGAGGTAAAGTGTATGCATCATTGTGCTTGCGCCCAGTCTGGCAGATGATGCGGAAATCATTACCCTGCAGCCGAAGCGACCTGCGGGCGAGACGGCTGGTTTGGTCTTTCACTGAAGGTAACCAGCAAATAGCGTGGTGGTCCGTAACTACAGCAAATTGGCGCCTGTACAAGTACGGGGCCGAAATTTGTAAAACACCCAGACGGCGGCCAAATATTTCTTTACGCTGACCTAATAATTGTTGTTGGCCTTGGTAAAAGTCTGACTTGCGTTCGCCACGACGTATTCTTGAACGCCAGATTTTCGTTGGACTAGAACAGCGCCGAGGCCGGCGTCACTGCCGTGGGCGTGAACTTCGGTAGGCGCAGCCGGGTGAAAGTAGCTTAAAATGGGAGGCGAGGTAAGTATGGTGCGTAATTTCATAAACGCAGTGTCGCAAGCCGGCGACCAGGCAGAATGGTCGTTGTGGCCACCGAGAAGTTGTGTCAAAGGGGCAATATGGTCGCAAAGTTGCGTTCGAAGCGCCAAAAATAGGAACACAAGCGAGTAAGGCTGCGGATTTGCTTGATTGAAGTAAATTTCGGTAACGCAGCGACAGCTCGGAGTTTAGCTCGGTCAAGAAGGATGCCATCTTTCGACATGGAATGTCCTAAAAAACTAAGTTGGCGGGCGGTGAAATGGCGCATCTTGAGATTGAGCTGCCGACCGGCGTCGGTAAGGCACACCAAGAACTTCTCAAGCCGACGAGTTAGTTAGTCAAGTTAGCCGACCAAGCTGCTGGTAGTGCCGGCCAGTTTGGAAGTTTACATATTTCTACCCTTTCACGTCGTTGCGTGCGTTTCCGTTTGCATCATTCTTCACTTCTTTTATGGAGAATTTTTTGGCGCGAGAATAATGGTGGCACTGAACTATTCAACTGGATCCCTGATACACTTAATATTCCCCCTATTCGTCCACCCAGGAATCCTTTAATAACTTTACTTACTGGGCATGGTAGATTTCCGTTCTATTTTAAAAGATATGGCCTGTCTCCGTTTTCAACTTGTTCCTCTGGATTGTTATGTAAAAATATCCGTCATTACTTCCGGGACTGTTCCGTTACTGCTCCTTTAGTTTCTCGTTTAAAATCTCTTTGCTCAGCGGACATCACACCATCTGTTTACCCCTCCCTTTTCCGAAACCCTGCTGCTTGTGCTCTTCTGCTTCAAAAGGTTCACCTCATAAGTAGTACAATTCCAAATTATTCACGCTGATTTCTCTCTTTCCTCTAATCTCTCTTCCTCAAGCTTTGCACAGAGGAGTGCCCCGTGCTCCTTTATTGAGCATCGGTGGCTTTGTCGCGGCGTGACTGTGACCGCGTCCTTGACTGTGTGACTGTGACTGTCTTGACTGCGTGACTGTGACTGTGTCCTTGACTGTGTCTTTGACTGTGACTTCGGTTTTTTTCTTTTGTCTTGATTATGCTTTTTATTTTTCTGATTTTTATTTTGTGGCCGGCGCTCAGTGCTTTCTTCGACTGTTACGGTGACAATGACTTTTCAATGACGGGTTTTTCTTTTTTTTATTACTATTATTTATTCCGCGGACTGCACGCTGTGCTTTGGCTATCTGCCTGCGTCTAATTTGTATTGTGACGAGACTTTTGTTTTCTTTTCTTTTGAGTTTTTTTTAATGCTGTGTTTTTCGCTTAATTTTTTTTCTTCTTTGGAACATTTAGTTATTTTTCACTTATTTTGAATTGGCGTTAAGCCTGGCAAAGCATTGCTGGTCCAGGCATCCTCTTTCTTTCTTTTATGTTTTTTTTCTTTCTTTTAGAGGACTAATAAAAGGGTAAAAGGGCAACAAAGTCAGAGGAAAACACCACAATGTCATCCAAGTAGCAAAGACGTGTGCGATTTCAAGCCACGAAGGATAGCGTTTCTCATGCGTTCAAAGGTGGCGGGCACGTTACGTAGGCCGAACGGCATTACGTTGAACTCATAGAGTCCATCGGGAGTGATGAAAACTGTCAAGGTATGATCACTCTTCTCCAGAAGAACTTCGGTTTGGGCTAGTTGGTTCGTAGCCATGTTTGAGCCGCCGCGGTGGCTCAGTGGCTATGGTACTCGGCTGCTGACCCAAAAGACGCGGGTTCGATCCCGGCCGCGGCGGCTGGAATTTCTTTGGAGGAGAAATTCTAGAGGCCCGTGTACTGTGCGATGTCAGTGCACGTTAAAGAACCTCAGGTGGTCGAAATTTCCGGAGCCCTTCACTACGGCGTCTCTCATAGCCTGAGTCGCTTTGGGACGTTAAACCCCATAAACCATACGCAGCCATGTTTGAAACAGAAAGGCGGAAAAGGAACGAGGAGTCACAGGACAAGCGCTTTGGCGCGTGTCCTGTTGCTTCAAGTTCCTATTTATCCTCGTCCCTCTTGTGCATTTCTGTTTCAAACAGCGTTCTTCTCTATCGGACCTTGCCAGTAAACGCACCGTAAATCAAGAGAGCAGAAAAATTTGGCTCCATGTTGACAGTCAAGTGCGTCGTCTGTGCGTGGTAGCGGTAGACGTCCTTGCGTGTGATTGCATTCAGGCGTCGTTTGTCCACACAAAATCGAACAGATCCCTCTTTTCTCTGTTCTAAGACGACCGGTGAAGCCAAGGGGCTGCTGGAAGACTTAATCACACCACTACGGAGCATGTCGTAGACGTGCTCATCAATAATGCGGCGCTCCGAGGCGGAGACACAATGGGGACTTTGGCGTAACGGCGCGTGCGCCCCAGTGTAGATGTGATCAGCTACAGTTGAGTTTCGGCCTGACGACGGTTGTTGAACATAAAAAGAAGCACGGGATATGTGCAGCATGTAGAGGAGCTGGGCCCGTTAATCAAGAGAAACGGCCTTGTTAGCGGTGATGGTGAAGACAGCCGGAATCTGTGATGAGGGGAACGAACAAGGAGGTCTGAGGGCATTGAGGCTTTTGGCGACTGCAGCGGCACAGGGGGACAAAGGCGGCACTGGCACGATGGGATCGGAACGGACAGGTCCGGTGTGTCAAACGCACACACCATGGTGCAGAGTGAGTGGGCAGATAGAGTAACTGCTGATGGCTAGTTCGGCCCGCCCGCTTCGTACAGTTGGGATGGCGGAGGGCAGAGGAAGACACCTTCGCGAGACGAAAAAAGAAAACAGGGAGAAGAGGACTGGACACTCAGGAAAAAGAGGCACAGTGACAGAAGACGAAGGCCGGTTATCGTTAGCTTACGCAAGTAACCTTTGACCTCTTTAATTTTAGCAGCCGTCGGTGCGCCTGCGGAGCGATGAAAAAAAAAATATGAAAGAAGGGCGAAGAGGTCGGTCTGAGCAATAATTACGTGGAATGATACTGCATGCTGGAGAAGCGGAAGGAGAGAAGACAGATAAGGCCCCGTGCGCTTCGGTTTATGGTCGTACGTCCTGCAGACACAGGTTTATAACAGCACATGCTCCATAGTCTTTTTTATTGCAGAAATGTGGTCTGGAGTGTCGAGGACTCCTAATGAGTGGCGTTTCCTGGGCATGTTAGCAAAGCTAGGTCTAAGCGCAGGCCGTGTATGGCTGCGTGGAATACCTCGCCGAATGGAAAACGACATAATTGGACCCAGACTTTTGAGACGTATATGTCGACTGTCGGGTTGAGCCTACTCGCTTGTTGCCGAAGCCTCATAAAAGCAGAAAGAAGTCGGAAGGAGTCCCACTTATAAAATGCCACGACTGTTCGGACGCCATTTCTGACGGTGTTATTTGAATCTGCGGGGGGGGGGGGGGGGGGGGGAGTCAGGTTTCCGTGGCATGATCAGCATTCTCGGACAAAAAAATTTGAAAATTGGAAAATTGTTAGACACTCATCGAAAATAGTGGTCCATTCTTCTGATATGTAGCAAACTCTTTCTTTTAAAGTGTTTTCACGAATCGCATCAAATAGTTGGGACTGCGGCTTGCCAATAATCTCTACTCTATTTTTTAGCTAAGAAGGACGATGCATATTTTTGCGCTAACATAGATTCAAAACTCAAACACTCGAAAAATGGCAATGCAACCACTTTGATAGTGAGCAATTTTTGAGATTCTAACTACATATGTTCTGGTTAAAAGCAGACTATCGTTCGGTGTTAGTTACCAACCCTTCAAAATAAGAATTGGAGGGCAAATATTTTCAAACAATAAAAACTAGTTCAGATGAATTCAACGTGTGTGTATAAATGCAAGGCGGTAATATCAGAAAATAAACTTTTCTGTGGCTATCTATTCTAAGGGGCTGTAATGCCTTTATGCAGCCTCATGTCAGTTATCTTTCATGTCACGTCTCTCAAGATTTCGATGTTAATTATCTGCGTTCTTGATGCTGATATCTTATTTTCTTTTCTAGAAATCAAACACTTGCAAACATCATTAAATCCGAAGCGCAAATGGAAATTTGCGACCCGTCTCTGCTATCTCAGATAGAAGAAAAACAAAAGTATGCAAAGTAAATTCCAATCAACTAACAATGGGGAATAGAACTCGTTATTTCTAATTCTGTTTTCCAGCTCTTGCAGTTCAGGACCTGAGTCTGTCTTTCTTATAGCGCGCAGAACTCACAGTCAGACAGGAAAAATATGCACTTTCACGTTTCATTCAAAAATTAATGACATTGCCACTCTTAGTCGATTCCGAAAATTTCTTAGTTATATAAAGCCTGACCTGAGGCAGGCAAAAAGTGATTATTATGCGTGACATTTTTACGCGGAACTACACTCACACAGAAAAAAATCCACTCCTTTCACGGTTTGTTAAAATTACCGAAATTGATATTCGTTGTCAGTCATAAAATTGCCCAGTAATACAAGGAGTGACCTCCATGAAGCAAGCATTGGTGATTGTGTCACAGGTTTTCATGTCTCATGATTGAAAGGGCACTCTGAGCACTCTTAACAAACCCGTAGGCAAAAAGACAAACAGCATATTGGTCTCACTCCACATTAACTGTGCTGACGCTGCGGGAGCTGGCTTAGGTAACAAATTCAAGACACATTTCTTATCTCTTTTCGCCGACAAGTCTACTGATGATTTTCATGAGAACTCCGCAGTGCTTATCAACTGAGAGCTAACAAATTCGATCTTCTTTTAATCCTGCAGACAACCTCAATAAACATGACAGCTTGGTATTAGCGCCCCAGGTACTCATGGCATTGTAGACGTTGCGACAAAAAAAATATAGCATTCACTTTTGCGCTAGCAGTAGTCGCTATAATAAATATAAGGTTTATAATAGGTACATTTCCTCTCGAACTGAAACCGGCTCGTGTTAATGGTATTCATTAAGGGGCAGCATTACTGGCTTCGTTCTGCCGGCTTATTTTGAATTTCTCGGCTTTGGTTAACATAACTACATTTATCGACACATGTTGTTCACAATATCTGGCCAAGAACAGTTGCTTTGTTTGGTGGCAAGACTGTAGATTTTAAAACATAACTGAATTCAGTTCACTTTATTAGGAATTAAAGAAAAACACATTGAAAACATAAATTAAATTGATAACCGTTGACTTATTTTGCCAGATGGGGAAATCATTCGATTCGGGCAAACGTAAAATATTTAAAACCGTTGGAACGTTATGAAATCAGGCCATTCCATTATCGTTTTTTATTGGTTATCTTAACAACTGACGTTAAGTTGCAATCATGAACGATTAATCGTCTGAGACAGAACAAACAGTACTGGGATGCCACAGGGCTCAGGTTGCGGGCTGGAGATGGTTTTCTTGTACAATAATGATAAAGCTAACCTCCCCGAAGCAGACGACATTGTTATTTATGCCGGAGACAAACGTGTTTTTGCATCTTCCTAATTTTGTTTACTTGCTTTTCCTACGTGCGACATCTCATTCTTTCTTGTCTCACAACCGTCCTTTCCCCCACTACCCCAAACCCCTCCACTACAGTGGTGGTAGTGGCTGGCCTCGGCTGCTCATGTCAACCATTTGGCACTTGTCCGCTTCTCGGAAGAGTGAACTTCAGGTTTTAATTTACCCGAACAAATTTTTCTCTATTTATACGTTTTTTTTGGGACCACACGAATAGTGTTCGAGAAGTTTCCAATAATTAATTACCGCAGTTATGAGTTTACTACAAATAACACAAAGCATAACAAAATTAAAACAAAACAAAAGATTCTTATGTTTACACCAAAAATAACCTATTCCAAATCACCTCGAACAATTGCCGATAACTGGTATCAGCCGTTTCTGAATAGTATTTACTTGGAACAGGACGCATATATCACATCTGCACTACCATGGCTCTTCATTTGGCATCCAAAATGTATTCCACATACCAGTCACTACTAAATTGTGAAGTTTAGGCTTCCCGCAACGAGATTCTCTGCATTGTAATAAAGAAGGCCCTCGTGAATCAATGTCTTGCTTTTAAAAGGGATTTTGAAAAAACTGGTACATTGAGTTCTATTTTAGACAGCCTTTTATTTTTGGTCTGACATATCCTAAAAAAAAATCAAATGCCAGCCTAGGCGTCAAACGACTCTCGTTGCTGCAGAATAGGAACGAAAACTCCTATTCGTTTTAGGATATGCATCTAGTGGAAACACTAAGATGACTGTTGCTAAAATAAAACGAAATAGCCGGTATAACTGTCGTCTATATAAAACAGTAAATATATTTTTTGTTGTTGCTAAGCCAGTTTCGGAGCTCAAGGTTTTCGCTTGGAACTTCGGGCGCAGCCAGTGAGGAACGTAGGTTTCACTGCGAGGCGCAGAACTTTACGGGGGAAACGGGAAGCACTGCCAGTCATCTTAGCTAGCTTAACGCCGTTAAGAAGAGTAGGACAGATGGACACTACATTCAAGCACCTATCTCACTCCGCCTTTATTGCTTTTCGCAAACCCTTATTGAGGATGCAAGAAGTAAAGGGAATGGCGAGAAACAGGAAAAACATATACGAGATATGAAATGACATCTCCTACAATGTGTTTACTATTGTTTATTACAAACAACAGGCTTCAAAACAGATGTCGAAATTTTATATAAAAACAGCCTAAAACAACACAGCGTCCTCGAATACTTTGTGGAATAGATTAAAGGATAAAAAACAAACATAATGCCTATAATATAATTTATTATGGCGATGATCCATCGCTATTTTTGTAAATTTATAAGCTACATCTTATGAAATAACATAATGTAGTAAAAGCAGAAAGCGCTGCTGTATGCAACGAACAGTTTACTTAAACGTACAGCGACCTGTGAGTGTTTGCCTCACTTCCTCAGATTAAGTATTGCCCCTTCGCCCCAGCTTCTCATCAGGTTACAGCAACCCTCGAGGTCACGCTTTTTGGCCGAGAAACACGAGATGATCTGTGGGGAAGTAGACGTGGATGCGGAAACCCGGGAATCAGGCGAAGTCCCACGCGATATGTGCGGAGCACACAACCTTCCCGTGCCCAGCATGTCGAGTGACAGGCTGCCTCAGGGCACTGGACCTCTGGTTGATACCTACTGCGGCCGCGTTGAGTGCTGCCTTTCCTTACAAGCACTCATCAAGAGTAGCAATGGCAAGTTGGCAGGGAGGCAAAGAAAGCTGCAAACATAAGAACTCTGTGGGGCTTCCGTGTGGCTAGCAGATGGGGACGTGATGGGAAGACAAATCGCGGGCCTGAGGCTTCCTATGGATGCGAAGCGATGTGAGAACAACCCTACCGGAAAGCAAAGAAAGTACGAAGGCCAGATTAAAGCTAAGACATGATATTCAGGTTGCTTTTCGCTACTCGTGGGATAAACCTTGCAGTCATTCTGCCGGCAGTTGCTCCACCGCAAAAACCCTTACATCCTAAAAAAAAAAATCGGCCGTTTTAGGCACAGATCTATGACCTAGCTGGTCCACGTATTTCCGGGTAACTAGAAGCCAGAACTAAGCGCTCGTAAATCAAGTGGAATAACCGTAGAAAGTTTAGGAGCCATGCATCCTATGCCTGTACTGCACACGGCATTTATTTCTTCACTACAAGTCTCACACCCAGCTTTTTTTTTTTTCAATGTGATCTGCAGCGGACGGTTGGTCAGCATTTATGTTAAAAATTGGTCCGCTAAATTTGTGAAAGCCTGTAGAAAAAAAAAGGTATTGGCTGGGCAAAAACGCATCTTATTACCCCGCAAGAATGTTTATTCTTTTGACAGAGTATACATGCAGGGATGTTAGCTTTGCCTGTTGCTTAAATATTTAAAAACATGATTAACTTACCTATCTTTAACCAACACCGCAACCCCTTTCAATGCACATGACAGCTCTCTCTGGTGTTGGAGATAAGGCCTCGCAATAAAACAAAATGCATTCCAGAAGAGAGCAATTGCGGGATGGTTGGTACATGTTTGAAGAATTGGAAAAATAAAATTGGAAAAAAACACCGCAATGCAAGACGAGACAAGAGAAGCACAAACACCATCCTCTCTTGTGTCGTCTTCCGTGGCGCTGTGTTTTCCATTTTTTTTTTAATTCTTCGAACAAAATTAAGTCGGTATTTTCATGCAGTGCCTCCTGCAAATAACTTAACATTAAGCACGTCATCACGAGACAGTACTGAGGAGTGGCTTTTTGTTCGACAGTACTATAATTACTAATTCACATCGCCACAACTTCACCCGCATTTGTTTCTAGTTGCATTCGACTCATGCCAATAACAACGGTGCCTGTGCTCATTCCAAGGAAACATAGCACGCAAAACAAATTGTACTACAACAATACAACAATGGTTCTTCAGGCTAATATTCGCATATTGCTCTTCCTATATCTCTGAAAAAGATCCGACATCAGCCAAAACACGAAAAAAACAAAATACCGTGTAAACATTTGTGCCCCACATTATCAGGTACGAAGTGGAATAGCGCCCGGAAGATCATTTATTATCACCTTTCCTCGTGCTCTTAATCAATTGAGGTTTGGTTGCAACGCTTCCCGACCGTTGAAAAGTTGCCGTTCCTGAGAGTCTGGTTCGGGCCAGACGTCTTCTGTTTTTTTTTTTTTACTTATACCTGCGTCAGGCAACAACTGAAGGAAAGCATACGGCATGTGGTAGTAGCTGCTTTTTGGGGAGGTTCTATTTTTACTCGGAACTTGACGGCTAACGTTACTTAGACGTAAGGACATAAGAGTAGCAGACTGGATTCCCAGAGAAGGCAAGCACAGCAGGGGGCGGCAGAAAGTTAGATGAGTGGATGAGATGGAGAATTTTGCAGGATAACGTGCTGCTCTAAAGGGCCAGGTTCCATTCAGATAGGTATGGGAGAGGCATTTGCACTGCAATGCGCAGTGAGGCTATGATGATGATGATGATGACCAAGGAAACACACATGGGCATAACAGAAGGCATACGAAAGTCTTTTTTTTTTGCTTCTGCGCATTTCGTGAGGAGTCAATGCGATCACCCAATACGTCGCTGGACGAAACTACGGGCCAGCACACGCCTTGCGTTCCCAACCACGAGATGTTTCTCTCAATGACTTCAACCCCATCACGTAGCACAGCGAATATGACTACCCCAATAGCAACGGTGCGTGGAGGTAAAAGGACGCTTTTCGAGCAGACTCGAAGGGGCTCCGGCACAGTGTATCGTAGTGAATGACTGCCATTTTATCTGCTGAAAACGCCCTCTACACTAGGATAGCTAAATTATGGTGCCTTAGTGACGCAGAAAAAGATTTGAGCATGATGATTTATCATTGCCAAAAAATTTACGAAGCGAAGTTCTTTGCCTTTCAAATTTCAATATTCGTAACTTGTAGCAGTACAGTAAGAAGGTGATCAAAATTTGTTCACTTATTCGCAGATTTTAGGCACGAAGCATCGTTCTTGCTATTTGGTCGACAACGCTAACGTGAACGGCGCCAGTTATTGCTTCCAGTCAACGGCAGATAAAGTCTCACTTCGTGGCCACGGTCGATGGGGCGATATTGGTCGTTAAGGTTCTAATAAACGCAGAAGAACTCTGCTTATGGCCTCAATTTTGTGTTTTCTGAGAATGCTACCTTTCTTTCGTCCTCCCTTATGCAAACCCGCTACGTGCCACGCAATGAACGAAAATGACTTCCTCGAAAACAAAGAAACGTCTTGATGTTTGCCATCATTATAACCTCTAAATTCTCTTCTTGATTTTTGTTTACGAAGCGCAGCTTCCCAAAGTCAAAAATACTAGAAACGTTCTTTCGCACTCCTTTAATAACTAGCCGTTGGTCGGCAGCCTAACTGCCTGGCAACAGCAGGAAGGTAGCGAGCCGACTTCCTTGTCGTGCCAAAGGCTCTTTCAGTTCGATGTTACCTCTCTTAGCATGCGCATATATTACTGCACTGACAAAACTAATTTACCGAAGCACGACCGCGGACTCCCAGGCGAAGTTTTAATCACTGTACTGTTTTTTTGAAATGGACAAATTCGGTTTCATGCAGCTCTCTCGTGAGATTGCTCTGACAACGGTTTCTGTGAGCTGTAAGAAGAAAGGTGGAAAAAAAATAAGCTGTAAAGAGGAGCTGACCTTCCGCTCGGAAGGCGAATTTAGTCAGACCGATTGTAACTTCGTGTTTTGGTTGTTTAATCACTGCGCATTTCTGAAGCAAAATATGTGTCGCCTCTATAGTACCGCATCTGGATATGCATCAGGAAGAAATTTTAGCGTTAATCTAACTAACTCACTGCTCTCTGTTGCAAACATTTAATTAGTCTTTCTAAAGGAAACAGGAATACGCGGCCTCGCAGTCCTGCTGTCTCGTCATCCTCGGTTGGCGCATCCGATAACACTTGATCATGAGACCATAACTTGCATCGATCATCCTTCATCGTCATCGATGGGATGTTTGATCGTAGGCGCCGCCAAATCTTCTATACACGTCCTGAGCTCTGCACCTAGGCGGCACGCGAGATCGGCAACCTTTACGGTGGCTATCGCTCAATTTTGTGTTTTGTGCCACAAGGGCAAGCGTTGTTCGTCTGATTTCTTGCCTACTTGCAGCGTTCTAAGGGCGTTTTACGGCGTAAGTGTTAATGGATAATTGCTTCACATCGCTGTGCATACATCAAGTGAGCAGCGCTGCCCCAGAGCATGAAGCGTATATACAACCTACTGCTGCGACCGCGCTCTTTGCTTGAACAAGAAGTCACTATTAGACGATTCTGAATGGTTGAACTACAAGCACCCCCGCTAAAGTTGGCCACGTTAATGAAAGACGACGTGGCCAGAACAGCCACAAAGAGCCAAAGGACGCCAGAACAAAGCCACAGCAGGTTCGATGGAATGCCAGCGGAGCTACTTGTAGTGGAATGCCAGTCGCGATGAAGAGATGCTCCGTCACATATCTTTCTTCTCGAAAAACTGCCAGCGGTCCCCGAACCATTCGCAAGGCGCAGCTTACCTGCCGCTCCTGGTGTGACAGTGGATCGAGTCAAAGCAGACAGTCCTAATTTTCCAAGGGCCTCGTCACAACGTTTGTTCTCGTAGGGCCCGAGAATTGGTGGAGGAGTTCAGATCAGCGCAACCTAGAGCTGAGCCTGGCAGTGTAACTAGTTGTGTCCTACTGCGTCGGACTGAAGAGTAAGCATTTCCCACCCAGTAAGGCCTGGGTTGCACCGCCCGACAGTGAATTACATCATGACTTGCGAGGTCCTTAATCCATGCATCCATGTTTATTCTATTTCATCTTCTTCATCATGTCTATATCATGTCTGTATCCATGTTATTATATATCAGGTAGCACAGCAGGTGCGTGAGGTGCATGACTGCTTTGCTTCTGCCTCTGTCTATAGCTCTCTTCAAAATCTCATAACTTCTGGCTTTAGTAAAGCTGTAGGAGAATTGTTTCCACAGCTAACGGAAGTGCAGTCCTCAATCTTCTTCCTTTCAACAGCTCTGCTGCCGAATACCCGTTCTTGAGAGGACTTCCCTGTAAGCCAGTGATGATTTGTATGGGTCTCCCGAATTCTGCAAGGAAAGTTTCAGGGTATTCACTGGTGCTTCCGCAAGGCCATTACTTGGTAGATATCGGGGCTGGACGTAATTTACTTGAAGTTCAAAGCCTGAAAAGGCAGAGTCGAGTGCCTTCAAAAAGGTCGACCCGTTCTCACTCACGACGACATTCGGTATGCAATGTTGCGGGAAAAGATATTTTCAGTGGGTGACAACAGCGGCCGTAGTTGAACTGTCTATTCGAGCTAGTTCATGTTATCTGGAGTAATAGTCGCTCATTACCAGTCACCAGCACCGTTCTTGATTAAACAAGTCTATTGCGAATCGTTCCAAAGCATCTCCGGAAACTGTGTTGGCAGACCAGGCATCTTGTGTCGTTCATAGGTGACTTGGTATATGGCATTACTCTCTGCATCAGCCGCACTTTTTCCCTAGCTTCTTAGCGACGTCCTAAAACCAGGAAATCCACCAACCTCTCCTGGTAGTTACAGACCTATCCCGCTTACAAGCTGTCTTGCCAAATATTTTGAAAGTGTTCTCAATATCAGGTTAATGTATATTCTAGAATACCGTGAGCTTCTTGATATCCACTGATGTTGTTTTAAAGAAGCCTACTGTACAGTTGACCATCTCGTCAGCTTGGCAAACACAGTGCGAGAGGCATTTATACAGAGACAACACTGCCTTGCTGTCTTTTTCGATATGTAGAAATATAACACAACATGAATGTTCGCGACTCTTCGTCACCTGGGAGAGCTTGGAGCTTCATCACCTGGAAGAGAAAATGTTTGAGGGACTTTGTGTCCAGCCGTTCATTTCAAGTTCGTCTCGGTGCTACCCTCTCGAAGAATTTCACTCAGGAGAATGGTGTGCCTCAGGGATTTATTCTATGTACTGCACTGTTTATAGTAAAAAAGAATTTGTTACCCATAATTCGACAGTCCATTATATACTCAGTGTACGTCGGTGATTTTCATGCTGCATTCACATCTCCTAGCTTATTAACTCTATATAAACAAATTAGCAATTTTGGCTGACGGAAATGTTTGCTGGGTTTTCCCCACAAAAAACGGTTTCTGTTCTTTTCTCGCTCCAAAAAAAGACTGCAGATTGATCCATCACTCGTCGTCAATGAAACCGTGCTTCCAGTAAAATATGGACAGGAATTTTTTGCCCTAAATTTTGACAAAAAACTCACATTCCTACCGAACACACACACACGATAAAAATAAAGCAACCGAATCCCTGAATATGCTTGAAGTACTGTTACGAAAGCGCTGAGTGTCCGATAGGAGGTGCCCATTGCACATCTATCGCTCAGTAGTGCGCTCTTCCTTAGACTATGGATGCATAGTATATGGCTCTGCGAGGCCATCGCGCCTTAAAAGGCTGGATTAAGTACAAACCCTTGGTTTGTACTGTACAGGGTGCTTCAGTGCGCTTCAGTTTGTACAGCAGAATGCTTCGCCATGGTTGTAGCTGTGAAACAAATGTTGAAGAAAAAATAGAGAACAGTGTTATTAACACTTACTCCATCAGCGTAATTACAGCAATAAACCCCAAAAATTCAGTGCAACCTATAATACGAAAGATAATACATAACCTGATAAAATCTGATACACAAGAACGCACAATAAAGTTCTGCGGGGTTCCTAGTCACGTGGGAATCAGCAGGAACGAGAGCGCTGCGGTGACGCATGTGCCATACTGCCCGTAATGGTGAAAAAAACCAAGTAAACATGCCGCACAAACACTGCATGAAGTTTGTCCAAAATAAACCGAGCAAAATGGCAGGCTTTATCGGACAACAAGGTTAACAGCAAGCTGCATATTGTAAAGCCCGTCCTGGGTGATTGGAAGACTTGTAGTACCAGGAACGATTTATAGAAATAATTCAAACTTCTCCGCATTGGACATACACACATTACACATAATTTCTTATTGACAAAACAAGACAAACCTTTTTGTGAAAGATGTGGAGATGAGCTTACAGTAAACCATATTTTATTCTCCTGTTCAGAACTGAAAAAACTAAGAAACGAGCACTTAAGTTTGATAATGAATGCATTCCTTCACACCCAGCCTTGCTCTCAGCTGAAAAGGCCATGGTGAGCACGTATTGTCTTCTAAGCTTTTATTGCGAAAGCAATACTAGTTGCACTTTCAGCCCGTCGCGTAGCGAGGCCGGTAGCTACCATATTAGCATATTGGATTGGATTGGATTTGATTGTATTGGATTGGATTGTATTGAATTGGATTGTATAACCGATGCATCACCACAAGTCTAACCACAAGCACCACCACCAGCTACACTATCAGCTGAACCATGGCGTAGCTGATATTGCTTTTGCAATTACCGGGCTTAACCAAGCTAAGCCACAGCCATTTTTTAAAAGAAGCAGGTGGTCTTGATAAACTTTAAATCTTGATCCACTGCTCCGTTTTAGTGTATGATACACTTCAGCCATTTTCTCATGCCTGAGAAGAAGGCTGAGAACTTTATTGGATTGGTCGGAAACATCAAGATCCTTGCATAGGCAAGGACGGCTCCTGATGTTGCTCGGCTTCTTTAAAGCTTTTACTAGTAGCCATTTATAAAATTTCTTTTTTCTCACATTACTAGGTTAAGCAAGCTAACTTTTTAGACCATGTGCACCACTATGTTTTTCACATGTTTGCAAAAATCACCAAAAATATTTTTCTTTTACCTTTAGCTTAGCTCACGATAGCCTTACCAGCTTATCGCCATTAAACCCAACACAACACAACAACGCTTTTTACCGACGTTGTTCGTATCTGGAGAGTTCTGCGGCGACGACGGAAAGCTCGGCCTCCTTCACAGGCCGTAATGTCGTCGTGACGAGTTGTTGTTCCTAATGGCCATGGCGCGTGACCTCTGTTGCCTTGATCCGCGACGCATGTGACGTAGTCGCAATGACAAAGGCGCGCCATCACAACACCGTGGGCCAGAGCTAAAGCCAATGCGACACAGTACCAGGGATCGCCCTCTTACGCCTTAGGTCACGGCCAAAAAGTGACTGACAAACTAGGTCATAAATTTACAGCCCTGACACAGCAGCTGTGATTTAATTACGGACAGCCGGGCGTCGTAATCGCCCTTTATATTATTATAGGTTTTTTCTATTTTTCTTGGCCTTATTGCGGGAGACCTGCCTTTAAATTATTTTGTGCAAAATCTTATGTAACGTGTCATGAACGCTGTCCAGTTTCATTAAAGTGACTATAAAAAGACGTTAAAAAGATAAGATCATTTTTCATTTCATGCGGTAAGCACCCATAATGTAAATCTATCCTCTGGCCCTCTTACCGGCGATCTCGAAAGTTGTTGAAAAAATTAGCTCCCTCTCTATCACGTGAGGCAACGTACTTTTCTAAGTTCTCAAACAAAGGTACGCTGTCGACGATTTGGCGTGGTTGAAATAAAATGAAAGCAGAAGTGAAGTAGAAAACTTGGAAAGCAAAGAAGCGTCCGCAAACTGCCCTCTCCAGGACAAACACATAAAAATATTGCGAGACGGCATTTTGTAGATAAATGAAGAAAGCACAATGAATGGGCGCGTTCCAGAACAAATGAAATAAGCCTGTTTATTAGTTAAGCAAAAACATAGAAGCAAACCGAGCTCATCCGAAGGGCTCCGCTGACCGCACCAACCCACTGCCCTCTCAGATCCACATATTGCATTCCCTCGATGACATTGACCACAAGGTGTGATTTTGAGGACATTGGAACCCGGTGGTCTTCTCTTGGCTTCTGATTCTCACAGGCGTCCTCAACTGTCCCAAAAAGTTTGCCAACCACTTTACTACACGTCACAAAATTTCTTCTTTTCATTTTTTTTTTACGCGAACTAGGTCCAACTGTTTTGTAGGGACGCTTACTCTCAATATAAACTTCTTTGTTCCTTGCTCGCGCCCAACTTTTACATCGTGTTTTTCGTTCCGACTGAGAGCTCGTTCAAAGAAGCTGTTCCCCGGAAGGAAACAAAAGAGTGCAGAACAATCTTACCACTTTCTTTTTCTGAATGGCTTCCACTCATTACCGGTCGTCCTCCTTGATTGCCCAGTCAATTACCGGAGGACTAATTGCCGCTGAAGGACATCCGGTGTGGGATAATAGCCCCGCAAAAAAAAAATAGAAATACGAGCTTGTCCTCATTTTTATTTTTTTTTGCTCTTTCCAAGGTGCGGTGCTCTAGCTACTGCACGGTAGAGACAAATGTCCACATGGTTACGAAGACCATTGGGCACTTTGGCTCCACTAAGCTTGCTTTAACAACCACGGTAATTTCCGCTCTCCAAGTTGGTTTTTTCTGCTGACTCATTCAGAATGTTCGCCTTATGTCATGCGTGTTTCTTTCTCTTTTACGCCTGTCTTATTACAAAAACATACTAGTGCTGTTTTTAAATGCTAGGCAGTAATGTTGTTCACTGAGGAGTGAATTTTGAAGCCTCACGTGTTTGTTACTTTTGAAATCCCGTAGGAAGTTTCCGCACAGTAATGGAGCACAACAAATTGTTTTCATGTTTTCAAATGATGTTTCTCACATCATTAATTGAAAATTTCAAAACGGTCCCTACGCGCATTGTAAAAATGCAAGTCACTTATGTTTGACAAATTTGTAAAGCGCACTCACTGCCAACATTGTAGCACATATTCCTGTGACTTGTCTTTTCGCGACAGCAAAAGCTAATTAAGAAAGCGCAAGAAAACATCACCTTTAATAACTTCTGCTTCTTCAGAGAATAACCTCGCTTCAAGGAGAAGGAAACGGCAACACACAATCCACGCGCACTCAAAATAACGCTGCAAGGCCATTCCTATGATCCTTCAGTGTTTCCTTCAGCACTGCCATCGTTTATAGTGTGAGGAGCTGTAAAAGTTCATTACGTGCGTCTTAAAGCAGTGTAAACACCAAACTTTTGCTAGCATGTTTTGTTCATTCGATTGAAGCGTGAAAGAATAATATACATAAATTACTGGGTGATATTTGGCTACCACCAATAATTTTTATATAAACTATTTTTGACCCGCTTTCGGTTTCATTAAAAGAACGATCACTATGACGTGTAGTTGAGCTCAGGCCGCGTAGTTGTCACCGTGTCTACCTTCCGTCTTAGACCAGTTGAGTGCGTTTTATGCCTTTACCTGTAAAAAAACAAAAGAAAACGTTTGAGATACTGCGCTGATGTTGCTTGTAAAAAGAACCGCACAGCGTTTCTATTGTTTGCGGACACACGCTTTTTGCCGTTGGAGATAAAAAAGGACCATTTTCACGAGTCAGACGGCTGCAATGTTAATTATGTATTGATGTAACTCATATTTCTCTAACAACGCGCTGCTGCTATAGTACTGGTAGAACTTTCACTGCTAGCAATTTTGTGACTGTAATTACTGCCACCATCTGTACTAGCTATACTACTCCAGTAAATGATAGTTCAAAAAGCAGTCCTCCCTCTACAGCGGCAATTACTGCTTGGTGCTTCCTTTACTATTACTACAGTTAGCGGTACTAGCTGGTTTTCCTACTACAACAGCTATAAGGCTACGCTGTACACTTCTCAAAACTTGCCTTATACATTTTTTGCTGTCAAATGCCTAAAACTAAGACTTGGCGCTCACGAAAAATATATTAAACGAGCAAAGTGGAGAAAACAGCCTTGTTAATGGTTGGTACCGTCCTCACCTTTCCTGCCGTCTTGCCTTTTCCGCTATGCATTTAGTATCAACACTCTACTCGCTCTCAGCAGCGCGCATGGGCGTAGCCAAAATGTGACAATTTAGAGCACTCCGCAAGCGCCGCATCACGGATTCTCTGCAAGCCGCTCTGTGCAAAACGCGGAATGCACTGCCCTAAGAAGCAAGCACAATACACAGGAGTTCGTGATTATGTCAGCAGTGTCCATGCCAACTGCGCCGAAGCCAGAGCATGCGTTTGGAGAGAAACTTTCTTTTCTTTATGTTTGTGGACACACGATAAGGGTATGAAATGAAATAAAAATGCAGTCAATTTTGAGAACACTAAGCAAGTTCATAAATGCATACCGCCAGCGGAACACAAGTGGAGCTACGGAACGACTCGCTCCGACCATGCGACATCCACACGAGCGACGACAGAACGGTTAACTCACCTGCGATGGGCTATAGCCGACACCTTTCTCATGGTCCCGGTCTCCTGCGTTCCAAGAAAGAAAGCATGTAATTTTTCTTCCTTCTTTTCCGGTCGTTTGATACTGATTTTGTGCTTTTTGTAATTTTGCATTACCAGTTTTCTAATCCTTGTTTTCGAGTTTTCGAGTGTTTCCGGTTGTTTTTTTTTCCCTCCAAAACCACATAAAAATACGGGAGCACTTTTCTTCGAAAGCCTTTTGTGTAAAAAGAAAGCGAGTACAACATCGGCAATCTTCTCCACAGTCTCTCTCGGCCCGGTGCGGAGCGGCTCTCTTCATTGTGTTCCCAAGTGCCTGCGCTAATCACAGCGGAACAATTTCTTAAACAGTATACCGGCGCTCGCAGCGAATGTTAGATAATTCTGTGGATTCTTGCTATTTGCTTCTTTAAGTAAACCATTTCGTTCTCTCCAAAATGCCATTTCCATCTGTCATTGTTCTTACAAAAGGAGACGTGTCACATGGTATTGTTGAATCGTCCGAATTGTCCTCCTTAAGTGCTGTCTTCTACCGCAATTAATTGCATTTTTTTCTCTTTTGAGGTTCTGCTCACTGTACTTCGGATAATTTGTCATCATTCTTTGTTTATTTCAAAGTTTCTCAGACGTTCCCCTTTAAAACTTCAGCTGAAAGCATATGTCGGGAGAGCATTTTACGATGATTTCGAAGACATTATTTTTCTCACTTACCGCAAGCTTTTTAACCATGAAAGTGGCACAGCAACCTGTAGCGATAGCTGTCTAGAAAAAAATTTAGCATCATGAAAATGTTTCGGGCGCAGAAGTGTTCTACTGACACTCCCTCCCAAGCGACCAGATTATAATTTTCCGCCTTACATTACTTGTCTATGGTTGCTTGTAACCCACCCGCTTTTTAACAGAGCCATAATCAGGAAAAGGAAATCTATTCCTACCTTCGAACCCAGTCGGGCAGTTCTTGCCAATAATGTTGGCAATATGACTATTTCTTGTGAAACGCAATGAACAACCGCTGTCTGTAACCAAGCCTAAGAGCTAAGAAACAAATACTGCGAGCATAGCGACTCCCATAACGCCAGCTATGAAATACTGTACTCGATTCATTTTCCCCCATGTTGCCCATTTTCACCTTTTTCTTCTATTTACTGGCAATTTGTGCCCTGTTTTTTGTAGTAATTTTAATATTTTTCCTTCCTTATTCATTGCATTAGTTTCCGTTTTCTTCAATTTTTTTGCCACTTCTTTTATCATTTTCACGACTCTTGATTTTCTTAGAGAAATTTTTTAAACAACCCCATAGTTTTTTTTATTGAGTTTTACGCCTCTCTATCAGCAGCCATAGAACCGAGCGTTCTAAGATCCTGTCGGCCGATCTTCCCATCTTTCTCTGTTATCTCACCCCTAACCAGCTCCTTCTTCCGCTAAGTGTGGAGCCAACCTAATTCCCACCAGTGATTACTTCATCGACTCCTCCATAAGCAGGTAGTCTTAGGCATCCTTCTCTTCTCAAATGTCGATCAGCTAGTTCAAGATTGAGTCTTTATCAAATAAAAAGCAATTAGGAAAAGACATTGCCATGGTTCCATTCTTTCGAAGCTTTTTGCATTTCAGTTGACCTCAACAGTTCGTAACTCACCACATACTGTACAGATGGCTACCAGGTACAATTCGAAAGCGAAAACTAGATGATCCTCAGCAGCCTAACGAGTGCTAGGCGTTAAACTTTCTTCCATCACAGTTCCATGCTCGTGCACAACACTACAGTTGACAGCAACACACAACGTGGGCGAAACCAAAAACAGTTGCCAGAATGGAGCCTGCGCCGATGCAGCAAAAGTCAGCTGAGAGCCAGTTACAATGATATCGATGAGGGCGTCACTCGTCGCCATTGTCACGCGACTGACCAAAAGCCGACGAGAAACTAGGCACGGATGTGGATGGCGGAAATGCTGTTGTTCTTACCTTTTTTGGATTTGGGGGCACTGAAATCAAGAAAACCCATCTAAAAATTGGAGTTAGGGAGGAGGTAATTTCCGCGCTATAACTGCTAAAGGAAGTTTCCTTAATCGACCAACTCATTTCGCTCTAATTTATTCACGTAATTACCTCCGCACACTGATTTTTAAAGGAAACCGTGGACCATTACACAAGATTAGACCGTAAGTTATTTCTAAATGATAGCCAGCACTCCGCCGCTAAATGAAGATAGAAATTTGAACTTACAAGCTTTGCGCAAGGAAGGAAGGAAGGAAGGAAGGAAGGAAGGAAGGAAGGAAGGAAGGAAGGAAGGAAGGAAGGAAGGAAGGAAGGAAGGAAGGAAGGAAGGAAGGAAGGAAGGAAGGAAGGAAGGAAGGAAGGAAGGAAGGAAGGAAGGAAGGAAGGAAGGAAGGAAGGAAGGAAGGAAGGAAGGAAGGAAGGAAGGAAGGAAGGAAGGAAGGAAGGAAGGAAGGAAGGAAGGAAGGAAGGAAGGAAGGAAGGAAGGAAGGAAGGAAGGAAGGAAGGAAGGAAGGAAGGAAGGAAGGAAGGAAGGAAGGAAGGAAGGAAGGAAGGAAGGAAGGAAGGAAGGAAGGAAGGAAGGAAGGAAGGAAGGAAGGAAGGAAGGAAGGAAGGAAGGAAGGAAGGAAGGAAGGAAGGAAGGAAGGAAGGAAGGAAGGAAGGAAGGAAGGAAGGAAGGAAGGAAGGAAGGAAGGAAGGAAGGAAGGAAGGAAGGAAGGAAGGAAGGAAGGAAGGAAGGAAGGAAGGAAGGAAGGAAGGAAGGAAGGAAGGAAGGAAGGAAGGAAGGAAGGAAGGAAGGAAGGAAGTTGTTTATTCCGACGTTGTCTACATATTTGAGGGGAAGGGCAAAAGGCATAATAGTAAGCCTGACGAGGCCAATCCCTATTGCCAATCACTATTTTAGCATGAATTCATTGCACTGCTTCATGATGTCCTACAATAACTGTAAGAAAAGCCCTCCCAACTTAGCAATCCTCTGCTATTTTAATACTTTATTCCTCACCACTCTTAAAATAGGAAACCCTGACTTGGATTTGAGGGGGTGAATGGGAGGGGGGGTCAATTGGCGGGAAATTTTGCGCAGGAAAGCCTGGCTGATCGAAGAACATTTTTCGAGAAACAAAATCCAAGAAATACATGGGTGCAAACACGCTCCACGAACTTAAACGTCCGCATTGCATTTGCCCTAGGGACGAGAAGTTTTTTCTTCCTGAGAAGCAGAAATGAATGCCAGTCAGGTTTGCATTTTGTTAGGTGCACCCATAAGAATATTAAAAGTGAGATCGTCGTGAGAAACGAGGAAACGAACAAAAGGTGGATTATATTTATTTTAACGTGGCGGAAAAATTCGCATGTTGTTTCAAAGGTACTGATTAGCTGTGAGCTTTTTTTGGCTTTGTTTCTTAGGAAGGCACATGAGGCAGAGTTGGACACTGCACAGTGAGCTGGAGCTATTGCGTTGGGTGTTCCCAGTATCCTAAGTTGTTACTAAGCAATACTAAGTTGTTCAGGCCAATGAAAAATAAGTCCCACAATTAAGATATGTACAGAGGGCAAAACGCATGTCTAGAATGAGCGAACTGTCTGCTCCGCACCTCCCAAAGCCGCTGCGACCAGGAAGTCAAAAAATGACAACGAAATCCTATAAGTTTAACTGCTCTTGATTATATCCAGACCTTTTTTAACTAAATGCTATCTATAGATATCGCGTGTTCAGCCCGAAACACGCCCAGGACGTGTTCTAGACAAGCGTTTTGCCCTCTGTACTCGCAAGATGTGAATTAAATTCACGCTCTTTGATTAAGACGCGAAGAGGCGGCCGATTTTTTATGCTTATTGGGTTTGGTTTCTTGTTTGTTTGTTTATGGGGTCTAACGTTCCAACGCGACTCAGTCTATGAGAGACGCCGTAGTTAAGGGCTCCGGAAATTTCGATCACCTGGGGTTCTATAATGAGCACTGACATCGCACAGAATACAGGCGTCTAGAATTTCGCCTCCATCGAAATTCGACCGCAGTGGCCGGGATCGAACCCGCGTCTTTCGGTTTATGCTTATTGCCTCTAAGAAAGTAGCCAGTAGTGGTGTATAATAAACTGGCTTTACTACTTGTGAAGAGCTGTTGGTTTCAGTTAAACCAGCTAAATCTTCCGGTTGTATAACATAAAGAATATTTTTTCAGAGATGATTAGGTTTGTCTTGCCAACAACTCATTAATACATATAACCTTCTTTTTGCTAAACGTTTATAATACGTCGCGCTAAGCATACTATAGCAGGAATTACGCAAAGAAGTGTCGCTTGGCACTCGCATTTGGCATACTGTGTGTTTGTTGCTTTTGGCACGAAAAACGGGAAGGGGCAGATAATAATGATAAAAAACAATTAATTCATCAGGCACGACCAATTTTTTTGTCTGGTGGTTATTCTGGGCACTCTCAGCCATGACAACAATCTTTGCTCGTGAGTGCCTCTTAGTGGCCTAATGCCTATTGCAGGATCAGAAATAATCTGCTTCCATGAGGCGATCAAGAAACCTTCGGCATCCATTGTTATCCGGGTCGCGCCAGAAAAATAACACAGATCTCATCCCCGTGGCAACTATTCCTACGAAACAGACCATTTGTACGGAGCAGTGAGAGATTAAGTGATCTCATTTACCGTGTACGGTGACCTGGCTGTTACGTGAAGCAAGCAGCTCTGGAGATTAGTGGCTCTTCTTCTCCATTAGGCTGGAACGTAGTGTCGTAATACAAAGCAGAGCTCTTATACTGCTTTTCTAGCAAAAGGATAAAAAACTACAATAGAATGAGAACAAATGTGCACCCTCAACACACTAAGATTGACAAGATACCATTAGGCTGATTACTCTGCGTATTCCGGAATATCCCGAATTGGCGCACGTTATCGAAGTTACTGTTTTTGTCAAGAAGAACACAGCCCATTTAAAACACAGGCTTTCTTTCTGCTTACCTAATAATAGGTTCGGAATGAAGAGAGTAAAGGCGCACTAACAAGCTTATTCAAGAAAGACACCCTCACTGCCCATTGAAGGGAGGAATGAAAGAAGAGGCGAACAAGGCGCAGAGAAAGAGTTGCGTGGTTTAGGGCTAAGAAATAAACTCTGCTATATTGGATTCATTAACGTGAGCTGCCATTGCTTAGAACGCGGGTGTCTTGAATTCTAGATCGTGCGACCTGCGGAGCAGGGCTTCGGTCACGCGCTGACGTGCTCAATAACCGTTGTGATAATCACTGGGCCACGTCAACAGGTCTCGCTTTCCACTTCCAGCAACTTAAGTAGCTAAATTGCCACATTTGCTAGTATTTGAGCAGTGTAGTAATTCAAGCGTCGCTCAATGAATCGTGCTCAAATCTCGCCCACGTAGAAAGGCTTTCTTCTGAATTAGAACGAATGCGCCACAATAAAACAATGCATTGCTAGTGGCGGCCCGAAAAATTCTGCAATCTCGTATGTCATGAATTTTCTTGATCTGCTTAGGTAGTAGCTCCAGGCTTTCGACTGGTTTAAGCACGGCTTTTTTTTTATCGCACTCTATGCTAAGTGCGCCTCGCCAGCGCCTCGAACTCAGTCTTGTAAGGCGGACAATCTTGATATCGAGTGTTGAAAATCTAGAAATCTAAATTTATCTGAACCAGAGACCGACGCGGCAAATATAGTCACGCCTCGAAGTGATTCGTATATTCTCGTCACAGAGTGCTATGAACAGGAAACACTCTTCGGAAATTAAAAGCTGCAATTCGATTAAGGTCTGTGAGCAATATACTGATGAAAAAAGATATAAAAAAACTGATGTGATAAGTGTACAGATTAAGGTCCAGGTTAAATATGTTTATGAAAAAGATATATTAAAACACTCATTGAATAAGTTTATAGTAGGGGTGATGGCACAGCGCTCTGGCGAAAAAAAGTAGCTCTTACAAGCTTGAAAAGAAGAAAAAAAAAACAAAATTCTGGTAAAATGCAGGTAAATTGCGAGAATCTCCACTAATTTTACTCTGTTTGCGTATGGCATACGAGAACGCCATCCTTCTGTTCAAAACGGTGTCAATTCGTCCTTTTCGGTAAGGACGTCATGAGTTTGAATCGTCCGTAGGGAAGATTTTTAATTCAAATTTTCACAGCGATAAAAGCATCTTTTGCAGCTGGAAAAAGATAAGTATATCCTGGAAGAGCCAAGGAAAGGATTTAATTCAGAACAATAACTGCATTCTGTCGTCTTCACTGTTCCTTAAGGCAGCAGAACATTTTCCGTATTGAAGAATCCAACGAAAGCAATGGAACGGGGGTTCATCGTAATTAAATATTCCGAAACACCTCTTTTCTGTCCATTTCTTGGTAAGAGCACAGAACAATAGAGTGACTTAACATTTTCTTAAGGATTAATGTAACAAGTTTGATATTTAAAAGGTGCTTAATGAAAATCATTTATTGGGATGCCAGATAAATTAGATCGGGTGTTACAATAGGAAATTTCATACCGAACCGGCTCCAACATGAAAGAATATAAAACGCCTTGCCTTTTTTATTCGTCTGCGAGTGTGTACTCACAAAACAGAATAATTAACCGCTTTTATTTTTGAACAAAGAATGATTTGGCTGGCTTTAAACCATTTTCTTTGTGAATTGCATCTAATCTGACCCTGTTTGTGTAATCAATGCGTCACAATGAAATTGAATAGAACCATGACGCTCAGTACCCCTCAGAGTATACCTTCCAGAAAAATAGACATTTCAGCACGTTCATCCATGAAGAATTTTCACTGAAGTTGCGTCGCATTTCGACACACAGATTATTCGCTAGTTCTTTACCTCTTTCGTCATAAATAGTTCCAGTAAATATTCATAAGCCTCCGCTGGAACTACAGTTCATGCTTCTCGTGCTGTTACTCGTCATTTCTATCAATGATCCTGCTCATGACTGGTTTTAAGGCGAAAGCCTGTAATGCCTCATACTCGCGGCCATGACAGTCCGGCCGTTATATCTGCAGTGAAAGTCACAAGTCATGACTAACTGGTCATTAACCTGTCATCAACTTATTTGTGATGACTAGTTAGTCATTAACGAATCGTGACTACTTATTCATTAGCCAATCATGACTAGTTAGTCATAGGTTTTGACTAGCCAATTCAAGTCGCCCAATAGTCGCCTCCTGTGTGCCTACGGCCGTCATCTCGTTAGCAGCTGAAGTCGCGTGGAATGTCTTTCGCCTCGCGTGCTTTAGATCATCAAAGTGCCCCCTGAATTTTTGTTTCTTTTGCTATTGTTACAACGCCAAGGAATAATCTTGACGCAGCTGTTGATAACCTTTTGGGTGTAGAATGTTCTAAGGCATCTTCTTTACGTCTTTTTCTGGTTCACGTATTCACGCAAGGGCATGAATTGATTTAGTTCGCACGTGTTGTTTCGTTTCTTCTAGTAAGTTCCTCTTTGCTCTGCATAACAGCAGCGTTCTGTAGAATGTGAAAACGCTGAGAAATTCTTGCTTAATCAGTTTCGAACAGTTGTAAGCACCTTGTGCAACATGGATAATTTTTGGTTGCTTCTTTGTGGTGTGTGCTTGCTGACATCATTCGTAGTCCTCTGTTTATTTTGAATTCCTAGATGAGCAAATAGAAATAGGTTTCTAAAACTTGAATATTTGCTATTCAGTCCTTTTTATTCACCTCGAAATATTTCTAATGCAGTAGCCGAAGTGCCCATTCAGGGAATATTTCAAAGGACGCGCGTATCCCATGGTCATTATGATTGCAAATACAAATACAGATACCTTTATTTCAACATCAGGGATGTCAGGGTTACACCCAAAAAGCCTATGACTGGCTTGACAGAGGGGCGCACCCCCGCACATGAAAACCGGCAGAAACAGAACACGGACAGAACAATAAAAAAGACTACAATGCATAGGTAAACATCCTTTTGCAATAACAGATAAGTGAAGTCGGCAAGATTAACACGAAACGCTCAAAGACACTGAAAAATGGAAAACGAAGGATAACAATCACAAAAGAAAATGGGATAAAGGAAGAAAAAACTTGCAGTAAGACAAACGAAAACCGTACCGTTGTGTCCTCAGGGCTGATTGCGCCGATTAAGAGGAGTTGGAATAATATGTCGAAGCATTTGACGACCGTAATTAGCGCGGAAGGATGGCACATACCAGACGTCGTTGTTACGCGTTGGGTAGTAATTAGCTTCGAGCCGTAAGTTAGCTGTGATGTCAAAGAATGCGTCATGATTTTTCCGTTTTCTTTCATATCGTTTACTTAGCAATAAATTATATAGGTCATTAATTGGAGTTACTTTTAATTGTGCGAAAAGTGGTAGAGTGTGAGCAGTAAACGGGGCATTTGCAATGATACGAATGACCTTTTTCTGCATTTCCTGTAACCTACATGCATTTGACCATGTTGTTGTACCCCACACCAGATGACAATATGAAAGGTTAGATAGAAATAGTGCATTATAAACTAAAAATGTGACACTCAGAGGTAGTAAAGAGCGCACTTTGTATAACATGCCTGTGCATTTCGCAAGTTTTTTAACCAGATTGTCGATGTGTATGTCCCATGAAAGATTGCACTCCATTGCCACACCTAGACACGTTACTGACGCCGATATTTCGATGCTTTGAAAACCAAGCGTTAGTGTAGGTAAATGTTCTAGTTGTTTGTTCTTAGGTCTAAAATGTACAGCTTTAGTTTTGGTAGCGTTAATTTTCAACAAAGATTCCGTACTCCATTCGACCAGTTTGCGCACAGTTTCATTAGCGTTTAATGTCAAGTCACTAAGTGTTTTACCCCTAAAAAATATGCAGGAATGCATCAAGTATGCCTGACTTTGAGCGCTTAGTTGGTATCGAAGTTCAAGCCATCAATTTTCGCCTTCTACACAGGCGCTGAACAGGCTCGAACAATTGCATCTGCGGATGTTCTGAATTTTCTCTTAGACTAGCCATTTATCAAAAAAAAATCACGCAGTTCACGCAGTTCTACACAGGCGCTGAACAAGCTCGAACAATTGCATCTGCGGATGTTCTGAATTTTCTCTTAGACTAGCCATTTATCAAAAAAAAAAATCACGCAATTCCAGGGGGATCCGTCATTGCTGCCAAGATGCTTTTAATCGCATATCACGGGATCTTGTCAAGCGCCAAGATATTGCGTGCATTCATTTCTGGCGCTAACTCTTGCCTAAATAAAAAGATGCGAGCACTACGATAGAAAGAAAGCTTTTTGCGAGGCAGGTGCATCGTTAGCCAGCCTTGTTGTCTTAACGTCAATAGCAGCCTTCTCACGAGATGTAAAAACCGTCTGGAAGTGATGCATTACCCAATCCGTCTCCGCGTCAATGTGCATATTCAACTCTTTCTTTCATACCGCGGCTCTTTATGAGTATCATCCTGTTTACCTTCGTTTTTGTGTTGAGCTGACGCTTACTTCGCTGGTTTTGTGTGTCTTTTTCTCTGATGTGATGATCCATTACGAGGCGACCCAAGTTCGGTAAACTTATCGCTTAGGCCTAGGAAGCACGGTTGCCCGCGTTAGCCTCCTTTCTTTTTTGTTTTTAATATTTGAGTGATAGGAGCTCTTGGCACGAAACCAGGCTCATCGTTGCCACACATAAGCCATCACTTCCTTCAAGGCCCCAAAAATGAGCGGCACCAAAGTATTTGGGAATAGAAGAGGCCCAGTACGCACATATTTGCGGTTGGGTTCTCTCATTCCCGCACATTTTATGTTTCTGTGCTATTCACACATCCGATATTTGCCGAATACAGTAAGCAACGGCCAACTCAAAACACAGACGTCGCGTCTCATTTGACTCTGGCGTGGAACCTTGTGCAAGATGACAAAGACTTCTTCGGCGAATGCATTTTCCGCCGCGCTGCTTTGAAGGCAGCTGCATGTCCAGCATTCCCCTAACGAAATTTGCGTACCCGACAATAGGGTCTACTGCGCGCGCGAAAGCATTAACTTCAAGTTCCGTTCGCTTCTCCTTGCAACCTAGCTTTGTATCCCGGAATGTGTGGAATGTGTATCCCGGAAGGTACAACAACGCACACAGAAGACGCTTCCATTGCAGCGCAATGCAGCTCTAGAGGTAATGTCTAATAAGTTCTTCCGTGAAACCTTGTTTCTAGCCTAGCAAACAGCAGACTTAGATCCCCTAAAATTTTTTTTCTACTCCTCGGCAAGCACCACCGGCCGCCGGAGCCTCAACAGGCTAATAAGTGGCGAGCAGTCGTGCCTGTTCTGGCTCCGGTGTAGCCTCAATCAGGCATCCCAGCTTCAGATTCAGTGCGTTCGGCACTCAGAAATTTTCACGTTCATACATATGATCAGCAACAGGTTCGTAGATTTGCGGCTTTCATGCGATTAGACACGCAGGAATACCAACGCGCATTACGCTTTTTGCTCGCCACGAGAAATCGATGTGAGTGCGCGCTATCCTTTTTCGAGCGAATGCTCTACTTCAAGTCAAAATCTGCAAAAGCCGGGCCATCGCTGAAGCCTTGACCTTAACCTTGAAAATCTAATAAACAGTGTCGCGACTAGCATTCGAACCCGCGGTCGCGAATAGATCAGCTTCGCTAGCCACTGCACGAGAGCACTATGCGTTAAACTGCAACACACTCTCGCACTGAGCTTTCTACATCGTCGTGTTCATCAATTTCCATCTGCGGTGCGAACAAATCAGATCAGCTTAACCTCAATCTATTATCGTGCCTCAGTGAGACGTGCCGACGACCCAGAAAAGAAAAACTATGAGTCAATTAGGCTAAACACATCCTTTCCCACTTCTGCTAGGTTTAACTACGTTAGAGTCCTACCATTTTTTATAATTGCTTTGACCATTGCTGTCGGCGTTCTGACTTCTGTAACCGATAAGAAAAGCATATTCCATTGCAAAGCTGTCAGTAGTTGTGCAGTTTGACCACACTTTTACTGTGACCTAACAAAGCATATTTGACTGCTGAAACTCACTGTTGAATGTATCTGTGGTCTTCCAAAAGATCTGTGTTCATAAGATGACGCTAAGTACAAGCTTGGAGCACCTACTTAAGAGAGCTAAATTTAGATCTTGTTTAGGAATCGAGTAGTGCATATACGACCGCATAGACGCCGATGGTCGACATTGAGCAGTAATGAACAACTCATGAGCATGTCACTACAACAGATTTCGTGATCCTAGCTTCTGCGAGCAGAAGTACTATTTGCTGTACACTGAGCAGTCTGTACAAATACGCACTCTTTTTGCGAAGCTGATTTTTATACCTGACAAGAGAATGCAGCCAGGGATTCACTTTATTAGTAAAAAAAGGACAAAACTGCGTGATCTGGGGATTTATAAACAACAGAAAATGGCTCCCTGGCAGCAAGCTAACTGAACTAACATCCATGGATTTAATTTTTTTTTTCTCTGAATGAAATGTGTACCAAAATGCCACTCATTCTCTTGCAAGAAACCATGCCAACATAAAAATAACCGTTTCATATAAATTGCGTGCTTCTGGGCCTGTTAAGTAAACGAATCCACCCTGATAATATCCGAGCTGCTCTCGGCGGACCGGCGCTTTACAGTCGTGAGCCATTCCCTGCCTGGCTGTTAGGAAGTTAGTTCGGGCTCTCTGCTGAAGGTATTAGCGGTTCAACATACGATGGTGAGTATTCAGTTTCACGCTGGGCGCAGAGAGCATATAACCTTCTCCTACCGTACTTGAAGCACAGAAAGTTTTAGTTAGTAAAACTGCGCGCATTCACTGAGTAACCTCGCAAAAAAGTTTCAACTTTGAAAGGGGGCTGCTAGTGCTGGCAGTCGCTGGGAAGAATTCTTCCGCAGTGCGGCACTTCTATTGCGAAAAGAAATTCGTGACGAGCAACAATACAAACAATTTATTCGACAAAACACAGTACATATATACTGTTTACAAAGAACTTAAGTGCATGGCTGAAAACAAATATTCAATAAGTGATTATGTACCACACAAAAAGCACTGACACTTCAAGTTAAGAATGCCATTTCGTCAAAGGCTGCCATTACCTCCGAATTCATTCCTTCATTTCTCTTTTTTTTTCGGGTGGTATACTTGACACAAACAGAATGCGCTTAAACTAACTGTCAATATTCATTTAAATTATCTTAAAACAACAATAAAACAACTTTTTTCCGCGCCCAGAGCGTAGATGTGGTTTTGACCGAGGTCTGTCATTATACGGCACTTGCTAATGAAATAACGAGTAAGGACTGCAAACCAATGAACAATTAAGTAATGAATGCCAACGTATACTTTATTTGCAAGGACTGCTATGCACGCAATAGTTGAAATGGTGCTACGGTGAGAAGGAGAAGAGGAAGGGAGGGGATCGAATTTTGGAAACCTAACCGGATTTCGAAAAAGAATAACATTAACTTCACCTGCAGCTCTCTGCAGCCGTGCGAATGTAGCGAAACATTTCCTCTTGAATGTTCTGGAGAAATCGCAACTTGAACAAACTTTTTCATGCGTGCCATTTGCCAGACGTTGCCGCCGCCCAAACCAACTCTTTGTGGAATTATCGGCTAAGCCGAATTCAAAAACTTCTACTAGCGCTGCTCAGTACCATTGCACCTGTGCCAAGTCTATGCCGGCTATGACTGGAACCCTCAGTGCGACAATGTTTTTTTTTTATACTGCGTGAGAAAGTGCCAAACATATGAGCACATTTCCTTTTCCTACGGTTAGAGGTGTTGTCGTTTACAGCTTGACATTTGCTTCCATTCAATTCTTATAAATAGCATCAATGGCTTCGCTTGCCTGTCGGGACAATCAAATCACAGCTTCTTGCGTGGCTGTGGAAGCATAAACTTTTCAAGAATTTCTTGATCAACACCTTCGATCATGGTACATTGAATTCAGCTGAGGAGACAAACTCCATGAGTGGAGAATGAGCCCCGTGGCATTACATTCTCTCCTGTGTGGTTGCACGACGGAAGTTGATAACGAGGTCCGCACAAATTGTGTTAGGGGTGACGTATAAACGAATTATATCGTTCCTAAACGTCAAGAACATCGATTCGTCTAACAAAATTACTCTTTTCCGTTCGGCACCAATCCAAACCAGATGTTTTTTGCACCTACATCACCCTCGAAACCCAATTACTTTCACAGATATGCATGGTTTCAGCTGGGGTCCTGTCGTGGAGTTCAGAACATTGCGCATGACATCTCACAGTCCATGGAGTTACTGTCGATCCTGATAACAAGGCCAAATTTGGGAAAGGTCGATAACAGTCAGTATTAAGCTTTATAACCTCGCGCGAAATTTGTCTTTCTCGGTAACTTGGTCGTTCTGGCCTGTCCACAGCGAATATCGAAAAACCAAACCTCCTCCTAACTCATACATCTGTTGAAAGCTTGTGAAGTTGAAGACTGCGCTACTGAAAAATGCAGTGAAAGCAAAAGGTATACCATGCCCATAGTTGTGGCTATGGATACTTGCTATTCGAGCAGTCTTGATTAAGTTATGTTAACCACAGACCCTATCCACTGCCTATAAAAATCCGCAGCAAAATCTGCACAGTATTGCCGCACATATTGTGCAGCAATACTGTAACTGCACAATGTGTCACTGGAAAACGACAACAAGCTAATATTAACGACAGACGGAAGATATAGGCAATTGGAAGCGTCCATTAAAGTACAAAAATGAAAAATGAACTCAAGGCTAGCAGTTACGCTCCCAGCAACTCCTGACGTAAGACAGCATTATTGCATCACATCATATTTAAAAATAATAAATATTTTCTATTCCTGATATTTCTAATTTATACAAAAACAATGAAGACCTCATTTCATTTTGTTCACTACTGTATATTTTCCGCGTTTTGCTACCATTTTCATAAATACGATATGAAATTTATACACTTCAATGTTTACTTTTTACAGCCAACTGCCGTGTTATTGAACGCCGTGCTGTTCAGATGAAAGGAGGGCACTTTTCAATGGGTAATGCAACTTTATTTTTTTACATTTCGGTCATTGCAGCTGTTGCTGAGAAATTAGAGCGCTCGGCTGCAGACACGAAAGAAATCTTTCGGTCCCGTCCTTGGCGGTCGCATTTCGATGGCAGCGAAATGCTAGTCCCGTACACTGCAGTATGTTAATGCACGGCAAAGAAGCGTAGATGGTCGATGTTAAAATGAGCATTTCACTGCGCAGTTCTTCATAGTCCGAATAACTTTGGGGAGCCGTTATCTCCTACTGTACGCCTCTTTCCATCGCATCGGTTTCCAGTAACTGCCTTTATTTACCAGTTGGTGTTGCAGTAATTTACCAACTAGGATGCAGCCCGTTTATAATTCATACACAGAACCCTCTCTTGCTCTTGCTCTCTTTTGTTGCAATGTTTTTCGATGTCTTCTGAAGTACAGAATTTGCTTCGAGTTTCTTCCAGCCTGAAAGAGGACGGGGCCATGCATCCCAAAATTGGTTCATTTCTAGCTTTTCCAGGCGCGCCTACTGCCATTCTTGCAGTGAACATTGGTTACACTGCTGTCTAGGGAGCATTTTTGTACCTAAGCGTAGCAAGAAAATAAAGTAAAAAAAATTGCGGGATCAATTACATTTTAGTCTAGTTCAGTAGAGATCAGTTTCGTTTACTTGTCCTTCTAAAAATAATAAAATATTGGCTAAAACCAGATGGAGCATCGTCACAGGGGCCCTGGCGCATAGTAAACATTGCAATGCAGCGGAGTTGAAGGCAACGACAGCATGTCTAAATGTTTTTGCGCCAGGTTCATTTTCATATTATACGTTCGGACCCCAAGTGAAATGTTTTCGTTGTAGAGGCGTTCGCTTTTGTTGCGGAAGCAACACTACGCAAGTCGCCGAGCCATTTCGGGAAGCTGACGAAAGGCCATACTGCGCATGCAAGAGGAGCAGTGACGTCACACAGCGCACCGCTGGCGCGCCGCCGCCGTCGCTGCGCGGGTGACTCAGAGGTGCCCCCCGCGCTCGCCAGTAGCGCATGCGCAGTAGCGGCGCATAGCTAGCGTGCCGGGGCCCCCGCCGCTGCGGCGCGCTCTCCAGCGCCTCGCTATCTCCTCGTTGCTTTCGCAATCCTCCAGGTTTAAACAGAGCTAAACCACTGTCAATTTTTTTTTCTTGGATTTGGTAATCCGTTCGTGTCCACCGTAGCAATGGCACTAATTTCTGCAAACATTTACTCTTACAGATGCCGAGCACCTGAGGATGGAATAGACTTTCTATCTTTTCAGAAATTAGGGTTTATCTGATGTTGCTCTTTCTTAAACCACGAAGCAATTGCGTAGAATACAATAAGGTGCGAGAACATCAGTTATCATCACATATTAATCGCAAATACGCACATTATTCGTAATTAAGGGCAGATGAAGAAAGTGGCTGGTCTGGAAATAATGAAAGCAGGGGAAACCACAACAGTGAGGGGGCAGTGTCGAATTCGTCTTTAATGGAGGAAGTACTGCGTTCAAGTGCTGTAGCCTCATCGAATATGGCAATTTACTTAAACAGCGGGGGTTCTTTCTTTCAAGGTGCCTGGACTTTTCAGAAGTAAAAACTTTTCGACAGGTCTCATCAACCAATAGCCGCGATTTTTTCTACATGCCACGGCAGTGTCGCAACTTCAAAAAACGAGAAGGGAAGAGAGTGCGGCTATTCCTGCTTAAAAAAAATCATGAAGCGATTAATGTTCGTTCCATGGGTGCAGGGATTTTGTAAGACTAACTTAGAAGAAAAAAAGTCACCTTGGTAGTATAGCGCAGTGTAGTGTTCAACCGCTCTCAAGAAAACATCGGAGATGTAACATCTGACAAGCTCTTTTGCGGCAATCTCCCTTGTGCCGCTGCGTTGTGTGAGGTGCAGCTATATTGTGTGATGCGCCTAAAATGCCCGCGTTTGTGATTAAAGCTTAAAGCAGAGGTCTCCCAGCCGACGTTTTTCACACCACATCAATCTGCGCGTCATCAAAAAAATTCCTAGCCCTGACCGTAGTACTTGTGTGATCTATAAAATGACACGCGTTCAATTTCCGTTTTATTAGGCACAAAAAGAACTTGATAACTGAACTCCTGGTTGCAAGTGTTGTTAGAATTAGAGGTGGTGAAGTTCTCGAAAGGAGCACAAATGTTTACGCCCTTGCACACGTGCAAAGCCTCCTCACTGCTCAGTATTTTAAAAATCTCTCCCCTAAAGAATTCATGAAAAAAGAGGACTCGGGACAGCACATTCAGCTCTACCATTGTAGGAAATGTCTGTGACCGCGGACTAGGCACGGTGACTTGCAGTCATCGCCTACACAACAGCATCTCCGGCGTTAAATTACCAACAAGCTCAAGTGCAGTGAAAAATGAAAGTGGCGTCACTGGTCAAATGTCTATCCAATCTTTAAGGAATAATGTGCGCTGCTGCTTCGTTGTGAAGCGGTCCATTTATAGTGAAACTGCAGGTTGGAAAAAAATTATCTATAGCAGCCAGTCAATGTAAAAAGTACAATTTGTCTTAGCAATTCTCTCCCATCCTCCTCGCCTTCTTGCCCTATTCATCTTTTCCGGCATCAAACTAGTTTCGGCCACTCCCGGAAGCAAACTTTCCTGCCATTCATCTGCTCGAAAAGGAACTACATCTCGTGAGCTGAGCAGTTGGCGTGCTTCGACAGAGCAGTGAAGCATGTTGGCTCGTCAGCTAGTGCAGTTCGCTAACTGCAAAACTAATTAGTTATGTGTCACGAGCACGCGACAATCTCTGCTCTCTTTATTAGCCAGCAGGGACCAGGGTACCAGCAAGTTACTGTACATGAAGTCCCAAAAATAACTTCCGAAGCTTGTTCTGCGTTAAGTTAGTGTACTGTTCGCTGGGTGCGGCTTGCCGCAAGACTGCACATATAGCCTGTCCGTCAGCTGCAGGCGCAGAATGTTTCACGCTTTGGCAAGCGATAATGTGAAGTCCTTGCCTCAGACACCCTACCCACTTGGCAGGAGAAAATGAATTTTCGAAGTGATAGCTAAAAGTTATCTTCATTGTGCTCGTAAATTAACCTAAATTATCTTGACTGCCCAGAAGAGATCGTCGGTTTACCACCTCAGAAAGTGTATAATAAGGGAAGACGACATAACCTCATATATTCTCGATATGAGGAGGCCGAGCTACAGCATTGTTTGATGCAGAAGCATCAGAAGAAGCATCAGGAGAAGGAGTTCTTTATCAGGTGACAAAGAACTCTGATGACAACAATTTTGCACAAGCATTCTTACGGCACTCAAGTTCAGAAGAAAAGCAAATCTCAGCAACATGCAGAGTCGTTTTACGAAATGAATGCTCCTGTTTCATATTTCTCAAGTGCAGCGCAGTGCTGAAAATATGAAGAAATCAATATTATGAGCTCCGAAGCTGTTCCCGTGGGATGCGTTTGTTCATACCCTCAAGGAATCTGTTGCCTATTAAAATGAGAAAGCACGAAGAATTTGGTGGTTAATAGCACTCAGTCCTTCGCAGTCATGCATATATGTGCAATGGAGACCTCTTCTGCCTATACTGGACACCCCGGGATTCCTTGTCAGGATAGGCCCAGTGCTTTGTTCATTGGTGTTTGGACGCGCTTTGTGTTTATGGTGAACAGCTTGCTTCAAGGGCAACGCAGGGCTTCACCTAGAAGTGTTTGATAGTTTCTTTACGGGTGCAAGAGAGCTCACCTACCTATTGTGATTGCTAGGCATACAGTAAGCGACCACTTATGTGGCCGACGAATATTCAAGTGCTTTTGTTTTTATATATCATACTCACTCGAATATTGTAATCTTTGTTACTGAGAAGGTCGAAGCAAAAGAGCTTCTTCAGTTTCCGTCGAATTGAAACATGGTGTCATTAATCGCTACACTTTTTAAGCTGGTAGAGAATCCAAGATACTCCAGATCCAAATCCAAAAAGAATCCAAACGGAAGCAGAAAAGATACTCGTAACTTGTGTTTGAAATGCGTTTTGGAATTTCAGTATTTCGAGTTATTAAGGAGTGATTTAGGAAAGCGGCATTTTGAAGCTCTATGGGCTATGCTTAGAGCGAAAGCGTAGCCAAAAAAACAGCAAAGTTTGATTTAAAAGTATGCTTTTCATAGCTTGGAGCATCAGTTTAACCAGCAATCATTAATGCTCAAAAGCACTGCGGAGTCTGAGAGCCCGAGCAGGTTTTAGAAGAAAACGGTGCTTACGTTTTCTCAGGTAAGGCAAGTGTTAGACTTTTTCCCTTCTCAGAAATAAAGCAATGCTCGTACTGGTGTTCATTGCTTCCTGAGCCACTCGAAATCATGTGTCAATTATTCATTGCATAAATTTATTTGTACATTGAAGTACGTCGCTTAATGCTAACACCGCTCACTTTGTCATCTTACACGTACGTTTGAGGGATGAACAAACGTAGCTCGCGGCGTTTTACATTAAAGCTGGCAATAATTATTTTCCGCCTACATATCAGTATTTTCAGCTGGCTTTTTCTAAAACACAAAATATTGCTGCCAGAAATGAAAGTACAAGCGCATGCGACTAAGCGCGGGGCAGCAGAATGGAATGGTTCAAATTTTTCCTTCAACAGTCAACTTTTGCTGAACAGGCCATGTAACATTCAACAATTGATTCTTTCTAGATACTCCCGGCACTGCGCTCAAAAAGTGATCTTATTCCTTTCAGGGGACGAGTACCGTTTGAAAATATATTATTATTTTTAGGGTGGCACTCAATGGAGTACTAGAAAAACATAAATATCTTGTTGGGCAATGAGATAGGTACGTTATGTTTGGCTAAACTTACTACACAATCATGCACAAAGTACGTTGGTAGCCCCGCATTTCTAAGATGAGGCAGTATAATAGGGGAGTTTCATTCATTCGATTTTACCTAAGCCTCATCACCTATCGCGCTAATGGTTAGCCCGACTAATAGCAATGGCTTCGCCGTCCAAGACGGAATGACGAACTGCGTTGAGAATCATGAGAAAAATTAATAATTATGCTGCACATTGCTCCGAGGATAGAAACACCTCTAAATATTTACTTCTTTTTCATGTAGGGTTATCATCTCAATATGAAAACCAATCGCCTTCGAGAAATGCGTTGGTTACGTAAGCATCTTTGTGCAATGTAAAAATTATTAGCTCCTTACTGCGGGTCACGTGGCTCCAGTTCTCGATGGAGTAGATACTAGCGGAGGTCTCTATTCATTCGTCATAAGCTTCCTGTATGGCGTGGCTACAGTTGCCTGAAAGAACACTGCTGCCATTCAGGAAATAAATATAGAGCTTCCAGGTAATGCGTGATTTAATATAAGTGTTTTTGCAGTCGGAATTGAACATGCGTTTCGCGCGCAGCTACCTATAAGGTAGCAACGCTACCGGTGACCGGGCTTCGCAGGTAACGGTCTAGGGAAGTCGATACAATTTATTTCAGCAAGGCGCTTTGAAAACAGCTGCGACCTTGAGCAAGTTCTGAAGGTGATAGCCTTCTGCTCAATCGGAATGGCTAGGATCTGTCGAATGGGCACTGTATAAAGTTTGGAATGTGTTGAAAACTTTTCTATCCTCCATTTCAAGCTGTTACCCTAGAATGAAATTGTAAAATGACCCCTTTTAATTTTGTTCAAAGACTGCCTGCCTAAAAATCGTTACTGTGAAATGTTTTTTACTCTGCTCGCTGTTTAGAGAAGAATGCATCCCAGTTACAGCGTGAATATTTCTCGAAGCATACGCATCAAGTAAACTGTTATGAAGAGTAGCAAACTCTCAAGAGTAGATGTTACGTTTCGAAGTAATCATTCTTGAACAAAGTGTTTTAAGAGCTTGTTAATGAATGCTTTTCAAGAAAGCCTCAAAAAAAAGAAAAGAACAAGAAAAAGTTGAACTAAAACGAATAGACTCATTTCACCTAACACCAAACTAATTTCTTCCGCGGTTTCTCTACCAGCACTCCCACGCTTACATAATTACCGTCCGGATGGACCCGTTGGTGAAGCCTAATTAAAGCTGGAGAAGGAAATCGACGCCCCGTGTTCGTAACACCAGCCTGGTGACGTAAGTTCGCATCATTAGCATTAACTCCTGACGCAATATAGCGGCAGGAAATTGCGCAACATCACCGCAGCCTATGTCCTGAGTGATGCACAGGGTACAGCTGTGTTCATCTGCCAGTCTGGCGTAAAATGACTTGCCAAAAGAAGGACTGGATGATCGAGAAAGTACGACAGTCGCCAGATTTCTGGGCTCTGTTATAAGTATTGCGGATTAAACCAGTGCCTCTTATAGTCATTTCAATGGAGTCATGTGTATTATAAAGCATAACCCAATAAAACAAGTCATGAGCAAATCCGCAGAAAATTCTTGATTTTTGCGATGTGTTGCGATGTTGCGATGGAGCGAAATCACAAGTGGTTCAGTATTTTTTTCTGCACCAGTTCTTAAGAAACGCCTATACATACAATCGAGGAACCGCTTTTTGAGCTATACCCGACAAAAGGGTGCAAAACTGCATTTTGGATATTTTAAAAAATTCATCTTTGACATAAATTTAAGGTCAGATGAGCCACGAAATATTATTCAGTGACTGTAACTTCGCGGTCTCTATTGTCGGCTGCGTTTTCCGACCGCATTCATGAAAAATTTTCACTTCCAAGAACCCGCTATCAGAGCAAAAACTCCTATCAAAAGAACTAAAAGCACCGTCTTGGTTGGTCAGTACACAAAAGAATCTCTTCTTTCTTCATGCGGCACATGCACAATTGCTTTCTGGCCGCCGATTTTTTTTTTTTTTGTACCACAGAAACTCTATTATTGATTATAAACCGCCGCTTTTAAGCTGCATAGTTTCACCGTGTGTGGGCCCAGGAGTGCTTATATATGCACGATGATCAGCTGCAACCGGGCTCAAAAGAATAGAACGTCATCGTGCAGCGATCACGTACTTTGTTTTTTCTAGTTGTAGTTCTGGGTCTCCAATGCTTCTCTCGCATTGCAGACCCACAACAAAGCCTCTGGTTTCTACAAGACGGAAACGGGAGTTCTTTCAGAAACATCAACCGCTTATTTAGGCACAAAGATTCTCTCGCTCATGCACATTGGAATTTAGCCATAATGATGATAAAGGTACGGTTGATGTCGACTTCGCTCTATACAATCCGTGGCAGATGCATTCAGCCTTCCTGCTTATGACAATTTTTCACCAGTAATGTGATTACGAAAAAAGTTTAAAAGAGAAACCATGCTGTCTAATTCACTCATTTTATCACCCAGAACGGAGTTGTATAGTACAATTCACAATTGACGCAACCTCATTGGGATTACTATGAGGTTTCTCCAATTGTACTGCACGGCTTCGCTCTGGGTGTTATGATCCTGATCATGATCCTGAGCCTGGAATCGAAGCACAACTTAGCAGCGGCAGTAGATAGCTTTTGTACCATCAGATGCCTTTTAATGGTTTTTTTTATGAATACCTGTGCAACGTCTGATATTAAAAAAATGCTCCCTAACATTTAGATCCTTGCAATTGGCCAGGTTCGTGAGGTGTTCTGCTAACTTTAGATGACTTGAAAGTGCCGCTCGAGACAAAGGCTTGGGCCTACTGTAGGCCTGCAGTATGTTCTAAATAAATAAATAAAATAAAATCTGTCTTTGTTTTTATAACATTACGCACGTAGACTCCTCCCTTTGCAAAACTTCAGGCAACATTGTACCACAGTCTGGCACCACTGTGCACCGTCCGCCATGGTGAAGGATAGGTGTTCGGATCGTCTATCTGTCGATGCTCAGTGACCTGCTTTATAGTTGCGTTTAAATTGTTATTTTTTGCCGCAACAGGTCCGTCGATGCTTTAATAACGTGTGTCAAATCTCTGCCACGAATGTGATTCAACATGCCAACTCACTGCTGCGTTCCGATGTGTAATCAATGCGGTTATGTCGACAAGGACGGACGAAAGGTACGTGTACTACATGCGTGTCTTTGTAGCGTTGATGCTTGTCGGTTTAAAGCGTAGCATGCGCGCTCTATTAGACAGCTTTACAGAACCTCCGTATGTATTGCGGCATTTCACAGAGTTTCCAGTTTCAATCGGCAGAAAGCCGCGGTCTATACAAACTAAGCGCCGAACGGCAAGACGCGCGCGTCATCCAGGTGACACGATTTACTTCTGCGATTTGTTCTTCGCTCACAACATTTATGGAGTCTACACCTGCATCCTTTAGGTTAAACGAAACACCATAGGCTACGCATTCTTGTAAAACAGGGAGAACTACGACGGACGAGGACACGGAACGAGTGCTCGATCGTCCCCTGACCTTCGTGTTCTTTTCCGTCGATCTTGCGCTGTTTTTGCAAGAACGCGTGACCCTAGCTAGATGTGTGCGATCTGCGGAGTACCGGTCCGCGGCACAGATCTCCCGACGATCTAAGTACGGCGTCTTACGCCGGCGTGCTTTACAACAGACTATCTCCTGCTACAAATTCCTTTAAGACTAGTGTGATGTGTGAAAGGTGTTTGGCTGACACTGGTTCTTTAATTTGGCCTTCAGAAATTTGCAGTGTGCGGTGGCTTGCAAGTGTTGTACTTTGTGTTGATGAAAAGACAAGTGCACATTCTCAACTGAGCCTTTTATTTGCAGGTTTCATTCCACAGATTTCCTGCAGATGAAGGAATGAAGAAAAGGTGGTTAGTGGCCATCAAGAGAGATGAAGGGATACTCTTCAAGGTGTCGAAGGCAACTAAAGTGTGCTCAAAACATTTCACTGATTCAGACTTTTGGGTAAGTGTGGCCAGTGGTTTGCGGTTACTGCATCAGACAGCCGTGCCATCTGTCTTTCCATTCAGTAAACCGAAAACATCAAGGAAACCGCCAAGACAACGTACCGGGTGCCCACATCCTGCCAAGCGGCAGCGAAAGGCTGCAAAGCAGAATGATGCACAAGATAATGTCCACAATGAGAATGATGTGTCACCATTGGCTGCATATCCCAGTGTGAATTCTACAGAGCGGCAGAGCAGGAGCCCACTGCAAGAAGTTTGTCTCCCAAACATTGCTTTAAATCATGCACAGGAAAATTCCGACAATGAAAATGGCACTCCACCTAAAGAACTACCAAGCACAAGCCCACTGCAGGAAGTTATACCCATAAACATTACTGCATTTCAAGAACTGCAAGCACAGCTTGCAGCAAGCAAGGAAAGAGAGGCCAGTCTGCAAGCAGAGCTTGAAGCATGCAAAATCAGTTGCATAAGTCTTGAAAACAAGCTACAAGACTCCGAGCTAAAGCTCCAGTTGAAAACACAGGAGCTAAACCTTGTTCGAAATGAGCTGATAAGCTCGCAAAAAAAAATAGAACAACTCAGACAGGATGCTATGTCCTTTGGAGTTGAAAAATTTGAAGAGCGAGATGATGACTTCCAGTTCTACACCGGACTACCAAACTACGACTGCTTCAACACTCTCCTTAAGCTATTGAACCCTGGAGAAAAAGGGGAAAATATGAAACGACGAGATAGAACCCATCAGTCAGATGACTACTGTGGCCGACCACGAAAGTTGACTGTACAAAACGAGCTATTTCTTGTGCTCGTAAAACTAAGACTTAATCTTTTTCACAAGCACCTGGGGCATCTATTCAACATCTCAGTCAGCACAGTGTCGCGTATCTTTTCTGCATGGATGGACTTTATGTACCTGCAGCTCGCACGATTACCAATATGGCAATCACGAGAAGCCATCAACCGAAGCATGCCAGAGGCATTTGAAAGGCATGCTGCCACACGTGTGTTGCTTGATGCGACTGAGATACGTTGCAATGTGCCGACATCGTTTGTGACACAGTCCGAGCTGTATTCTCACTACAAATCCACACACGCATTCAAGGGGCTTATTGGAGTGTCTCCTAATGGGTTTGTAACCTTTGTCTCTGAGCTGTTCACTGGCTGCACGTCAGACAGAGAGTGTGTGATTAAGAGTGGCTTCCTGGACTTGGAATTCGACAAAGGCGACATAGTCATGGCCGACAAGGGTTTCCGAATCGAAGACCTTTTGCAGGAAATCGGCGTAAAGCTGAACTTGCCACCCTTTTTGCGGGGTAACCAGTTCACTGCAGAAGAAGTCGGGAAGACCCAAGAAATTGCTGCACTCCGCATTCATGTCGAGAGAAGGATTCAGCGTATCAAAAGTTATCACATTTCTGATCGACCCTTGCCAATTTCACTGGCTCCATTAGCCAATCAGATGTGGACTGTCTGTGAAATTATGAGCAACCTTCAAGGACCACTTCTGCGACAGTATGGTGATGCTGAAGATTGAATGCTACTCTTGTTTCACTATTTTGTGATGTTTGCACATAAAATATTATCCCCACGTGTATGGCAAGTCTGCCTCGTGCATTCACATTCTACTTATGTTGCACTTCAACCCTACTATGCGTGTGTAGGTTCCTCCAGAGCCCTCTACTTTAAGAGCTAATTAGAAAAATGCATGACAGAAAATGAGTACAGCACAGCACAAATGTTCTAGATGAGTGCAGTGTGTTTCGGATGCGGTGAGGCAGAAACTCTAGAACACTTGCTCCTTTGCTGCACTGTGTTTGCTGATGCCCGTCGCGACATGCTTGCGGCCTACAGGGCGCTGGGCATTCTCCCAGACGCTCTTTCAACGCTATTGTGGCCGCAGGGCAGTGCGCGCACCCGTGAGCGAGCAATGGTGAGCCTCTGTGAATTCCTCGAGCTTGACGTCCCGCCTGTTCTCCGCCAGGTAGTGACGTGCAGTGACCGAACGCTCCGCGTGTGCTACCTCGGGACGATGAACAGCTGGATGCCCCCACTCTAGCTGTTTTTGTGCTTTGCGTCGTGCGCGTGATTGTACTGTGACCTACCAGATCTTCACGCATGTGCGACTTGTATATATATTTATATTTATCATGTATATATGTAAATAGATTTATTGACAGTGTACTCCTTCCCCTGTCCTTTCTACTATCCCCTCACCTCTTTCCTTCTACACACTGCCTGCTATCCTTTATTTCCGCGGCCCCAGCTCAGGTGCTTCCAGCCGCGATAGCAGATGCCGGGGTAGCAAAAATTCTTTGGCCTTCCATATTAAATGCATAAATAAAGCCACTACTACTACTACAAATGTTCTAAATGCTGTTTATCTGCCAAATTGCGGAAACAGAGGCATGCCACCACGACAACAAAACATTGCACAGCCACGATACTGCATATCTATAACCTGTGAAATATGACACCTGAACTTTTTCAGTTGAGGCAGCTTTCAGGCATTAAAAAAATGGTATTTTTATTTTGAACGCTCATTCATTCATCTCTATATGACAACAGCTTTGTACATGGCTTTTCTGAATTTGAGAACCAATATCGAGAAAAACGTACTAACAAGGCATGCATAGAAACAACAGTACTTTGAGAGATGGGAAGATGGAATTTGGCAATGAGGGCAAGTTTGATACCCTAACTGATATCGGGAAGAAATAGCATATGGATTGAACATGTAGTGCAAAGGTCACATAACAGCATGAACTCGAAGAGAAGGCAAATGTAACAGGGTGGCAGATGAGATTAGGAAGTTGCAGGGATAAGGCGGCCACAGCTGGTACAGAAAAAAAATTCAGCAGAGAGACTTCAAACTGCTCATGTGTAAGGCTTAAGCAGGGGTGTGCGAATTTTCGAAATTTTGAAGAGAATATTTTAGCTCGGTTGGTATTCAATTCAAGAAATCAATATTCGGAGATTACTCAATACATCAAGATTGCGCGAATATTCGAACATTACCGAATATTAAAAAGTGTTCAGTTGTTCGGCAGCAATCGAATACAGCAGACTCATTGCAATCCTGAAGAGACTGCAAACCCGGATGAATTAGCCGAATTCCTGCAGCATTCTTGTGTCAACTTACATTGTTCATTTTTTTTAGTATGACTAATTTAGGCAGGGCGGGATCACATGCTTGCCAGTCAAAGGGTATACATGTCTGTGCAATTTTAGTTTAATTTTGTTTGCAAATGCCTTGTGCAATTCTGATATAAAGAAGAACAATGTTAGCTTATTTTTCCATTTTTTTTTCTTCTCATCAAGCAAACATTCGATTCGAAGGCATTTTTTCTGCCTATTCAAAGTTGGTTCGTATTCGAGGAATTCAATATTCGCACATCCCTATCAGTAAGGCTTTTGCCTTAATAATTGCAGGCAAATGGAAGAGGTGTTTTGTCTGCAGTGGATATGACTAGGCTGATAAGTTTTAACGATAACATTTTTCTGATGCCACAGTAATAATGCACATAAAATATTGTCCAATTCTGCGGCTAATGTTTTGGGCATCGGCTGGTCAAGGTACAAGGCTACCTCACAGACTACTTTCCAAATAAGGAAGCAATGTTGAAAAGTAAAAGTCTCGCAGCTTTACCCACATTGCTTGCCATTCACTTTCGTCCAGCCTAATCCTTTCCACCAGAATGAAATCCTTGCTGAAAACAACGAAGTCTCCCCAGTTCAGACCTGCTACACCCATTTGTCCGATTATCTGAGCATAGTAAATGTGGTCCCTCTTCAACATGGGACCCCTATCACTCAGCTCAGAGCAAAATTCATGCCTAGCAAGCTCCTTGCCCTTGGTGTCTCGTAGCGAGTATGGGCACTTGATTTCAACGACACCATAGGTGCCTTCAGTCGGATCGAATACTATTCTATCCGGTGTGGCACCAAGCCACGGAAAGGCGGGATTGACGAACAGTCCACAAGAGCTGACAGTTGCATCACGCCCCGCAGATCTCAGGACTTCTTCGTACCGCTTGGCTGCGGCTGCCTCATTGGTGATTCCATACCTGCGAGTAACACAGAATACCGGGCAATCATGTAAGTTTACATGGCACACACTGGAAAGCATGTAGTCTCACGGAGGAGCTCGATACTGCAGAACTTGATGTACATACCATGAGGTAGATAACAAAATAAATGTTCTTTACACAGCTGGCATTAACTTATTAACTTACTTTATGGCGGGAACTCTGGAGAGGTCCCTGCTCGCAGTAATGGATTCCAAGCCTTTTGTAGTCCACTGTTGTCTTGACAGTACAACACCAAAGTTCGAAGCAGTCAACCGGAGGGGGGACATAAATAGAATTATTGCCCTGCTACACATGTTCCACAGAAGCACAGAACATTACGAAAATAAACAAAATAAGCAGCCAGCCTTCTTTGCCCCAGTCCAATTCCAATCAAGCTGACCTCTCTAAAAAATCACTGCCTCTCCCCACTGAGAGAAACAGAAAAGAGGAGGCAGCTCTGAATTTCATTGCTTTCATCACTTCACCAAGAAGCAAAATTTAGGTTTTCAACATGATTAGCTTTCTCAAGCAGCACAGAGGTAAGAACAGCTACAGTGAATTTTGGACAGTTAGCAAAGGGCACTTCAATGCAAATCAGCAGCACACATAGATACTTGTAGAAAGTAAAGAGGATAAAGTGCTAGTTGCAGTTCGACTTGTTATTCACAAGAATGCATCATAATTTTATAGGATCAAAATCAGGATAACTGATTACAGCTTGGGCCCTCACAACAGTGAAAAAGACAAAAAAGAAAAGGAAAGTCAACACAGTACCATGTGGCCTTACTTTTTGTTAGCCATTCTATTTTGCAATGCCACATTGTTGAGGTATACATTTAAATGCACAAGTACGTAAAAGCTAAGAAACAACCACAAAATCCGAAATATACTTTTCGCAGCAACGCAGTGATGCTCTTAAATTATCGATTTCACTGGCTCATCTTTCACTTTTCAGACTAATCATATTTAGCTTTTGTGATGCTTCTGTGATAACAATGCATTTGAGCATACCTCGAGGATCCTGTTTCCCTTCTGGTGAGAAGGCACGGTCCAAGCACTGGCATTCTGAAAGAAGTTCAGGTCGGGAATGGCACTTGGGACCCCTGAATGCACAGCAGAAATTCCAGCTGTATGAACTGTGAAGCCATGTGGATGGAGGGCCTGCTGGTATGCCAGTGGTGACGATGCAGGTGCAGGACCATATTTTGTTTCTTTGGATGGTTGGTTGGGTGTCAGCAGTAGTGCTTGGGCGAATTCATCTTCTGGATTCAGCCGGAGCAGTGATCTAGCGAACTCCTCTTTGGCCGCTTCTTGCTGTTCCACAGTGCGGGGGCAGCGCCTCCGCTCATTTGGTTTTGCAATCTTGGCAACGCTAACACCACCTTTCCTCACGCTCCGCCAATCAACAGTCTGAATAGAGCACCCTTGGATGTTGGAACCTCGTGGCACCCTCCACTGTTCAGGCAAATCTGTTGCTGATAACTCTTGTGGAGCCTCGGTAAACCCTTTGCTTTGTAGTAGAGCTACTGTTCGCAACATTCCCATCAAATGATTGCACGCTAGCTTCCCTGCTGGGCATTCACAGCTACCATCAACAATTTCTCCATTCTGGCTGACGGCAGCAATTATACTGTAGGGTGATGAGTTCTTTTTTTTGCTTCTATAGCATGATGCTTTGATGAAAAGCAGCCCGTCTCTGAAAATGCAAACGTTTGGCGAATTAGTGCAAGAAATTTTCTCGCCAGACTACACATACAAGCTTACAGTATGCTGCAACATGCCAGGAATGACACCTGCATTCACTTGGGTACCTGGCACTTACCAAATGAGTTTGTTATTCTACTACAACAGTGTTAAAGCGCTGTGGTTATCTCAGAAGTGTTGACATGAAGACAGAAACTAAATACATCGAGGCGACGCTGGTTTCTCCTTTCTAAATCGCGTTTCAAGGTCTAATAAGCACAGAGTACATTCAAAGGAAGCCAGCTGGGAGTGCATTTCTTGAGAAATGCTGCAGTGAATCTCGCAGCACTCTTCATGAAACATCAAAATGCCAATCTACCTCAGCTGGCTGTCATGCAGACTCGCCGTCCATTTTACCGCGAAGTGTAAACAAATAGCTTTTGGAATCGGCTACACTTGTTGCTGCGATGGCAGTGGCGTGCATATGCATGACCGCTGTCCCAAGTATCCGTACACGAGTACCCGCGTTCGAACCCGACCGTGGCGGCCCCGTTTCGATGGAGGCGAAATGATAGAGGTACGTGTGCTGTGCGATGTCAGTGCACGTTAAAGAACCCTAGGTAGTCGAAGTTATCCGAAGCCCTTTACGAAGGCGTCCCTCATAGCCTGAGTCGCTTTGGGTGGTTAAATTTCCCCATAAACAAAACCTACGCATGTACTACGGCGCAAGAAGCGCTGCCAACGCGTCGCTCTCGATGGCTACACGAAGCGCGTCAGAAACGAGTGGGCGCTTTTAACAGTGGAAAGACACTTCAATGGCAGCGAGGAACTTTTCAGGAACAAGTTTTGACGAGCTCAGTTCATTTGCATGCTCAGGCGATGGCACGAATACGTACCCCCCCCCCCCCCCTCCCCGCCTCCCATCAGCGGAGCGCAGGCTTCTTGTGCCGGAAGAAAGCGAATAACTTAGGAAATACATCGTCAGCTAGTCATGAACACTGTTCTAGACACTCACCTTATTTTAGAACTGTTTGTCTGCAAGGACGAGGCGATCACATAAGACTCGGCGCTGAAGTTGTAACTTCGGTCCAAGCAGCGTTCTGTGGCTGACCTGTTCGAATAAAATGCAGTCAGCCTCATCTCGTTCAAAGGCGGCACAACGCTGAGGTCGTTTTCCCATCCTGTGATGGGAAAGACTACGTTTCTCGCCATATCTGTTCACTTGGATGCGATTAAAAACGATTGCAGCTCAAGCACACGCACAGCAGAACCATCGGAACGATGTAGGAGCGGTCGCTTGCTAGCGTAGGGCGATCCTTCACCATGGCGGCGTGGTAAGGTTGCCAGACTTGGTGAGAAAATTTACGGGGTTTCGCAAAGGGTCTATAGTGACGTGCTGCTCATTTATTTCCTATTGTTGGCTCGTGTTTCCTCTCTGGAAGGCTAAGTATATGCCTCAAAAGAGACACGAGCTGAGCCTCAGGTTCCAGCATATCTATTATTGCTTAAAGCTCTTTGCAGAATATGTACCTCTACGACATAGTCAATAAACTTAATCGCTCAGAAAACCTACAGAAAAATGGTTACTACTTTCGAATCGTAGCGAAAGCACGAATTTTTGCTGCTTAGAAGACAATGGTGAGCAGGCAGTGTCGCGGGACGGAGCAGATGGAAGTTGATGAAGATGACGCTCTCTAAAAGCACAGCGCAAGAGTGTGGTGCAGTTCAAATCAAATCTTATCTATTTTCGCTCTCTGCCCTCCTTGTGGTAGACTCCCCCGGTGTTGCTCTCCCGTGTGTTTCTCTTGCCTTTACTGTGTACAGGTGAATAGCAACCTCTGCCTTCTGATTCTTGGCCGATCCCCCAGTGTGGGTATGTGCCATCTTTTCAAAGGCTAACAACAACCGCAACACGAGGCGTGCTGGCTGCGGCGATAGCCTAGTGGTCTCGCTGAACGACCCTTAAAGGAGATCCTTTCGCTCTGCCGCGCGTTCGGCTCGTAGTCGTGGATAGTGATTCAATTTATTTCTCTCTTTTTCATGGTTTGACCTCTAACTTAGCTTAAAGGTGCACTGAAGAGGAATCTGAACTTGTCTTTTTGCCGCGGGAACTCGATCTACATGTTCCGAGCTTTCTTAGAAGCTTCGATTTATTGCCCTGTGTGGCCGATTTTCCTAATTAAATCGAATTAACGTCCGGCTCCCGCCTTTATTTTTGAATTCTGCCTCGTACGATGGGCGGAGTCGACCAACGCGTGGAGTGCCTTTCACCCAGTCCCGTGGCGGCTTGCCGCTCTGCCATCGGCGGAGTAATACGTAGTAGTCCGTAGTAGGAAATAGTCCGCGCCGATTTTTATTTCTGCGGGCTGATTTTGCGGCTATATTATCTGCGAATGAAACTATTTCTTCATGGAAACCTAAAAAACAAAATAAAGCGAAAGCAAAGCCTCCACGGGACTGGGTGAAAGGCACTCCACGCGTTGGTCGACTCCGCCCATCGTACGAGGCAGAATTCAAAAATAAAGGCTGGAGCCGGAAGTTAATTCGATTTAATTAGGGAAATCGGCCACACAGGGCAATAAGTCGCAGTTTCTAAGAATGCTAGGAACGTGTAGATCGAGTTCCCGCGGCAAAAATACAAGTTCAGAATCCTCTTCAGTGCACCTTTAAGGTCAAATTTACAGGGCCCGCGATTAAAGCCAGAGGTCCTGTAGTGAAGCCTTCGCTTCAAGAAGCGAAACTGGCGAAACAGGCACATAAAATTGCGTCTATTGGCGGAAGCGCCAGAGCATAATTTCGTAACTGGCCAGTGTGGGCAATTCCTCTGCGCGGGGACGCACAGGCAGTCACTCGAGGCAGGACTTCGTACAAACGGTTTATTCTCACATGAGGGGGCCGGTCGTCGTCGTGGCAGCTGGGTCAGGCGGTCCGTCCGCAGGGCTGGTCCGAGAGCAAGAGGACGCGAGCCTCTCCGGTCTCGCCTTATAAAGGCTTTCTCCTCGCCTCTCTCCCCCCGCCCCACCACTCGGGAAGAAGGGTTCCAGACTACCCGCGGTGAGCGGCGCGGGATTTGACTTGCCCGCGAGCAGACCCTACATCTCCCCCCCCCCCCTCAAACGTCCGTCCCGGGGTCCGCCAGTAGGCGTTCGACGACCTCCGGGTCCGGGTCCATAGAGTCGTCGCAGGGGGGAGGGGTGCTCGCCGGGGGGCCGCTCACCGCTGGCTGGACGGGCTCCTCACGAGCCGCCTGGGGGAGCGAGGCGCCTGGCTCCGCTGGGGGCCCTGCCGGCAGCGCCCTCCAAAGCTCCTCGGCCGCCGGGGACAGCAGGTCTGGGCGGCTGGACTGGAGGATGCGGAGGGCCGCCTCCTCCGGGCTGCCCCTCTGCAGTGGCGCAGCGGGGGAAGGCGCTGCAGCCGCCAAGAGCTTTTCCGCCGCGAAGGGGCTGCGCCTGGTCCCGCCACCTGGACCGCGCGCAGTAAGAGATGGCCGCTCCGTTGGCGACCGTGGTCCAGGTGGCCACGTGCCGCAGGACCCTGGGCCGCTTGGGTTGCGGCTGCTCGGCGGCCGAAGCGCCGGCTGGGTGCTGAGGGGGGCCCTGCGCCTGGTCGTCACTGGCCCTCTTGCGTTGGCCTGCACCACTGGGAGGTGCTCTCCAGTGGTTAGGCATGTGGTTTGGCGGGCGGTGGGGGCCGCCGCGGCCGTGGAACCTGCGCTACTCGCGCGGCTCCTGCCGCCAGCCGGGTGGCGCGCCTTGATGGCGGCCACCGTTCGACGGTGGTCTGCCTTGCCTTCTGGAGTCCGAGCCACGGGCGTCGGTCCGCTGGAGCTTCCTAGAAGACATACTGAGAGGGCGAGAGCACTGCGAGTGATAAATGATCGAGAGACACGGGTGCTACCTGGTCCTCAGGTTGTAGCGTCGGTTGCAAACCGCACCGCTACCTGCTCGTCCTCCCGGGGGTGAGATCGCCGCATCGCGCTGATTTTCCACCGCTTCGCAGCCATCGTCCTTGCGAAGGTGGAAAGCCTTCAAATCAGCGACATGCACCGGACCGGCGGTTTCGCCGTTTGTCAACAACCGCAACTGGTAGGTGAGCGGCGTAGTCCGTGCCGTAACTTCGTACGGCCCAGCCCACTTGTGCGCTAGCGACGCGGCGAAACCGCGCGCTGCGTTACTAAGTGGGTGCGTTCTCTTGAGTACTAGGTCGCCCGTGTTGAAAACGACGTGACGGCGACCTTTGTTGTACTGATCCGCCTGCTCCATGCGCGCCACATCGAGGTTTTCGCGGGCTGCTCGCTGCGCTGCCTCCAGGCGCTCCCGGAGCCTTGCCGCGTACTGCGAAAGCGGAGGGGGCGCAGGCCCCGCCGCGTCGAGTAGGGCATTCTCTAGCGGAAAAGCGATCTCTCTCCCAAAATTCAAGTAAGCGGGTGTAATACCCACTGACCTGTTCACGGTTGTCCTTGTAGCGAACGCCAGTTCGGACAGCCGCGCGTCCCAATCTCTGTGCTGCTCGGTCGTCGCGACCAGCATGCTCTTCAGATTTCGATTCACCCGCTCGGTTATGTTGCTCTGAGCGTGGTAGGGACTCGTTCTCCTGTGGCGGATTTGAAGCGCCCGACAGGAGTCTACAAAGACTTTGCTTGTGAAATACGAAGCATTGTCTGTAATCAGGTCGGAAGGGAAACCGAAACGAGTGAAAGTCTCCAACAGTTTTTCCCAAATTCGTTCCGACACAAGCTTCCTAAGGGGGAAAACCTCAACCCACTTGGAATAGTGGTCCGTTATTACCAGGATGAATTGGTTTCCGCGTGCGGACCGAGGGAGGGGTCCCATGATATCGCACGCGACCACTTGCCACGGGTAGTTGCTAACTACCGCCTTCATCATGCCAGCGGGCTTGCCCGCCCGAGGCTTGGCTACCTGGCATACCGGGCAGGTACGGGCGTATCCCAGCACATCCTTTCTCATGCCTGGCCAGGTCGCGACACGGCATAACTTGTCGTAAGTCTTACTGCCGCTGCCATGGCCTGCCAGCGCTGAGTCATGGAAGTACTGCAGGAACCGTTTCCGCAACCTTCTCGGGACCACGACTCGGAAAGGGGATGCTATCGCCTCTTCCTCGTCAAGTTGGGGAATATAGCGGAGCAGCAAGCCATCATCGCCCAGCAGATACGCGTCGTACTTGCCCTCAGCGTTCCCGGTGCAAGCTGCGCTGCTCGCAAGCTCTTTCAGCACCCGCTGGCAAAGACCGTCTGCTTTCTGGGCCTCGATCAGCTCTTCTCTACTGACCGCTACTCCCCAAGACAGATTTCTTTCTGCCTCGCTCCTAGGCAGGCGAGCGGTCGCCGCCACGAGCTGCTGTGTTTCCCTTCCGTCACAGCACCGTGCGGGACCTTTGTCCGTCTCCTCTCTCTCCAAACAGGGCGCGACACTCCCGTCCGCCCTCTCTTCCTCTCCAACAGCGGTGACGCCGCTTTTTACAAAGCTGGGCTGCGCCTCTGAAGCGCTTCCGCCAGCATTCCATGGTGCGCGCGATAAAGCATCGGCCACCTTGTTCAAGCTGCCCCGGCGGTACTCGATGGCGTACGCGTAACGTTGCAACGTCAGCGCCCATCTCGCGAGTCTGCCTGCGGGGTTCTTGAGCCTCTTTAACCAAGACAATGCCTGATGATCTGTCTGCACGGTGAAGACCGCTCCGTCTAGGTACATGTCGAACTTCGACAATGCGAACATGATCGCCAGGCATTCTTTTTCGGTCACGGAGTAATTCCGCTCCGCCGATGTGAGCGTGCGACTAGCGAACGCGACAGGGCGTAGTTTGCCCTCGTGTTCCTGCAACAAAACAGCTCCAACACCGTAGTCACTAGCGTCTGTCTGCAAGACAAACTGCTTGTTCAGGTCGGGGAGGCGCAGACTAGCGGTATTCGCTATCGCGCGAGCCAAGGCAACAAATGCGTCACTCTGTTCCTTGCCCCAGACCCACTTCGAGCTTTTACGCAACAGCAGGTTCAGCGGCCTTGCAAGCTCCGAACAGCGCGGGATGAATTGCCTGTAGAACGCAACCATCCCCAAAAACCTCTGCAAGCTTTTCACATCCATGGGGCAGGGGTAGTTCAGAATTGCCTGCAGTTTGTCATCATTCGGTCTCAGTGTGCCATCATCCACGACAAAGCCCAAGAGGTTCACTCTCTTCGATGCCAACTGCACTTTCTTTGGATTAATGGTTAGACCGGCACGTCTCATTCTATCGAGAACGGAATTCAGGTGAATGAGGTGCTCCTCGAACGACTGTGAGAATATCACAACGTCGTCGAGGTACGCCATGGCGTAGTTGAACCTTGCATCGCCCAGCACGATGTCCATCAGTCGCATGAACGTGCTCGGGGCGTTAGACAAACCAAACGGGAGTCGAGTAAATTCGAAGAGCCCGCGGTGGCAGGTGAATGCGGTTTTCTCAATGTCACCTTCGGCCACCTCAATCTGCAGGTACCCTCTGCTTGCATCTAGGACTGTGAAGAACCTCGCGTTCCCTAACGCGTACATCACAGCCTCGATCGACTGAAAAGGGTACGCAACCGTAGGCGTCAGTGAGTTGAGCTTACGATAATCAACACACAGCCTGACCGATCCATCTTTCTTCGGCGCTAGAACCACTGGTGACGCCCAGGGACTTTGTGAGGGTCTCACCGCACCGGTATCAATCATCTCGTCAAGGGCACAGTCGAGAAGCTGCCTCTTATGCGTACTTAACGGACTCGGGTTACACCTGAAAGGGCGCGTATCACCCGTCTGAATCTCGTGCTGAAGCAGGTCGGTTCTGCCCGGTTTCTCCGTGAAGCAATCCGAAAACGGGAGTAAAGTTTCCGCGAGCCTTCGGCGCTGACTACTGGGTCCTGAGAAAGACGCAATAATCGCTTCTAACGGGCCACCGTCTCTCAGCGTCTCGAGGGAGCTCACCTGCCTTTCTGTCGCACAGGTGTGGACAACCACCTTTTGTGCAGGACAGCCGGGCAAGGATGCGCTTTCGAAGGGAATGAGGGGGGCGAGCTGGCTGTAACGATAGCCATTCTCCCCCATGTCGAGCACAATGCCTTCGCTCGAGAGAAAATCCCTTCCCAGAATTACTGGTATCGACAAGCCAGGCAGATAGACGAAGCGATGTCTCCGCTTTCTGCCGTCAAAACGCATCGTAAGACGCACTGCTCCCTTTGCCTTTGCCGCCCCAGCTGCTAAGCTTAACGGGGTTTCGGCCGGTCTGACACGGATGTTACCTATCCGGCAGGCCTCGTACACCTCGTCACCGACCAGTGACAGCGTTGAGCCCGTGTCTACGAGTGCAGAGTAGCATCGACCCGCTAACTGCACTAGCATAAAAGGGCTTGAGCGCGGAACGACTCCCTGAGTTCTACAGGCGAGCGGGACAAAGGCCTCCCCGTCGCCGGCGCGGGAGTTCTTTTCCTGACTAGCGCCTTGACAACCATGAAATTCTCCCGCTGACGGTGAAAGGCCGCTGCCACCAGACATCACCGCCAGCGCCTGGCGTTTCCCTGCATACGCCTAGCTTGGCATTCGCGTGCCACGTGGCCGGGCTGGTTGCAATTCCAGCAAAGCCGGTCGTTGACCCGCCGCGTGGACGGAGGACCCCTCGTTCCACGAAGCGGTTGGGGACGACTCTCCCCTTTCTCCGCGCATTCCTGACGCTCGTTCGGCGCGTGGCCTGTGAGGCCGGCACGACGCCGCTGCTCGAATGCGTACGGGTCAAGCGCACGAGGGACAACAGGGGGTTCCGCCTGATTTTCCACGGCCATTACCTCGGCGCGCCGAGCCCTCATCGCGCATTCTCGGCCTCCATCCCATGCGCATCCCGGTTCTAGCGATTCGGCCGGCCTGGGGGGCGGCCGGCAGCGCAGTTCGGCGAGTAAATCCGCCTGCACGGTCTTGGCCTCCTGCGCTAGGGCCTCGAGGTTTGTAAAACTGCGGCCCCGCAGATACGGCTTGAAGCGTGGATGGCACTGCCTGATCACACGCGCAACCTGATCTCGGTCGGTTGCCGTCGGGTCTGCCCTCTTGTACAGCTCTTGCATTGCGCGTACGTACTCGAGGAGGCTTTCCTCTGGGTGTTGGGTGCGCAACGCGAGCTCATCCAGCATCCGGCGCTCATAATCAGGCGGCAAGAACTCGGCGCGGAAACGGTCTTTGAAGTCCGCCAGCGACTGGAAAGTCGGCTGGCAGCGCCTCCATCGCGCCGCGCTCTCGACGAGTGCTACAGGCAGGACCTGCCCTAGCATTACGTCATCTGGGGCGCCCAGAGCCGTCTGGTAGTCCTCGAGTTGTTGTAAAAACTCGTGGACTGATTTCGCGTCCGTGTACCCGGAAAAGGAGGGGACCTCCATATTTATCCGCGGGCGCGATGCTGTCGCCGATGCTACCGATGCTGCGGCCTGGTTGGCGCCAGCCACCGAACCGAGCTGACGGGCTAATGCGGCAAACATCTGTCACCTGCCCCATTACGGCCGCCGCGTCGGCCATCTCACTACCGGCTGCCCCGCCATCCAAAGCCGTGGCTGAAACATCCTTTCTGGGAGGCATAGTTCGCGCTAACTGTCCGGCCGCACCGGCTAACTGCTCATGGCAACAAGAACATTCACACACACAACAATCTATCTACAAACACGCGGAAATACACAACACAAAACGCCCGAAAACTACATAAATAACACAAAACCCCTAACAAATTTACAAGACTACAAAAGTCGCTACCCCGCGAACATTCCGCCTGACCCGCTCCTTAACCCTATCGGTCCGGCGTGGCCCTGAACAAAGAGGGCCTGCCACGAGTCTGGCTGCACGTCCCAAAATCGGCAGAGAAATCGTCCACAAGGTGTTAATTAAAGCCACACGCTGGGCGCCATTATTTGTGGGCAATTCCTCTGCGCGGGGACGCACAGGCAGTCACTCGAGGCAGGTCTCTGTACAAAACGGTTTATTCTCACATGAGGGGGCCGGTCGTCGTCGTGGCAGCTGGGTCAGGCGGTCCGTCCGCAGGGCTGGTCCGAGAGCAAGAGGACGCGAGCCTCTCCGGTCTCGCCTTATAAAGGCTTTCTCCTCGCCTCTCTCCCCCCGCCCCACCACTCGGGAAGAAGGGTTCCAGACTACCCGCGGTGAGCGGCGCGGGATTTGACTTGCCCGCGAGCAGACCCTACACCAGTTGACGGTGACCTTGGGATCTCGAATATGTTGTTCGTGGGCAGCGTTCTTGGACTGCAGATAATTTAATTTTTTAGCATACATTGCCACAGCCAAAACAGCATAGTGTCCCTGTCTACATAAAAAACTTGGCTTCCTAATTTCATCTACAATATTTTACCTGCTAAATCACGTAGCTTTCGTGCTCAAGTGAATGGTGCTCACGGTGGATGCTTTGTCATGCTTGGATTTTTGGACTGATCCATAAAAACCCCGCTGAAACACGCCAGGAGCGGCGAAATAATGTGTCGTACTCTGGCGTAGAAAGTAGGGGCGTAGAAAGCCTCGCAGAAAGTCATCTTCACGAACTTTAGAACTGATTTTTATGGGATGTATGAAAAGCCCACAGCCTCACTGCTGTGCACAAAATTTTTCTTGGCCGATTTTATATTGCTTGCAGGCAACCTAAAAAACTTTTTAGTTTTTTAGGCCCCTGAGAACCGCACACAGGGGGTGGATTGTATAAGAAAAACTTGACATTTCAAGCTGTAACCTCCCTTGCCGACTATCCACTGGCTAAATACTGAAGTTACCCCACCTCAGAAAGGCAGTTTTGATTATTTTTTCTTAATGGGTCGGTTTTTGCTCAGACTTTTGTGGGAAGAATTTGCATTGTCTTTTGCCCGGCGTTCTGCTTGTGTGGAGTGAAATGTTCGGGAAATAGGTCGCTGACCGTACCTTGTGTAGGCGTAAGCCTGCTCGTGCCAAGTACCTCTTTTGCTAAGCGCTCCTGGCGCTAATAAAATTCATTCTGGTCATGCTCATGCTGCCTTTTATTTTATTCAAGAATGCTTCTTAGGCTCAGAAAATTATCGCACATAAAGACACGATCACTCGGGCAGCCATCGAAAACAAAAGTTGCCATAACCTGAAAATTTCACTAAGATCTTACATGGTTGCCGGAGGAGACAAGTAATAGAAAGAATTGGATTACGGAGCAAATGCTCCAGCTTAGCGTTCTGATATATTCGTGGGACAAAAATACTAAAAATCAGAGAAAACTCTGCTAGGGAGTACGGAACTGCTTAGTAACGCATATAATAAAAAAAAATGCAGGGACACAAAACTTGCTCAATGTCAGGCGAAACTCAGAGCTTCCTACAGAGATCACAGTGTAAAAGAGAGTGACTATTACTTACATATACCTGAAGCGCATGTAAATAAAGAAGGCGTTTCAGACACTGTGAAATTGTTTCAAAAGAGATAACGCACCCTCAAATTAATGGCATCAATACCAGCGAAATATGAACGGGTTACGAGCAAGCGATCCTGAAAATAGGGCTTAAAACGGTATCACTGCACCGTTATCTGCACTTCCTGGGCGCATTGTACGACAGTACGGCGGCTTTTCATTGCCGGCCTGAGCTGTTTCGGTACAAAATTGGCTGTCGAACTAAGGGAGGCTCTCAAGACTTTCGCAGTTATAGTGGTGGCTGGTCCAAGCGATCGTCAGTAGACTGTGAGGAATTGTAGGGGGGGGGGGGGGGGGGGGGGAGTGGAAGCACGCGCTTGTCGAAGTGAGACTGGAGAGAAAACACTTCTACAGTGCCGAGCGCAGTCTCGTTTGAAAGGAATATGCCCCATCGCCAGGCCCACCGTCGGTGAAATGAGACGTACACCGGCTTCCGTTTTCTGAGAGCAGTATTGTCCCTTTCGTCTAATTGGATTGTTGTTGACAGAGTTTCCACCCCTTATCGGAGCTGCCGGGGACTAACAAACAAGCGTTTGCTCAGTAAAGCGTGTCTTCTTCAATGGCTTTCCTCGTTCGACGCCGTCGGATTATGGTCACTATGATCAACAATGTTTTAGCTAGGCATCGTTACCTTGAAATACTCAATGAGCTCATGTAAGGCATGCCGGTGGCGAACCTAATTTCCTTCTTTGCAATGTCCCTGCCGGCAGAAGTTGTAAGTTGTAAGGCGTATGCATAGGTTGACGCCCTACCAGGACACGCATTTGAGACAGAAACTTGGACTAAAGGTGGTCATAAAAGTGGCATATTCAAGCCTTTACCTAGACTTAGGCAGGTGTTGAATGTGCAATGTTTTTTCAGATTTGACTGAGAATAGCACCGTTCTTGGATTTTCTCTTCCCTCCTGCCGTCCCTGACTCCATTTCCTCTTGAGAATAAACCTCTTGGGAGTTGTCGACGACGAGATTTCTCGGCTACGACTCAGAACTTGAACGTGTTTACGCCGAGGAAATATATAATGAGCCTACGGTATAAAAAAAGCAAGCAGACAGACTAAGTGATGACACGGGCCGTGTCGAATCCGTTTTATATTGTCTTCAGAGCCTCTTTGAGGATCTCTGTTTGTTCCAAAACTATGTCCGAATTTTCTTTTCCCGCCCACCCTGCAATCCCGGTTAGAGGCTGAGTACATTGGCAGGGTTTTTGTTGCACTTTGTACTTGGTTTGTCTATGATTCACCCAGACGCCAAAATCTTTATTATGGCTCCTTAGAGTTCTGCTGCTCCTTTGAACCTGACCGCTAGCTGGTCCCCCGCGCACTAATACCGTGCTATATCAAAACGAAATTTAGATCTAAGGTGTAACCTGGCAAGGAGCCAGTGGCGCTAAATCTTCCTGTGCTGTCCAACCTAATTGGCAGTGTTGCCAGACTCTATAGTTCAGGGCTGCCGCAGCACACAGCACAAGAAAAGCCACAGGATGGTTAGTATGTCCGTAATAGGTTTTTTAGAATATAAGCTTCTTTACAAATAGCTTCAATCGAGGTTTAAAAGATGAGGACGAGACGAGCAATTAAGAAGAGATCTTTTCATACTAAACAGCCACCGTTGTAATGTGACTCTTACTTCTTATTTTTTATGGAAAAAGCTAGTGTATGGAGAAGCGGCGATCAGGAAAATGAAGATCTGTCAGGGGGGGGGGGGGGGTTCGGAGGCCGAGGAAAGATAAGATAGCCACCCCTGGACCCCAATTAGGTCACGATGCCGCTCAATGGACACAGGTTTTTTACAAGGGTGTCATTTGATTTTCAACAAAAAAAAAGAAAATGTGTCTTTTATTGTATTCAGGTGCTCAGTTCCTCATTTTGAAATTCGCATAGAAGTATAAAAAAAATTCATTGTCGCCCGACGTGCTTCTTACAGAAGTTGGTCATTTCACTGTTAGTAGGCTGCCAATATTCTCACAAAAACAGCGAAGGTGTCTGCTTGTGACAGGATAGGCGATGGGGACTCATTCCCTTCCCCTGCTGTGAGCTGCAGGTGGTGAATGTCTCTAGGTGATTCAGCCAAGCCCCACAGTTAACAGCCATGGTAGATTATTGAGCTGCCTCACTGAAGCACTCCATAATACCTCGAGTTAACATCAATACGCGTTGCTTGTAGTGAACAAGATAGCAATTGAAAGAGGTAGGCACAATGCGTTCTTTTGTCTACTTTAATTCCAGATGTGCTTTCATGCACGGGCTTCTCTCTCTGTGTGTGTGTGTGTGTGTGTGTGTGTGTGCGTGCGTGCGCGCGCGCGCGTGTGTGCGTGTGTGTGCGTGTGTGTGTGTGCGTGTGTGTGTGTGTGTGTGCGTGCGTGTGTGTGTGTGTGTGCGTGTGCGTGCGTGCGTGCGTGTGCGCGCGTGCGTGTGTGTGTGTGTGTGTGTGTGTGTGCGTGCGTGCGTGAGCGTGTGTGTCTGCGTGTGTGTGTGTGTGTGTGTGCGTGTGCGCGCGCGGACTCGGGATAATTCTATCCGCCTCGCGGGGCAAGCGGAATACGTGAGCTTGAGGAGCAACCTAAGCAGCCAAGAGCTGCTGAAGTATGCACGGTGTGCGAGCGCTAGAGTTTGAGGGGAACTCTGGAGAGCTCGGAGCTAATCCTAAGGCCCTGCTCGTGTGCCTATTTTCAGGGCGACGGAATTTAGCAACTCAGGTAACGCCCGAGCAACTGTCACGAGCAGCTGCTGTTCACATAGCAAAAGTTTGCGGGATCGCCTTAGCAAGTGCGCTGAGTGCGCTCAACCACACCGACTACACACGTCTTGGAATACACTTATTGCGATGCCGGTATCCGTAGTCAGTTTGAATGCAGGCCACCTTAGAGCTGCTATTTTATTAGCTTTGCCTGAAGACAGCAACATTTTACTACAGTTATATTTGCACTTCTGTGTCGCGAACGCTAAAAAGCGGGCAATTTTTCCCAAGCGGCTACCTCACAGCGGCGATGTAAAAAAAGTTTTTCGTGTGCCCAGAAAAAGAAACAGATCAAGCTGACGCCGGGAGCCGAAGGAAAGGCTATTATAAAGAGTCGAATCTGAGTTCTGGGCGTATGCACTGGAGAAAAGGGACAAAAACGCGAAAATTGATAACAGAGCACAAAACGCAAAACGTGCAGAGAACATATTACATCATGCCGACAAAGATGGAACCAAAGCAATGAAAGTGCTTAAGGAGCTCTATCTGCGTCAACATAGCCGTTGCACAGACTTCAGTGAGATAGTTATGCGGGCGTAATTTATACTGAGAAAAATAAGCTTGTTTTCCCTCGTGTCTGCTTGGCCGCTGAAACGGATGCCTAGACTGCGTTATCCTTGTTCCTCTGAGACTCATAAGCGACGGAGTGAGCAGGTGTTATTCTTAGTTCTTGTGAAACAGAATGACGTATATTTTGCACTATCTTTTTAGAACTGAGCATGCCTGCTGGCTGCATCTTCAGTTGCTACATTATTGTTCACCATCCGGTCTTTCTACAAGCGTCACTATTCCTTCAGCAGATGTTGCTGTGGTTCCAAAGAACAATAAAGAAGAATGTAACTTAGCCAGGTATTTTTTTAAGACGAGAAGACACAAAATTTGTGAGTAGTAGAAGACAGTATGCTACACGGAACAGGTCCTTCGCTGAGAAAAAGGCACCTCTTTTCTTCCCTTTTTGCAAACCTCAAAGTAAGTCCTACGGAGGATAAAAGTCAGCCGTTCGCGAACAAATAAACGAAAAGGGGGAACTTGTGAAAGTGGCAAGTTTCTCGAGTAAAATTCATTCTAATGTCATGGCTCTTCAGCGTATATCACTCCTCACGACCTAATTAGCCCACTGTAAGTGTCCACCATTGCGTTTCGTTTATGTTTTAGTTTATTTGCGTCACTGGTATATTATAAAAGGCGGCTGTTGCAGAAGTCGCTCGATTTATTAATGTAGGCGCAAGATCTATACAGTCACAGCGGAAAAACAACACCCGAAAGCTCCAAAATTTCTTTGTAGTATTTTTCTTTAGCGCTTACTTTAATTACCTTACAAGTAAACTTTAGTGTCAGCACCTTCTCATGCTGCAGGCACACTTGTCTGAGAAATTTTGGTATGAAAACAGCAAGCAACAACAATACGAAAGGTTGATGTAAAACGCATTTACAGATAGCGCTGAGCGACTACCAGAAGAAAAATATCTTGTTTCATTGAATGCCCTCAAATGCAATTGCAGTTTTTCTAAAAAAATAACCAAACCAAAGAAAACTACACTCGAGGCAGCCGAGCTACACATGAAGCAAGGAATAATCAAAAGACTATTCAAAAGATCTTGACTTCAAACGCTTAACAAAATTTCTAAAAAGCATAATTACTTTGTGGCCATAGAGATCCTGATCATTTTTAAAATGCAATTTAAAGCGAACTTATCGATAATCTGAGCCGAGCTTCAATCATGTCGCAACTTCTTCCATGTAACTACATATAGAATGTGCTGGACATATATGCACCGGGTCACTGTGCTGTTGCGCGTCGAAGCTCCTGACTTTATTAATCAGATGGCAACTCTTTCACCTGATAGAAGTTCATTTCTTGTGATTTCTAAGTGTGTAATTGTTTATTTTCCTCCAACAAATTTTAACAGCGCCTAGCTCAAATTGCAAAAAAAATTGTGAAAATAAAATGCCTCTTACATTCAATGGATAAAAACTAAGAAGAATTATATGTCTCAACAGCGAGAAGTCAAATTACTAATAACTATAAAAAAAGGAGAAAATAACCAAAGGTCTCTGCTAAGGCGATGAAGGATTTTCAGTAACCGCACATAATAGGTCTCTCGCACCGGCGTCCTCAGGAACAGCATGCTCGACTGCTCGCTTAGGTTTACGAATGCAAAGTTTTACATCATAAACCAATAAGTTTATAATCAACGCTCACAGAAACTTTAACGCTCACAGAAACGTTCTGGCAGAAATAATGCCATGCAAAGTTCTGAATTCCGAATGTTTGTCTCAATTTTGAAAGCGAGTACAACTTGGAAGAAGTGACGGCGGATCCTCTAGATTTAGCACGCTGCAGACGAGATGTAAAAGGCAGAGCTCTTGGTTTGGCGTCCTCCGGCTACTTGGAGTGCATAAAATGTACATAGTAGGAAATGTATTGCACTTGCGCATAGTGCTAGTTTCGGAAACGACTGTAATCTAGGTCTGCTCCAGCCGTTCGATTCCGTGATTAATGGTTTATCGGGAACTCGCGATAAACAGGTAATCAAATAGCATGAGCAACCCAATCACCATTTGTGAGCTAATGGGACGGCAGTGCGGATAAGTCATGCAGAGGGGACACATTTTCAAATCCTGTTTTGGTTTCCACACGCGTGGGGGACGATTGGCAACGGTTCAGGCTTAGCCATTGTGCGAGGGGGGAGGGACACGCTTCGAATGCGTACATGAGCGTGCATAGACTACAATACGAATCACGTACAACTGATTATTAGAAGATTACTGTTCCCAAGTTTCCCAAGTCCTTTCGGCCGCAGCCTTAATGAGGCTTAGTTAACATAGCGTGCCTCGTTTACGCATAATCCTCGTGCCTTCAGCCTTTGAAATAACATGGTGCGGCTGTTTTACTCGGTTTATTACCACGTAGAAAATGTGCGAATAAGCGAGGCGATCATTGGCTCAGTGAGTTACTTTTGAGTGCCCCTTTGGGGCTCAGCAGCGGAAGTGGCGCGAGAAAGAAGGCGATTTCTCCTTTGTTTCACAAAGAAGCTACTACCTCAAGCAAGTGCCAAGTCGACGTTGCAGGCCAGAATTCAAACAAAAACCCTGATTATTGTTTGGACTACTACCTTACCAGAATGCAAAAATGTCACTGTACTGATAGCACGGCCAATACGATTCTTACTGGTTCTACCATAATGTAAAACAATGCGTCAGGTGCTTTGAGAAAAGTTTACCACAAATGTATGCGGGACAAATTTACAACTGCAGCAAGTTTTGGAACATGCAAATCCACTTTGGTTTGCAACTTTTCGGTTGCAAAGTCTTTATATCGTATTTACAGAATTGGCCAGGTAGGCAAGGTGTTATTGCTCTTTTGTGCTCTATTATCCATGCGCTGCAAGTACAAACGATTCATATGATGCCTGTGCGGACGCAGCAATGAAGGGTGGGGTTGAGCTCAGAGCAAATTTACAATATCAGGATTATACATTCAGCTCTATGAAAACAGATGTCTGAGAACTATGGCCAACGAATCACATATGGGTCCTCCAGAATCGTGTGGCCGCATGAATCTTGACAAACTAATGGCCACGCCACCAATCCTCTACCTACATTTGGAGAAAGCAAACAAGGGAAGGGGATTGAGGGGCTCGTTATAAATATGAAAGAGGCCAACAGCCACAGAAACCAAGGGGCACAGGGGATGTTTAATTTATTTTTTTATTTTGTGGTGTTGATCAATTTAGATATTACTGCACATGTTATCGCTTAAAGATAATTGATTAGAAAAGCAGAAGAAAGCAGAAGATTTGACAGCCGTCGCCGTAGCTCAGAGGTAGAGCACCGGACGCGTAATTCGGAGGTCGTGGGTTCGTATCCCACCGGCGGCAGTGGTTGTTTTTTCTTCTGCTTTTCTAATCAATTAGCTTTAAGCGATAACATGTTCAGTAATATCTAAATTGATCAACACTACAAAATAAAAAAATAAATTAAACATCCCCTGTGCCCCTTGGTTTCTGTGGCTGTTGGCTTCTTTCATATTTATAACGAGCCCCTCAATCCCCTTCCCTTGTTTGCTTAATTGCTTAGCGAGGGCCTCGGTTCTGGCAGCCTTGACACCATAGGAAGCATCAGAGGGTTCTCACGCAGCTTCCGCCCTCTCCGTTCGATGACGTTCTACGTCACACCTGCGGTAACTCAGGACGTTCTACATCCGCCGCTTATGAACGTGGGTGGCGCTGATGAACACTCTCAAGGTTAGGTTACTTGTAAAACATAAATACCCCCGAAAGCAGAAGATTTGACAGCCGTCGCCGTAGCTCAGACGTAGAGCACCGGACGCGTAATTCGGAGGTCGTGGGTTCGTATCCCACCGGCGGCAGTGGTTGTTTTTTCTTCTGCTTTTCTAATCAATTAGCTTTAAGCGATAACATGTTCAGTAATATCTAAATTGATCAACACCACAAAATAAAAAAATAAATTAAACATCCCCTGTGCCCCTTGGTTTCTGTGGCTGTTGGCTTCTTTCATATTTATAACGAGCCCCTCAATCCCCTTCCCTTGTTTTCTTAATTGCTTAGCGAGGGCCTCGGTTCTGGCAGCCTTGACACCATAGGAAGCATAAGAGGGTTCTCACGCAGCTTCCGCCCTCTCCGTTCGATGACGTTCTACGTCACACCTGCGGTAACTCAGGACGTTCTACGTCCGCCGCTTATGAACGTGGGTGGCGCTGATGAACACTCTCAAGGTTAGGTTACTTGTAAAACATAAATACCCCCGAAAGCAGAAGATTTGACACCCGTCGCCGTAGCTCAGAGGTAGAGCACCGGACGCGTAATTCGGAGGTCGTGGGTTCGTATCCCACCGGCGGCAGTGGTTGTTTTTTCTTCTGCTTTTCTAATCAATTAGCTTTAAGCGATAACATGTTCAGTAATGTCTAAATTGATCAACACCACAAAATAAAAAAATAAATTAAACATCCCCTGTGCCCCTTGGTTTCTGTGGCTGTTGGCTTCTTTCATATTTATAACGAGCCCCTCAATCCCCTTCCCTTGTTTGCTTAATTGCTTAGCGAGGGCCTCGGTTCTGGCAGCCTTGACACCATAGGAAGCACAAGAGGGTTCTCACGCAGCTTCCGCCCTCTCCGTTCGACGACGTTCTACGTCACACCTGCGGTAACTCAGGACGTTCTACGTCCGCCGCTTATGAACGTGGGTGGCGCTGATGAACACTCTCAAGGTTAGGTTACTTGGAAAACATAAATACCCCCGAAAGCAGAAGATTTGACAGCCGTCGCCGTAGCTCAGAGGTAGAGCACCGGACGCGTAATTCGGAGGTCGTGGGTTCGTATCCCACCGGCGGCAGTGGTTGTTTTTTCTTCTGCTTTTCTAATCAATTAGCTTTAAGCGATAACATGTTCAGTAATATCTAAATTGATCAACACCACAAAATAAAAAAATAAATTAAACATCCCCTGTGCCTCTTGGTTTCTGTGGCTGTTGGCTTCTTTCATATTTATAACGAGCCCCTCAATCCCCTTCCCTTGTTTGCTTAATTGCTTAGCGAGGGCCTCGGTTCTGGCAGCCTTGACACCATAGGAAGCATAAGAGGGTTCTCACGCAGCTTCCGCCCTCTCCGTTCGATGACGTTCTACGTCACACCTGCAGTAACTCAGGACGTTCTACGTCCGCCGCTTATGAACGTGGGTGGCGCTGATGAACACTCTCAAGGTTAGGTTACTTGTAAAACATAAATACCCCCGAAAGCAGAAGATTTGACAGCCGTCGCCGTAGCTCAGACGTAGAGCACCGGACGCGTAATTCGGAGGTCGTGGGTTCGTATCCCACCGGCGGCAGTGGTTGTTTTTTCTTCTGCTTTTCTAATCAATTAGCTTTAAGCGATAACATGTTCAGTAATATCTAAATTGATCAACACCACAAAATAAAAAAATAAATTAAACATCCCCTGTGCCCCTTGGTTTCTGTGGCTGTTGGCTTCTTTCATATTTATAACGAGCCCCTCAATCCCCTTCCCTTGTTTTCTTAATTGCTTAGCGAGGGCCTCGGTTCTGGCAGCCTTGACACCATAGGAAGCATAAGAGGGTTCTCACGCAGCTTCCGCCCTCTCCGTTCGATGACGTTCTACGTCACACCTGCGGTAACTCAGGACGTTCTACGTCCGCCGCTTATGAACGTGGGTGGCGCTGATGAACACTCTCAAGGTTAGGTTACTTGTAAAACATAAATACCCCCGAAAGCAGAAGATTTGACACCCGTCGCCGTAGCTCAGAGGTAGAGCACCGGACGCGTAATTCGGAGGTCGTGGGTTCGTATCCCACCGGCGGCAGTGGTTGTTTTTTCTTCTGCTTTTCTAATCAATTAGCTTTAAGCGATAACATGTTCAGTAATGTCTAAATTGATCAACACCACAAAATAAAAAAATAAATTAAACATCCCCTGTGCCCCTTGGTTTCTGTGGCTGTTGGCTTCTTTCATATTTATAACGAGCCCCTCAATCCCCTTCCCTTGTTTGCTTAATTGCTTAGCGAGGGCCTCGGTTCTGGCAGCCTTGACACCATAGGAAGCACAAGAGGGTTCTCACGCAGCTTCCGCCCTCTCCGTTCGACGACGTTCTACGTCACACCTGCGGGAACTCAGGACGTTCTACGTCCGCCGCTTATGAACGTGGGTGGCGCTGATGAACACTCTCAAGGTTAGGTTACTTGGAAAACATAAATACCCCCGAAAGCAGAAGATTTGACAGCCGTCGCCGTAGCTCAGAGGTAGAACACCGGACGCGTAATTCGGAGGTCGTGGGTTCGTATCCCACCGGCGGCAGTGGTTGTTTTTCTTCTGCTTTTCTAATCAATTAGCTTTAAGCGATAACATGTTCAGTAATATCTAAATTGATCAACACCACAAAATAAAAAAATAAATTAAACATCCCCTGTGCCTCTTGGTTTCTGTGGCTGTTGGCTTCTTTCATATTTATAACGAGCCCCTCAATCCCCTTCCCTTGTTTGCTTAATTGCTTAGCGAGGGCCTCGGTTCTGGCAGCCTTGACACCATAGGAAGCATAAGAGGGTTCTCACGCAGCTTCCGCCCTCTCCGTTCGATGACGTTCTACGTCACACCTGCGGTAACTCAGGACGTTCTACGTCCGCCGCTTATGAACGTGGGTGGCGCTGATGAACACTCTCAAGGTTAGGTTACTTGTAAAACATAAATACCCCCGAAAGCAGAAGATTTGACAGCCGTCGCCGTAGCTCAGACGTAGAGCACCGGACGCGTAATTCGGAGGTCGTGGGTTCGTATCCCACCGGCGGCAGTGGTTGTTTTTTCTTCTGCTTTTCTAATCAATTAGCTTTAAGCGATAACATGTTCAGTAATATCTAAATTGATCAACACCACAAAATAAAAAAATAAATTAAACATCCCCTGTGCCCCTTGGTTTCTGTGGCTGTTGGCTTCTTTCATATTTATAACGAGCCCCTCAATCCCCTTCCCTTGTTTTCTTAATTGCTTAGCGAGGGCCTCGGTTCTGGCAGCCTTGACACCATAGGAAGCATAAGAGGGTTCTCACGCAGCTTCCGCCCTCTCCGTTCGATGACGTTCTACGTCACACCTGCGGTAACTCAGGACGTTCTACGTCCGCCGCTTATGAACGTGGGTGGCGCTGATGAACACTCTCAAGGTTAGGTTACTTGTAAAACATAAATACCCCCGAAAGCAGAAGATTTGACAGCCGTCGCCGTAGCTCAGAGGTAGAGCACCGGACGCGTAATTCGGAGGTCGTGGGTTCGTATCCCACCGGCGGCGGTGGTTGTTTTTTCTTCTGCTTTTCTAATCAATTAGCTTTAAGCGATAACATGTTCAGTAATATCTAAATTGATCAACACCACAAAATAAAAAAATAAATTAAACATCCCCTGTGCCCCTTGGTTTCTGTGGCTGTTGGCTTCTTTCATATTTATAACGAGCCCCTCAATCCCCTTCCCTTGTTTGCTTAATTGCTTAGCGAGGGCCTCGGTTCTGGCAGCCTTGACACCATAGGAAGCATAAGAGGGTTCTCACGCAGCTTCCGCCCTCTCCGTTCGATGACGTTCTACGTCACACCTGCGGTAACTCAGGACGTTCTACGTCCGCCGCTTATGAACGTGGGTGGCGCTGATGAACACTCTCAAGGTTAGGTTACTTGTAAAACATAAATACCCCCGAAAGCAGAAGATTTGACAGCCGTCGCCGTAGCTCAGAGGTAGAGCACCGGACGCGTAATTCGGAGGTCGTGGGTTCGTATCCCACCGGCGGCAGTGGTTGTTTTTTCTTCTGCTTTTCTAATCAATTAGCTTTAAGCGATAACATGTTCAGTAATATCTAAATTGATCAACACCACAAAATAAAAAAATAAATTAAACATCCCCTGTGCCCCTTGGTTTCTGTGGCTGTTGGCTTCTTTCATATTTATAACGAGCCCCTCAATCCCCTTCCCTTGTTTGCTTAATTGCTTAGCGAGGGCCTCGGTTCTGGCAGCCTTGACACCATAGGAAGCATAAGAGGGTTCTCACGCAGCTTCCGCCCTCTCCGTTCGATGACGTTCTACGTCACACCTGCGGTAACTCAGGACGTTCTACGTCCGCCGCTTATGAACGTGGGTGGCGCTCATGAACACTCTCAAGGTTAGGTTACTTGTAAAACATAAATACCCCCGAAAGCAGAAGATTTGACAGCCGTCGCCGTAGCTCAGAGGTAGAGCACCGGACGCCTAATTCGGAGGTCGTGGGTTCGTATCCCACCGGCGGCAGTGGTTGTTTTTTCTTCTGCTTTTCTAATCAATTAGCTTTAAGCGATAACATGTTCAGTAATATCTAAATTGATCAACACCACAAAATAAAAAAATTAATTAAACATCCCCTGTGCCCCTTGGTTTCTGTGGCTGTTGGCTTCTTTCATACATTTGGAGAAGATATTCCGGCCTAGTTGCCTGGCTCGGATGGAAATGGCCTCGTACTCTGAAGTCACAAAAGTGATCGGCACTGATGTACGCTCGAAAACGGGAAAAACCAAAGGCTTCAGAATAAAAATATGGGAAGTAAAGGCTAATTCAGAAGATTTCATTGGCTGAGAGTGATTTACACGATTGCTTAGGTTCTTTCTCTCTGAATTTAAAGAACTTTTCACTCTCTCCCGCCATAGTCTTTCATATTCCGTGAATATTTTTTGGACAAGATGGAAAACCAATATTAAGAAAACGGAGGCACGACCGGCCTTCATTTTCGCTTAGAAATGAAATATTCGGAACGAAAAATTCACTTTAATGTTAAGTAGAAAAGCAAAAAATTTCGAAATATAACGCAGAAAAAAAGCGAGTGCAAATTTAAGGACATATGTGAGAAACGAAGCCGGGCGTACAGAATGGAAGAAAAATATTGAAATGTATGCTTCATTTGTCGAAAATGTTGACAGGAAACGTGTGCAAAAGCGCGGACTCTCTGTTGAGGAATATTGAATCCGTATTTTTTCACCAAGACCAGACGGAGCGGGCGGGAATCGAAAGGGGAAAATTTATAGTCTAAAGGAGCCGTTTCCGGCAAATAAGTCGCCAGAAGCCGAAGAAAGCATAGCAATGCGTTTGAGAGAAATCATAGGCTGAGCGAACCACGCATATATCCGAAATGTTTCTCCGTACTGAATACGGAGCGATCTCTTTTCCGAATAAATAGTTTGTGCCGGCCGCGGAGGACAAAAAATGTCAGTCGATTTGAGTAAATAGGCAAAATGCGGATATTTGCACTAGGATAATTTGTGTCGGTGGTGCGCTGCTCTCCTTGGTTAAGGTGGTTGTTGGTGTGTGTGTTCTTTCATGCAAAAGTGAAAGGAGGTCATGCCATCACCTGCCATAACAACTGCCTTGTGCCACTGCGCTACTGCTAACCTACCTACCGGCCGCACCTTGGCCAGTAAGCCGCGCATAGGGCAGGTGAGCAGTGGCGCAGGCACAAGGCAGTTATGGCAGGCGTGTAGCCAACGGTGGGACTTCGGTCGATTGGTTTGGATTGCGACCCAGGTTGCTCGTCTCGACCAACCTGTCAGGATTAAATGGGCGGCCACCTGACACGGTGGCAGGTAGCCCGCGACCCGGTGGGGAGGTGAACAGCCGGCCACAAAGCCGGCTTCAGACAAACAGGTAGATAGACAAACAAACCGACAAACACACAACGTCCAAACGCAGCGAATGGCCACTATAAGTGCTAGCGAAAACATAAAAGCAACAACCCTTCGGCATCGAATCTAGGAGCTCCTGATGCAACACGCGGCTAACCTTTCACCAAAATGAAAGACGATTTAGCAAGGCTAGGCGAAATGCAGATTTTATGTGCAAGAACTTTGGTTTTCCCTTAGGTTTTCTCTCAGTAACGCTCTAGCTCCCGACCATCGTTGGCGCACCATCGGATGCCACTCACCACTGCAAGTAGGTGCGTTCAAGAACACCTTCAAACACCGAAATGATATCCGTCTTGTAGGGGTGCCTTTTGTCAGGACTAAGTCAGTTAGTTCTTCTGTCTTGCTGAGATTTTTCTATATGCCTCTAATGAAAACAGCGGGCTTGATTCTAATATTAAGGTAGTATTTTCGTGAGCAGCTAGAGAGAAGTATTTTAGAGTCGCGAGTTTGGTTCTTCAATGCATTATAAATGACGTAGCTCATCTGAATGACCCTTTTCGCGAATTCCTTTTTAATATTCGGATAGTGAGTGTGTCTTCAGGCTAGAAGTTTTTCCCAAATTACCGATCAGTGAAGGCTGCGCAGATTTTATTATTAGATAGTATGAAACGAAGCAAGCTCTCAACGTTGCTGCCGCTGTTTTAGGCGACTTTTAGAAAACGTCCTTTTGATTTTCAAACGACCCGTTAAGTTCATTCGCTTTCTCGCTACATATCTTGACAGTTAGCGCGCTATCATAATAGGGCATGATGTGGCTTCGCTCTCGGTACTCCTTCGGCCCAATCACAGTCTGACGGCCCATTAACCATCTCTCGATGATCCGGACATTTGGCTATGTAACAGAACTGCTCCCATTGAGGCTGAAATACCACTTCCCACCTTCAACATTTAGTTTCATTCCGGCCCTCGGAAGCGACATCCCAATACAGAACTTTCACTATTTAAAGATTGTTTTTACTATCACAAGCGTTGTCAAAAATAATGAACTAGATGCGGCAGAGGGGACGCAGAACCTAGGGCAAGATATCGCCGAGTGGAATTTGGGATGGAGATGCGCCGCATTATACCTTCCAAAAAAGTGTCACAAAAGATTACAATAAACGGGAAAAATTTATTTCAAACCTTCCCCAGAAGGGAGAGCGACTGCACTACGTGGCATCTGGAGTTCAATGCCCTCAAGCAGAAAGTGTTCCTCAGCTGAAACTATGCCTCTGTAGAGAAGCTCTATTCGCTCTTAGATTATTTGTACTCAATTATAGCGAAGAAGGCAGCAAGCTAAAGTGAGGATAGCTTAATTTTCTCTTTTTTGACAGCATCAATAGTCGCCTTGAATTCCTGATCTTCAATTCCTACAGAAATAGAGAATAATCTCCCCCAGCTAACGCCTAGCCCTTCATAACTATAGCCTTTCTAACCTTGATTGTACTGATAATTGATGTCGCAATTTTGCTGTTACTAAAATACTGGACGCGAGAAAATATATGTGAGGTTAAGACTGATATCTTGGAGATTAAGGGCAGAAAAAGCTTTCATAGTGATGCTGGAGATCAGGAAATATATCCAGTCAGGGGGACGAAATTAATGATGAATGAATACCCTTTTCGTCTTTTCAGTAAGGGGGTGGGAACATCTGAAGAGCTGCATGCGTCGATTCTTGCCGCCTTCCCTTACCAAAAAAGAAAGCGCGCCGCCCTTCCGGTCGCCTCACATAGGCATATTTTGTGTGCGATGCGAGGTGGGCCCTCGTCGTCTTAAATCCTTTATTAGTTGCCTGCCGCTTCTTCAGATTACGGTTGCACTGAATAAACAAAACGGCACTGCTCCTTAAGCACCCCGAGTGTTCGTAATGAGACAATTTACAGATGACCTCTGCCTTTGGATACTCGGAAGTGCATTATCTATATCTTTTATTATCACGTCAGTACTTTCGCCTCAAATTCGCTGCTGATTGACAGGTTCGGATAAAGGCTTGTTAGGAAGTTACTGTCCTTCCATTTTCCCACTAGAGTACGGCTAGCTGCTGAGGGCGAGCAACCGACTGTTGTGAGATCGTCAGCATCTGGAAAGTAAGACGCGACAGTCAAAAAATAAGTTGGCTCTGAGCGGACCATTTGCGGAAATCTATAAGTCAGCTTCTCCGCAAGCCTCGTTTTCCAACCAAAATCAACCAACAACAGGTTTTCTAATCGATAAGTCAGCTTCTCCGCAAGCCTTTTTTTTTAACTAAAATCGACCAACGAAAGATTTCTTTCCGAGACTACACGCTCTCATTCTTCGTAAAAAATAAAAGCTACATGTGCCCCTTTCTACGCAGATTTAGGACTGCCATCACTTCAGAATAGCCCCGCGACAGCTATTGAAAGGCTCAATCGTTGAAACTACTGTGAAGCATTCTAAAAAGAAAAAAATATAATACAGTTGGAGATGAAAGACAAGGAGGGTGGTCCTGCGTCTTGCTCTTTATGAACACTTGACGACAGCTGACGTCCGGCCGACGTTTCTGTAGATGAAGGAGCTCCTATCTTTCTTGGCTTCCAAAGAATGCGTACTATTCTGGAGGCGTGTCCATTTGAAGTATTAAATATTTTAGTCGGAAAACAAGACTTGCGGAGAATTTGACTCGTGAAGCTAGCATGTGCTTTGGGAACAAAAATATTCACTATCTCCGCGTAGGTAATAAGTCTTAAAAAACTGGTCCGTTGATCGCTCTCGCAATGCGGCTACGGAGATTTTTCACTGCTTCCTTTTTGTTCAGCAATTTTTTTAGGCGGTGTAATTAATGCTAGTATTATCAGGGATTCTGAAATGCGTTACTGTTCAGTGCAGAAGACACTTAAAATTCTTGTGCACTACTTCTGCACTTTTGAAGAATGATTGCCTTCGCAATACCACTTTGAAGGGTTAATCTAGGTTGATCATATTTTAGGAAACACGTCTTCTAAAGAGGCACCATCTTTTATTAGCTCAGTACGCAAACTGGAGTCAGATGCAGAGAGGGGGAAAAGCAGGGCTGTTAACCACAAAGGTTTCGGGTTGGCTGCCCCGCTCTGGGGAAGGGAATGAGGGGATTAAAAAAGGAAAAGAGAAAACGCGAAACACAGTCACAATCTGTCAATCAAGTCAGTCTCTCATAAAAAAACAAAAAAGTGCCTGCCCAAACAGGAAGTGTGGGAAGAACTATGTGCCTCGTATTATGGGCTTCAGCCATCTACCATCACCGTCAGGTCACGCTTCTTGAAGTTGAGTGTCAACACCTGGATGACTAGTTCGGGTATATATCCTTCCTCACAGCGCAAATGTTTCAAGACCCACGTTATCGTTTTTCACATCCCTGCGGCAGCTTCTTTCTTCACTTGATAAACACCACATGTATCAATGCCCAGAAACATATACAAGCACATAGCAATCGTAATTATGTTTCGGCCATAGATAAGCTGGGGCTTTCTTTTCAGGCTAAGAGAAAATGTAAAAAAAACACAAATTATATTCAGACACCGCACTTCACAGTGCATCTTTGCTACTAAAAGCTGCTGGGTGGGCAAAATAGGACCCAAAAGAGGAACTTTTCTCCTTTGTTCATTATTCTCGCGAACTTCCAGTATCCTTTCCGTATAACTTGTCAAGAATGCAATGTCATCCCTTTCTTATGGCAGCGATACGCCGAAGAAATTCGAAAGCAGCAAGCCGCTTTCATACTTTGCCCCGGAGTTTATGTGCGCTGCATAATATAGACTGTGCGATCGCTTTAGGATAAAGTAATCAGCGATTCCTGCTTTACAAGCATTTTCCTGGCGAAGCAGATATATTTGTGTTTCGCGTTCGCTTCTGAGTCATGGTTTTTTTCACAAGTCACTGCAAGATTCAATGCATGCAATGGGCGATCGGTATAGAGTTCTTTGTACAGACTGCAAATGTAATTACGTTATTTTCAGTGAGATAGAAACGTGCTTGAGGAGCAGAATTTAGCTTGCACTGCAGGCTAAGCATCCTGCTAAAACAAAAATGTCCTCTTGGCGTTGTCACTAGCAAGTTTAGAAAAACGTGCGTGTCTACGCCGCGCATATATCAGCTGAAGACATTTCCTCAGTCTTTAACCGTCGGCGAGGAATACAGAGTGGAATTATATGCGGGTACAACAAAATGTTGTACTGAAGATGCAGTTCTTTTTATCCTCCTTTTAGCGCTAATACTTGCAAAAATCAGCATTTTGCAGAATTGGTGAAATTATACAGTGCGTTTTATTTACGCTCTAGGTGCGTTTCACCACCTTCCTGGGACTTTTGACCAGTTTCGGCAAATTTTTGAAAAATGTTGATCCTTTAACGCGTAATTACGTCTTCCTTTAAATGTTCTCCTCGAAAAGACACGCAATCTCAGCAATCTTTGCGGAGTCTTTTTTCATCGTGGGCTCCAGAATCCCCGCTCTGGGTGTTGCGTTTTGGCATATTGCAAAGAGGGGGTAAAGTACTGCCTGCGCGCTTAATAGTGTATGCATTAGGCCGCTTCTACAAGGGATCGCGTCATCGCTGCTCGCTGATGCCGACGCACGTTTTAATTCCTCTCTGAGTGCTGTTTCCCCAATAAAATGTCAGTTTATTTCTTTCACGCGCAAGCATCACCCTTTCTTGGCTGAATACAAACTAGATTCTACCCGACTTTCTAGAGTTTCTCACTATATATACCTCGGCGTTTACTTTTCGTCTAATCTCAACTGGAATGATCCTCTCTACATATCACCAAATTACCACATTTTACAAATTCAGCCGCATGACACTGCCACCACCCCACAGTACCTTGTCGCCCTTATCCAGCGCCACATGGCGGCAATTACAGACAGGCTGCTTTATTTCACCCCACCGCCTCTCATGCTTTCATCCCACCTTTCCTCCTGATTGTAACACCTGTGGCGTGCCCAAATCCACACTTTTCCATTACCTTTGGGAATGTCCTTCCCCAAAGGCAGTATCCCCCATCCCCAATCCCACTCATTCTTCCTGGGAGGCTGCTTTACGGACCGCTCAGCCCGCCGGCCAGAAATGGCTAGTGGATCGGGCTTTACGCGAAGCACAAGCCCGTGGACTCCTGGACCAGTAGGGGACCACCCTGGAAGATTTTTTTTTTGTGTAATAAAGTTGTTTCCATCCATCCATCCAACTGGAATGAGCACGTCGAGCACGTTTCTGCTAAAGATGGTATGCTAAATTTTATAAAAAGAAATTTTAAAATGACACCACTAAAAGTTAAAGAGCTTCTATATTTGACCTATATTCGGCCAATATTGGAGTATGCTTGTGTTGTTTGGCACCCCCCTACTTTAAATATAACAGACATGCTTGAGCGTATTCAGAACTTTGCCGCTTGGTTTGTCTCAAGTAATTATGATTTTAACAGCAGTGTTACTAACATTAAACTAACGCTGGGATGGGAGCTGTTACGGAAACGGCGTACCAACTCCCGGTTAGAAATTGTGTATAAAATTTTTCACCGAAAAATAAAAATAGATAAAGAAAATTATTTTCTTTCACCGCATTTCAGGTCAAACAGACTTGACCATGGATGGAAGATTAGAGAAATTAAATGCAAAACTAACACTTATCAAAACGCATTTTTCCCATCTACTATTCATGACTGGAATCGCCTGCCCCATGAAATTGTTGAGTGCCGTTCCGAACCTACGTCCCGCGCGTTGCTGTCGGATGTACGAGTGCGCAGTTGGCTTTCTTTTTAAGGCGGAAGCCTTTAATGTCTCATCATTGTAAGCAGCAGTTGTCGACAGAAAATGTCACGCTTTTCAATTGGTGGAAACGGTCGTGACGTCACAGTGCGCGAATTTCAAACGGGGCCAATTGTACTTTGGCTAGTAACCATGCAACCAATTGAAGGGATCGTATAGTGATGCTCCAAGTAAGTGGGACTGAGCTTAGTTAATTGCTTAATTACCCAATTAGCCTAATTAGCTTTACTAGTCAGGCCATATAAATAAATAAAACCGATTAAGAAATTAGTCGAGCTCAGGAATCGAACCCCGGTCTTCGGCGTGAGAGACGACCATGCTATACACTCCGCCATGCCAGCTCGATGGTTTGGAATGAACAAAAGCGCGTCTAGGGAATACGGTGTCTTCACTCACTCTCATCCTCCTCCATTCCCTTCCGGCGAGGTTTAGGTGTCCACCAACAAATGAGAGACAGATACATTTCCTTTCCTCAAAAACCAATTTACCGACGAGCGAGGCGTAGAACCGAATGGGCGATGGCGTTCTATGGACTCCTTGGCAGCGTTGCAAGACGCTGTCGCGTTCCACTCTTAGGGGCGAAGCTGAACATCTTAACCACACATCAGTGACCACACTTTAGGTCAAAAAAGTGCCCCCCTGAATTTTGTGAGACAGTTACTGCGTAATTTCCTTTCCTCAAATACAATTTTCATTTTCTTCGTTATGGCTCCTCTTTATCTATCTTCTTTCACTCCCACTTCCTCCCTTCCTCTACGGTGCGGTTCAGGTGTCCACCGAGATTACACAGAATTACTGCGCCATTTCCTTTCCTCAAAAAGCGTTGCGTTCAAAGGGCAAGGCATCGCGCCGAACGGGTGGTGGCGTTCCGTGGACTCCGTAGCAGCGCTACAACGCGCTTTCGCGTTCCACCCCTAAAGGCGAAGCTTAAGCGCCATTAATTAGCAGTTAATTAGTATTCAGGCATTAATCAGTAATTAACCATTGATTAGTGATTTGTCATCACTAATCATTGTCATCATTAGTACTCAGTTATATGTGATGCCACCAGTGCCACAGAAACAGCGAAGGTGGCGCGGAAAACGCTTCGGCCTCTACCCACTTTAGACAGTCAAAGTGCCCCCTGAATTTTTTTTCTTTCTTTTTTCGTCATGTCTTTTGTTGTTTCAGATTGAATTCATTTTGTACTTGCTGTGTCATGCCTTGTTCTATTGCTTTTTTTTGCTTTCTTTTTTTTCTGGCCTATTCTTCTGTTATGTATCGTCATCCCCCCTGCAATAATGGCTACGGGCGCTGCAGGTATTTCCAATAAATAAATACATCAAAAATGCCGGGTATTAGAAATTTGCCCCCACTAAAGTAACCTATGTAGCACTGCATGCGTGAAATCTCGAAAGGCACTGCGCCTTCAGTACATTGCATTGCCTCAGCCGTTGTTCGAAAGTACACGCGATGGATCTTATATAACTGAACCTTTCGCGCAAAAAAGTTGGATTGGTTGGCACATACGCACCTATTAATTCATCTGCGAAAAATTAGTGAATAGCTACGTATACGCCGCCTCCTATAGTATCACCGATAGGATTCTGCTTTTTGTCTTCTACAAAACGAGGCTGCGGTAAAGGGAATCAAACCCGCGAAACACATGACAGATGGGGATTTACCGTGGAGGGTTGTTACGGAAGAAAGCCCGCTGAAATTTCGGGAAAATAAAACCAGTGTGCTAATGCAGAATCGGTCAATTTTTCTGGTGTGGTTAAAGACGGATGATGGAGTGTATTTCGATAGCTGTCAATATTAAACAGCCCTCTTCACGAAACTGTGGAAAGCCGATAGAGAGAATATGCTAATAATGGTTATGGGTTGGTAACTTATGAAGACTTGATAGCAGTATATAGCTAAGTATACGCTTCGTTAGAGGAAACATATTTATTTGACTCGACGTTTCGATCGGTCGCCCGATCGAAACGTCGAGTCTAATAAATGTTTCCTTTAACAAAGCATATACTTCGATATGTGTGTGTGTGTGTGTGTGTGTGTGTGTGTGTGTGTGTGTGTGTGTGTGTGTGTGCGTGCGCGTGCGCGTGTGCGTGTGCGTGTGTGTGTGTGCGTGTGCGTGTGTGTGTGTGTGTGCGCGCGTGCGTGCGTGCGTGCGTGCGTGCGCGCGTGTGTGTGTGTGTGCGTGTGTGCGTGTGCGTGCGTGTGTGTGTGTGTGTGTGTGTGTGTGTGTGTGTAAGCCGAGTTTTGCTACTTCTAGTCTGTATTCAAAGAAAATAACTAACACCGGTCTGCCATCATCGACGAACTCTTTTATAAGCAGTTTTCAAAAGTCGACGACTATACTGAAGGAAGGAAGGGAAAACTTTATTTACACTAATGGTTTTTCCTGCGGTTTGGGGCATCTTCAGAGAAGTCTTGGTTCTACCCCCAGGAGCCTTATCTGTCGAAGTCGTCCGCCTCTAATCAGTGGTCGGTTGCCCTCAGTCCAGGGCTCCGCTGGCCACTGCCGCCCGTTGAGCTCGCTGCACCAGACCTTGTTGGTCTTCACAGCGGTCGCTGGACAGCAGAGTCTCCCACTGCTCCGCACTCGGGTTTTGTATTTTGGGGACCACGTGTATGTTTTGGCAGGCCCATGTGATGTGGTATAGTGTAGGTTTTTCGTCGCACCAGGGACATTTGTCCGTGTATATCGTAGGGTGCATTTTGTTTAGTATATGTAGGTTTGGGAAAGAGCCTGTTTGTAATTGTCTCCAAGTGACAGCTTCCGCTCTGCTGAGATTTGTGCGGTGGGGGATATCGCATTCTTCTGCCTCTATAGTTTTGTAGTATGGCCGAATATTTCCTGGGTGCTGGCGCGAGTTCGGCGGTCTCGTCGGATGCTCGGAAAGTAATGTATCCTCGAGCTATCCTGTCGGCCTCTTCGTTCCCTGCCACCCACGTGTGCCCCGGTACCCACACAATTTTGTATGGGATCTTGTCGTTTTGTTCTTCCTGGTTTTTAATTCTGTCGCTCGCTGCGAGGAGTATACGGAGCGCGTGACGACCTATCCTGCCATTCATGTAATTTCGGCAGGCTGTTTGAGAGTCCGTGAGTATTGTTAGTGACCGCCCGGTTCTATAGCCCTCCGCCACCGCTAGAGCAACGGCTACTTCGTCGGACTCTGCGGCTGTGCAGCCTCGGAGAGACGCGCTGGTCATTTCGCGTAAAGACGAATCGACCACCGCCGCTACAGCAATTTTGGTATCTCCTCCTCTCCAAGGCGCGTCTGTATACACGGTCGTGGCTTGAGGAGCGTATGTTTTCTCAATGAATTCTGCCCTCGCTTCTCTTCTGCCTCGATGGAGGTTGGGATCCATGTTTTTTGGTATTGGAGCTACCTTCAGGGTCTTGCGAAGCTCGTCGGGGATCGTTGCTGTCCTCGACATTTCTCGCATCTGCTCGCGGTATCCGAGCCTCTGCAGGAGCGCTCTTCCTGTCGTTGTTTGCAACAGCCTGAGTTTTTGCGACTCACGCTGCGCCTCTCGTAGCTCCTCAAAGGTGTTGTGTAATCCCAGGGCCATGAGTTTTTCTGTAGACGTGTTGCGTGGTAGTCGGAGCGCTGTCTTATACGCTTTGCGTAGCAGGGCATCCGCTTGTTGTATTTCATTTTTGTTGAGGCACTGGTAGGGTAGGCTGTACGTGATTCGACTAACTACTAGGCTTCTGACTAGTTTTAGTGTGTCTTCTTCACGCATGCCATGTCGCCTGTTGGTGATGTGGGTGGTCATGCGTGCGACTTGTAGCGTTGTTGCTTTCAGTAGGGTAAAAGTGTGAGTACTACGCTGGTTGGATTGAACCCACATGCCCAAAATTCTTATTGTTGTCTTTTCGGGTATGGGCGTCCCTTCTAGGTAGACGTTGAGTTTTAGGTCCTCGTTGGTTGGGACGGTCCGGTTTTGCTTGCCTCTCCAGACTCTCAGCAGTTCCGATTTCTCGGTCGAGCATGCGAGTCCTCTTTCTGCGAGGTATTGCTCTACACAAGAGGCCGCTTGCTGTAGCCTTTCTTCCTTCTCTCCGAGACAGCCCGTGTTTGTCCAGATTGTTATATCGTCAGCATACATTGCATGCCTGATGCCTTCGATGTTCTCTAGTTTTCGAGCTAGGCCTATCATAGCTATGTTGAAGAGTAGGGGTGAGATAAATGACCCTTGGGGTGTTCCCTTGTTTGGAGTGCGAATTTTGTCCGATCGAAGGTCTCCTATGCCGATGGTGGCAGTTCTATCGGACAGGAAGACTTTGACGAAGCCGTGGATTCTGCGTCCGCAATCCAGGTTGTCTAGGCCCGTAAGGATCGCTTCGTGGCTGACGTTATCGAATGCCCCCTTGATGTCCAGGGCCATTATGACATTTTCTCCCGTCCGAGGTACGTTTCGCAGGACATCTTCTTGTATTTGGAGGAGAACGTCCTGCGTCGAGAGCTTCGCTCTGAAGCCGAACATGGTATGTGGTACACAGTCGTTATCTTCCATGTAATTTTGAAGTCTTAAAGTTACAACCATTTCGTAAAGCTTGCCAAGGCACGACGTGAGTGATATGGGCCGGAGGTTTTCAATTTGTAGCTTTTTACCAGGTTTAGGTATCATTATTACTTCGGCGTGTTTCCAATCTTCGGGAACCGTCTCCGCCTCCCAATGTTTGTTAAGAAAGGTGACGAGCTCTTGTATGAGGTCGTCGCTCAGGTTGCGGATTATGGCGTTGTGGATTCTGTCCGCTCCGGCTGCCGTGTTTCTGGTGGTGTTTCTTATGGCCGCGTAAACCTCTTCCACAGTTATGGGGCGGTCGAGTTTCTCGTTTTCGGCTCCTCGATACGTTCCTTGGTATCGCGGAGGATTGTGATTGCCAAAACATTTTTCTCGTGCCTTCTCCAGTAGGGCGATGTCTGATCCCTCGAAGGAGTGGATGAATCTGTGGATGGCTTTATTGTTTTCTGATTTTATTTTGGTCGGATCGATTAGTGCTCTTAAGAGATTCCAGGTTCTGGCTGTGCCTAGACTTCCCCTAAGCGAGTCGCTGAGTTGTTCCCAATTTTGTTTCGCGAGTTGCATCGCGTATTCTTCCACCTTTGCCGTAATTTCTGCTATCTTTAGTTTTAGTTTTCTGTTGTGTTTTTGCTTCCGCCATCTTTTGGTGAGACTGCGTCTCGCTTCCCATAGCATGAGGAGGTGGGCGTCTACTTCGGGCGTTGCTGTCGTTCTCCTTAGACTTTTTGTGCATCGTTGTCGCGTTTCTCTCAGCATGCCGCTCCATTCCTCCAGTGATTGGATACCACCTTCAGATTTGTTGCAAGCCCCGCGAAACGCGTTCCAGTCAGTGATTTTCGCCTGTCCAATCTGGCGTCTTATGGTGTCGGATGCTATTCGTATCCGGAGGATAAAGTGATCGCTGCCTAGATTTTCCATCATGTTTTCCCACTGTGACTCCCTGCTCTTCCTTACGAAGGTGAGGTCCGGGCATGTGTCTGTGCTCACGCTATTGCCGATTCTCGTGGGGGTCGCAGGATCTGTGATTAGACTGCAGCCAAAGTATTCCGCTACTTCCACTAATGTTCTTCCCTTGATGTCTTGTTTCTGGTATCCCCAACTCTTGTCCATGGCGTTGAAATCTCCTACGATGATGAGCGCATTTTCTTTGGCCAGCTTGTGCGCTCCATAAAATAGTTCGAAGAGTTTGGCTTTTCTTGGTCTCGGCGGGCTGTACACATTCAGTAAGAACGTGCTTCGTCCCTTTCGCTTCTTCGGAATGAGTTCAACAAGCGCGTGTTCAATGTCGCTGTCGGCGATGGTATCGTGCCTGATGGCGGTAATGGTTTTGCTGACTAGGACGGCCGCTTTACCTTCGTTTTGACTCTCGTAAACCTCGTACCCTTGTAAGGTCGGCTCGATTCCAGTCTCTTGGAGCGCAATTACATCAGGAGGTGTGAGTTGTGTGTTTATATATTGTTTTAAGAGGGCCTGCTTTTTGCGGTAGCCTCTGCAGTTCCATTGCCAAATATCTAAGTGTTCTTGTTCTTGCCGATACGTACTGATCATGTTTACGCGTTACTGCTGTTGCCTTGTTCGTTTGCGAAAGCTGTTAGCGCTGAACGGTTGTACGCCCTTTCCCTAATGTTTTTGGTATGTTTTTGTTTTCTAAAAGCGCTTCTCATCTCTGAGATCTGCCCTCGGAATTGTACTTGCATCTGTTGCATTTGCGACTGGATTTGCTGCATCATATCCTGCATCATCTGCTGCATCATCTGTTGCATTCGTGTTTCAAGGTCTCCTTCGTTCGATGCCTGTGGTTGTCGTTTTGGAAGGGCTCTAGTCGTGTCGAGTTCCCGCTGTTGTTCCTTTAGTGTTTTTGTGAGTTCCTCAACTTTGCGTTCGAGCTCGTTTTGTTTGATTCGAGCGAGTTCTAGCTCCCGTCTGAGCGCATCGCTGTTCGCGTCCTTCGGTTCTGTGACGCGACTGTCTTTGTTGTTTGTGTTGTTTATGTCACTACCCTTTCCTACCGAGTGCGAAGCAGTGGTTGAAGCCCAGCTCACCTTGCTGTCGCTTGTCTGGGAAGGCTTCTTCTTTTTCTTTTTCTCTTGCTTCTCCCCCTCCTGTGGGCCGGCTGGTGGTAGAGGCGGGAAGGAGTTGGACCTCGATCGGCTCCTCGATGTCTCTCCCTCTGAGCTGAGCCATCGCTTGGGTGGTCGCCCGCGTTGGTCGCTCCGTCCTCTTCCTCCTGTGGGTTTTGGCCTCGCTTTTTTCAATTTCTCTCGGCACTCCTTGGATCCGCTCCGGTGTGCCTCGCCACAGATTATGCACTTGGGCGCGCACTCGTGGTCGTCGGGCGGGTTCGAAACTCCGCACGGTCCGCACACAATAATGTTCGGTGTGGGGCACACGTCGGAGCGGTGTCCTTGCTGGAAGCAGACGTAACACACTTGCCTAGTGGGGCGGTACTGGTAGCATGGTACTTCTCCTCCGTAATAAATGACAAACTTCGGCAAGACTGGGCCGTCGAACGTGAGCACTGCCGTCTTGGATTTTCCGAGCATCCTTGCCTGAAGTATGATGACTCCTTGAGTTCTGACTCGTAAGTGTGCTTTGAGTTCTTCAGGAGGGGTACCTGGGTCTACACCGTGGATCACGCCGCGCAGGACGTCTTCCGGTGCCGCCACGTAAGCGTTTACTTCATAAGTCTTTCCGTCGAATTTGAGACGGGTAATGTGCCGCACTAGCTGAGCCGTTTGCTCGTGCGGGGTGCTAACGATAATGATATTGGATCCGGTGCGAAGCCTTACAAGTAGGTCCTCGTCCTTGCATTGCTGGCCGCACGCCATGACAATGGCGCGCGCTACTTGGTGGGTGGTGAGGGACTTCACCATGAGTCCTTTCTTAGGTCGAATAATGATCTTGTAGTCGCTTCTGGGGAGTGGCGGCATTCTTCGCCTAGGCCTGCTCTGCTCCCTTGATCCATTCTTGTTGCAGCCGGTCGCATCACCCGGTAATTTTCCATCGTGAGGTTTGGCGGCTGGGTCGGTTCCCGTGCCTTTGCGTTCTTTTCGCCTTTGAAGTTTTATCTGGCGCTTGGATTGTGCAAGCTCCCAGCTGGCATCGTTGTTGTACCCGGCTGGCTTCGACGAGGAGTCGGACGGGATCTCGTCCTCACTTCCCAAGTCGGCGTCTCCGAAGTCGTCTTCATCCATCTCTTGGAATTCGTTGAGAAGGACGTTTGGTGATTGTAATGGCACATCGTTGTCTTGGCTGGGCCCCGCCATATGGTCCGTCGTTGAAACGGCGTCGATGCTAGGCGTCGGCGTCGTCGACAAGGTTAGCGGCCCATGCTCTCACGATGTCGAGCTGGGTGGCCCGTTAGGGTTAGCGGGCCGGCCTCCGCTTTATAACTTTCAAGTCTGGTAGAAAGCCGGAAACTGGTCCTACCGCTTGAAATTTCTATCCTGGGGATCCAGCACTTGATACTTTTCCGTTCCGAAGAAAATCCGGTGGCGAGAATGATTTGGTCCGGTCGAATTTGGTCAAAATCTGCGGAACCGATGCGACGCGCGTCCGCTTGCTTGAACCGCCATGTAGCGTCCCCACTATACTGAAGGAAAATTTTCATCTGTTTTGATTCCTTTCCGCATGCTCTACAAATGGCAGAAAAATGCATTCGAGTTTTGTCTTCCAGTGAGCACCGTAACAAATGATGGCAAAGCCATCACGCGCCATAGGCATGGTCAGTATTTACCAAGAAAACATTGGAATCATAGATACCTTAAACTTACATCAACAAAAGGACCAGGCTGGCTTTCGCAAAGTCTATTCGACTGTAGACCATATTCAGAATTTCAATCCGCAGAATATAACGAGCCGTATATATAGCCTTCATAAATTACTACAAAGCCTTTCACTCACTCCAAACCTCAGCAGTTGAGCAGGCTTTACGAAACCAGGTTGTACATGAAATATATATAGATGTTCTCGAAAATATCTGTAGAGCATATTCCTCTATAAAAGAAGTAACATAGTTCCAGTCAACAAGGGTGTCAGGTAGCGAGACACGATCTCTAAAGTACTGTGCACCACGTGTTTATGGGAAGCATTCGGAGATCTGAATTGGGACGAGTTGGGAATATAGAATGTAGAAAATAATTTATCAATCTACAATTCGATGATGCCAGTGCCCTGATAAGTAGCTGAGGGGATGAATTGCAAAACATGATCGAAAGCCTAGAGAGAAAAGTAGAACGGTTAATCTAAAAGTTTCTACGCACAAACCAAAATAATGCCTAACAGTCTCAGAAACTCACAGCAGTTTACGATAGGCAGCCCTTACAAAAATGACTTTTGAGCTTCAGTTGACGCCTTGTTGAGCTCCTGTTGAATCAACTGGAAACCAACATGAATTCAATGTATGTTGAGCCTACTCAAAACCTGCTACACGGAATTTTTGTTGAGCGTAGTCAAGAAATTTACTGTTGAGCAATTTCTGTTGAATTTAAGTTGAATTATCTCAAGGCAGCCGTTTCTAAGCCTAACTAAATGAAATAAATCATTTCGACATGCATCGTGTAAACAGAACCTGATCACATTACACTTTTTAAGAACGCATGCAGCACCCGTTAAAACTCTCATAAGCAGCTCAGTCATTTTCTTGCATAGAAAAAAGTGCAATATGCTCATTCAGGCATACCTACTGTGGAGGATACGTATGTGCTCTCATAAAAAAGGGCGCTTAATTAATGCTTTATCTAAGTTATTTATGAATGAATCAAGGTCGTCAAATAATAGACTGTTGCATATGAACTTGATTACTTCTACTACACGTAAATAAATAAATATTAATAGTAATCACTGACATAACTTTGCTGATCTGCAGGCCACAACCTGCGCAGGTCCGGACACCCCTGAGTAGGACTATATAAGGGCGAAGCCGAGGTTGCACTTAAGAGAAAACGTCCTGCACTTGGAGTATCTGTTCTCGCTTCAGCGAGCGCGGCTTCCGCCGCTTCTTTTTGAGCGAGAAGGGCTGTATCCGGCCACGGTGATCGGCTTTAGACAGCACCTCAGCACGCAGGACGCGATGCTGCAGCTCAAATACCAAATCATAGACAATGGCGGCAGCGCCCGCGACAACAAGGCAATCCTGGGTCTGGACCTAAAGAGCGCCTTTGATAATGTGAAACACTCGGCGATTCTGTCCCAAGTCTCTAAGCTCAACATGGGCGAAAGATCCTACAACTACATCAAGGACTTCCTCACGGACAGGACCGCCCAGCTACGAGCAGGCGACCTACAAACGCAAGAGAAGAAGCTCGGGAGCACCGGCACACCGCAGGGATCGGTCATTTCGCCGATGCTGTTCAACCTGGTAATGATCGGAGTGGCCGAGAAGCTCGCGGACATCGAAGACGTCAGGCACACCATCTACGCGGACGATATCACACTGTGGGTGACCGGCGGCAGCGACGCCCACATCGAGGGCGCTCTGCAAGCCGCCGTCGACGCGATAGAAGACCACCTGGAAGGCACCGGCTTGAGATGTTCGCCGAGCAAATCGGAGCTCCTCATACTCCCACCTACCAACAATGGCAGATGCAAGACCAGACAACGCGAATGCGAAAAAATCAGAATCGTAACCAAATCCGGCAACGTGATCCCCGAGGTCAGCAAAATCAGGATCCTAGGCATGGTCATCGAAAAGCATGGAAGAAACGGCGAAACCATCGCCCGTCTCACGGCAAAAGCGGCCAACGCTATGCGACTCCTCAAAAGAGTCACTTCCCGGAAGGCTGGCATGAGAGAGGAGAGCCTAATCAGGCTCGTCCAATCCTTCGTCATCAGCCACGTCGCGTACGTTGCAGCCTACCATAGATGGCTGCAACACGAACGCAACAAAATTAATGTAATCATCAGGAGAGCATACAAGGCGGCGCTGGGCCTGTTCGAGTCCACGAGCACGACCCGCCTCTTACAACTCGGGATCCACAACACGCTCGAAGAAATAGCCGAAGCGCAACGGACCTCTCAACTGGAGCGGCTGTCCACGACCAAAGCCGGGAGGAAGATACTGGACGACCTGGGAATAGGACACTCGAGCGATGCGGAGACAAAGCTACCCGTCCCCGAAGAGGTCCGACGCCAGACCAGAATAGACCCCATACCCAAGAACATGAACCCCGAGTATAACAAGGAAAGAAGAGCGGCGAGGGCCAAGGCTCTCATCGACCTGCACGCCAACGACGAGCACGCGCGGTACGTGGACGCGGCCGAATACCAACGGAACGCCTTCGCAGCGGTCGTCATAGAGGCGTCGACCGGCGCCACGAGGACGGCAGCGAGCGTGAGAGGCGCCGGAGCGGAACAAGCGGAGGAGGTGGCCATCGCCCTGGCCATCGCCGACGCAGACTGCTACACGGTGCTGAGTGACTCGAGACAGGCGGTGCGAAACTTCGCCAAAGGCCAAGTCTGCAGGGAGGCCGAGCGCGTACTACGAGCGACTAAACTGCAAGACAGAAGAGTAAGAATCAAGTGGTTTCCGGCGCACGCGGGCGACGCGTCGGAAGGCAGTGCGAACCACAATGAGACGGCACACGCAGCGGCGCGAGCGCTAACCAACCGCGCCCCGGCAACACACCGTCCGACGTGGTTCGGAGCCAAGGACCGCATGACCGACTACAGCGAAATCACGAAGGCCTACCGCCTGGCTCGCAGGACTCTCCCACCACCGCACCCGAGGCTGAGTCGAGCGGAGGCGGTACTACTGAGACAGCTCCAGACCGGATCGCTACCGAGCCCGGGACTGATGCATCGCATGTACCCCGAGACCTACCCGACCGATACGTGTAGAGTCTGCCGGAGGGAGCCGGCAGATCAGACGCACATCTTGTGGGACTGCATCAGAAATCCGAAGGAAGCAAGATCAGGAACAATCCCGCCGCGGCTGGAGGCAGCAGCGAAGAGCAACGACCATGACCAACAGCTATGGGCCGTCCAGCAGGTCCTCGGGGCGCTCGAAAGGCAGGGACCCAGCGAGCCGGCAACGGCGAGCGGAGACCCGCGCCGAGTAACGGCAGCCTCGTAGACGACGTAGGCCCTCGTCGGGGCGCGCGAGCGCCCAACTGCAGGCACAAATAAAGTTTACTCCAATCCAATCCAATTTGAGCAGCGTCCGCTCCGGCGGACGCAGTTGTTGCTGCGACGCGCGTCTTTTCTTTCCTTTTTCTCTTTCCTCTGATCTTTTAACTCTCCTCTATCTGCACGTGGCAGCGGTGGTGGCTTGGCTCGAGCCAGTAGCAGGCCCGTGCAATTTCCTCTTCATCCTTCTCTCAGTCACAACAACAACAACAGCACTTAAGATCGTAAGATGAACTCTGTCAGTTCTTCCTATAGCCTCGTGTGCAGTACTGTCCCATGCTCTTTATCTGATGGATGTGTAGGGATAGGGTGTATGTATGTATATATATCTATATACATGCGTGTTTGTGCGCATTTGTGGAGCACTACGTCATAGGGGATGACGGCTTCACGTTAACTTGAAATTGCAGCAATAAATTTGAATATACCGCCGAATATTGCATTGGTAGTCTGTCCATCTGGCGCAATACGAATATATTCCCAGGATTTTTTTGCTTTTTTACCCCAGCCAAGATTCAGAATGGCGTGTTGATTTACTCCCGTAATTCCAACATGAATTCAACATGAACGTAAAGCAGAAATTTCATTGAGAATGCTCAACTCTAGCACAGTGGCCACTTTTCCAATGAGTTTCAACTCAGCCTCAATAATTCACCAAGACTAGCCCATCCTGGTCACAACAAAAATTCAACATGGCGTGTTGAGTCTGCTCATGAGAACTTCAACACTGACTCAAGAAGCATTTTTGTAAGGGAGCGAAATGTTCAAAGTGCTAACCAATGCATGTACTCTAGGTAGGTACTGACAATTTCCCCGGCGACATGTCCCTACACGAAGCCCTAGCACGAGTAAAAAAGATGCGGCGAGCAGAGAATACATTAGCTGAATCATAGATCTCGAAGAACAGCCTTGGGCTGACCCCCAGGGGTGGGTATGAAGGACACATTTCTCGGCATCATATAAGAGATGAAGTGTATAAAAGCGAGTTGACGGGCTAGTTGGTATTGTGCCTTGCGCTGTATATTTCACTATGAGAGGTGAGTTGGAATGGCATTTTAGGCTGCATAACGCAGATATCGTTTCGTTCTCGGAACGATCTGCATGATGATGATGATGATGATGTCCTCAGGCGTGATGGCAATTCCACAACTGCTTCTTCTTCGTCGGCATCTAGCGAAGGGGTCCATCTTCTTCTTCACAATGCCCCCTAGAGAAAAAGAAGCCATCCTGGCGACTTAAGGAGACAAAGATACAGTGGTGTTGTAGAACAGCTTAAGGCGTTGCACATGTACAGTTTCACGGCCACGGCGTAGAAAATCAGAAGGTTGCGTAAGAGTCTCAACAAAATAATTGACTGGCGAAGTGCGCTCGATGACACGGTAGGGCCCATGGGACCTGGAGACCAATTTTGTTGAGAGGCCGGGGCTGACAGATGGAACCCATGGCCACAGGAGTGAGCCGGGCTCGAAATGTAGTGCATGCTTCTGATTGGTGTCATGGTGATGCTTTTGGTGCGATTGAGAGTTGGTCGTGAACAATCGGGCAATCTGGCGACATTCTTCGGCGTGCTGTGCAGCTTCGGTAACTGTGGTACATTCAGATGCATCAGGGTTGTAGGTAAGCACAGTATCAAGGGGAGCAGATGGATGCCGACCGTAAAGCAAAAATAACGGAGAGAAACCCGTCCTGGATTGCGCAGCAGTGTTGTATGCATAGGTGATATAAGGAAGGAAAATGTCCCACTTGGTGTGAGCGGATCCGACGTATTTCGCGAACATGTCACCGAGGGTGCGATTAAATCAATCAGTAAGATCGTTTGTTTGCGGGTGGTAGACGGTGCAAGTGCTGTGAATGATTTTGCACTGAGCGAGCAGGGCTTGAACGACGTCAGATAAGAATGCACGGCCTCTGTCGCTGAGCAATTCGCGAGGAGCACCGTGACGGAGAATGAAGTACGTCAATAAGAAACCGGCCACTTCATGGGCTGTTGCAGCGGGGAGCGCGGCGGTTTCGGCATAAGGCCGGGAAAGACTTTTGCGCTTTAGAAAGATGGGCGATGGTGTGAAAAAGACATCGGTACTGCGGGAAAAAGCACAAGCGGTGGGCACAAGAACGCAACGGCGACTTTGGTAGAAGTAACGGCCGGCAACGGTTCATCAAGCGCAAAAAAACTCCAGTTCGGCACGAGCACAATTGATCATCGCATTATTACCCGACAGAAAATCCCAGCCCAAGATAAGATCATGAAAGAAGGAAGGCAAAACGACGAGCTCTATTGCGTACACAACTTCCTGAATGATGACTCGTGCTGAGCACACCGCTATAGGCTATACAGGTTGGGCACTTGCCGTGCATAATGAGAATCCTGAAATAGGTGTCGTTACTTTGCGCCGTGAACGCCAAAGACTTGTAGCCATGGCAGATACAGCAGCGCCGGTGTCGACCAGAGCCAGTACTACAACGCCCTCAACAGAAACTTGAAGCAGATTTGCGGGAGATACGCGAGGCCTTTGACAGTTCGCTCATTGCGCAGTTCTCGCCTCAGGAACAGCGGCGTTCAGTTTTCCTCTTGCGCAAGATTGGGACGCCGTCGCAGAGGAGATAGGGAGCGGCGACGCGACGAGGTTGAGCGGCGAGGAGAAAAGGTGGCACGGTCATTTGCGAGGGAACTTGCAGATGGATGGGCGGCTGCGTACTGATTTCGTGGCGGGTGCCCGGAAGCTGACATTCGGCGCGGTACAAAATCGTCGGGAGTGCGATTTCCGCAGTACCGGGCAACATGGCCAGAAACCCACTGGAATAACAAATGGGGCGGTTATCACTCGTTCGCCATGGATTGCGGCGCTGTAGACGAGGTGGAATAAAAGGCTGTGGCGGCTAATGAAATTCTTCACACAATGATTAATTCAACTTCTGCGCTAGTTTATTAACATTTTCATAAACGATACTTGACGCCGGTGTAGCTACATGCAGAGGTAGTGACTTCGAAGCGATCGTCAACGTTTGATGCTTAATTAACACAGCTAGATGGGCGTCGTCCGCCCTGTTGCTTTACAAGCTTTAAGCGCGAAGATTGGGAAGTCACAGGAAAAAAAAGGGCCTATCGGGGACGAGAAGGGGTGTGGACACGCAGTAGCAAAATAAAGTTAGTTTATTTGTTAACGATACATTAAACATGAATACAAAGAATCTATCGAGTATTAGTATAAAACCAAGAATTGCAAAGAAAACAATCAAAACAATCAAGTGTAAATGTTAAAAGCACAAAAACAGAAGAGTCAAGTAAGGCTCACAATGTAAAGGAAGTAAAACAAGAAAGAATGTAATTCTCCCTGTTGAGCATGTGAGTGGCACGCAAAGTGAAACAAGCCGAATTGAGTGCATTTATTCAATGATTCAACAGCCAAAGATGCATTACTCTAGCTAGGTAAAGATTACCAAAAGGATACGGAAGGAATTTGCACTGGAATTTTGTACCTGCTCTTAAGCGTTAACCATCATGTATCGTTGATGTTCACGTCAAGAAATTTGCACCAACTGAAAGATTTTTTTTTTTTGAGACGACCTTCTGCATATTTCAGCTTCAGTAAGAGGACACCTTGGTGTTAGGGCCTTGACTAACTAATATGATATAGCCACAACGTATTTCTGTAGCGACTTCGACAATAGGGAGCAATTGTGACGAAATACAGGGAGCGGTCGTATCGAGCAGATAAGTTTTTTTGTGTTTAGTAGGCGAATTAGGACTTCATTTTCACTTCATTCCCCTCCTCACCAAAAGTTATTTTCTATCTTATGAAAGAAGCACAGTGGGAGGAGTACATGGGTTCGAACACTACAGCGGCGGCCGTGTTTTAATGGCGGCTCGAATCGCAATAGGCGCCCGGGGGCTGTGCGATGCCAGCGCACGTTAAAGACCGCTAGGTAGCACCTATTTCTCTGTTTCTTCTTTCAGCCTCACCTTCTTCCCTTCTATTGCGGTGCGGTTGAATTGCCTACTGAGCAGTGAAACTGCTACGATTTCATTCATTCATTCATTCATTCATTCATTCATTCATTCATTCATTCATTCATTCATTCATTCATTCATTCATTCATTCATTCATTCATTCATTCATTCATTCATTCATTCATTCATTCATTCATTCATTCATTCATTCATAGAGCAGGGTGTATAGGAGGCCAAGAAAAAAGCCGTTCTACGACGGCTTTAGAAGATCCTGGCCCCGAACAGTACAGTGGCAGCAGACACGAAGAGACAGTAAAAAAATCATTTCAGCCTAGTGATAGTTAGTCAAAAACCACTAACGCAAACGGCGTACGTGTGCTGAGCGATGTCAGCGCCCGTTAAAGATCCCCAGGTGGCCAAGCTTATACCGCAGCCCTATACTACAGCACCTCTTTATTTTTCAGCGCATTCTCCAGGCTTCCTTCATCACGCGGTTTTCGGGTCGACCGACGCATGAGACAGTAACTGGATATTTCATTTCCTAATAAGAAATTTTTATTGTTTCGCCTTCGCTATTTTTGCGGGTGATTTTCTCAGTATTATGAAAGACTGTCTGGTATCCCGCTGCTACGCAAAGCGTATAAGACAGCGCTCCGACTACCACGCAACACGTCTACAGAAAAACTCATGGCCCTGGGATTACACAACACCTTTGAGGAGCTACGAGAGGCGCAGCATGAGTCGCAAAAACTCAGGCTGTTGCAAACAACGACAGGAAGAGCGCTCCTGCAGAGGCTCGGATACCGCGAGCAGATGCGAGAAATGTCGAGGACGGCAACGATCCCCGACGAGCTTCGCAAGACCCTCAAGGTAGCGCCAATACCAAAAAACATGGATCCCAACCTCCATCGAGGCAGAAGAGAAGCGAGGGCCGAATTCATCGAGAAAACATACGCTCCTCAAGCCACGACCGTGTATACAGACGCGTCTTGGAGAGGAGGAGATACCAAAATCGCTGTAGCGGCGGTGGTCGATTCGTCTTTACGCGAAATGACCAGCGCGTCTCTCCGAGGCTGCACAGCTGCAGAGTCCGAGGAAGTAGCCGTTGCTCTAGCGGTGGCGGAGGGCTATAGAACCGGGCGGTCACTAACAATACTTACGGACTCTCAAACAGCCTGCCGAAATTACATGAATGGCAGGATAGGTCGTCACGCGATCCGTATACTCCTCGCAGCGAGTGACAGAATTAAAAACCGGGAAGAACAAAACGACAAGATCCTACACAAAATTGTGTGGGTACCGGGGCACACGGGGGTTGCAGGGAACCGAGAGGCCGACAGGATAGCTCGAGGATACATTACTTTCCGAGCTTCCGACGAGACCGCGGAACTCGCGCCAGCACCCAGGGAATACTCGGCCATACTACAAAACTATAGAGGCAGAAGAATGCGATATCCCCCACCGCACAAATCTCTCAGCAGAGAGGAAGCTGTCACTTGGAGACAATTACAAACAGGCTCTTTCCCAAACCTACATATACTAAACAAAATGCACCCTACGATATACACGAACAAATGTCCCTGGTGCGACGAAAAACCTACACTATACCACATCACATGGGCCTGCCAAAACATAGACGTGGTCCCCAAAATACAAAACCCGAGTGCGGAGCAGTGGGAGACTCTGCTGTCCAGCGACCGCTGCGAAGACCAACAAGGTCTGGTACAGCGAGCTCAACGGGCGGCAGCGGCCAGCGGAGCCCTGGACTGAGGGCAACCGACCACTGGTTAGAGGCGGACGACTTCGACAGAGAAGGCTCCTGGGGGTAGAACCAAGACGTCTCTGAAGAAGCCCCCAAACCGCAGAAGAACCATTACTGTAAATAAAGTTTTCCCTTCCTTCCTTCCGCCGTACCTAATAAGTGCTAATATCCCGTACATCGGCGCGCACAGAGCGTCCGATAGGCGTTTGGAAGCGCTTGGAGGCGTCTTACGACCGCGCATCTCACCCAGTGCGGTCAAGAACACAAAGGTCTGGTTCTCCAAACACAGAAAGTTAGATGCAAAAGTGGCAATCTATTTTATTGCGAAAGCAATACTAGTTGCACTTTCAGCCCGTCGCGTAGCGAGGTCGGTAGCTACCATATTAGCATATTGGATAGGATTGGATTGAATTGGATTGTATAACCGATGCATCACCACAAGTCTAACCACAAGCACCACCACCAGCTACACTACCAGTTGAGCCATGGCGTAGCTACGTATATTGCTTTCGCAATTACCGGGCTTAACCAAGCTAAGCCACAGCCATATTTTTTTCGTTATTAACTTAAGATATATTCGAATAATTTGAGCATTGAAATAACTCTTCGCTTTAAGAATACCGGACACAAGTAAAATATATTGATTATTATGCAACTGAATTACGAACAAAGACCAGGTATAATCCAGAAGACATGGTGGAGCGGACAGCACAGTTCTAAAAACTAAAATTGGTTCCGAAGGAAATAAAACGCGCAGTAACTTCCTCACTTTTCGACGAACGCTCAAACCGTGTCGTGAGGAAACTGATTCGGAAAGAAAAGCCACAAACCACGGCGATCGCACTTCAATGCAGGCGAAACGCAAAAGACGGTCTTGTGCTCTGCGATGTCAGTGTGCGTTAATGATCCACAAGTGGTCGAACTTTTTCCAGAGCACTCTACAACGACATCTCTTTTTTTGTTTCTTCTTTGACTCCCACCTTGCTCGCTTCCCTCATGCTGTGGTTGAGGTGACCACCCAGAAGTTGGGCGGTTACTATGCAATTTCCTTTCTTCAAAACCATTTCTTTAGGTATATAGTTAAAAAAGAAGGAAAAGGATGAAGAACACTTTAGTGACTGCTTCCATTTTTTGCCTGGTACCCAACATGGCGGGCTACTTCATATGAATGTGGAAAATGATAAAACGAAGCACATTCATCCGAAACTCTCCCGCACTCACACAAACACGTGCGATAGCATGAGGCTCATGTCACTGAGAAAATGTAGAAAGTATTTCTTCCACTGGACGTCGAATGTGCGCAGTCTGCAGAAGGAATAATGCTTATTAATTTATTTATTACTTTGTTTTTGTTTCTCTGTTTGTGTGCTTGTTTGCTCGCTTGTTTGTTCATGGCAGAGGGTACTGTCCTCTCGCAGTCAAAATATTTTCTGTCCTGCTGGATGACGCTAAATACGGCAGGGACAGACCAAGCGACGAAAGGAAAAGAAGTGCCGTAGTGAGGTGCTTTGAATAACTTCGACCACCAAGTGACCGGAAAGGAAGAGCGACACATACATGCAATATCCCCACAACAGAGAAAGAGCATAATCAAGCGTTACTCACACATTCAGAGCGAGCGTGTGCTGCAAATTGTAAGACCAGCAATATTAGTGAAAGAAGAGTGCCCCCTTCTAGGGCGGAAAACACTCCGGAAATTATAAGCTACTGCTCTGCGCGGCATGTAGAGGCGACTCACACTGCTAACCGTGACTAAGAGCCGAGAAACGTAAAAATTGCTGTGACCGATATAATTACTGGTCTGTGCTCACGCTTGCTTTCTTGGCAACATGCAAGCATGGTCAGAGAGAATCAAGATAGAAGCAGAGAACGGTAATATCCACCTCCAAGAGCCTTTGCACAACAAAAGTCAGTAAGAGGGATGCTCAAAAGCAGCACTCGCATTCAGTTCAAGTTCATAAAATTGCGGCAATCAAAATGAACAAAAGTCACCAACTCTCATCCTAAGAAAAACTCAAATCTTTCCTAGACAGGCACAAACACTATTTTCGCATTCCTATCTTGCGTCGCCATGCTTACAACCACAGTCTACCCTGTCTGTGTGGTGTGCCGGAGGGAAATATTTTTGTGTTGTGATCTTGAGAACGCTCCGAAACAGGAACGAGAATTGGAATGAAGCAAATTTTTGCTGCTTGACTGGCATCAAGGAATGTGAACAATACAAATTGTCACATTAAAGGAAATACTTAAAAGAAAACAAGCAACGCTGCTCTCAAACCAGGTTTTTGCAGCAGGTGCTTTCAAAAGTAGCTGGTCGGGCAGATTGGGTTGGGTTGTTCTGTTTCCTTTTATGCGAAGCATATTACTAGAGCTACACTACAGCCAGGGTGGAAATTTGGGCAAGTCAGTATTGATCCATAACGTAAGAGTAGCGCAAAACCAGGACGACGGACACAAGGGGAGAGAACACACACCAACAACACAGGCGCTAACTTCCGACTGACGAAGAAAACCAAACCCAACTAAGTGAACGGAACCTGAGCAAAAGTAGGTCAGCGCATGCGCTACTTTTGCTCAGGTTCCGTTCACTTAGTTGGGTTTCGTTTTCTTCGTCAGTCGGAAGTTAGCGCCTGTGTTGTTGGTGTGTGTTCTCTCCCCTTGTGTCCGTCGTCCTGGTTTTGCGCTACTCTTACGTTATGGACACTACAGCCCGTCGAGCGCGGCGGTGGAGCTACCATTGACCTTTAGCGTGACCACGTGACAACACGTGACAACATGACGTCACAGCAGAGGAGAGATGGGCTGCCGGCTCGCGCGGTCGGCCGCGGCGGTGGAGGCTCCACATCAGAGGCGCGACGGCTGACCACGTGACAACATGACGTCACAGCAGAGGAGAGATGGGCTGCCGGCTCGCGCGGTCGGCCGCGGCGGTGGAGGCTCCACATCAGAGGCGCGGCGGCTGACCACGTGACAACATGACGTCACAGCAGAGAAGAGATGGGCTGCCGGCTCGCGCGGTCGGCCGCGGCGGTGGAGGCTGCACATCAGAGGCGCTGCAGCTGACCCCGTGACGCTACAGCAGCGGTATAAAGCTGAGCTTGCCTCGCTCTCCGGGCACTTACGAGGCGGCCAGGTGTTGGGATGCCACCTAGAAGCAGGGCTGATTTGAACGAGAAGCGAAAGCTTCAGCGTGCCACAGAGACCGATGAAGAGCGGGATGAACGTCAACCAAGGAAAGCCATGTATTACCAAGCCATCAATATGCTTCGCATCTGACTAGGCTTAACCTTAGCTAAGCCACAGCCATTTTTTTTCCGTGCCTACAATGTTCAGTGCGCAATACCTTTCTTTGCTGGTGTTGTCCTTTTCCTCTTACTCGCAGCCCAGAGGGAGAAAGAGAAAGAGGTGAACTGAAGTTAGTTACACTTACTCGTATTGTCTTCCATTCTATACAGAAGCCGTTCTGCTTCGGGCCGCATTGCATCTTCGCTTTAAAATCGCAAAAGAACATAAGAGCACTATTGGGAGTCCTTTTGTCGTCGTAGTCCGAGCCCCCGCGCAGAGGAGTGCTGCGATGATGCGGTATGTGCTATATTGAGCAAAGTGCAAGTGGGCACAGAACGATGGTACTGAAGAAAGGTTGCATGTGGAAGAGAACCGATCTCTATAGGCGAGAAAGTTTTGAAAGATAAAAAAATATAAAATAGAATATAAACAATGCATTTCAAGGCGTCGGCAAGTAATATAAATAATATATATACGAGGGCTCTGGAATCGTCGAAATAACCTTAAACCAACCTAGAGTTGAAAGGAAAACTAAAAAAGAAAGGGAAACTGCCTAAAAATAGCATGGTCAAATGCGCACGAGCAGTACACAGAGGCGAGATGGCTGGGCCTGCGGCTGTCAAAAGTTGCATCAGGACGCTTTTTTTTTCGCAGAGAAGCTTCCACAGAGCGCCAAATTCAATTTCGGTCCGTGTGGAATGCCCGTCAGTTTGTGCAATAACCCTTCGTTTTTCTTTGGTTCAAGACATGATATGTGTACGCTTTGGTTGTCGTGGCTGCTGCTTGTAATGTATGTGAATCGTTCTCCTTCATTCCGTCGGCTCTTTGAGGCTGTTCTTCATGAGCTCTGCGGAAAATAATGCAAATATTCGAGCTGATGTGACATTTTGTACAGGCTATATTTGTTTATGAAGAAGGGCAGTACAGACGGTGGCGAGAAGTAAATTTTCAATCGTCTGTTAATAGAAATTATCCACGGAAGCAAAAGCCGGCGAACGCGATGACGACACATCGGCTACGACCCTCATCTCTTGTACACTACTACACATATTGAGTATTGCAACAACTGTAGGAGAAAATCCAGCCACGCCATTAAATCTGAGAGTACACTAAAAAAGGAGAGCGTCGTGAAGGCGCTTTTGAATGTCGAACATTCATTAAAAAATAAAAATATGACGTGGGATTGAACAATAACAACAAATCATTGACATCGTATCTCCAAGGCCAAGCTCATAAAGTACACTCGTTCACGCTCAAACTCTTCATACTCACGGACCGTCTCTGGTGCAATGTTCCTAGTGAGAGCCCGCACTGGTACCAAATATGGCAGGGAAGGCGTAGACGACAAACTAGAGATTTGCGATGCCTGCATGGACAATTTCTCTTTACTGATCGCCAGCTTATCAAGAGAGAATTTTTACTTTGGCCTACTGGTCTTAGCGGGAAATTCTTGAATACTGATGACGTCTGTTTTCTCGCGTACCTGCTTGAATAAAAGCATGTATGATTGCGTTCATAAGTTTGCTATTATATGCCTTTATTTTCTCTAAGTTCAGAGCTTCTTTAATGCCGTATTTTAGTCAAAAGTCAACTTTCCTCTTGTATCATGATAAAAAGTTTCAGTGTGCTGCATATATATCTATATATACTGATGCGAACAGAATAATATGGACCACGCATCGGCGGTCGAACTCATCAGACGCGTTATCTACCGAGAAGTAATGGATATTGAACCACATCAAAGGAATCCTAATTTTTGCCCTTGCACGTAAAAGCAGTGAACATTTCAACAACCGCAAAGCAACGCGATAGAAGAGATTGAGCGCGCAAGCGTGGTTCATATCATTCTGCACGCGACTGTACTTATATGCTGACTTATTTTATTAGGAGAAATGCTGTTATGGGCTTCCCCTACTCATATGCATAGCGGTGTATCCTGAAGCGTTCTTTTCCGCTTCTAGCATTCCAGGAGTAGGAATAGTTTTCACCACGTTAAAGAGGTGTGCCTGCCACTTCATTCTCGCGTTTAGATATATTGTTCATGATGTTTTTGCATTGCTATTCTGTTATATCGGTAATCATTTCTAAATTGTTTTCGTGTATATTTATTGCAGATATAGCAATGGAGACGAGAAAGATTTTTCATCACACCTGCCATGATTCTTTTAAAATCACCTGACACTCTGTATATTAAGAATACCATCATGACATATTTTTTCCCTTGTCAGAACCGCCGGCGTGTGTCAAGAACTTCCCATTATATATTTAAAAATCTCTTTTCGCCGCACATCCTTATGCATACAGGCCGGCTATTTCTCGAACACGTAAAAATAAAAGTGAGCGTGATGTCTCCTGGCGCTCCCTTTCTTTTCCTCCTTAAAAACACTGTCTAAATATTTAGCTAATCGTTGCCCTGATTCAAGTGACCGCTACATGTCCAGAACTCGAAGCCATAAAGCTCAATAGATAGACTTTCCCTTTGAACTATTCAATTCATCATCAGCCTGAGTACGCCCACTGCATGACAAAGGCCTCTCCCATATTTCTCCAACTGACCCTGTCCTTTGCCAGTTGCGGCCACCGTATCCCCCCAAACTTCTTAATCTCATCTGCGCACCCAACTTTCTGCCGCCCCCTGCTACGCTTGCCTTCTCTTGGAGTCCACTCCGTTACCCTTAAGGACCAGCCGTTATCTTGCCTTCACATTACATGCCCTGCCCAAGCCCATTTCTTCCTCTCGATTTCGACTATGATGCCATTAACCCACGTTTGCTTCGTCACCCACTCCGCCCGCTTCCGATCTCTTAGCGTTGCATCAATAATTTTTGTTCCATAATTCGCTGCGTTGTCCTTAACTTAAGCTGAACCCTCTTTGTTAGCCTCCACATTTCTGCCCCATAGGTGGGTACCGGTAAGATACAGCTGTTGTATACGTTTCTTTTGAGGGATATTGGTAAATTGTCATTCATGATCTGAGAGAAACTGCCAAATGCGCTTCATTCTATTCTTATTTTTCTACTTCAACATTAGATGCTTTCTTCTTCAACAATGAATGCAATCCTTAATTTGTAATATCGAAATGCGCGCCACGCATAATAACATTGTATAAAAAATATCCTTCGCGGCTAGAAGGCCGCTACATAAAATGAAATGCAAAGCGCTCATTCACCACCATTAGATGTGCTCTTTTTTACTACAAAGCGATTTTAACATCAAATTCCAAACATTAGCTTTGCAACACTTATAAGGAAAAAATTAGGTAAAGTTTAAGCAAGGAGGAATAAATGGGGAGAGATAAGTTCATTTTTGAAACAAAACAATCAGTAGCCTATAAACAACGGACCAGCTACAACGTTTTTGGTGTAGATATCACCCAGTGACTTCGAGGATGCCGATCGACTAAATAAACGCTCTCAGTGCACACAAGTTCAGCCGGGGATAACTTTCTTTAACCGCGATTATCTGGGATCCTGCCTTTGAAAACATGTCATTATTATGCAGTAGGGGGCCATTAGTCTAATGGGATTTCGTTTGCGGCGTCGTTGTACAGTAACTGAGGAGACAATGCTTGGTGCGAGGCGATTGATTGCCGTTTTAGATCTGAGACAGCGGTGATTAAGAGAGCAGTTTCTGCAAACAAGAAGGTCTCCAGGCCGATGGTTTGGCCACTAGTATAGTTGCCGATGTAGCGATTGGTAATAATGCAAGAATGCGATTAAATACTGCATCTACGCTTCACTACGTACGCGAATTTTTGTTCGTTGGTGCGTCCGCGCTCACTACTAGAAAACTCATCAAAATAAAATAGATCGAAGTTAATTTTAGGTGTTGCCGGAATTTAAACCTCCCACATATGGTCTAAATGATACAGTTGCACATAAAATCCCATCGCAACCTTCGTTTTTGCTGTCGCACGTGCGGATGGCAAGAAATTCGCGTACACGATGAGGCGATGTGCAAGCAGTAAATAAATTGCTGCAGTAGAAAGCGGCAGAACAGGAACGCGTACTCGACACTACAGGCACACAAGTTCGCTGTTGAAGCGTTTAGTGATATCGGTTGCCTCTAGAAAGCTTTGAAGCTTTGATAGCTTCTTATTTTATTCTGCATGCTTCATGGTGATTGATGCGCAAAGACGCTTTCTGCTTTGTTCCTGTGTTTTTTTTTTCTATCAGAAGGTTGAGAAATTCTTGTTTTAGTGTCTTCCTTTGGGGTTTGAAATCTCATGTGCGCTTTCTGCGGAACATATGTCGGAGGAGGAGACGTGTAGACTACACTTCTAACTTCTTTATTTCAGATGGAACCAACTGGTAAACACTAGAAAATGTCGATTTTTTTTCCCTTTTCTTTGCGTATTGTTGACTGTGGAGAAAGGAACATACGAAAATTAGTGACCAAGCCTCTCTACCATTGATGTAACATGTTTTTGGGTACCTCAAACTGCTTCTGCCTGCCGATGCAGCGCAAGGCTTATTGTCTATTGCAAGTTAGGCTTACTGGCTTTCCTCCTTTCTATGCATGTGCCAGGTGTCATTTATGGCCTAGTAGCACAAACTAGGCTTTCGTTCTTTACAGAACCGTATCTATTTCGATGAATACGAACAGCACAACACAAAGAGCTTCGACAAAAACATACATACAAATTACAGAATTGCACTTGTCTGCTTAAGAGCGGAAATTCGAAAGCCTTTCCTTGCCACTCTTTCTACCTCCCTTCTGCATTTTTCACTTTCTATTTTTAACTTTTGTGGCTATTTTGTTCTACCTTTTTTATTTTTGCGTTCTTTTAAAACTTCATCTTTATTTTTATTTCATTTTCATTTCTTATTTTTATCATTTTTGATTTATTTATTTATCTATTTATTTTTATCCCTGTCATCATCTTTGCTAACCCCACCTATCACTGTCACTATGATCATCAATATCGCTATCTATATCTAGCACTAGCACTATCACAACCTGTAGCTACCATTATTACTAGCACTATTAGTAGCTATCATTAGAACTATCACTATTTATACCTAGCTCTATCACTGTCAGCAACTATCACTATCGCTATCACTATCATGCCTACCACTATCTCTGGCACTATTTGTTGCTATCAGTAGCTATCATTATCGCTATCTATTATTATTTATCCGCTGCGGTGGCTCAGTGGTTATGACGCTTGACTGCTGACCCGAAAGACGCGATTTCGATCCCGGCAGCGCCGGTCAAATTTCGACGAAGGCAAAACTCTAAACGCCCGTGTGCTGTGCGATGTCAATGCACGTTAAAGAGCACCAGTTGATCAAAATTTCCGGAGCCCTACACTAAGGCGTCCCTCATAGCCTTAGTCGCTTTGGGACGTGAAACCATCATGAACAATCTATGACATTTTTTTTACTGTTTATTTACTGTCACCACTATCATATCATATTTGTTGCTTTTCAGGTGTTGCTTCATCAACTGTTACATATTGTATTATTTACAATACAACTTATGGTTGACAGTTCGTGCGGACACTTTCCCTTTCGTCTGCACCACTTTTGAGGCAAACCCGCCCACGCCACTCGGGAGCCGAGGAGTGCTGTCGCTTTAAAATCACTTCTTGCTGTTCTCGTTGCGATTCTTGCTTGTTCCTGAAGACGTTGCCTTAGATGGAAAGTTATCGTTCTTACCATATTGATGTTTCATGTCGTCAGACCAGCCGGAATGACGTTCTTCACAAATTTTATGCTTCCTAAATGGAGGCTAAATTACAGGATGTCTAGTTACGAGAAACAGCGTAATCCTTTCATTGTCGCCTGAAATAAGAAAGTCTATATTATTACAGCGTCTTTTACTTACAAGATACGCAAATAGAAAAAATACAATGTACAAACTACAGTAAAAAGAAAATGTCTACCATAATCGGTAGCGGAACTTCTATCTCGCGTCGTACTTTGTAAAGAAGCCAGAAAATGCAGCGTTAGCAATAGATAAGTTACTAACATGTTCTAGAAGCTCTTTAACACTCATCTGATCGCTATAGTTATTGTAATCAAGCTACAATAGAAACACCAGTGTCTTATAGACAGGAAAGTTTGTTAAGATTCATTCCGACTCAACAAACGGGTAAGGACATCCATAGTCTTTCCTGGTAACTTCCTTGGAGTAGCATAGGACCGTTATTCTCCAAATGCATTCGCCAGCGTTTTTTTTTTGCTATTGACATCGAATTAAAACCTACATCGAAAAAAAAAGCTTCACTCTGAGCGTATGATTGTCCCACTTGGAGCGGAATGTGTGGTCGCAGATAGCTTCTTAAGCGCAATTCGGAGCGAGAGATTTTTTTTCGCACCACAGTGTTTGGTGTGGTTTATTGAGCATAAATCATAGGCACATAAGCTATCGCCCTGAAAAATGGTGCTTTGAAGTCCAAAGAGCACATGGGCACCAAGTATGGCCAATAAACTGTATGGCCAATAAACTGGAAACGTGCAGCTATAACCATCCTGGCTGCGCCATCACCCTTGTTGCGCAAGAGAGACTAGCAGGGTCATTGAAAAGGGTGTTGCGGACAGAAAAAGCACTTTTCGCGTTATCAACATTCTTGTCTTTTGGATGAATTCATCGCTAAAGGCTATAAAAGGAGCTATAAACGTGCGTCATCGTATATCGCAAACAATACCATTGCAGCCAGCCTAGACCACGGAACATAAAGTAAAGCATCATCTTGAGTTGAAATAACTTAAAAAAAATATCCGCAGTAGTACGATACTAAGCGAACACTTCCACACAGTCATTTCATGTCCCATGTTATGGCAGCTTCAGCAACGAATATGTCATCGGTCGGGTATTTCAAGTGGGTCACAAATATTGATGATTACTATAGATCACGCTTATGGAGAAATGTATTTCTTAATAAATTCGCACTGTTTTTGAACACTCGAGAAAATATTGACAGTCGTTCATTTAAGCCAATGAGTAAGGGTACTGAAGTATTGCATGGAATACTGTGCTTTGAAGTAATATTCGCAGTCTCTATGGTTCCTTGCTTTCAAAACGGCTTGATGCTAGTCCCTGGCTCCAATATAGTCGAACTTCTTTCGTTGAAGGACGATGCTAGTTCTCACTGAACCACACTGCAAATCTCTAGGAGAGTGATGAACATCATGTAGCGTCTTACATTCAGGGTACACTGCGGAATCTACAAAGCTGAACAGGAAGCCTGATTTCTAACCACCTGTCCATCGCCAATTAACATTAATCTACACGGTATTTTCTACTCCCCTAATGACAAAACAATATAATCCCGAAGTTAATTAGTCTATGTGTTGTACTTAGCTTAAATCACTTATTCTATTCTTCTGCAAAATACTTTCCAGAAAGGTGTTCTTTTAGTATGCGAAGAAGGTTCATACACATGTTAATATGCTTCGTAACAGCTTTATCTCGTGTTTTCTTTTATATATTATCGTCCCGACAATTAATTTTTGTTCAGTTTGACTAGCAACCCACTGAAAGAAACTCAAAAGCAAGTTTACAAAAATTTTCGAAATCACGTCTAATTTGTGAAAAACGCGGGATTAAAAGTAAAACCAGGTCGCAATATCTCGTTCTCATTCAGAAAGAAAGAGATACACAGGAGACTATTGCCTTTAGGGATAGGTAGCGCTAGTTTTTATTCTGACATTTGAAAGAAAACACAGAGTGGAAGGCATGGTGTGAATTTTTTACGTTCCCACGGAAAAGATTAACTGCAGCGCGTAGAGGCACCTAATTGTCAGAGCCGCTGTAGACAGCAGCATAGATTCGATAGTACATTCTGTGGTGCTTAATTTGAAAAAGAGTAGGTGCTTGGTCCATTGCTAAGCGCATCACGACAGAGGCGGAGAATCTGCAGAAAGAGAATCTAGAAAGCAGAACTGAGGGGATTCTCGGGAGGTTCCATGACTTGCGTGGCATTGAGAGCACCGGAAGTGAAAAAAAAAACTTGCGATATATGGATTGACATCAAAGGAAAGAAAAGTAACGTGCGGCTCTACTCTTCGAGGAATGGTGCTCCGTCGGGTGTCCTAATGACCTCTGCGTTCTTGTTGCGGGGTGACATGAAAGGTGATGGCAACGAACCCGTTATTGGATGTTCACAGACCACTATGGGAAAGCGCTAGCGTGTAAGACAGAATGAACCTAATCGGTTGTTTCCCTTCCGTCTCCTGTTGAAATCAACGTTCTTAGACGTATTGGCCTTAATTTAAGTTGCCCTTGGTGCTAAACATTTTAGTAACTTATACAGCTTCACTCCGTTCACTTCACTTCGGTATATTTATGCAAACAAGCATATTCATGGCTGGTTTGCAATCCACGAGTGAAGTTTTATCATGATGTAGACCAAGAAGAGACATACTACAGCTTTCCTTCGTATCAGGAGAGAAAAATAAAATTCAGAGCGCGATGAAAGGATGGCCCTTTTTACTCTTGTGTTTAGCCTTTACATAACCGTCAGATGGATAATAAATGTTTTGTTCCCTGTAAGTCAGTAGCGACACGAAGGTGTTCTTGTGCTATCCACGACAGTAGGGGCTCCGTTTGGAGAACAGATTAAAACGGAATAGAATGACAATGTGTCTACGCAAGGTATTCTCTTGTGTTATTTTGTTTAGTCTTCAAGTTCTCTCCATTCTACTTTACAAAGCTCATTAAAGACATTACTTATTCTTAGATCGTCCATAAGGCGCACTTTGCCACGTGTGCGCATGATACATATTTCGGTTTCCTTCGGCCTCGACAAAAGAGCTCAGGTGGGGAGATCTCACCCGGAAGTCCTCCGCAGAGTTCATTTATTACAGAGTCAGTTTTTCAAGGAAATAAGTTTTTGAAGGCGTGCATAGAAATAATCACAGCAGCAATGAAAAAGAGCACAAGGAACTCGGACACCATGCGTATATTTGAAAACCATTCACAATGAAAGTGGCTGGAAGCTCAGCGCTCGCCGTTCTCTGCATTCCATTCACTGTCTACTTTTAGTTTGATGCCTTCAGGTATATCTAAGCATGTAACAACACACCCAATTCGCAGTATAAATAAGGACATTTACACCGTATGATACATCTAACAGGACACAAACGAAAATTAAATACCGCTCTTCCTCAACGAGGTGCTGTCAAAAATCACAGTCAGCTTTACGCGGCCAATTTTAAGGAAAGAAATTTTTAAAATCATTGATTCACATTTTCTGCATAAGTTATGCTGCAAAACATCTTTAAATTGAAACACACCATTTTGGGCAAGCAGCAAATACTCAACAGTTGCCGGTGACATATTAAGAAATATTATTCAGGGAGTTTTGTTAAAAGATGCATTTCCTCAATAAGATATGACTTCGTGTATTCATGCAGCTAACGCTAACGGTACAGCTATCAATATTAAGAACGCCCTGGAGGCGGTCTTTTGCCATCTCTCAGGGGCTTTAGTGGCGCTGCCATTTTAAAAGTGATAAAAGTTGCAGCGGCGAATTCATTTCACGCTACGGTAAGCAGGTTCTGAACAGATTGCGCTGCGCCTAACCGCTGAAAGCAAAGAGATATCCGTGATATAAATAGCTACGCTTCCCCGAGACGAAGACTAAATCAAGGATAGTCGCCACCAGTCCAAACGCAGGCTCCGAAGACAAATGTTCCGGAGGCAAACATGCGGTCGTGGCAGTGTGGAATGGTAGAGCCATCTCACGCCGCCTAATGGTCGCTCTGCTATTGAGGGAGAACTCTGGAAACGCATCCTAGCTTGCAGTAGAGCACATTTTTCACGTGCACTTTAGCCCGCCATGCGTGAGAGCACGCTAGGGGAATTCCGGTAGACAGTAGGGGCCTAGCTCAGACTGTTACGAACAAATTTCTGGAAAAACTAGCCTACGTAAATGCCTTGGTGTGAGAAAAGTAGGACGTCCGTATTTTCGCTACCAGTAGTTTTCTGTCGATAACCACATGCGGGATTCGTTCATTCCGTAAATATTATATAAGCTGAAATTATTTTTTTCTAAAGACGAGAAATCTGGATTCTGCACGAAGAAAAACAAGAACATTAGTCTCGAGGAATTTTTTGTCTCTTTGTCCGCACATCCCATCGTTATTACCATTGTCTATGGTCTAATGTCACATATGACGAATATGTTTGATTCATCAAGCGCAGCTGACCATTGTCTAGGAGAAACGACTAGGCAGGCGCCGCTGAGGTAACACATTCCATAATTCGGGCCCCCGCGGTATCTCAGTGGTTCTGGTGCTCGGCTGTTGACACAAAACTCCCGGGTTTGGCCTCGGCCAAAGCGTCGCATTTCGATTCCATCGAAATGCTACAGGAGCGTGTCTGCGTGGTTTCAGTGCACGTTAAAGTATCCAAAGTGGTTAAAATTATCCAGCCCTCCACCTCGGCATCCCTCATAAGCTTAGACGCTTGGGAGGCTAATCGTAATAAACCAATGAAAACAACATTGCATACACCTAGTATGCTCCGCACTATCATGACCGCCACATAATTGTTTCAATAGCTCCTTAGGACTGAAAACATTTAGGTACCCGGCCTCGTGGGAGCGAATTCCGCCTTTTTTAGGGTCTTGTACAGTTTGATATTAGCCTTTGTCTACAAGCCTAAAGGAAGCAGCGCGGCGAGCATTGATTCAATTACATATTAAGCCTGGACTTGAAACAAACATGCTATTTAGCTGTAAGCCTTAGCATTAAGCCCCCAAAAAACTCGTAAGCTTTAATGACATGTAAACGCCTTTTATATCGCAGGAGAAACTGCTCTTGTTAAGAGACCCAAAATTTGAGCTTCAATGAGAAATGTAAGTATGTGCGTATAAAGAAAACAGGTTGCTCTTCCCAAGCAACCTCTAGCGTCCAATAGTTCAACTGCCACCTCCCACGGTGGTCACTTTGCTCACAATCCGATGGGCACGCAGTGAGGACTTCACAAGGTCACCTAAAGTAGATGGCTCGCTTAGACTGCATCTTCGGGGATTTTTCGACCACGACAGCGGCAAAGGTGACGACCGCCACCACACCGGATTTTGTGTAGATTAGAGCCTTAACACTATCGCGTTAGTAAAGACTTTGGTTATTTTGTCACTAGGATGGGTTGCCTGCTTATTCATGCGCACTCCCGTTCGAGCACGAGCCAAAATAAGAGCATCCGCCTAGGAGGTCGTTGCTGAGAAAGGAACATAACAGAATTATATTTTTTTTGCAAATGCAAACTGTACGCAATAGCTTGGGAGAATCACTCGCTCAAGGCGTAAAGAGCATTCCAGTTTATTAGTGAAGTAGGTGGAGGCTACATTAGCTTTCTATACTTTCACGCGCAATTTGCTTTTCTTTTTGCAACCCACTTTGCTTTTCGCACGCCGTTCTGTCCGCAAGATACGCACTGCACAGCTCTCAATGGAAAGGAAATATGGAGTTTCTTTTCGTGCTAAGCCGGTGCAATGAAGCAAATCGTGGTGGCATGCTGAGTATTATTGCTGAAAGCCTTTAAAGGAGCGCAAAAATGTCACTGAATAAATTTCGGTGCGCGAGCTTATTCTGCGGGAATGATACGTTGTGGTCTTCAGGTGTTCATTGTTTGTTGACCGTAAAATTCCGGCTCCTGGGAAAATCTCTGTTTTTAGTGAGTGCTCTCTCTACAATTGAAGCATGGCACTATATTGATAAAGGCCAGCTTCTAGCAGTATCCTTTGTCGATTTAACGCAAAAGTCAGCCCTGAGCCGAGAGAAAAAAAGGCTGGTCTGGGGCTGTTTTTTTTTCAAAATTTCAGAATCATGTTTTATTGCAATTCAAGATAAAACGCAATATGTGAAAATTATACGGTATGTAGTCGCGTAGTCCAAGACTAAGTTGGCACCTGCTCTCCTTTATGCAATTACTACTACTTTCATGCTGCCGCGCATCATGCCACCTGTGGAACTTGCATATCAGCCACCGATCTCATGTATGACCTACCCGCTCTATTCATCCGAGTTTACATCCGAGTCGGGAAGTTTCCTTGGCAAAGTTTATACATATGAAAGGTTACTCGGAGCGGTAGAAAAGGTTGGCCATACTTGGAAAGAAGCAGGAGAAGCAGAGCCGCAAGAACTCTGGATCATTTGACAATGAGGTCGGAAAAAATTAAAAACTGCACAGGCGCAACACCTGACACGTGCTCACTGAATGAGATCTGTTTCTGTCCCCGTTCCCATTCTTAAGACGCATCTGTATCCGCTGTGCAAACCATAGTCAACAAGCCCAAATGAGGAAGCTCCAGCGCAAAATATTTATACCGTAATCCTCTAAGTGGGCAGCACTTCCAACGTGCCTATTCCGAAGTCGCCGAGAAACAGCTGTGCCATGCTTAATTTTGGAGAAGAAAATCCGTTCCTCGTTCAAATCCCCGTTGCGAATGTAGGATTATTCATGACTCCTCACAGGGAGCAGGCTGCTGCTTCTGGCGCATTCACACTTTACGAATCCGTGCAGGGGCTTACCGACAGGCTGTCGGTCACTTCTTCTGAGCTGAAGTAGGAATGCGAGATAGGAAAATTGGGATACTGTGCGGCTTATATGACAGTATATTTTGTACCATGAAAGAAAAAATGAAAGAAGGTGTTTGGTACTGGGGTTTTGTCGAGTGGTGCCTTGCTTAAAAGATTTGAAGAGGTTTTTTGCCCGGCAGCAAAAGATGTACATACAAGAGAGCACAACAAAGGAGAGGTGTTGTTCTTCCTTGCGTGTGCGTATTTTTTTGACTGGCAAAAATCCTCTTCAATACGCCTACGAAGAGTCCCCCATTCAGTCTTGCTTATAAAAAGTTGGCGCTGAATTCTAGCCAACGTGATGAGACAGAGTTAAATGATCGGAACAACGGCATTCTCAAGCTAGCTGCTCCGGCAATATCTCAAAAAGGAGCGAGGCACTTTAAAGAGTTTGGCAACCATCCGGTCAATTTCTTATATTATAGTAATCAACAGTCATTATGTTGCAAATCATAATTACCAAAAGGAATAGGCTGTTAGTCATAATGACCATAATGATAATGAGAATGCTTATTTCAGCTTGTTAGCGGACATTATGAGTAGAGCTTTTACGTGTACATAGCTAATTTATTAGTTGCCATCTAAGCAATTTATTGGCATAAAATATTGCTGCATGCCAATGTGATTCCTATGCCGATTTCTGCCGGTGGCTCTGCGGTAGTTGACCTAAAAATTATTCGCATACGAAGTGACTCTGCATTGTAGTGAAGTAAAAACATGTTTTGTAAACTCTATACAATCCAGACTCCCTTCTGAATTCTTGCTGCAATAGAACATACATGATAGTTCTCATAGTTGTACGTTAGAGGTGAGGACTTAGACCTGCGGCTGATGAAATTTTATCGCCTTACACTCAGGGAGGTACATATACTATTCGAAACTGCAATGAGCATGATTGCAATTAGCGCTGCGCTATCTCTCGATGGCAGCCGACAGCTTCAAGCGTGTTCAATTCATTCTGCTTTTAAGTTTCTTTTTTTTGCTATCGTTCACTACGATGATATATTTATACATTTAATCTAATTGCGTCGGGAAAATAATAACTAACTGATTTTTTTCTGCCGAACTTGCAGTTTTTGGAGTGCGCCAATGCCGCAGACAGTTCTTCCTACGATGCTTCCTGCTGCTGAGGGTTCTGTGTAGCCTCTAGACCCTCACTCTTTGCTACGATGGAAACGACGACCATTGGAAGAGACGCGTGGCGCCCCCCAGAATCGTTTCCTCATGTGGCAGTGCTGCATAAAACATGAAGAATAGAGTGGGTAGCTTGCAGTCGCTGTGTGTGTTGTTTTGCTTCCTGTTTCTTACGCCACAAACAGCACAGAGCTGAGCAACCCAGCTGGCCCGAAGGGGTCCTCTATCGTTATTCGGGAGACGCGGTCAACGAGGAAGCCTATGCTGGCGTTAATACGCCCGCTGTCTTTCCTGCCACGCCCACCTACAGCTAATACTTGATCCTCATCTTCTGTCTTCGATTTCCCTAATCAAGAGAAGCGAGCTGCGTTTAGTTGCTGTCTACGCCCATCTCCTCTCACGCCAGCTCTAGTTTAGTTCTTTGTTTTGTTCTCCATTCCCTGTCGGTTGCTGCTGTCATTCTGTCAAGTCCCATCCGGCGAACTAATCGGCGTTTTTCGCACCATTGATAGTTTTTCTGAGCTCTACAAGCTTTTTTTTTCTGAGTAAACGTTTGCTACCAAAAGAATCTCCACGAACCTTCGCCCTCCACTACGGCACCTCTTTCTCTCTTCTTTCACTCCCAACTTCGTCCCTTCCCTGAAGGGGCGGATTGGGTCTCCATCGAGGTCTGAGACAATTACTGCTCCATTTCATTTCCTCAAGAACCAATTTCATATAAGCATCAAGTGCGAACCTACCATTACTGATGCTTGAACCTATTTCTCGACTACGCGGCTTGCGGTTGTGGATGCAATAGTTTTATCCTGCGATTATTGCAACACTTTTTTGCAGATTTTAAATATACACTGCTTTATCTCCCATTTTCAGCAGCCTCAGGCGAAGATCGCCCGAAAACTGCTGCGTGTACAATGCTAAACGCAACGCCGCTCCGGAGACAGGTAAATTAATAAAATGTTGTTTTGAGGAAATCAAAGGAGCAAATGATGCAGTATCTGTTACACGTATCTCGTTGTACTACTGAACCGCGCAGTAAGAGAAAGCAGGAAGGCGCGAGTTTAACAAGAAAGAGAGAAAGACGTGCTGTAGTGGAGGTCTCCGGAGTAATATCGACCACCTGGGGATTTTTAACGGGCACTGATATCAAACAGCACACGGGTGCTTTTAGTGTGCCACCTTCAATCAAACGCGGCCGCCGTGGTCGGGTTCGAATTCGGGTACTCCGGCTTTGAGACTGAGTATTTCACCACATTCCAACGAAGTGGTATTGGGGTTAAAGCTTCGATTCCCTTCCCACATCGCTCGGAAGCAGCCCAGCTAGTGACGAGCCGCGTGATAACGGTAGGGTAAGATGATGTTTGTGCAGTCAGATATGTTTATGTGCGCTCTAGCTTGAGGAGGAGACAGAACAAACTTTATTAGGCATGTTTTGTCAAAGTTACGCAACAGTCGCCCCGGTGGCCCCACTGAAGGCGAGTTCTCTAGGAATCAGTCTGCGATGTTCACCTGTACTTCTTTGTTTTTGAAGCGTATAACATTTCCCAGCTGTCAGCTGAGGGATATAGCAGGAGCTTTCTGGTGAAAAATTACCCTCGCATCCCCAAGGAATATGGTCACTACATGCTTTAAGCTTTTTGTCACAAGTTTGGCAAATAAGACTAAACCTTCTGTAATTAAGGCCAATCGGTATCTAAACAATGAACAGGTGAGGTGCGTCTCTAAGAATCCTTAGCGTCGCCTAACAGTTAACATAGGTTAATGTTGTATGCGTTTGAAGGAAAACCACTGGACAACACACAGATCACCGGCGTTCAGGGGGTCGAACCCAGCGGAAGAACATTTGCCACTTCGGAAGCCAAAGTTTTCGGGAGGGAGCCGTCTAACAATGGGCAACTCCTCTCCTGCAACGCAATTCCTGATTCAACCAACTCCCAACCAAGAGATGGGGAAAAACTTTTGTTATGATGCATTAGCGGTTAAGTGAAGGAATGACAAAGTAAGTTGCAAAGGACTCTTTTCATAAAAGTTTGATGAGCGGAACCGTGAAACGGAGATTCATAACAAAAACCTAGCATAAACTACAAAACGAAACATAACGGAAGCTGCACGAGGAGTTTTTGGCGAAAATTCCCCCTGGGCCGGCTGGCCTATGTAAGTTAGACAGCAAAATGAGCGCATCGCCTCTTCATCACTGTCAAGCGTGCCTCAGTAATAACTACGGAAGGGAAAGCATCTATTGCATCCAACATCAATCACGCTTCTGGAAAATCGGCTCCTACGGGCGTGTTTCGTTTTCTCTTCTGGCGCTTCGGCCAGCAAGTGATCTATATGGTAGATTTATTTGCCGGCAGTTTTTTCTGAATCAGTTTTGAAGTGAACTTGAACAATAAAAATGGAAGCAAAACAGAGAAACGAGACTCAGACGCATGTGCATTAGGTGTAAAACTTAAAGAGGCCATTCAAAAAGGTTTCCAGGCTTTCCACGCTAGTTCAAATTCTATTTTGCGTCGCATATATTGCGCTATAAAGTAATCGATTCTTAATAAAGAACCAAATAGCCACAAACCTAACTCTGCAATGTTTCTAAGCCTGTTCAAAGTTCAAAGTAATTCAACAGTCTACTGGCCAAGCAATAACCTGATTGCACTCATCCAAGCTCTTCTTTTCCTTTCCATGGCCTGTCATTGGTCTATTGTCAAGAGAAAAGTGTACAGCAGAAGCATCCTGTTACTCATTTATTACGTGCAAACTTGGAGCTCAACTGTAACGCCTGGAGTTAAGTACAGCACAGCGCCACTAACGACAGAATGTAAAATGATAGGTGAAAGATTGATATACAGGAGAGAGCACAATGGGACAGGGAACAAATTCGAGTTAATATCGTTTCCAGTCGCGCAAATAGTTTTACAAGGCACATAGGGGAGGGCCAGTTATGGCACACGTTTCTAGCTTGTTGAATAAAAATGAATTATTGATTATTGGTGCCAGACATTTTTGTGAAATCTAGAAAAAGGGAACCGATATATCTTCCAGCGTCAGTGAACAGTTCTATATATTCGGTTAAAATATCAGCCCCAGGTCGGTAGGACAGCAAGTGCGGAAACAGAAGCGACAAGGATTGAGCATGTTAAAATTAGTCAAGCAGTGACCGAGCCAATGGAGGATAAAATGCTTTATGGCGCTATACTTAACGAAGACAGAATAATGATTCGCCGGCAATTCAAACGCAAATGGTCAGTCCTTTTAGATAATAGAATAACTTTTGCTCCCTTTGAAAATTATGTTCGCTGGAGGTTGTAAAAATTATATATATAATTGCAAGAGCTTTTGGCTACAAGATGAGGCACCAGTTTTAGATGGCGAGTTTCGGCCTAGTGCTCTTAAACTAAGACATTGCCTGTAGTTTAAATTTCATGAGGTGTGACGAGCTAACGACAAAAAGATTCATTTGTGTGAGGCGTACTGTCTCTAGACGAAATATGGTGGTTTATCGCAACTAAGGAAAAAAAGGTGGCTGTAGAAATTTGCGATATGGATTTGCACCAGTCTCATGTCATTTAAATTAATTTTAATTACGGAACAATGAGCCGATCGCCACATACAAAAATTGTTCAGAATTGTCCATTGTCTTCTGCTTTATACCTTAAGCACAAGGGACAAATTTTAAGTCATGGTTCACCAGGCATAAAATTTTGCTAAATTTTTTTCCCCTGTTCTCAGGCTCTTCACTCAACCATGGCAAAAATTTTGCCTTTCTTGCTCGAATAGAAAAGGAATATCTACACCACATCTGACACGCATTTTGTTGCGCAATGCACGTTGTCTGCTACGCATGGCTGTTAACTGATGTATTGTGATGCACTGCAATCAAGTACGAGTGCTTCGTGTGTGGCCTTAGTTGTGAAAAGTATACTTCTCTTTTTTTTTTCAAACAAACTATTAATTGACTGTCAGCGTTGGTTCCCTCTACTTTCTCGACTTTTGCCCGTGCGTTGGTTTTGCTAAAGAACTGCAACAATTAGACAAAAATGTTTTTCATAATTAATTGACGCTTGAAAAAAGTGCGACCTATGTTTTAGGCATAATATTATACCGATGTCTCTGCGATTCAATTATAAAGAGCATTGGGCGTCGAATAACCGACAGGTAACTATTCCAAATATCATCTGTACCGCAATGCAGTTGAACGGCATCACCAAAGCCCTTTTGAAGGTGAGCGCCAATTTTTATTTTGAGTGTTAAAGTTTGGATTACAATATGAGTTCTGCGGCTCATACCAGTCGCAGTAAGACGCGGGTTCGATCCCGGCCGCGGCTGTCGAATTTCGATGGAGGCGAATTTCTTGTGGCCCGTGTAGTGTGCGGTATCAGTGCACGTTGAGGAACCCCAGGTTGTAGAAATTTCCGGAGCCCTTCACTACGGCGTCCCTCATGGCCTGAGTTGCTTAGGGACGTTAAACAACGAAAAACCATAAAAACCATTCAACTTCCCACACTAAGATGCAGGAAATTTATTGTAAAACAGGATGAAAGATCCTCGAAGCGCGTAGAAATTGTCAAAGCCAGAAAAGAAAAGTTGAGTCGTTGTGCCTATTCTCCCAGCCTAGCTTGGCCCATGCCCTCAAAAATGCGAGTAGTTAGAAGTTCTGCATTTCAAATAAAATCAAGATAAATTACGTATAATTTGAAGCTGCATCCACATTAATGCTGAGCTGGATCAATGTAACAAATTATGAATGGTACACTGTGTAACGCTGAAAAATAAAAATTTCTTTTTGATGAAAGGAACCAGAAAGAAATTTTTACACTTGAGAAAAAGTTTGTTTTTAACCATGTAAAAGGCACAACTGTCTCGCTTTTCAGTATATATATGAACCGCGCATAAAAGGGAGAAAAAAGAATTTTGAGGCAATGAAACGCATAGTAACTGTCTCACTTCATGGTAAAAACCTCAGCCACGCCGCGAGGGGAGAGATCAAGATGGTAGTTACTGGATGGTTTATGGTTTGTGAAGATTTGACGCCCCAAACCGACTCTTGGTATGAGGGGACGCGTTGATGAAAGGCTCCAGAAATTTCGACCACCTGGGCTTATTTAACGTGCGCTGTCATCGGACAGCACACGAACCTCTAGAATTTCGTCTCCATTGAAATACGCCCACTGCTGCCGGTATCGAGCTCGCGCCTTTCGGGTCAGCAGCCGAGCGCCGCAACCAGTGAGCCATCGCGGTGGCTGGGCACTCAGAAGAAAGAGAGAAGGAAGTGCCGTAGTGGAGGGCGGCGATATAATTTAGACCAGCTCGAGATCTTTATTGTGCCCTAACATCGCACAGCACGCGGGCACCTCTTCCGTTTCACCTTAATCCCACCCCAGCCTTCACGGCAGGGAGTGTATCCGACTCATTTTTCGGTGCAGGCCTCAACTTGAGGAAATGAGTTAAGAAGGGAGTGAGAGAAGGAAGCAAGAAAGAGGTTCCATAATAGAGGATATTGAGTAGCTGCGACCACCTTCTCTTATTTATCATGCACTGACAACGCACGAGCTCATTCAGGGACCGAAGGTCGCCGAAATTATTCCGGATGCCTCCACTACGGCAACCATGCATGCATAGCAGCCAATGTGGTCACCCAGCGAGGGGGCGCGCACTCCCATGCGGCCATTTGCTAACTCTTCTTGAGCAATCACATAAAATGTGGTTTATTGCGTTCAAGCGATTTTTCCTGCTCTGCCTACTACTTAAACGACTTTTTTACTCTTCTACGTGTGAAGAAGCTCAAAGCATTGGTGGCGCCGCCTCTGTTAGTTTCTTATTTGGATTCATTTGGCGCGACTCAGTGGCGGTGTTGAAAAGCGTGTTTACGTTACCGATGTTGGCCGTCTCCCCTGTAGGGTTTCCACATTATTTTGGGCAAGGTTTTATAGCGTCTGAGCTGTGACGGTTCCGCCCGACTGATTCGCCTTATGGCCCGCCCATTTATAGGGTCTAAATTGGTTCTTTGCTATCCGAAACATTGGACAAGCAATTACGTTGACTTCTTCAGATGCATTTGTGTTTTAAAAAGCAGAGATTTTGCATATATTCTGCTGTTTATTTAATTGTTTTTGTTTTGGAATAGAAAAATATCTGCAAGCTTTCTTGAAAATTTACAAAAACCTTGATTTCGTGGCTAGAACTTTATAATTGGACACAAAATATTTTAACAAAGCTCTTGGTATTAAAACGTCTGTTTAATTGGCTTCATTGATGGCTTTTTTTTTAATGTTAAACCGCATAGCTCTGAAACGAACTAAATTAAACGAAAGACCCAAAAATACAGGCCATATATTCCACTATGAATATATGGAATATATACTCCATTCTCCTACATTTTAAGATACGCCACTGATATGCCACCATTTGTCGTAACTCTTTTTCTGAGCTGTCAGATGTTTTAGTGATACTTTCTCCAGATTTTATCATTCGTATGATTGGAAACATTAAGGTACCTTCTCCTGCCGGTACTGGTGAAATCATGATTTAAATCTTCAAAAATGCTCGACCTGTCCTCTCAGCATACTTGCCATTGCTGTTCGAAAAATCAGTTTCTGGGGGTAGTAACAAAGATTCATCTAACTAGCGCCTCATCTTCAGTTGCGTACCATGCAGTATTATCGAACAAATCATCCATTCTCACGCAATCAATTTCCTCTGCTCCAATAACTTCTTTCATCATTCACAACAAGGATCCCGTAAGGGTCTATCCAGCGAAAAACAATTAGCCCTTTTTTCCGTGACTTGGATACGTGTCTGCATTTACATTCTAGCCTTTCACACGAGCAAAATCTCACTGGACTTGGCATAAGGCTTTCGCAAAGTGCCTCACAAGCGATTGCTTTTAAATATTTTTGGCTAACCTTACATCCTGAATATCGGAGCAAATAATGAATTTCTAGCTAACCGCATTCATTCTCTTAAGATAGAAAACAGAACTCTAGTTCCCTTTCAGAAGATCACGCATTCCGCTTAGGGAGAACTCTTGGTCACCCCTATTTTTATTATGTGTAAACAACCACTTCCTGCATGTCTCGTGTAACATCTGTATGTTCAGCGTAACTGCTTCATCAACCGCATATTTACGTACCCTTTCAGTGTGCTACCTCTTCAAAAGGAGTTATTCTTTGTACAAGTCTTTAGAAACAAATCTTCATAAATTTAAACCCGATAAATAGAAACTCGGGCCATGGAACCGCTGAAAAAATTCTCTTCTGTTTCCCTACATAACCTAACACGTGGCGGTAGAATTAACCTAGTGGTAAAAATGCCTGGGCTTAACATTGTGCAACGATCCCACCTTGAACGCATATGTAACTAGCACTAACATAAACATAAACATAACATTGCAGAAGGTTTGCATCCTGGAAGCGTCATCTACGCCACACACCACTAATACCGCAATTTGTCGTGAAGCAGCAACTGATCTAATAAAGTATATTTAACCAATTCCCTAAGAAGTGAACAATGTACCCTCTGCATAATGTCATTCATGTTATTCGTGTAACGTCAGCACATCATTCTAGAGTTTCAGCTCAGCGCGAACGAACGCCATATTTTCCAGTGTTGTTGGCCTAATTTCGCTTTCCCTGACTGCCCTGAAACGGACATGCATTGAAGCGCAATGCCACCGTTTGCGGCTTTAATTGCTCTAGCAGGCAGCCTGCCTACCGTATAGGTGCGCGGTGATCTGAAGTGGAATTGTGTTTTTATGTGCGAGAAGCTCAGCGCTATTTATTAAAGGAATGTTGCTTCGAAAATAAAAGCAAGTAAACATAGGAAACTTGCATTAACGTAACGGGAATCTCCTAATACGAGGCGCAATGAGTCTTATTTTGAGAGTAAATGCCTTTTTTTTAACCAGTTTGTTTTAACGTCAGCTAGATCCGGCGCTAAGCTTGGGGAAAAGTGCTCGAAGATTGTATTAATGCCGGAGCTCACCCTTATACTTGAGAGGAGGTGCCGGAGAACGGTTGCACGTAAATGTGCTTCTTGATGCTTTAAGAGCATGTTTATTTCGTTCTAAGTGGACTTATATAAACGCAAGTCGTCTTGAGTGGCCACCACGAAGCTTCTGTAATTTAGGGTTGTTCGTAGTGAATCATAAAATATTGTTTCGAGAGGACCGCGTAGAAAACACAATGAACAAAAAGATAACGCACTCTTCTTGCGCGTTTAAAAGCTATTTTGTTGTTTACTACGGCCTCTGCTGGGCCTGAAAAAAGAGATAAGACCTTTATGTCTTTAAACTTTGAAAATAAGATACCGCTTTAAAACAGGCCCTGTGACATCGACTATATATGTCCCAGCAAAACAGTTTATGCGGCAGTTTCCAGCATTAAGTTGTGTACTGCGGAGAGCCACGTACAGAATCGATCATATGGAATAGCCCTCTGGGCAGGAGGCTATGCCTGAGCGTGGCACTCAAGGCATGCTGGCTTGGACTAAGCTTAACCTGAGTGAAAGTGCATTAGAAACTTTGCTCTCCTAATAATAAATTCTTCTCGAGAAATCCTTAAGCCAGATATCAAGACTCACGCACTGATGCTTCCAAACACGTACTTTTACCTACATGAAGCAAGAGCTAAACGTTCGCCGCTATGCCTCTACTAAATGGTTCGCCGCGCGGCTGTTTTCATTAGAAATAAGGATGAGCAGATATCAGTGAAATATATTTACTAAAAAATTGCGTTACTGATGACCACGCCTATAAGACTGGCAAATGTTTTTATAGCTTTAGACTTTGAAGTTATGTTTCAGAACATATTTGTAGGCGAAAATATTCTTCAATTTGAACTTTAGGCAATACCTTATTACCAAACGCCTTAAGGTATTAGAAAAATACTATGTCAGATTAAAATCACGTCATGCACCCTACCAAGAACAACCGAGTTATATACTTTAGTAAAACTTGGTGCTGGGCTAGTTGGTTATACGTTCTTTAATATAGGTAAGCGCCAAAAAAGACGAACACAAAGCAAGAGGATGACGACACAACACTGAAGGGCGCTTTTTGAAAGGCGAGGCGCCTGACCTGACAAGTGGCATTCACGATGTGACACAGAAGAAGGTTTATGAAGGAGGGTGATTTGACGTAAGGCGTCGAAGAGGAGATCACACACAAAAATATGGGCCCACTTTACAAGAAATAAAATTTAGTAAAACTTGGTGCTGTTCTAGTTGGTTATACATTCTTTAAGATAGGTAAGCGCAAAAAAACACGCACACAAGGCGAGAGGACGACAACGCAACACAGAAGAGCGGTTTTCGAAAGGCGAGGCGCCTGGCCCGGCAAGTCGCATTCACAATGTGGCACAGAAGAATGTTGATGAAGGAAGGTGATTTGACGTAAGGCACCGAAGAGGGGAACACACAAAAAGACGGGCCTTTTTGCTAGTAATATACTTTAGTAAAACTTGGGGCTGGGCTAGTTGGTTATACAATCTTTGAGATAGGTAAGCGCTCTTCTGTGTTGTGTCGTCATCCTCTCGCCTTTTGCTCTTCGTGTTTTTTGGCGCTTACCTATCTCAAAGAACACAGTAATAGCACGAAGGCTATTACTCAGCGGTCCACGCCGTAAAGCCAACGGCAAGGAACTCGGCTGTAGACATGTTTCGCACTCTCGTTTCATGTTTAGGCCTCATGAAATCTACAGCACATGCCTGAGTTTTTCTTTTAATCTGGACCCGGAACTACCTATTCGTCCAGCACTTCTTATTTCCTGTGCACTGAACTGTGACCTTCTCGTGCAAAGGCTTAAGCATCCGGCTGGCACGATGGGTGGGATCTGTGACACGCGCTACTGCAGTCGCAAGGATTTGCGATTTCTGGCAAGTCGGGCCGCTTGTTGCTACCTCCTGCGTATGATGGCTCCCGATCTAAGAAAAGAGCCACGTGCCTGACCGCGGACATGAGAACTGCTGAGAAGACACGTGGAGGATCAGAGAGGCCCAAAGCGTAGCAAGCAGCAACAACGACTACATAAACTTGGTCTCAGAGAAGAAAAGAAAAAAAAAACTGACGCTGGAAATGAACAAGTACAAGGCTGCTTGAAGATATGGGGGACTAGTCTGATCAGTTGTCCTTCCTGAATATCGTAAGCTGACCTGGAAGCCCTGGTCGAGTGTCGCGATGTCAAGGGGGTCACATTACTTGGGGCAGTGCCACTGAGGTAAGATCAGAGGAATCAGGAAGGAGCCTTGTGATTGGAACGGGACGGTGTACACCAGCCGTGTACTTGAGATTATTGCTGTTCCTTCTTTTTCTACAAACATTTCATGTGAATTTGATACGACTCCTACGTGCTTGTGAATGAAATAGCAAAATCGTTCAGCAAACAAAAATTCAGGAGCTCACAGTTACAATTTGTATTGCCGATGCGACAGCAATAGAAGCAGTGCATGCCTTTACCTAAGTAAAGTCACGTCCCGTCCCTGCAAGTAACTTCCGGACAGCTGACGTCATTGTGACGCGGCACCACTCCGACCCATTATGTCACACATGACGCCATGCTTCAAAAAATTCCCTAGTAATCATTTGAAACGTCACTAAATTCTAGTTCCCAAAAATTGATTTTCAATTTACTGACTGCGAAGACCTTTCTCTGTTGTTTTTCTTTTCCAGGTATGGCAAGTTGCGTGCTTTTTCAAATAAAAGTACGAGTGTCATGAAGAGGCGAATCGGAAGCTCATTTTGAAGGCGAGCACTGAAATCAAAACGGAAAAATATTCCTAGAACCAGAAGCGTATGAAGAGACCTGAAGTTCAATAACCTCAAAAGTTTTCGTTCTCTGGCTGGTCTAATGTGCCCGGCAGGTAATAAACGTATAAGGCCATGAAAAGAATCGCTCAGAAAAATACCGTTAAGTTCTCACCGTATGCACACATGAGTTTTAAGATCGCACTAACAGAAGCTCCCCCCTGGAAAAAAGTGAATCACAGCTGCTCCTGCCTTCCTCGTGGTTCCAAACACCTTCTTTCAAATTGCATTTTCAAAGAGCAGAATAATGTGTTCTTAACTACAAAGTGTTTTAAAATAATTCTTTTTAGGTAGAGGAGGTGCACTTTCTTCAATTAGCTTCCTGTGCATGACAATACCGAAAAAAAGTGAATTGCCTGAACACTTGCATAAAAATGTTTTCACATTTCACTGCAGCTACAGACAAAATAAAAAGATAATAATTACCAACATTAAAATTGATTAATCGGTTTTTGAGGAAAGGAAATGTATCTCGGTGGACACTTGGACCGCGCCGCAAGGGAGGGAAGAAAGGTGGGAGCGAAAGAGGAAAGAGAGAAAGAGGCCGTAGTTGAGGTCTCCGGAATAATTTCGATCACCTGGGGATCGTTAACGTGCACTGACATCGCACAGCACACGGGCGCCATTTGCGTTTCGCCTTCATCGAAATGCGGCCGACGTGGTCGGGTTCGAACTGGGGTACTCCGGCTCTGTAAGCGAGCACCCTAGCCACTGAGCCTCTGCGGCGGGTAAAACTGGTATTTTGAGGAAAGGAAATGGCGCAGTATCTGTCGCATACCTCGGTGGACAACCCCTACTTCCTAACTACAACTACTACTACTACTACTCCCTACAACTTCTCGCTAAGGCAATAGAGGAAGGTGGGAGTAAAGAAGCAAGAGAGAAAATAGGTACCGTAGTGGAGGCCTCTGGAATAAATTCGACCACCTGGGGATCTTAAACGTGCACTGATATCGAACAGCACATGGGCGCCTCTTGCGTTCCACCTCCAACGAAACGTGCCGCCGCGGTCGGGTTCAAACGTGGGTACTCCGGCTCGGTAGACGAGCGCCTTAACTACTGAGCCACCGCGGCGGGTCTGTAGTGGGTGCAAAACTTAAATTCGAGAACGGAAAGGCGCGGCTTGAAGAAAGCACTCAGCATTCGATAAAAAAAAAAATGTGCTCTGGAAAGATGTCATTATAAGAGGAATAAAGGCGGTTTTTTAAAAAACTTTACAGCTGCAGATCAAGAGAAACGGTATCCATATGTAGAGACCCCAAGGTTGCGTGTCAAATCTTAAATTGGGTTTTGAGGAAAAGAAGTGGCGCAATTACTGTCTCCCATATCTCGGTGGACACCGGAACCACGCCTAAGGGAAGGGATAAGGATGGTGTGAAAGAAAGCGCGAAAGAAGTGCCGTAGTGGAGGCCTCCGGAATGATTTCGACATAGGGATCTTTTACATGCACTGACATCGCACAGAATACCAAGAGCCTAAACCAATATCCTTCCAGTGGCCCTCTATTCAATAGAAAGTATTAGCACAAGTTCCAGTGAGCAACGTTTCCGCAACTTGGATTCTTTTGGTCTCCGCTCGTTCAATTGGTTAAACCTTCCAAATTATAAGCGTTTGGCAAAAGGAATGTGTTGCAAAGCAACAAACCCAACCAGGCGGAAAACCTAAAGCGTCGCAGTCATCCATTAATTTCTGATATCTAACAGCAGGAATCAGCACAGATATTTTGTGAACTAATATTTTGCTTACAGGTTTCAATGTCAACTTTTGTGGCGAGTCTCTACGCGCCCTTCCCGATGAAAAATTTTGGACGACGCTTAACTTACCCAAAATAGTACAATGCATTAGAATTAACATCTCTTCCGTACAATCACTCCTCTTTAATAAATTCATAGACCGCAAGAAGTCCTCATAGCAGTCTTTGTGAAGTGGTGCAGCAGTCAAGCGATGCTCCACTGCACTGCGATGGCAGGTGCAGCCATCTGTTGGGCTTGTGGGACCCGGGTTGCTCGTCCCGAGCTCCGGTAAGACCCATTTTTTCACAGATAGTTCTTAGCGACGCTATCTCCAAACAAATGAACTTATGCGCCGCGCCCCGTTTAACAGGTGTCAATTCTTTTAATTTATTTGAAATATTTCATTGAATCCTGCCATATAGCAGAGAGTTCGTCCATAACTCTGTGGGCAGGAGGCCAACCTGGCATCTAATGCTTAATGAGGCAGATGGCAATCAAATATGGTAAAACACGGCAAAACTTGCTGGTAGAAAAGTTAGCATGTACTCCCGCATTGATAAATTGTGTAACTTGAATAAGGGGTGGATTATACTTCGCAAAAAATACGGATGGCAACATCCTAGCGCTGTTGTGGGGGCATGGAAGGTTTTTGTCCACCGAGAAGAAAGAGAACAATGCCTCTCTGCAGGCATAAAAGTGCAAAGAAAGTTCTCGCAAAGGCAGGAGCACAAAACTAATTACATTTTAATGACTCTTCGTTGGGACTTGTACATGGCTTGTAAAGGTTGATTCTTTGCAAAAATCTATTGTATAAGAACGAGGGGGCTCAACGCACTTTAGAGGACGCTGGTGAATGCAGATGTCAAAGCCGATGTTCGGGAGCGGAGTAAGACATACTGAAGTAGATGGTCCAAGGACTCGGAAATAGCGACACGTTGCTTCCCTTTTGCTGAGATGATCTTATAAAGTTAGCTATTGTGACGGTTATAGTGATTAGTAAAGAAATTGGTAACTGGGTAAGCCTCCATTATGAAGCGCAGCTGAGGCAGTGGAAGCACCCTTCTGAACAGAAGACGATTTTCTCTAGTTTTTCGACAACTTATTTTGTTATTTTCTTTTAAAAAACCGACTGACAAACACTAAATGCTGAGTGAAAAGGCCTTAGCCCATTCTGCAACAACGAATAAGATGGCTACAGTCTAGATATGAATCAATTTACTCAGACAGAAAGGAGATGCATTTCAATAGGCAGCTATCCTCTCCGGGATAAGTGTACCCTTCAGAAACGACGTCGCTGATGGGGCTTGCTCTTGTGTGCGTTCGCCCAATAATCGACTAAGCTGCTGTTTCTCTTCATAGACAATGGGGTGGTGGTGGTGAAAACATTTATTAATCATAGAGAGAGGTGTTGGGGGTCGTGACCTGAAGGGTCACGCCCTTACAACCACTAGGTGGGATGCCTAGTCAGGCACACCATTGGCGTTTGCCGCAGCCCGGGCGCGCTGCGTTAAGGCCCTTTGGGCCTCGAGGGTGCAGCAACCGGACAGGGTCGCCTCCCAGTCCTCTCGGGTGGGGTTCGGGATAGGGGGTAGGGATGGGTTCTGCTGGCAGGCCCACACCATGTGGTATGTGTCAGACACCTCCCCACAGTGTGAGCACCGCCCGTCGAATTTAGGATCGAAATGCTTTAGAATTGCCGGGCACAACATCGTGTTGGTGAGCAGGCGCAGGAGTACCCGCTCGTTGTCCTTCCCCAGCCCTTTGCATGGGGTGGGAAGAGTTTGGTGCGTGGATTTGTAATAATCGCATATTTCCTTAAAAGTGTAAATCGGATTGAAATGGAAGTCCTGGTCGGCGTCGGGTCCCGTGGGAAATGCCCGGAGAGAGAGCGCGCGGGCGGCGGCGTCGGCTGCCTCATTTCCGTGGACGCCTTGGTGACCTGGAGCCCAAACGATAGATCGGTGCGCGGGATCCGAGTCTCGGCTACAATTTTGGTAAATACGATAAGCTAGGGGAGTAACCCACCCTTGCGTGACGTTTCGACAAGCCCCTCGTGAGTCGGTGATTATGTATTTGGAGGAGGTGTCAGAGGCTGCCAAAGCGATGGCAACCTCTTCTGCGTGAATTGCTGACTGGGCCTTGAAAGTAAGGGCGTCTACTGTTTTACCCTCGTGGACGACCGCGGCCGTGTACCATCCCCTAGAGTCCGGGCCGGACGCGTCCACGTAGAAGACTCCTGGTTTGCTCCGAAAATGGCGGTCCAAGGCTTCCGCCCGCGCCAGGCGCCTGCCATTATGATCCTCTTTGGACATATTGGTGGGGAGAGGCCGCACGTGGAGGGCGCGTCTCCAGTGTACGGGAAGGCGGCATCTCTCCTCTGTGAATTGAGTGTGCTGGATGTGTAGTCGGGCTAAAAGGCGGCGACCCGACCCTGTCTTTGTGAGACGAGTGTATTGGTTATAGACAATGCAGGCAGCGTTGCCCCGAGCGACATGCTTCAAAATCTTTTCCGCTGGGAAAGCACTGAATACACTTAAAAATTGTGCCAACTCGTGACGACACTGAAAGAAAAAAACAGGAATGCGCTTCGTTGCGCCGAAGTACTCCGATAATGGCATGGAAGTTATCGCTGAGATTTCGTGCCTTTTCCCTCTTTGCAAAATGCGAAGCGTGACTTGAAAAGTAGAAGGGAAGGCTTTAAAGGATCGGATTCATTTTTTTGATCGCAGTTACGAATAAGTGAAAGGTTTCAAAAGAGCTACTGCGTCGGGTATTAACGGCAAAGTGCACCGCTTGAAAAAACATCGATCGCGGAGCTCAAAAGCAGAGATACAACTATAAACTTCATTTAGCGCCATTTTGCATACGCTGCTTCTCTCCGAGGTAGCCCAGCAGTCACCGTGCATATGTGCACTCTAATCCTGGTGACTAACACAAGAAATAAAGATTTCCAGAATTTCAGCGCCACTAATTTCCACGGCCTAATAATCTAATAGCTTTCTGGGTTTACGCTGTAACTGCTTTTTTTATTAAAACTTGTAACATAGAGGCTCCGCGGTGCCCTTCACCTTTTACCGTCCACGATGGCTTGCGTAACCAGAATGCTCAGAGTTGTCTGCGGCGACTCGGGAATTACACATCACGGTTTCGCTGAAAAGTGAACCTAGTGTTTTCTGGCTGCAGCAGTGGATTCTGTCCTCTGTGGCACGCCTCGAGTGTTTTCGAGGGCCAGAGCGCTAAAAGATGGGCCACACTCCGTTTGTCAGAACACTTTTTTTGTTTCAGGCGGTGTTCAACAGCACGAACTTAGGTATCTTTGTTTTGGCCAGTGTTTACAAAACATAGGCATATAGCGCATGGTTTTCTCTCCGAACGGGAGGGTTAAGTATCCTGTTATGCGAAAAATTCAGCGTCGTCGGTGCTGCACTCGTTGTCTTCGGTGGTGGTGGCATTGTGAGTGAAAACTCTGGTGGTCTGTTGGACACTTGGGTCCCGTTACCTTATGACTTCATCAAAACTCACCTACCCTGGCAGGTGCCAACCTGCCCAAGAGATTGCAAGCAACATACCCACCGTAGCATTTGGAAATAGCAATCTTGGTCTTGCTAGCCCCACCGGTGGTTGCATTTGAAGCAGCCACCTGGCGGTGCAGGGGCGCAGCGCTTGACCGCGGCACCACTGCGCCAGTGGTCGTCTGATGACTCCAAGCGATCTATGATGGTAGAGCAGAGACGACCAATTCGGCATGTGTGGGCATTAACCTATTAACGCTCTTCCGTCCTAGCCTTAAAATGGAGCTTTTGTCGCACCAAGATTTTGTTCCTCATGACAGTGAATAATTGAATGACAAGTTGGTATCTTCCGCCCAATTTACCGGAAAACACAAATATCAGAAAAAGAAAGTCCAAACTGCTTTTTTGCGGATTCCAGGCGCAAATAGGTCGACACACCGACAGTAACACGCAAATACTTTTTCTCTACTCTGTTTTTATCTCACCATCTTCAACAAAGCTTACGCCCATCTCATCCTAGCTCTGCCTACAGTTAGCTGATTTGCAGTGTCACTAATTACTTTTAATAATATGAATTTCATGGGAAACAAAAGAAAATGAGCATTGTTTGTTCAGATGTTGTATCATGGTCCTACATACCTCATTGTTATTTGGCGCGGTTGCGTAGTTTCTTTGCATTAGAAATCTGCCATTAGAAATCTGTAAGTACCCCGCCGCGGTGGCTCAGTGGTTACGGCGCTCGGCTGCTGACCCGAAAGACGCGGGTTCGATCCCGGCAGCGGCGGCTGGATTTCTTTAAGGCAAAATTCTAGAGGCCCGTGTGCTGTGCGATGTCAGTGCACGTTAAAGCACCCCAGGTGGTCGAAATTTCCGGAGCCATTCACTGCGGCGTCTCTCATAGCCTCAGTCGCTTTGGGACGTTAAACCCCAATAAACCAAACCAAACCAAACCAGAAATCTGTGAATCCAAGTTGGCCGGTCGTCCATGGCGTCATGGTTAACTTCACTGCTTTCGCCGACCGAGACCTGCACTGCCTGCTGAAAATATTTTGCAAATAAATGTTTACTTTGCTCACTAGGCTTCTGGAGTCATTTTCGTCATTACGACGCCCGTAAGTCTTTTTTAAGGCAGAAAATTGCACCCGAAAAGTTTGCATATGTACCCCTTTACACTTTTATTTATGAATACTGCGATTTTGTACACAAGATCATAGCAGGTGGGAAACAATGTATTAAGATACAAAAATACAGACACACACTTCACCAGCTTGGATCAGGATGCCAGGCTTTACATGACAGCCTACGCAAATTATTCCGGTTTTCTTTACTTTAATGCAAGCGCCACAAATAACGCCACGTTTATAACGTTTGTTTCTTTTTTTCTAGTTAAAATGCATCATGCGTCTGCACTTCTACTGAATTATGCTTGGTCTACTTGAGCTGAGCACGCTGAACCAGTTTTATTGGCACTAATTTTGTGGCCGTTGCGATAAGTGGCCGTAAGCCCGAATAACGCATTGAAGTAAATTGACGAAGGTCGAAAGAATGCTGAGTAGCAATATTCCACAGCATGAAAAGCGGAATGATGCAGCCATCGGTGTAGCTTTATTGCAACAATTGATTTTATTTCACTTCATACCGATCGCTGGGCTGTGCTCGATCTACGGAGCAAACCATATGGTATGTTACCGTTTACCTCACCTGCGTTGACTGCTAGTTCCCCTCGTCGTGAGTGGAAATACAACGTTATGTGCGCCTGAATTAAATGGTTCGCTACGAAACATCGCCATTTGGTCTTCATATTGTTTAACGAGCGTTAAATGATTAATATAACTGGTGAAATGATTAGGAGGTTCTCCCAGAGTAGATTGGTAGTATGGGAGTAATTACTCACTATTATCCACCCAAGCGCAGAAGTACGGCTGCAAAGGGAAGTTATACAGCTTTTTCATAAACTTCTTAATAAAGAAAAACTGCGAAGTTTTAAAGAAAGCTGTATAGTTTTCCTTTGTAGCGGTGTGGCTGCGCTTGGGTGGGTGCCAACGAGTAATTGCTTCATTATTACAATCAAAATAACTACATCATGCCGTTATATAATCAAAGACCTAGTTTCTACGGGGATAAGCGCAACATATGTTGTAGTAGTTCAGTAGGGCAGCGAATTACGTTCGAAATAAGAATAAAACATGAATCAACTTCTAGGCCTATTAGAGCGTGAGATGTTAAGCGCCTGTTGGTTTCGCGTAGTCGGCTCAGGAGCAGCAATAGTAATAGTAGCACATCGTAACCATTGGCGTAACCGGTGGGTGCATTGCCATGAGAACCACTCGGAAGGTGTTGCCGTGAAAGGATGTGGGTACGACGGGAGCTCAGGAACGCAAAACCGATGGGTGTTTACCACGGGAACCCTCAAGAGGGTGGTTGCCGTGGAAGGCGGACGGTATGGCGAAAGCGTAAGAATGGGCAACTGGTGGGTGGTTGCCAGATAAACCACATTTAGAGTAGTTTTTCTCGAAGGAGGAGGATGGTTACCATAGAAAGAGCTGTATGGAGCGGTTGCCTAGGAAGCAGTAGGATATGGTGCTTTTTAAGGAGGCTCTACTGGGCGTAGTTGATACGAGAATCAACCGGAGTTGAGGTATCCTGGGAAGAGGAGGTTTACAGGGGAAAGTGGAGGGTAACCGGAAGGCGTAACCGGAAGACGGTCACACCTGGATCCGCCTGTAAGTTGGTTACCTTAGAAATAGCAGGGTGTGGTGAGGGCGCAGCCGCCTCGAAGAGAAAAACGGTTACCATGGAAGAAGGCGGCTATGGCGAGAGCGTAAGAAGGTGCAAACAGCGGGTGATTCCAAGGGAACCACGCGGAGGCTAGTTAACCTACAAGGAAGATGAGGCTTAACGTGGAAGGAGGATAGTATGGCGAGAATTGGAGCGGAGGGTAAGAACCGTCCGTAAGGTGGCTACCGTGACGGGAAGACGGAGACGGACATCGAAGGCGCCATGCTTGTGTAGCTGCGGGATGGAGAGGAGAGCTACTTGAAAAACGAGTGCCTAAGGGAAACGAAAAAGAGCGTTCTAAATTTTACAGACATGAACTCACTCTTATATTCTAGCATATCATAAACTATAAATTAACAGTTGTGGCACTCCACAGTTGTAACCATCCTCTCAATGGTTTTGGACAGCGAGAGAGAAAGAAGATCAAGACGTGAAAGTTTAGTTTGGCCAAACTTGTGGCACAGAAAATGTAGGAAGCTCTACCATGTAGAATAATATAATTTTATGTCTGGTTGACCCTCCTTGTGCGTTGTTCAGCTCCATTTCGTCCCCATGTAGGCATAAAAATTTGTCGTGCATAACTAATAAAAAAAATCAAAATTGATAAAAGAAATAAAAAATTGCGGATGCTCCAGGCTGATTTCGATTGTTTGCACAACGGACCGCTCTGTTCCCTACAGGTATTAGAAAAATACAACACAGTTGGCCTGAGAAAAGGACCAGCACTCGAGCGAACAGACAGCATAATAAAGCGATAAGTGTAGTGAAGGCAATACATGGAAAAGGAAGCAAGAGAAAGCAAACAAAACTGAAGTTGGAAGCGAGGAGCCGTATAATTGGTTTTCATTCACGAATGCAGCAGGAGATTGTCGTGCACGAGCAAGCATGTGTGGGCAGAGAGACGCCGTTCGGCCTTTCCATCCGCACCAGTGACTGGCCGGCCAAGAAGACATCTGAGCTGGAAAGAAATTCTGCTTAGAATAACATCATTTATTAGTTCTTCGAAAACAGTTCCCGGTTTAGCATTCTTCTCCAGACATTTCTCTGTTTTATTTGTTTAATTCTTTATGTGCGCAAAACTAGGCATATACAAGTGGTATGTCATGAGTTGGTCGTCTTCAGTCTTTCAGTCATGTGTCCTTCTCAGTACTGTTTAGTTGCTATTTTTTTCGTCTCATCTTCAGATTTTTAACTAAAAGAGTATATTCCAGCCTTATAAGCCGCAAAAAAATAAAGATCAGTCTTTCTTCAGTGAGCGACTGCAAAGCTTAGACTGACGTCGACTTGTTGCTCTTCTCCGGATGTAAAGTTACCGGTACCACAACAAATATATCAAAATGGATATATTGCCACGTATCATTGTAGTGTTCATTCGTTCGCGCTCAAGGCCGCAGGAAAGGGGCGTCGTTATTTTCGTTCGTGACGCGAGAAGCGACCGGACTAATCTCGATTGATCACAGCCATGAAGAACTGCGTCTACGTTTTTCCAGATTACTGTAGTTGATTTCGACCGGTTATGTCGAAGTTTCCTTGCCGGCTTTAAACTGAGCGATGCAGCGAGCGGCGGGCATTCGTAGTTCGACGTTTGACGAGCACGTTTGTTGCTTACGCCGCTACCGTGCTGTTTAGTTCTTGCTGTTTAGTTCTGGACCGCCGCCCTCTCGCCCCAACCCGCCCGTCCTGCAAGCGTCGCACACAGCCGAGGAAATGCGACGAGTGGAGAACTGCCGACCAGTGCCGCCCACTATGCTTCCACTGGGGCGAAGCCAGTAGAATGGGCATCCGAGGGTTCTCATACGACTCCCCACGACCCTGACCCGGCCAGCGGCCAGCCGAAATCGAGGAGTTTTTGCGTCGGGAGAAATGCTCATCGCCGAGTCCCCTATCTCGTTCCTCGTGGCCATCGTCACCGCGCTTTGTATCTCCTAGCCGAGGCTACGCCGTACGTGGACGCTCCCTCAACCAACAAACAACAACAAATACAACAAACGCCATCCTTTGCTTGTATTGAAAGCACAATCAGGGACGTAAATGGCAGGTGTCAATTTCGAAAAGCACCATAATTCATCATAACTGAGAAAATAAAAGCTGTTTCTGCCTCAAGAATGGTGGCGGACAACTGCAGCCCTGTATAACGGGTAATTTCCGTTACCTCTGTGGCATGGGTACGGGCTCATTGCTTCTGTACATGGCTGAAACAAATGCAATGAAAAGGTTACAGAGAGCCTAAGTGACCGGCGTTGGGATCACGTATAATGTCACGAGCTAACCTACAAGCCGCTCCTTATGTTCTTTCACCTGGTCCATAAGCTTAACCCCTGTCCTCTGGGCATTGTTCATGCAGAAAATTATACGCGTTTATTTCTCTGGATCCTAAATTGATATAAGCATCACTCAAGTTACTTACGCGCACGATATCTGTGAAGTATGTAACATCTCGAGAAACCGTGCGAGTTGGGTAATCCAGTAAATGTTATTCCTTTACTTTAAACAGATCCTATTTAATGACCATGACGTACCAAGAGAAGACCATAATAACATTTTAGTTCCATGCTTTAATGCGGTTTCCTTCATAAACATGCTAGTACGAACAAGACCAGTACTAATAGCCAGTTGTCAAATGATGCCTTGTGAATCTTCTGCAAGATCTCGGTATAAAGTCACCACTACTGAGCGTTCGCTGCTAGCCCTGGATCCAACCTCGAAATGCTTAAGTTCAAATTTACTCCGCCATTCTTTGTTCGCCAAGTAGTTCAAATTTTCAAAGGTGGCCTAACCTACAGTGCAGTTCTTCCCTGCTCGTACAAAGCTGCAAGCTCACAATATCCGAGGATTGAACTCCTGAGTTTACGCGCTCTTGAATCCCGATAACGAGAGCAAAAGAAACGTGCCTCTTAGAAAATGCCGTCCTGCGAAAGTGCACTTGTATTGCACTTTATTTCATGCCTTTTGGAAAGATTTTAAAGAGCATGCTCTGGGGCAATATCTGCTCCACAAAAGCGTCACGTTTGAATATTTCCGCTTGTCTAGGGCTTTTTTCAGCGTCCCATGCTTTTCATTTAGCGGCCTTGGCTTTTTTCTTGCTTAAGCGCCAGCAAATAGAATTTGTCCCGCGGTATTCTTGGTCGGCATTACGAAGGCAAGAGAAGTGTTTGCAGCGTGGATGCTACGTTGTGTCGGACGTTTTATGTCTGCAAAATATTCTTCACTTTTCTGCTCACTTGTCCCGAACTGCTTGTGATTCTTTTTCAGGTGAGCAATTGCAGTTGTAGTTTATGTGTTTTCAGGCAAAAAGGAAGAAATCGTACTTTCGCTACATTTTTTAAGGGCTCAGACTCGGGAATTATGATGGAAGTCGAAAGTCCTTCAGTAAAAAAAAAAATATTTCTTCAGGCTTTTAAAAGGCAAGTCGAAAGACCTTTAACGTTTTTATTTTCTTTTAATTTGTACGATTCTGGGCGTTGTACTTAGGTTTCTAAAGTTAAATGTGCCAACATTCACTAAAACTACCACAAATGACCTTCGCCCCGCCGCGGTGGCTGAGTGGTTATGGTGCTCGGCTTCTGGCCCGAAAGACGCGGGTTCGATCCCGGCCGCGGCGGCTGAATTTCTTTGGAGGAGAAATTCTAGAGGCCCGTGTACTGTGCGATGTCAGTGCACGTTAAAGAACCCCAGGTGGTCGAAATTTCCGGAGCCCTCCACTACGGCGTCTCTCATAGCCTTAGTCGCTTTGGGACGTTAAACCCCATAAAGCAAAGCAAAGCAAATGACCTTCATCATATACGTTGTCCTCGTACCGCAATAGGTGCATTTCTGTAATTTGTCTCGTTTAGTAAACTGCGTAACAAGTAGTTTCCTGTGAACGCTGGTGCCTCTTGTTGCCCAGAAATTCTCCAATACCTTTGTCGGCGCAATATTTCAAGGTTTATTCTTCATTCATGCCCTTCCGGACCAGAAGCTAACTTCATTGCAACTTTGTGACGTTTGATTGATCTGCGTTCAAAGAAAAAATTTGTCCAAAGTACCAAAAGGCTTTCGCTTCCTAGATGCGTTTACTGTTTTTGATAGGCTGAGGCATAGTACGATATCTTGCAAAAAGGCAGTTACTTAAGGCTTAAGAAGAGTGGTTCACAGAAGGCGGTAGCAATGCTCTTACGCCACGAAATAAAAAGAGGTGCTTTGATTTGCGTGCAAGGTTGAATGAAAAGCAAAATCTCGCACAATTCGCCGACTGCTTCGCTGCCGCGAAGAATTGTCACGGCCCAGTTTTTCACAATCCCATCTACAGCACCCAATCACCGTTTTTGTGGAGTGTGTGAGCATCAATACGAGTGGACTCAGTTAAGTTATATTCTTTAAAGGCCTCATTTAAGGAGTGTTACATAAGGGGTGGGATTACAGTGGAGTATGGGAATACAAACAACGCTGAGAATTATTTAACATTGAAGATGATCAGTTGCAAAATTTTTAAAAGCAGAATATGAAGCCATGGCGACAATGTCAGAAGGTAGGCCGTTCCAGTCTGTAGCTGCTCGAAAAAAGAAAGAAGCAGAAAATGTAGTAGTATGCGATGGCAGGCGCGCAATTTGAAGTGCATGACCCGAGCGGTGAGCTATGTGCGCAGCGGGTGCTATATACGGTGCTTGATTGACATAAAAAAAAATTGTGATAAAGGGTGAGGCTTGCAATGCCCAGACGTAAAGAGAGGAGCGGAAGTCCAGATTCGGTTTTCAAAGATGAAAGACTCAAGTTGTATGGATATGCGGAATGAATGAATTAGACGGCACTATTTTTAAGTGCTTCCATTGCTGTTATTCGATATTCTTGACGTGGGTTCTAGATGACAGATCCATATTTCAATTTGTATCTTGCAAGTGATTTATGCGCGAGCAATTTTACATATGATGGAGCAAGACAGAGGTGGCGCTTAAGAAAACTTAGTGTTTTCTTCGATGAAGTTTGAAACGATGTTAATGTGAGCGCCATGATAAATTGGAAGACTCCTAGATGCTAATATGATTGGGCTAACTCAATTGGTCTGTTAGAAATGAAATAACGAGAGAGACAGGGATCTTGAGGACGTGTGAAGGACATGAGTTTGCAATTAGTAGGACTGCGGAACATTAGGCAATCAAAGCACCAAGTTAGTACGCTGTTAAGGTATGTCTGAAGAGCGTGTTGATCATGGCAATTATTAATCGTGCGATAAATGGCTCATTCGTCAGCGAACATTCGAATTCTAAGAAAAACAAAGGGGTAGGCCGTTATATATATTGTCACGGACGCCGGTAGAAGGTTCTATCCCTGGCAGAACAGTACCTGGCGAGCACACTGGGCAGAGCGCAGCCGGCCGACCCTAGCACCGAGCAGAAGAGGACGAAGTCCGGCGCGCGACAAAGGTCGAACACAGACCACACGGGGGCGCCTGTACAGTGGTGTCCAAACTAAGTGCGGCAATATTATAAATAGAAGGGTACCGAGCACAGACCCTTACGGAACACCTGGTGCAACTGGGTGGGACTTAGAAAAGTGGTCGTTAAGACAGACTGACTGAAAACGATTAGTTACGAATTCTTCAAACCACTTAACAATATTAGAATGTAAAATCAGCTGTGCAAGTTTTAGTAGTTGATAGCAGTGAGGAACTGTGTCAAAATATTTCGTACAATCTAGAAAGATGGCGTCGGTCTGCATATTATAGTCAAGATTAGTGTGCAGGTTATGAAGGATGAGCGTTAGTTGAATTTATCAAGAAAGCCCTTACGTAACCCGTGTTGTGAAGAATGAAAAAATTTATTTCAGTCAATGAAGTGCATTATTTGTGAGTAAATGACGTGCTCCATAATTTTTCAGTGCACACTAGTTAGTGAAATGGAGGGGTAATTCAACGGTGAGTCTCTGTTACCTAATTTGTAGACTGGAACGACCTTTCCTATTTTCCAGTCATCTGGAATGATCCCTGAGGAGAGTGACTGAGAAAAGATGAGACATAAATATAGCCACGTGCCTAACACGCCACGCGGCCTCCGCGCTGAGTCAAAAACGACGACGAAGCGGCGATGGGCTCTCGAGGCGCTCTGGCTCCGTTGTGTGTCCTGGGACCTTGCTCTACAGTAAAAGAAGCCTCCCAGTCTTGGGTTCTTCCCGACGCCTACCTTCACGGCTCCTCTGGTCGTGACAATATATTGCACAGATTGATTCCGCAATTTTCAGGAGTTTCGAATTAATCAAGTCCATACCAGCTGACGACGAAATTTTCATATTATGGATTATAGACAAAATACCTTCTTTAAAAAGGTGATAGCTAGCATGAAGGTTTCTAAGGTAAAGTTGGTAACTGTGAAGGCGCGTCAATTTCAGTGGTGACGACCGATGCGAATGCATTGTTAAATATTTCTACGCAATCATAATCAGTAACCGCCTCATGTGTGTCGTTTCTAAGTGTAGTATCCGGAGGATGTTTAGGATTTGAAACTTGCCAGAATTGCTTGGGATTGTTGATTAATAGGTTCAAATGAAACGTAATTTATCACGTATGAACTTCGTATTGGTTGTGGCTTACTTCAGATCTTCCAAAGATACATGGAGTGCAGGAATCAGTGAGAGATGCCTCTAGTACTCATCTGTGTGCGCAGCTCTCATATGAGTGCGGTGGAAAGTGCTGTGGAGAGCTGATTTTTTTTTTACAGAACCTGAGCAACAATATGAAAGCACAGATCATAGTACACGCTCGCAAAAGAGAATGTACTGGCATAAGGAAAAGTCATTTGCGAAATAGCGCTTTTTAGTGCAGAGGTTCGGTTTAGAGGACCGTTTTATCCTTCTGAGAAATACGTTTCGCTAAATGACAACGGGAGTGAAGAGTGACGAAACAGCTAAAGCTGGTTTGAGAAGGGCTGTACAGAACACAAGTGCAGAATTTGCTAAAACATGGAACACCGTGAAGCAAGGAGAGGCTACAAACGCGCTGGCGGTCGCAAAGAGTTACCTCATATTGAATGGCACTTCCATGACATGCAAGATCCCCAGCGTGTGGTTGCATTTTTCTTCCGCATTTATTAATCTCGCATTGATTAAAAGTCAAAGACAGGTGCCGCGCATTGGTCACAACCATCTCTGTCCTCTTCTGTGGTTGCCTGCACTGGGCCCGTACTGGCCTGCTATATTACAGATCGATAAAAATTTAAGTCAACCCTTACGACCAACGCGCTATACACCGAACCATTCGCGTGACGTAGTAAAGCACAAGTAAACTTTAAAAATCTTGCTGAAGACATTTATTTCAAGTTTCGTTTTTGTATCCCCGTACCACTTTAGTGCAGTCTCAACGTTTGCTCGTTTTCTCTCGGCTTAGCTTGATAGCTGTAGTGGGATGTCCAATAGGAGCTAGTAACGGTCACTGTGTCGCAAAATCAGTGCGTCATAAACCCTGACTACCATAACTACTGAACTAATCAACTTGGATCACTATCGCGATAGCTGTTGCTGTCAAAAGTAAGAAATGTCCATCGATGATGCGAGAGAATTGTGAAATGCGCCACAATACCGCACTTGCGACGAAGCCGCGTCTGTAGAACTGACAGTGGCTTCACGGCCGATTTAAAGATTACGCACTTGGTAACGGATATAAAATTACATAGAAACTTAAACTTAATTTAGTCTATAATCTGCCTAATCTAATCGCTAAATATCCTTCGCCGGTGCATGAGCTTTGATATACGTGCGCACATCTATCGATCATTAATCATCGGCCCTCTGTGGCGGCACGAGAGAAAGGAGTAAAGAAGATAATAAAACACAATCTTATGCTTTGCTTTGTACTAATTACTGCTAGTTTGTGATGGCAAGCAAAAATTATATGTATTTTGAGCTGCCTTGAGCATGCGTCCACAGCTTTCTTGTTTCCTTTTTGTCGTCAGTGCACGAGAGTTCATTATAACGCTCTTTGCATGCACTTTACTTTGACTTCAGCTGCCGGTGTCAGTCACGGTGCGATCAGGGTCAATGCTTGCATGCAGCTAGATGAAAGAATCTCTTCACAAAGGCATTCGCAATGGCACTTTTTTTCGTGTGTTCGCATCGTTTTCGTCATCCAAGGCTTTCCGCTGGCGCGATCACGAAAGACTTGCTGTTACTATGGCAAAGGACCACACGGTCCTTCGTTTCTCGCTTACTCAATTCCATTGTCTCGTATCTGCCGGGGCACAAAGCAATCTCACAACGCACGCTTGATCCCACCGGTCACATTGTCTGCAAAGAAAATGAAGAAGTTGCGAAAAAAAAAGAACACATGAGAGAAAACAATTTCCTGGCGCTTTGCGTTTGATCAGTCGAAGGACCATCCAAACCGTAACAAAGGAAAACCAGGGAAAAAATCGTTATTCCGTTCAAAGCATCCGCACTGCGCATGAGTAGGGTCAGTTACCTCATCGGGCTAGCCCGCTAAGGAGGGTTGAATTATAGCTGGTCCCTAATTCCCTAGAGGGTGGTTGTTGTGTCCTCATGCTTCCCCTCCATATTTTAAGGCGAAAGCCTTTCTTGGCCCATGAGTGGCGGGGATGGAAGTTGTAGACAGCGGCTGCCCGGAAAAGGTCCGCTCGAACTGTCAATCACAATAAACGAAATTGATAACTGGGATCTACGTGTGAATCGAACCCGATTCGGCGAAGTGCGAGACGGGGGATGCTGCCCCTCCACCACGACAATTATTTTGACATGGTATATATCACAAAGATGCGACGTGTTGAGTACATGATCTAGCCACGACACTTAGATGTTTTAAGCTGAATAAACGCGCCTCTAGTGAATGAACCGTTCTCAAAAAAACTATCTTCGAGATGTGCACTAAGGCCTACATGTGTAATTATGAGTAGGTTAATTACATATGTCGCAGTCAAGCGGGTGGGAAATTTCCTACGTTTCCGGCAAATTTCCTCTGTGCTTGGCATGCAGTCGTAGCGCCATCATGCGGCACCCGCTAAAACCCCCTCGCAATGGACGGCGCTGGCCCTGCAGATGGCGCAGATGGCAAATCGCACACACCTTTCTCATTTCCGCACTTAAGGGGACTTAAAGGACAACTGAAGCGGTTTTAGAATTCGATGAGTTTAAGTTTGCCGAATGGGCAAAATGTGCAGGTGAAGCCTGCGAAATCGTTTTTCTCTACCATTTGAAATGGTGGCGTAATCGCGGAATAAATTCGTCGTCGGCGTTCAGCTTTTCTGAAGTGCACAGCGACGTGCAGAGGCCCCGATAATGACGTCACGTATGACAGCACTACGTTTCCAGCGGAGAAACGGTTATTCCATGGATGAAAACCGACGCCATCGAAGGTGACGCTCACGATGCATTGTTTGGCGCCATCTGACGACGGACAGCAGCATGCAGGCTCAGGCAGCGGACATTGCAATTTCGGCAACAATGACGTCCCTGACGAGTTTCCTCGCACTCCTCCAACGTAGTGAGGAGAAGCCGAAACATTGTCGCGATTTTAATCGACGATTATGTCACCATTTTAAATGCTAGTGCAAAAATACTTTGCATGCTGTATCTAGAAGCTTGATGGATTCGAATTCTTGAATAACCTCGAATTCTCAAAAAACCGTTTCAGCTTCCCTTTAAGGATGTAATGAACCTGCTCAGGTGTTACGGCATATGTTAGAATATGCCGTCATAATCTGGGATCCTTTTACTAAATCTAACATTGATAAATTAGACAGAGTCCGAAAGAAAGCAGCACGGTTTATTTACAATTCATATAACCGCACATCTATCACTGCACTTCTTAATCAAAGTGGTTTGCTTCCAGTCTCTCACAGAAATCGCATCTGTCGTCTAAAATTTTTATTTCAGTTAATCAAAGGTCAGTACAATATTGACACATCCAATATTATATCGTTCTCCTCAGGGTACAACACAAGACAACGCCATGATTTTACAGTAACACCATTAAACGCACGAATTAACACCTTTAAGTACTCCTTTTTCCCCAGAACGATTACAGACTGGAATAATCTAACTAATGATGCAGTAACCCAAACTTCACTAAAAAGGTTTGAAAGCCACCTTTAACTTTTTTATAATGTCCTACCGCTACATTTCTTTGTTTCGTTTGTACTTTTTGAAATTGTGTTCTTGATCTTAAATTGTTGATCAATTGTTCTTGTTTTGTTTGCTTGTTCCTGAGGTCGTTTTTGTTTCCAGAATTTATGTATTGTGTGCCCACCCTGCGAAGGTCTTGTAAAAGATCGCAGTATCAATAAATAATAAGGTGTAAAAAGAGAGCGAGGCTATTGCCGCTTCTTTTCTTACTGCCTGAACGCCTCCTTAGCGTTCTCGTCGACTGGACACAAAAAACATGCAATGGCATGAACATTAGATCCCCATAAGCCTTAGCAGAGCTCCTCTTGGCGTTAAAGGAATGTGCTGCTGTCATTGGTTCATTGCTACGAGGCAGCGCGCAGAGACGACGGACAAGAAAAGACGCAGCAAGGCGCTATCAACTGAATTTTATTCGGAAAAACACCCACTTAAATATCGCTCTTCTGCACGACAACCGGTTGCACAACACGCGGAAATGGTCAGTCAGCAAACGTCTCAATAAACGTGAATTCTTTATCGTGCAGAGTCATCGGTGTACGATTTGGAAAGTGAAATGGCAAGTCTGCTTGTGTACGTTGCCATTTTCAGTGAGATAATGACACCTGATACAAGCGGATGCTGAGATGGATATTCTCAGCAAAAATTGAAGGTTACTTAAGAACAAAGTGCTCTCTTATGACGCGAAAAATTGCAATCTGCGAAAGTTAAGTAGTTTCCCGCCACCCACATAATTCCTTGAAAACCATTGTTCTTGAGTTTTAATTTGATGGTGATACTACACAGAACCTTCAGCGTGAAGCAACAGTCCCACATTTTGTTGCTTCGTTATTCACTTAGAACGCTGTTATAAGCCGGTAGAATATATAGGACTCCGAAAAAATCAGTATGTTACTGGAGCTTGGCAATATACCACATCTTCATCTTCATTGTTACTTAGGCAATGGGACACCCTAAGTTGTAGAGTCTTCTGAGATTTGATCTTCTCATAAAGGCATACTTTAGCTTAAAAAAAAACTCTTGATTGGGTTTTCGAAAGCGCCAGTCAACTGAATCTGCTTTGCTCTTGGAAAAGGAAATTAATTTTAGAGTAAATTGAAACTACAAACTTAACGCTCAGTATCTTCGTCGATGTTACCAAATCGACATTCTTAATCATGAAACACTACTCTCTAGAGTTATTGCGTCCATGGTCTTACTCTTGAAATTGTCAGGTCTTAAGCATGCTTACGCAAGTCGTTACGGCCGATAATTAGAAAGCTGGTTCCCTTTTGATTCGATGGGGTATCCAGCAAGGTAGCCTTCTCGTTCCTTGAAGGAATTGGTGAGCGCTATAAAAACACGGAAAAGGGACGAACACACAGGACGAAGCGCTTTCTAACAACTGTTTAATCTCAGAAGAAACATGACTATATACACACATATGACGTCATATCACACACAGAAGAGGGAGAAACGCACGCGCTGACAAGAATGAAGGAAAAACAGGTAAAACTACGCGCGCTTACAACAGCCGCTGGAGCCACGAGCAAGTATGTATTTCCAACTAGCCCCAGTAGTAGCTCTTTTCACTTCTCGTTCCATTTGTTTTTACTGCCAACGCAGACGAAATTGAAAATATAGCCCATAACGAAAGTTGTATTCAATACGCTGAAGGCAGAAGTTTCTTTTTCTTAGCGGCACCTTTGCCGACGAACTAATTAATAGAGGGAATCTGATCCTTTGGGTTCTGTGTTAACGCCGGCAAGACTAAGGCTGTCTTTTTTCGACTATTAGCCTCGATATTTCTGTACGAAATAAGCGAAAGCTACAGAATAATGTTATTAAAATTATAGACGGGTTAAAATCATTAGGCGTCGTATTTGACTACCGCATAATATGATCTGAACATGTAATTCATACGTAAAACAAGCTTTTCAAATCTGTGGAATTCCTCTCTAGATGTTGCAATTAGTTTTACAGGAAGCGTAAATTTTCAATTTCCCACGCATTTTAATCGCACATAAATTACTGTCACCTTTTTTGTGGCACTGCATGTTAAGTATAATACTCGCCCTCCCAAAGAAGGCTATTAGACTTACCGCTGGTACGTGGTACAATGCTCATACGACAAGTTTAATTCCGCAGTGTAGGATACATGGCGTGCATGCCACGTTTTACTATTGCTCACTGCATTGCCTTAGGTTCTCGCCGCAATGCGTATTCGGCTTTATGAGGAATCTTTCTAGATTTAACCTTGTAGAAGAACACTTATTCACCAAAAGCAAACAAGAATGGGAAGTCCCGCGAAGGAGGAATATGGCAATCGGAGCCTTCGATTGACTTTACCGCGCATGTTAAATCGTAATTGTATAAACAACACAGTCATTTTTCAAGCGCCCAATAAGAAGCTTAAATTCCATTTTTTTTTTTTCATGCAGCTCCGTCATTCTTTTCCTTGTCTCGGGGAGCATTACCTTGTCTACCTAATGTTTTAAGGTTCAAACCAAGGAGTGTAGCATTCTGTTCGACGGTATTTGCTGGCTTACTGCTTTTCTTTTTATTTTGATTTATTTGTTTGATGAGCGGAAATTTCGCTGTTCTGTACTGTGTCATGACGTGCTTCATGTAGGTGTCTGCCTGTGAGTGTGCGCATGCTCTGTTGCTCAGGCTTTTATTTTTATATTCATTTCTTTACTTGCCAAACTTACCCAGCTTTTTGTCCGATGCCCATTTCCAGTCTTTCAGAGAAAGAAATTTAACATTGAAATTCAAATATAAATAGAATTGCACATATCAAAGCTTAAAACAGCTATTTCTCGAACTTCGGCACCTCGGTTTACGTAAACAAAGAGGGTGAGGCATTCAGGAATTACCATTCAGAAAAGCTTTCAGGTCGACTGGAAATGAAAGCGTACTCTTCAAGACTCGGAAAAAAAATTACAATCTCAGCGAAGTTCAGACTTCTTCATTAGCACCGAGGACTTCGAAGTTTTGCGATGCAAATATCTGCGGCGACAAAAGCCCCTCATCACAACTACGTCCAAATTATTTGCTAGCGGCAGGCGTTAGTCTCTGAATGCTAGTGCATGCAGAATAGTTTCCGCCATTCATTCGACTGTGAATGCGTTCCTGGCTAGAGCATTTGATAGATTATGTTGCAGTGTCCGTAAGGGCAGCCTCAGATTATTTCTAATAAAGTGCTTGCCACCAGCGTCAGAGGCAGTAGGTAAATAATTGAACTTCCATGCTGATTTCTTCATACTGACAAGCTTGCAATTTACCCCTTTCTTGTGCGCGTGCTTGCAAATAATACTTTTTTTGAAGAAACAAAACCAGGAAAGGACTTAGAACTGTTCTCTGCCTTTGTCCGCGAGAGTACTAAACCTTAACACAGCAGTCGTCGCCGCTACGCAGACTAGTTAATTTCACATCTGACGATTGTTGTGCCTAGTGGCACGGGCGGGGGTATTTTATTTTTCAGCCTTTTGACAGTCCCAACGTGCCTTTTTCTCTTTTCATTCACAGGAGACAGTCTTCTTTTCTTGAAGACTAGTTAATTTCACATCTGACGATCGTTGTGCCTAGTGGCACGGGCGGGGGTATTTTATTTTTCAGCCTTTTGACAGTCCCAACGTGTCTTTGTCTCTTTTCATTCACAGGAGACAGTCTTCTTTTCTTGAAAGAAGAGAAGATACGGTAAGGTTGCTCTGCAATCTTTGCTTAGTATTTTGGCATGTACCCCGCCGTGGTGGCTCAGTGGTTATGGCGCTCGACTGCAAACCCGAAAGACGCGGGTTCGACCCCGGCCGTGGCGGTCAAGTTTCGATGGGGTGAAACTCTAGAGGCCCGTGTGCTGTGCGACATCAGTGCACGTTAAAGAACCCCAGGTGGTCGAAATTTCCGGACCACTTCACTACGGCGTTTCTCATAGCCTGAGTCGTTTTGGGATATTAAACCCCAAGAAACCAATCTTTTGGCGCGTGACGACTCCGTTCACTTCTAGCCTAAAATTTCAACCATCTAGCTTCGAGGCTAGGAACGTAAGGACGGAAATCTATCAAATACGAATAAGATTATTTGTTTCGGTAGTTATTCTTTACATTGAAGGTTATTTGCCTATGTTTCCTTTTCCCCTGATTTATAGTTTACTCGGTGCCGAATTTCAATTCCGCAGAAAAATTGATGTTTATTAGCGCTTCCGTTGTAAAGTGATTGTAAAAAAAAAGTGGAGAAAACAGAATTCACAGGACATTACAAAACATTACTGAATAAGTTTCAAACTCTCAACACGCTAAATGAATGCACCGAGAGAAAATAACAAGAAAAACGTGACACTTTGAAGATCAAGAGTTCAATATTTTAACTTATTGAAGAGTTTTTTTTTTTTTCAGCTGTTGGAACACGTTTTTTGCTGGTCAGGAAACGTAGGCTAAAATGCGTACGTTTGCGCCTGACGCATGGATCCAAATAAACGGAAGCAAGCTTTCTACCAAGAACGGCCATCCTTTGCTGTGCGCTCTTCAGAAGCTGGCAAGGCAAACTTCAGCCTCAGCAGACGAAATTTTGTGCAGCAAGTATTCTACGGGGTCTTATTTTAAAGATGGCAGATCTGCAGAGGTCATGCACGATAGGCGAAAACAATCAAGTGAAGTCATTTTCTACTGTCATTACTTTCTGCCTCCTGGCTGGGTTCATAACTTGCACCTGATGCCGCAAGTGATTTCTCGAGAAATGCAAACTTGCTACAATATTCCCTTTTCAACGTCTTTCCCCTTTGTCTGAATCACAAGGAAGTGTTGCGGACGCTGCGCACACATTCCTCTAGGACGTCAGAGCCTATCGTGTCTGAGAGTATCTGAGACTTCCCACGAAACGCTTGCCGCTCGGGAAGCCGTTGACTAGTGAGGGTGGACCCTAGGCGAACAACGATCGAGTGCGCACCTGTCGCACAGTGGCCGCTTCACCGTCTTTGCGGCTCAGAGATGAGACCCCGCTGGACATGCGTCTCGTTCGCCGTGATGCTGCAGCTTCTAGTCCCCAGCTCAATCCTTATATCCAACGTGTGCCCTCCGGTGTACGTGCACCCGCCGTCCCTATAACCAACATGTTCACACCGGCGTAATGTTCGTGTTCTCTGCGCTAAAACAAAAACGTATTTGACGCCGCCTTGTATAGTGCATAAAAATAGTACCATCACACTTTGTTGTGAAAGCTCTCAGTGTGCCATTTGAATTGGGAGTAAGAAAAGTTTTATTTTTATTTCGTGATTTTGCATGGCAGTGGCTATAAAAAGGGGACCACCGGAACTCTGGACCTTTGCACAGGAGTCGCGTCAGGGGTCTTTAAATTAAACAAAGGTGAGAGGAGTCGCTTGGAGACATGAAATGACCACAAAAAAATACGAAATAGGTACTAAGAGCAATTAAAAACAAATTTTGCGTACAGTTAAGTAGTTTTTTTTTTACAAAGTAAGGCAAATTCAAAAGCAGCATCAGCTGGAGAAAATGGCATCCGCATCGCCGCGCGCTCCTCCAAGCGGTTATGAGTCAAGCAACGATGTACAAACGTCGGATTCCAATTTCGGCAGTGAGACTTCGCCTCAGGGGCCTGAAACGTCAGCGCGTACTTGCATTCAAGTTCTGTTTTCATTCGCTTTCCGTTTTCTGCGGTGCATACGGTGTGGAATTGATGAAAGTGGTTTATTTTCATGCTTCAGGGTCTTCACAATGAATGGCGAAGACATTTTGCCAAATGCTCAAAGTAGCGTCGAGTTTTTCAGCCAAGACGAGAGCCAGGGGTCCATATCGGCGCATCACTGCGAAGTGGCGCTCGGAGATTCGCTTGACCTCTCGACTTTTTTTTCGGTGTTCTTTACGGCGGAAGTGGTGAAGACCGTGTGCGAAAACACTAATAAGTATGCATGGATGAAGAATTTGGATAGGCAAACATACGCTCGGCGTGACAGCTCATGGAAAGAGGTGAATATTTCGGAGATGCTGAAGTTCATTGGAATCATCATATACTTTGGAATTGTTGACTTGCCACGACTATATCTTTATATGAATACAAGAGTAATCTATTCTGGCCTCCTGCCATCAAAAATCATTTCCCGAAATTGCTTCTTCGCTTTTTTTTTTCACGTAGCGGACCCGAAAGATTCAGTGGCGGCAGCATCTATTGGCAAGACTTGGAAAGTGTTCTGGCTTTTGAACCACATCGATAAAACTTACTTCATTTATCCTGTTGTTTTAGAGCTTGCCTAAACTGCCAAATTTTATCAGCTGGCTTTCAGGGACAGCTCATTGAAGAAATCTTTGAGAACGATGAGGTAAAGGAAGTCCGCACCCCCAATCCTCCAATAGAATCTATTGTCACCAACCGAAAAAAAGATGGAAAAAAAGAAGAAACTGAAAGCTCAGCTATCAGAAAACAAGACATGAACAAGGATCAAACGTTATGTGAAGCAGCTGTCAGTCTACCGCTGCTTGACATCTTCACCTGTGATTCCTTCTCACAGTGGCAGCGCAGTCATGACCCTGATTTGACCGGCAATGGAAACTGCAATAATTTTTCCTCATAGCTGAAACTTTGAATAATGACAGCTGTAAATCTGCGCAATAGTTTGTATATTCCTGTTTTCCTCTAATGAAGTTCTGGCTCAGTGCAGCCGGTAACTTTTGTTTTTTCTTGATAATTGTTTATGTGTTTTTGCCATATTTCACAAATAAATGTTCACATATGCTTGCACTCACAACTGTGCGGTTTCTTTCATTCAGAAGTGTAACTACTCAGCTACAATTTCATGCATTTCAATATGCGCTGGGTGTGCTGCTTCTTGTGACAAAATTTGTTTTTAGCACACTCTAAATCGTTCATTTTTCCGCGGTAACGAAAGAGTTAATGCGTAACGTCATTGTCAAAATTAACCAAGAAATGAGGTTTGTTTTTTAGCGGTGCTTAGAGCAGCTGTGAATGCGTTAAAGCTCTAAGTCATTTTTAGGCAAGGAGAGCCATTGTCTTTACGCTTCGAAACAGTGTGGTCTCCAGGGTCGACTACACGGCTAAGAAAACCCCATTGCCTGGTTACTTTTCGTAAAGACGTCACATTACACAGACTAGACCTCGCTCAAATATATGCGTGTTCTTTGATGAAAAAACTGCAACTACAAATTATAAGCTAGACAGATCAGAAGGCTTTAGAAAACAATAAAATACTAAAACCGCACCCACTTCAAATAAATTATTCTCGCTGACCACTACACTGAGTACCGCGTTGTACATATCGATTAGCGCCATCATCCTCTGCCCGCGGGACATACTAAGTGCCTCACCGTAGCAAAAAAAATGCGAAAATGAATTTGCTTTCATGATATTAGAAGAGCCATCCACGGAGAGTGCAGAGCTGGAATATTCCAGGCGCCTAGAAGTAAAAAAATTACAAACAGTTAAAGAGGCACATGTCCAGAATAAAGGCTCATAAAGAACCTCGCTCACAAAATAGGTCGGAAAAAAGCAATTCTCATAAAAAAGCCGGGTGTTCATTGATCCTCACTTATTAATCAGAGCATGACCGTAAGGCATATGCCAGCAACTGCCTTTGTACATAGCCAGGAAAGTAGAGAGCCCTTTGTCATAGGGACGATCGATATGCGATGGTCTAGGTGATCTTTACATTCAAACACCTGCATATGACAGGTGGTCAGCATGCGAGGAAAGCTTTCATAGGGTTTAAAAAAGTTAACTGCTGAGCTAGTCCGTCTTCAGACATAATACCGGGATTTTCAGTGCCACGAAGACACCCCAAAGAAAGAGGACAAAACGGGCGCTTACTACAACTGTTAATCAGGTGAAAGCAGTCGACTTGTATGACCCTCCCTGTTGAAGCGCACGCGTGCAAGGCACAAAGAAAACCAGCCCCATTGTTGTCAGATTAGGCGCGAAAGAGATTTCCGCTCAGCCCTCTAAAAAAAAAAAAAAAAACTGAAGTGTCACTAACACAGCTCCAACCCGTGTTTCTTTATCTAAAAGACTTCCAGAGTTTCAGGTGCCGTCTGCCTCTACCCAGAATCCTCACATAGCGGAACCATTGTGTATACAATTAGTGCAGGCCCTACAATGTTCCTACAGTGGCCCTACAGTACAGGGCCGTGCAGGCCCTACTTTAGGGTAGGGCCCTAAAGTATCTCACCCTCATTATTTTAAATATTTTTGCATGTTCCCTGAGCCGGTCATTCACGCAAGGTTCCCTCTTCCCAATGTAGGAATTTCCGCAGGATAGCGGAATTTCATAATAGACGTTAGTAGCGCACTTTCCGAAACGCTGTCCATGTCCCTTTTGACAGCCGATCTTTTGGCTTTCACAAGCTATGCGACGGTTAAGCTGGCCAAGCTTGCGGGGGCAGAGAAAACCACCACTACTTTAAACCGGTTCGCTGCTTTCTTCGGGCAGTGAGTGACTTTGTGAGTGTAAGGTACCACTACAGGCCTCTCATTTCCCGCCAGTTCATTTCTGCTTGCTCCAGTCCTCACCTTCTTCAGAAGCGTTTCCGCCACAGGTACCAAGACCGATTGTGAAACCGGCTTCAACAATTAAGCCTGTCCAATTGATTATTAATGTTAGCTTTCATCTCATGCATGAATAACTTCCGCAGCGAGGACTCCAAGCTGAGGGTTTCGATGCCCTTTTTTAAATCCTTTGAGTGGGCAAAACTATACGGCAGGAGAAGCATTTGCGCACGAAGGGAATAAGCGCAGCAAATGAGCCCATCTAAAATTGTAAACGGAAGTCTTAAAACTGAAGCACGCCATTATCCACTGGTTCAAAAGCAGAAGTTAGACCTTTTCCAATTTGCCTAAATCATCAAAATCATGTAAATAATTATAAAGTAACTTAATGAAGTAAATCATTTTCATAAATTTAATAATGACAAGTTCCTTGAAGTGTTTCGTTACATGGACTACTTTTCATTGGTTTAAACAAGCAACGGACTCCAGCTGAGAAAACAGTAAACAGCCTTTCAGCGTTCGCACTGGATTCGTGAAAAGTTGTCAACTGGAGTGCGCCACGTGAAACAAAGTGCTAGTTTACAACATTCCTTCCCAAGGACGGCATGGGTTGGATAACTCGCGTCATCTCGCATGTGTGATACCGCTTCAGGTCCTGCTCTGAAGGCAGTGGAGGAGGGGGATTGGAAGAACGAAAGGTTGTTTTAATACTCTCGTTAGCATTGTGTCTGCAGGGATGGATTGAGAGTGGAGGGAGGACACAGAGAAGAGGGACAGAACAAGTACACATATGTAAAATGCACAGTTTCACATCTGTGTGAAAGCATAGCCGCCTACGCATGCGCTAGACAGCCTAAACTTCAAGGACTACTACGCGACAGCAATATCAACGGGCCAGACTGAAAAATATTAATCGACAGTGTTCGAGCTGCCAGAGGGGTGCGAGCGAGGAACCCATCACACTGCCACGTACCGTCCAAAGTCCACGAGCGGTGTTCATGGAAACGAGAAGTTGTACGCATCGTCGCTCCCTGGTGCAAAGACTCGTGAAACGTGTTCACGAATAGAAAAAAAAATATTCCAAACATTCATATCGCTTCTTCAGTTGGATAAAACATAATGTCGCTGATTATCCGTTACGTTGTATTGCTGCCCAGCCTTCTTGCTTTCGACTTTTACCATTTTGGAAGGAACTTGCATCATAAAACCTTCCGAACGTGGAGCATTCAGAAAGCGAAAACAATATGGCGAATGACAAAAGGCCCGGCACGGTGGCAAGGTGGAAACGGAGGGCGCCTAAAATATCATTGCTCGCAACCGATCACGGGCGGCAAAGATAGACCAGTGCAAAAAAAGACGAATAAAAATATAAGCGCTTTATTAGTTTATAAAATATTTTAGAATACTTAAACAACGGACACAGCAACAAGTGCCAAAATTAGGGAACGCTATACGCAGCCAACAGAAGACGGTGGTGGCAATTTTGTTATCACGATATGTGCACCTAGGCTAGGTCGTTTCAAAAAGCAATGCTGAGAGTGAGATAGCAACTATCGTAGCCGGTAAAGCATAGTTTATCAGGTTTCGATAAACGTATAAAGAAAAACTGATTGCCCACTTTTTCCTGACTCGCTCTGCTTGATCTGCTTCAGAACAGCACTGCACGCAGTTTTTGCAGGGATTGCAAAAGCTTATCGGAAATTATAGGTAAAATTTAAGGATGATAGCTTCCGATTCTGTTCATAAGACTTTTCGCCATGTCTCCAGAAACCACAATGCCTTTCTCATCTAGCGATTTTAGCAAAGTGAATTGAGTTAAATAAAATGTGAATAAAATATTAAGGCATGAATACGTGCGAGGCTAAAGTGCGAAGTATATCCCGTACCAAAAAAAGGCCGTCACTGTCTAGAAGACGTTGAAGTCATCTGTTCCGGTACCGCCATCTATCGTTCATGTGATGTATTGCCACGTGTTTAGGCTACATTTCCGTACCTTACGGCGAGCGGGCGCCTGCCGCTTTGAGGTCAGATATTTTTGACCAATTTGATTCGAAAAAGTTTTTCGACGCTTTGGAGGGCCATTTTTCCTTACCTCAAGGCGGTAGGTGCCCGGCTGCCATGAGGTATGAAATTGTGAGCTGCCGAGTGCTGACGACGTGGCCGCCATATTAAGCCTAACCATAAGAAAATATTAGCCTAATTAGATATTGTTGGTGTCTAACATGTCCTACTCATCAAGCTCGTTACAAATATCCATTAGTTGGATCGTGACGTTATCGGTTAATTAAGTATAAGCAATTAAATATAAGCATAACCATAACTAAATATGAACTTCATAAGTTAATTTTGGTGTTTAACCTATTCTACTCATATAGCGGATTTTAAGCATCTAATTCGTTTTATGGTGCTACATTAATTATTGAGTTAAAAGCGATTAGACATAGTCATGGGACTGGTTAATTATGACATCAAGAAATCAGTGACGTCACCGATCACCAATTCGATATACCAATTACGTCACCAATCAATCACAAATTGGGTTGATATATTGATTTATTATGGGAACCACCATTTTGAATTCTTCGGACTTAGAAAATTTCACGCGGAAGGGAGGTTGTAGCAGACCCCAAGAAATCGAGAGAAGTGATGAATAACAGCTAACGCTCTTAAAATTCAAACCATGCACATTAGCTACGGCTACGCATTTTCTAGCTTATTTTCTCCCTTATTTATAACCTGCGACTATCGAAGGCCTTGCATTACGTCATTTTTTAAATGTCCATTCCTAATTGAGTACGCGCGGATCGCAACCCAATATGAAGTAAACTTCATTTTTATTTTACTTTCTACATTCGGGATTTTTGCTGATCACATCGTTGTCTCGCTTGTAAAGAAGGTGTTCCGAATGTTTAAAGCATTGTTTCAAGTCTTACTGATTCTGCCCGAGGTAGAGAGAGAGCATGACTATGAGATTCTTCTCTCATATCTAGTGAAGCAGCGCAACGGCACAGGGCCAAGGGAATTAAGGGACAAACACACATTGCTTGTCACATGCCTTGACTGGACAAAAAAAAAGTGAGCGAAGGTTGACGGCGAAGCTTTACTCTGCATAGCAAATAAGGCTTTGCCCTTAATTCTACCCACGTTATTCCTGGCGTTTACGCCGAAATTTCTGTTAGCTTGATATATTCCTAAGTCTTCCTTTCTCATTCAGGCCGCAATCAGTGCAAGGCCGTAATCAGTTGAAGGCGGCTGGAGCTTGGAAGTGGGTGGATGAGTGGTGGGTAGGGCTTCCTGGAGGGCACGGGTAGGTTGTTCCCGATTGCAGAAGCTTCGATATCATGGAGGAAGGTTGGTTGATGGTATGTCGCAGCTTCTGGACAGTGAACGCGAGTGGAAGCCAAATCTGAGTGAGTAGTAAGTGAGGAGGCCTTTTAATGAGTGGAGGTGGGTAGATGGCGGTGGCTGAACGCTCTGGCGCATGAAAGTGGGTTGTTTTGTCGTCGGCGGAGGCCTACTGTAGGGTCGTGGCATCACACAACACCAGACGGTTAGATTTTCAGGAAATGGTGGTAGTAATGATAACCCTTTAAAAAGCATACCGCAGTTCACTAGCGGAGATGTTTCGAGTGGTACGCTGCGTACATTTCAACCCGTTCCCAGTGGACTTACACTTACACTGAGCTTCCTTCGCGCCTGCTGCATGCTTTCGGTTTTTCATCGAAGTAAAAGCACTCCAGATTTCATCCCACTCATTGCTTTAGAGAGCAATTATTCTCCCGTTTTGCAAAAAAAAGCACATTCTCTTCTCCGCAATTACGATATCGCCAGTGGGCCTAGCGACCAGAGTGTGGTAATGAAAAGGTAACTAAAAATAAATTTCAATAATCAGCTACCTCATTAGCGTTTTTCCAAAATTGCTGTCGTCCAGCACGACTGACTGTGTGTTCTTGAGGGACGCTACTTTTTCTTTTCAACCAGTGGGTATTTCGCAATTTCGAAGTGTTCACAGAAAAGCACTTGATATCTCCCCCGATTAATTCAGGATATAGGTGCACACATGACAAAATTGAACAGGCTAATGCTTCTTTTTCCCTCAGTGTAGTTATAGTTTTTGCAGCTTCTTTTTTTTATCAGCTGAACTCTTTCGAGGGCTTCAATGCGCTTCGAATCAAAACAGCTTAAAGAGACGGATTTCTTCGAAAGGCGCTACATTTACTTAGGCTTGTCTTACTTGTGGTGAAGGCCTAGCAGTTCTGTAACACTCATTGTTTTCTAGTTTTCTATCAGTTTTGACGCGCTTTCTGGCGCCTAGTAAAGAAAGAAAGAACAGTGCTGCAATGTGCCATGGTACCTTTCACCTTTGTCATCAAAATGGCTTGAAAATAAAGCATGGGCTCGTTTTCGGCACCTTGAAGCTGTGACGCGCCCTTGGTGTGCGCTATAGTTGGATGCAAACATACTTTAAAATGGTTCCTCTGAGACCTCTTTACTCCGCATTTTTCAGTGTTCTCACTTCGGCTTTAAAATGGCTCTGAAAAGTACGGACAAGTTTTTTAACTTTTTCTTTTCTTTCTTTTGAATAGTTTTTTCCTTGTTCAATTAGTGAAGTGAAAGCGGCCGCGCATTTGTGTAAATGTTCAACAAAGACTTAAGGAACGAATCCCGGAAGCAACGATGCTGTGTGCGGTGGGTTTGTTCTGTGTGTTCTGGAGGCCGGCCGGGATGCAGCCTTGGAGCAATCACTTGATTAAAGGGAGCGCTTCGAGTCCTGAGCCGCGTAAAGTTTCTCCACAATTCCGATCATTTATTTACATGGTGTCGAGTATACGCGTAACATTTGCCTGCTGACGCATTTTCATTAAGGACGTTGTTATGAAGCGGTTGTCTCCTCATTATATGTCAGAATTTCGCTACTGCCTGAAGGTTCACTTCTGAATTTACCTTATACAGTCTAGCCCGGTTATAACGAAGTCGGCGGGAATCGGAAATCACTGCGCTATATCCGCTATTTCGTAATATGCGGACTACGAAAAAAATGCAAACATCGGCATACCGATGCAAACATCGGCAAACATCGGCATACCGGCATACCTGGGAGAAATAGAGAACCGCGATTGGCCAAGACGGCCGCTCTCTGTGACGTCATCGGAAAAAAAATCGTCTCTGTTCTTTTTTACGTTTTCCCCCTGCGCGGCGTGCTCTACCGCTCTACGCCGTGACGCCCTTCAAGGACGGCGCAACACGAGACCGGCGTGCCATGCGATGCAGTGAAGCAACCTTTCGCTCCGCAGGAGAGCAGACGACGCCACGAAAGGACGCCGTCAGCCGAATTTTGCTCTTATTTTCGCGGAAAAAATCTCCTCAAGGACGCAAAAATGTGTTGATTGGCAGATTATTTTTCGGTTGGTATTAAATCTCTTCGTTATATCCGCTGACGCGCTCTTATTTACTTCGTTAAAACCGGACCCAAAACGTATTGAAAATGCAAAAATGGGAATGGGAAATTGAAATCCCTTCGTTATAACCGCTATTTCGCTATAAGTGGCTTCGTTATAAACGGGCTAGACTGTATACGCAAACTGTAATATTTCGTATCAAACAAGGCATCTTCACAGTGATCAGAAAAATCATGTGGTTTTTTTTTTCAAACTTTATATGGTGTCACGTCAGCACTGATATTTTTGTGTGGAAATATGTCGTCCGCATATTTAGTCCGAGACAAAAAAACAAAGACTGGGAGGTGGAAAATTCGTGAACGAATCTTCACTGCATCCCATTTTGTTCATTCAGGCTTATTTTGGCAACAGTCTGGAATTTATGCTTAAACATGCAGATTCAGATCGGGCTGTTTCGTTAGATTCTTTAAAATAAGTATGAACCTGTATAGAAAATGTCAAAGTTTTTTTGTTTTTTTTAATGCAGTGCTTTCTCTAATATCTTTCCAGCAAAATGCAACAAAGTGCCCATTAATGGTTCTACGGTTATGTTTTCTTAATGCTGCCGCGAATACAAAATTCACGCTTCTCGAAAAACTGTGTACTTGAATTCAAAGATATTACCCTTTTCCGAAACAAGGTTTCTCGCTTCTCTTCAAGGTAAGGCCAGAGACAGCATCGAGATTATACTTTTAGTCCACTCCTTTTTTTTATTTTTAGGCCGTTGGTCAAATCTCTGGTTACGTCGTGGGCCAGCCGAAAACATAGTGACGAGGCAGGGGATTTTCAAAACTATGTCTTTGCGCGTCTTTACCCGCGGTCCTTCAGAGTAGAGATGCGAAGTGCTGAAAACAACAGGAAAATTGCGGGAACAAACTGTTTTTTTTCTGTTTTTTTTTAGCAGTTAGAAAAATTAGTCAAAATTTCCACGGGTGAAAAATGTACAGAAATAAAGTTTAGGCCACATACAGTGCCGAACGTGAAACCGAAAATGCCGAACGACGGCTTAGCAATCACCATCGTGACCAAGTAATGTCAGCGCCGCCGTCGGCGAAGCTTCGTCGGCTGGGTACAGTTTCTCTTGTTTTGGTGCTTGTTATTGCCCTCTTTTGTCTTTCCTTCGCATCCCTGCGCAAACTGTTGCAGAAATCCTCATTTAGAGCAGTGTTGAAGCGACTTCTGCAATGGTACGGCCACTTTCTAACGTGTGGTTGCACTTCACGGTCGAGGAGATCGTTGGCGGGAAATGGGGAACCGCAGTCTCTAAGTACTGCAGCAGCAGCTATGCTTTTCCGAATGCCACTCGCCTTTCTGGGCACATTGCTCAGTGCGTGAAATTCCCAAGAGAGGAAGTGACACCACGAAGCCGCTCTCGCAGCCCTTCATGTAGCAGTCGTAGTTCAAGCGAAGCTCATGGCGTAGAAAACAGCACAGCGAGCAGCGTCCGCGAGTGGAAGGCTGACTCAGTTCGCCGACACGATGCCACCTCAAGCGCAGAAGAACGCCGATAAAGCGCTGGCAAAGGCGATATACGCTTCCAACACTTCCTTCACTTTGATTACAAATGACTATTGGCTGGCTGCATTTAAAGCACTCAGAGCTTCTCACAAGCCCCCAAGCCCCCAAGCCGGCACAGCTTGGCTGGACCATTGCTCAGCGCAGAATACGAGGCCGTTACCGTATCAGTGAAAAATTCTATTGAAAAGGCTTCATGCATCACCCTTGTCACTGACGGCTGGACAAACGTCGAAGGGGAATCAGTTATAAACTTTGCGCTCTGCACACCACCACCACTGTCTTTCAAGTCAATCAACACCGGCACAAACAGGCATACCGCGGCCTACCTGAATGACGAAATCTGTGCAGTTATGGAATCGGTCGATAGCTCAACGGTAAGGACGCTGTCAACCGACAATGCCAGCAATATGAAAGCAGCATGGGCTCTCGTTAACGAGCGATTTCTTCACGTTACAGCGATTCGTTGCACCGCACACTCTCTGAACCTCCTGATGTATGATCTGCTTACACTTGACACAATCCACGATGTGCATAAGCAGGCGAAAGATATTATCAAATACATTAATAAAACTTGCTTGGTGTTGGTCACATTCAAGGAAAGGCAGGCAACAAAGTACGGCAAAGGTGTGAGCTGCAGCCTGGAGCTTCCGAGCAAGACGAGATGGAGTGGTGTCTGACTCTCCTTTGAAAGCCTTTTGAGAAGCAAGAAGGTTTTGCAGGAAATTGCTATAATGGAGGACGTGAAGTTCGACAAAACTCTTAGGGTTGTCGTTCTGGACGAAGAAGAGTTCTGAGTGGCATTGAAATCATGCCATACTTTGCTAGAACCCATCCCAAAGGCTATCAAAGCCGTAGAAAGGGACCAAGCCCTGTTGTCGGATGTCAGAAATTTGTTTCACAGTCTAGCAGAGGAGATCCAAACAAATCTGAAGTGCTCTGTTCTCCCGAAGGATGAACGGGATATCGCCCAAAAAGCCTGAAATACACACAAGACGTTTGAAGTTCGTCTCATACACTGTGCAGCAAACGTTCTTGACCCAGGATACGAGGGGAAAAACTTAACTGACGAGGAAGTCTTGTCAGCGTTGGACTGGATCCCTGAGCACAGTAAGCACATGAACCTCGAAGTCGGAAAAGTGTACACCGACGTTGCAGAATACAGGACCAATACTCGACTAAAACTGGTGATACCTCTGGCTTGAAACGGTTTAGATTCCACCATCATCAGCTGCTTGTGAGCGAAACTGGTCCGACTTCGCCAACATTCATACTCTGCGTAGGAATAGGCTAAGTAATGTCAAGGTTCAAAAGCTTGTTTTTGTGCACGCACTTCTCAACATGATGAAGAAGGCTACAGATGAAGCCAGTGATACTGACTCCGAATAAGGTGTAGAAATTTACCTTTTCACCGCCTTGGTCAATGTATCAAAAGTCGAAGCAATGACGAAATAGCAGCAGCAGAAGAGGCATTAGAGTGTTTTTTGTTATAACTGTCGTAACAGTTCCACAATGTAGTGCCTATTTACAGAGCACAGACCGCTTTCGCTGGATGCTTCTATAATTCCTTTAATCTGTGAAACCCTTGCACTTTTTTTGTGAAAAGGCAGAAAAAATCTATCTTCAGGTATTTACATGATGAGAGTTATGTCTCTTGACATTGACAATAAACCGTTGTCATGCGCAACTGAAAATTTGTTGTTTTTTTTTTTCATTTTTCCAAAAAATTCGGAAAAAAACATGAAAAAGAATGGTTTTTTCCCGATTGTTCAAAATTTCCCAAAATTTTGCATCTCGACATCTGAGGAAGCAATGGATTAAATCGTCTCCAGACGCTGCCTGATGAGACACTGAACAAATGGTTAAAGAAGTGATAACCCACTTAATTTGACAGTGGTGTCCACCCGAAATACCTGTTATGACGCAATGAATAAAAGAGGTGCCACTCAAGCAATCACATTATCACAGGTTCTGCTCAGGCTCTAGCGAGAATGCATAAGGTACCCTAAGCTACATGTTTTTGCTTTTCAAGAGTATAACGGGGGCTTTTCGGCACCCTGAAAGAATCAAAGGAGTAAAAACGTGACAACAAGCGTTCACCTTACTTTACACAGAATCAGAGCTTAAGAACTGCCGCAAGTGCTTCGCTACGTGGCTAAGAAGCAAACCACCACTGCCCAATTACTTGCGCCAAGGACAGCACCTCTGGAGTCAATACACTTTATTTCTTCTGTGATGTTTCGGAAAAATTAGATCATTTTCTGATGTTGTTCCAAAATGAGAATGCGAAGTGGCATTTCCTTCTTGCTTCTAGAAAAGAGGGAAGGGGTCTCGCGGTATTGTCTGCAAGAATCGCTCACCCATGGGGGAAGCGGTAAATTCCTTCGCAATACTGAATTGGTGTGCTATAATCATGGTGGCAGCCGAAGATTATCGTATTTGCCTGTGCGCCTGTGACTCACAACAACGTAAACGTGAACTTCCTTAGAGCTTGATGCCTCTTTAGTCAAAACGAATTGTAATAAATTGCAAGACATAGATTGGGAATTAATTTTGGGTCACACTTTTTCAAGCTAGAAATTTTTTGTGCCCTATGATGGCAGCCGAAGACTATCGTAGTTGCCTGTTTGCCTGTGACACATCATGTATAGGTTACAGAGCTGTGCCACAAATCCCCGTCCCTAATTCTTATTGAAGCGTCACTAAGAAGTTTGGCTTGCTGGCAGAATTAAAAAAAGCTAACTCCACATGTAGCTCACAGCAACGCCAACGTCAACTTCTCTACAGCTTGATGCCTCTTTAGTCACAACAAATTGTGATAAAAGAAAATACATAGATTGGGAATCAATTTTGATCCACATTTTTTCAAGCTAGCGATTTTTTGTGGCCCTCTGTCCTGGTTTCCCAGGCGCCAGAGCGAGACATTATAATAGTCTCGTGTCCCCTGCGCTCCACGCACTCTGTGTTGATTTTGAGACTCGAGATAACGTAAAAGCATATTTTTCGCGCCAACCGAGCTGCTCTCACTAAACGCTACCGTGCGAGAAATTATTCAGCACTGTCATCTTAACAAAACTCCTCGTAAAATGAACCTGTAGGCATGATCTTAACAACGTGAAGCGTCTCGAGTTGGTGAGGAATCCTTCATTTCTTTTATAGCCATTGCTTGCAAGAGCATACCTCTTAGACTCATTGCCATGGTTTATTTTGCTTAGCAAATAGACTTTTCTTGTCTCAAGGCTATATTGCGACACACTCTCTTCTAAAAACAAAAACAATGGGCAAAGTCTGCTTACATGTTCCGTAGCACATTCGGAGTATTTCGCTGGTGAGCACCCTAAGTGTTCTACATTGTTCCTTTGCAGTAAATTTAGTTGTAAAGAAAACGACATCATGTGCCTCACCGCGTGAGTTGTCAGCCACGGACAATCCTTTTAAATCTTCACCGCCTCTTGCTCGCTGAATTAGCCGCCGTGGTGGCGCAGTGCTTATGGGGATCGGCTGCTGACCCGAAAGACGCGGGCTTAATCCAGGCCGCGGCGGTTGAATTGCGATGGCTGCCAATTCTAGAGGCCCGTGCAGTGTGCGATGTCAGTGCACGTTAAAGAACCCCAGGTGGTCGAAATTTCCGGAGCCCTTCACTACGGCGTCTCTCATAGCCTCCGTCGCAGTGGGACGTTAAATCCTCATAAACCTCCTCGCTCACTCGATTAGTTAAGTCGACCAATTTTATTAATTTCCAGCTTTCACTTCATGCACCATTATAGGTTCGAACATCAGCTGAAAAATAAAAGTGCTCTCTCTCGCTCTCTCTCAAGCACCACTGCGTGCTGCTAGAGATTTTTCTAGATGTAGTTAAACATGACTTCCACTTAAAGAAGACAAAAAGGGCAGTCTTTCGCGGTCTGCGCGATTGAACTTGTTGGAACTCGCAAAGACTACTGCCGTTCCATCGGTCATTTATTGGTAAAAAAAAGCTGCAGTATACCAAGATGTGCTCACCTCAGCGTCTTCCAGTCAACAAATGATCCTTCGCAATTTTCGAATTTTGTTGCCTCCATAAACACACCAACTGTAAGCATTTCTTCAAGACGTCGCCACTGTTATATTGAATGTGAGTAAGCCAAACAATGTGTTTCGATGCCTTTGTGATCGCAAAAGCATCGACCGTGGTTAAAGGACTGCGCTCTGCATTGCGACAAGCCGCTGACAGCTCGTCTGCTTTCTTGTCATTTGGCGCAGAAACACCGAACTACCGACGAAAGCTATTCGTACTCACTCAGCCATGGTGGGAAGCCAAAGCTAGTTACGCAGCAGCGTTTTGCTCGAGGTAAAAGAATAGCCACCGAGAGAGCCTCCTTCCGATCTCTCTGTATCAAGTGTCGCAGTATCACTTCTTCCCTGCCTTCTCTCGGGCCTCGAACCCAGATCTCCGGAAGCCGGGCGCCACCAACCCTTCTCCTTTCTACCCTCCCTTCCTTCTCTGTCTTCTATTATCTGTCTTTCCTTATTGCACGATCGATCTGGCCTTCATTTCGGCAGCGGGCGGAGATTTGCTCCCAGCCTTCTCAGTAATCCCGCGCAACGTGGGATCTCGACGGCTGTGGACAGCTGATGTACTGTTTGAAAGGTGCTTTTAAGCCCCATCCATCCTTTATCCTCGACTGGGCAATTTAATACAAAAGCACGGCCAGCACTCACCTTCATGGAAGCTATAGATAGCCACTCACAGCTGCAAGGCTGATTCTTTGTTTGCAGCGCCTGAGTTCTCTTGCCCACGTTCGCCGCATCACTTTCTATCTCATCTCAAAACCTTGTCACGAAATGCTGCCGCAATAGTTCATCGGTTACCTCTTCATGCTTCCTGGAGTCGGCAATATTTTAAACAGCAATCTAGGAGTTTTTGAAGGGCTAGTTGCTACATGATCTTTTTTTGAAAGGGCGTGCGCTAAAAAGACGTTCGCAGGAAATAAGTAGAGATGCTCTATCCTGTTTTCTCGACTTTTTTCATGAACACGCCTATTTAGCGCACAGCCTTTATAAAAAGATAACTTTGAGAAGTGACGCTTACATAGCTGTCCGCAATGCGTCTAGGGTATAGCAACAAAAAGGAAGTAGTACGGCTTAAACAAACACGGAAAGGACTGCATAATAATACAAGCTCCCAGAATATAAATATTTCCTTTATTCAAGAAAACCTGGCCACCTTCTGGACGGGTATGCAGTATGTTCCAGTAGTTGCAAGGCCTCATTTCCGAACGCAGGGCCAAAAAAAAAATGTTTTTGAAAAGACGCATTAATGGCGGAGTTCCAGCCCTTGCAGTCAGACGATTTTGCCTCTCTCTTCTGCTGCATTGCTCTTTCTGAAGATCTTCTTTTGCCAGCCTGGACGACTACTCCCTGCAAGCAAAATTTCCCGTCCTCCGGCGATTTATGCGTGATGCGCGCACTACTTTATACGTCTTCGTCAAGGCCCACTGCCCTTTCACAAGCATCTTTTATTGGTTCTTGGTAGCTGCGGTATTTGTGGCAGTGCTCACGGCAGCGGTTTCCTCTTTCATAGGCTCTGTTTGCTTTGTAGCCCGAAGCTGTTGAACGGAGGGTTCATCCATCCATGGGATTGGGAAGTTCGCCATTCTCCTGTCATTGAAATGGATGATGACGTGTGTGCTCTATCCCAAAAACAGGTGCGACGAATGGAAGCCGCAGTCCGGAAAAAAATTGCATAACAATGATACGAACACTGAAAACATTATCAAGCTGCTTGATTACTGTCAGTATGTATACGAGTTGTGGTGTCGCGCCATGCTGAGTAAATCCTGATCTAAAGGCATTACGTAAAATCGTTAACTGAACCTTGTAGAACTTCCATTGACCTTACCTTTGGGGACAGAAATTTAGCGTTGAGAGCTCGCCCGACTTCTGCTGCGGCTGAGTAACACTGTTCATTTTCTGCTGTAGCCTAGGAGCCTAGGATCACGGATGCAATCATGTGGAGGGAGGAATGTTCCCCACACATCACCTCACTGTTTTCCATAATGGCTGGAATGTCGATGCGCTGAAGGTAGACACTACCCCCGGCGTCACCTTTTCGCACTTTATGCCGAATGATAATTTGACTCTGCCTGTGCATTCAACCACGAAACACCGTTGTCGCAATTTTCCGCAGCCTGAATGAGAGGCACGACCAGCTCAAAACCCCCCGAAAATCTGCCTCGTTGATTCAATGAGGCGTCCATTTTAGCACAGCAAGCCTGGAAGCCTCGCGCAGCGTACTAGTGTGAGCTACTACTTAGAAGAGGCACCTGCGTCTCATACTCTCATGGAGAAAAGCTTGCGCAGGATGCGAATCCGAGAGAAAAAAAATGTCACTGAGCAGCGAGGCAAAGCAATTTCATGAAAAGCATTAAGTCACGGGGAAACTTGCGTGCTGCATCCACTGGAATAATACCATCTTGATGACTAGCGAGGAAACGCAGAATGAAAAGAAGTTTTTTCTCACGAATCTACCTGCCGCAAAATTTTGTCCATGACAGTACGGCGTAGCCTTCCTGGTACACGTGTGATGGGGTGGGGGGGCATTGCATTGTTGTTCGTCATTGTTGTTCGTCACGCTTCGCTCTGAACCAGAATATCAAAGGTGCGGGGCAGTGAGCCCGGTAGCGTGCAAGAGCAGTGGTCTCTAAGTGGAAATATGCGTTACCTTTCTGCGAAGACTATTCGCCCATGAGGGCTGCATAAATTTCAAAAAATACTAAGAGGCAAAGGCTATACGGACGGCACAGACAACAGAACAGGCTAAAGCATACATTGACATGGACAAAAACTAAACATCTTGTTTCCTTATACTTTTACGTCTGTTCGAAAACGAGAGGCGCGCACAAATGCGTGCACACAACCGATAGACGAAAGGTCGTCGTAAGAAGTGCTACGTCATTATCTGTTACTTGAACGTGTTCACGACACCTGCACCTCACACGGCAAACATAATGGTCGACCAATGGAATGCCCCTCACTGAGTCATCTTCGGCGAACGCTCGGATGCCACCGGATAGGACAAGCGTACAATCTCGCTCTCGCTTTGTGGAATCTCTGCCGTCATTTAGGAGGTATGCGTGGTGGTGAGGACTTTTCAAATGGTTCTAAACACCTCACACGCAAAACGTAGCCGGTAGATGAGAGCCCGAAGGCATGGGGCCGGTTCAACATACATAGCGTGCGATTGGGGCACTGCCCAAATTCAAATTCAAATTTATTTAGCATCAACAATGATGTTACAGAACTCGAGCGCGCTGCCCGATAACATACTCATACCTGCGCCCACATATTTCATGTATAGAATGGGGCACTGGTTACGCCAGCCGGCGTAGTGCGGGAACCTCTAAGAAAGCGTTACCGTCTGTATGAATGTGCTGCTGCCAAGCACTAATGTTCCGAAAAAGGAACACTTGCTTTATGCCAGCTTCCAGCGAAATACACGCAAGTTTTATCTCCTCATTTCTTTACCACGATAGCATAAACCATCTATTAATATTTACCTTTATAATAATAATAATAATAATAATAATAATAATAATAATAATAATAATAATAATAATAATAATAATAATAATAATAATAATAATAATAATAATAATAATAATAATAATAATAATAATAATAATAATGGTTTTATTTGCGCCTAATGAATACATGGCGCGGGAGACCCGCAGTAAAAGCTGTCACAAGCGACAGCTTGACAAAGCCGGAGGCCCCTCCTATACACTTGACAGCATCATAGGCGCAATGAAACGGCATGTCTCATCCAAAAACAAAATAGAACAAAACATGAAAACATCTGCAATTACAATCACTCATAAGAACTACATAAAATTATACAGAAAATGTGTTAGAATGAAGTTAGAAAGCACTTACAAAAGCAATGGAACATTCATGTGCGATGGCAATGAGTTTAGCGAAAGTAACAGATAATTTAAGCACATTTTTGCTTCAAATAAAATTCAAATCAAAGTGAATACAGACAAGCGGTACAATCAGGGTAAACAACAACGTGACAGAGTAAACAGGAATGGCAAGCGAAGTGTCCTAGTACATGTTGAAATACCGGCAGAGTGTTTTGAACGTCACCTTTTCAAGTTGGATATGTTTATGATTTAAATCATTTAGTAACCGGGGTAGTTTATTCTGTAGTGTTTGTAGGCCGTATGTTGTGCGAAACGTCCTTACTTTCCAGAGCTCCGTGTGACGTGTCTGGCGTGTAGTAGTGTTATGTTGTAACCTGGCTAGACGATGTAGAAATGAACTGTTGCTGGCGTTTTCATTCTAAATTGCCTTGCAAAGGATATAATCAAACAGTTTGGTAACAGGAATTTTGTTGTATTTGGGAAATAGATGATACGTATGTGAATAAAACGGCAGATTTTCTATTACTCTTACAAACCTTTTTGTTTGGTTCATTTAAAAGTTCTGTTTTCCTTCGAAAGATATCCCCAAACACTGGGCTGTGACAATTAAGGGCCTAAATATGCGCGTTTACCGGGTATATTTCGAAATTTTTAAATCAGTCTATAAAATTATTGCAGTTGCGATTTTTAACGAAATCTCCGCGCAGTGTGTAAGAAAATTCAGATAAGAGTATATGCTGAAAGAAAATAAAAATAATTTTCATAAGTTTCAATTTTGCAAAATTGGCAAGTAAAAGGCTAAAAAACGCTGGTCGCGATGTGTTAATCTTCGCTAACTATCTGGGCTTTATTAATTTCCCCTCGATCGCTCTCTCTTATACCTCAAGATGCTCACATGCGTTTCAAACAAGACACAGAATGACGAGACATAGATGAAGCCAGCAAATGCAGGCCTGTGATATATTTGTTTTGCTGTCCTAACCCAGGAACTCCCTCGTGTAGCTTCCAGAGAGCATGGTCGTAATTATTTTTGTTGTCTCCGGTATCAGTGATCAGTGCCCATTAGGAGGAGGTCCATCACAGCAGCCAGGCTTCAAGTTCTCCTTTAGAATCTCTCGAAATCGCTTACGAACATCACAGAGACGCTCTTTAGATTCTGCAGTGCTTTTCTCACTGCTAAAAACGTCTGACATGTTTGCTACCAAATTCTGGATACGCTACAGAAGTAGTTTGGGGGCGAACGTTCCCTCACAGCTTGCCTTAAAACCTGTGCTTTATTTGCAAAAGCATGAAGCGAGCAAAGCAAAAACTGCTCGAATTCTGCTCATGAATGGGCCACCACGCTTGCATTAAATGACTAGTCCGATCACGAAATGTAACGAGGAAGCATACGCTATCACCAAATGCCAAAATGTACCGATTAGAAGAACAAGCAAGAGCCTTCGGAACGATAACTGTTCCGGGAAGGTTGATCTTTCCCCAAGCAAACACAATATAGGCCTATAGTTTTATCTTTCATCTAAAGGGAGCGAACACCTCCTTTGACCGATAAACAGTTATGGTTGTTATGCTATCACTGTATCAAAATAAAAAAAAAAGAAAACGAGTGCGCTCCTATTTTTATGACTCATGCTTATACAACGCCAGAAATAGTTCGCACAACCTGAAAAACCATTTCCTGTTACATCAACTAAAGTGCAGTGGTTTGTGGTTGCTATTTTTTTATTTTCTGCACATTAAAGTGAGCCAGATATTATATTTCGGTTGCTTCAAACCATAACATTTGTCGAGTGCTGAACTCATTCTCGGAGTGCGCTTTTGAAAGAAACACTCCTCAAGAGTCTTGGAATCCTACCCCACTACGCAAGGACCTTGCGAGTTGGAGTTGCGCTTTAATAATATTTTAGTCAATTATTCTGGTGCTGAAATGTATATCTGCCTTTTCGCGAAAGTCCTCTCCTAAACGGAACGTAACTTCTGCCTTCCCCTTCCTTTTAAACCGAAGAAAGAGCACTGCTTCCCGACATGAGCCTGAGGCACACATTTAGAACATTCAAATTGGGAGAATCGCTGTGCATTCTATTCTAGGTTCTGCATTTTTTTAGCTAAAATGCGTTTTGCTTAAAGGTACTCAGGGGAGGTTTTTACTGCAGACTATAAATATGCAATGTCTTTCTGTGCACAAGTACAGCCTGGCAAATAACATGCGAGGATACACCATCATCTCGGTATCTATAGGCGCGCCTTTTCTGAGGTGCCCAAGAGAGCGCCTCGTCTGCACTGCGCCAAAGACGTTGCATGAATAAAACTTTTTGGATAAGTACGAAGCTTTTTGGCAGTGATACGTCAGTAATGCTCCTGTTCGCCGTCTCGAGCACTTAGGATATGTTTCCTTAAAAGACAAAAACAAATTAAAAAGAGTAAAAGTCTGCAAGTAGTCAGTTGGACAAACTATGCGTCGCCAGATATTGGTGAAACTTTCATTTTGGAAGTCTCCGAAGATCATAAGCAGCCCCCAAGGGTGTAATATTTCTTGTGGCAGCTTTCCTCTTAACCCACTCCCTATGCGATAGATCAGGAGAAAAAAAAACATCACAGTATGAGATGAGGGGCTTTTTTTCTAAACTTTGCACTCACTGCTCTACTGCTCCACCTTCCCTTTGCCATTGAATATCTGAGTGGCTGCAACAGCCGTCGCTAACAGCGCGCACACGAGCGCCAGCAATCTCGCGTGCCTGTGCTCTTCCAACTCCTTTCTTAAGTATGGAAAAAATTCTTTGTAATGTGAGAGCATTTACAATATGAGCTTTTCAACATTTCTTAAGTTGATCAAGATCTGCCTGTTCACACTCCCCAACATCCTTCAACAGTTCCTCATCTCCACATCTAACCATATCTAATTGTTCTGTTATCAGCACCAAAGGTGCTGCTTATTGGGTATTAGTGTATATGCATCACCCTTTACTAATATGATTCGCCTATGCATGCCTAATAGGCATGATGTGCATCGCCTTATTACTGCCTGTATCGCTCCTCTGCAAATCAAGGACACAAGCCTTTGTGCGCATAAAGAAAAAGATACAAAACTTTCTTCCCGGCCGCGGCGGTTGAATTTCTTTGGAGGAGAAATTCTAGAGGCCCGTGTACTGTGCAATGTCAGTGCACGTTAAAGAACCCCAGGTGGTCGAAATTTCCGGAGCCCTCCACTACGGCGTCTCTCATAGCCTTAGTCGCTTTGTTACGTTAAACCCCATAACACACCAAACAAAAAGTTCTCATGTTCTATTCTAAAGAGCAGTAAATTTTCTTCGTATGCCTGTAATCTTCCGTCTAAGTATTTACGGACAGCAAGGACAGCTGAAAACCTTTCTAGAAACGGTGCTCAATTGCTGCTTTAATGTATTGCTGTGCATTTATGTCCGACCTTACAGACGCATGAATTAATCGTAAGCAAGTAATGAATCGTATTTGTTAAAGCGTGTTAAGCTCCTGATTTCGACAGGCCTTAATGTTTGTGTCTTTCCATTTTTCAGAATGCGTTCGCTATGCCCACACACTTTCATGTACCAAGGAGAATAAAAACAGAATATTATCTTCCGGCCGCTCCAGCTGTGGGTTCTTTCACTGAATTTCGGAGAGATTCCGATGAAACTCGTAGCAAAGAATGCAGAAGAGCAACTGTTATGACCCGCCCATCCTGCCGTTTTGGCACTCCCGCCTCTTCCGATGGTGGTCATTACAGCGGTGACGAAGAATGGCATAGCAGCGACCCCGCTTCGATGGCATGTAGCAGCAGCAGTGGCGACGACAGCACAACGTCCGCGGAACGTACAGTGGTGAGCAGCCTTGTGTAGAGCGCTTGAGCAGTGCGCACTTGGTAACAAAAACCGAAATTAGAGAGCAGCCCCTCATTACAGGGCAAAGTTTTTGTGCCTGCTTTGTTTACGAGGCTATCTGGCGCTACTTCCGTGCAAGCGTTGAGGCTGGACCCTAAAGGCTGCCACAAAATCTGGCACTCCTCGATATATATTTTTTGCTCATGTGATTACTTTCAATAACAAATTTAAGCATAAAAGATACAAAGCACTCATATGCCGCATCTCCAAGTACGACTTACCTGGCTAAATTTCACATTGGTGGCTTTACGAGGCTATCTGGCGCTACTTCAGCGCAAGCGTTGCAGCTGGACCCTAAAGGCTGCCACAAAATCTGGATTTGTTTTGCAAGGAAGTGCACCGCCCGAGCGCTCTAGACAAGGCTGCTCACCATACCACCACCAGCACACTTAACACGAACGCTCGAGCACGTGTCTTCCACTGACATTAGTGCCACTGGGTTTTGGCCGCTGGGTCTGAGGCTTAAGCCGGCTGACGACGGTATGTTCGCTCACTACTGTCCGTCTGAACAGACGCGTTGTGGAAAAGAATGCAAAGCCGCCATTCTGTTGACCACTGATGGGGATGATACGCATTCGCGTGGTTTAGCACGTTTCGTATTGTTCCCTTACAAAAGCCCGAGTGGGGTGCTGAAACGATTTTGCCTCCCGGACGTGCATGTCGTGGGTACTTCGCGCTGCATACAAACCTGTCATGCACAGGCAGACTCATGCGTCGGCAGAACAGTTAGACAGTCCATTTCCCACATTGCTAGCCCGGAGCCCACGCTAAGCATGACTCAACGTTTTGACAGAAATGACGAAGCAGGTGGGGCGCCCTGGAGTAGCCGTAGAAGGAAAAAGTGTGCAAGTGAACTGGCTACCCGGCCGACATGACAGTTCGGGGTACCTAGTCGGCTATCATCCTTACCTGCGTTAAGTTATATACAGAACGTGGATAAAACCAAAATGACAATGGGTAGAATGAGCAGAATAAAGAAATAATAAAATTGCCCAGCCCGAACCAAAATGACAGAAATTAGGATGAGCGAGCAAAAGAAATAAGATTGTCTAACCCAAACCAAAACTAGATAATAGCGTTAAAAAAGGATATTAGTGTTCAAATGTCAAGAGCAAGAAAATCATGCTTGTCCTGGTAGGTATAACTCCTCGATATATATTTTTTGCTCATGTGATTACTTTTAATAACAAATTTAAGCATAAAAGATACAAAGCACTCATATGCCGCATCTCCAAGTACGACTTACCTGGCTAAATTTCACATTGGTGGCTGTTTCAAATACTAGCTTTACCCAAAAGTCGCCGCTAATACTTTTCTCATGGTAGACAGAAGCAGGGTACTAATATTAGCCAGCTTATCTCCACTACGCACCAGGTTATTACTTTAAACGTTCCATAATCATTTCACCTCTAGGTGAGTGGCTCCTAGTGCAAAGCGTAGCTAATAGTTTCATGCAATAAAGCTTTTATGACCTTTGTAATTTTCGTCGACCCGGTGGTTGTAACACAGCATCAAAGCACTGTCTTAAAATTGCAGCAAAATTCTGATAGTTAGGGCAGCTCGAGAGCAGGGTCGCTTACAAAATATTTTCTTCAAAAAAAGAGGACAAATTGAAACAATGGCCACCGACAGAAGTTAGCAAAGCTTAGTGCTTATAGGGCACTCCATGTCGAACTGCTCCAGAACCAGCCGTCCACCCCTGATACTCGGCAATGCAACTTCCACGCTACAGCCAGACTGCAAACAACTACCGCTCTGCAACTCTTTAATTCTGCCCCTTCTCGACTCCTCTATCGGCCCTGGCGGGACAGGTCATAAAGTTGGTTTGTACTCAATCCTGCAAAACTTGTTTCTTATAAATGAAGGCGCAACGTTATGGCGCAGCAAAAAAAAATACACTAGGCGTCTTTACTTGCAAATAGAGCCCTCTGCAAACACTAAGCTTCCTTGCCTTACACTAACAGAGGGAACACATCCTACGTAAACGAAGTTCCGTGTTTCGCAGCCTAGCTGGGGACACTTATCGGATAGGTGGTGTTGCCGGTCTTTCAGGAAATCAAGGTTCACTGAGAGAGCATGGAAGAGGGAAGCCGACGCTGCATTTCGTCTTGCAACGTATTACATAACTTGGTGGGCAATGGATCCTTTTCAAGGTTTCTGACCTTGCTAACTCATGTGAGAGTTTTTTTCGTCGGATTGTTTCGTGATTGTTCTTTTTATCACTGCCTAATAACGGTTATATGACAGAATCTAAAGATGGATGCTTGCTATATCAAAATAAGATGCACTGCGTTCTTTCATACAGCCGAAAACTCATAGAATGACTAGAAGAACAACAGTTAAATGCCTTCTTCGGTTCTCTACATTATATTATGAAGCCTGACTATTTTTATTGCTTTCGTTGCGTTGCGTTGGGTACTGTGCATAAATTATTAATGCGAGAATGTATAATTAGGTTTAAAAAATTCCGCACACATTTACTGCTCTGATAATGATAATTTCATCGACAACTGGTTTAATGCGAAATGTCGATGTCACTACCAGTAGTCAGTAACTCTGGACGCAGATGTAGGATACCTACTGAGTAAGTGCCGCGATCTTTTTTCTGAAGGGTAATATGCAAAAATTTATGCGTTTAATTACTTATATGCATTAAGTGCATGTCTCTTGCGTAGGCGTACCTTCGCTAGTTATGATGAGAATAATGAATACTTGCTAAACGCTGTGCAGTAAACAAGATTCTCGCGCACAAGTAAAGTATCAAATAATTATGAAAAGGTAGTGAATGATGCTTATTTTTGTGATAACATTATGCTGGCACTGGCACGGAGTAGTAAGAGTTAATACCTCTAATTAATTTATTGTACTAACTTGTGCACCAGAAAGTTACTTCCTATTCATTAGTAACGCTACTACGCTTTCGTGCACAGTGTGAAAGTCATCATTCTCGGATAAAAAACTAGGCTTTTTGGTACCTATGAAATTACTTCCCGAATATGAACTTATCTAGAATTCTGAAATAAATACTTCTCATTAACGAACAACGAAAAAGGTTATTCCAGAGGACATACAGTTTTAAGAATTTACTCCTGTCAATAAAGATATGAGCGTTACATTAAGGCATTTCGTTATTGCATGTAATAATGCCGCAAAAGTTAGTCGGGTTGAAAAGAAGGTGCTAAGAATTATCTCACTCAAGTTCACACTGTTCAATTCATAAGTTGTTTAAACAACTGAATGATATTATGATTTCTCTCTATGTAAAGCACTAATAATCAATAAAAAATCAAAATAACTTCCTCTTACAGTTTCAATCTTACACAGCACAAGGAGCACACGGAGGATTCTTCATCACACAGACGGAATGCAACGGAAACGCGGAACAAATTACGATGGCAAATGTTGTCGAACATAATTCCAAGACTGTTAACTGTTAAATAACCGTCATTTACACACTTCATGAATACATTAAAAGCATTGACGCGTTATACACTTCATTTGTATTTTGTCGTTGCATTTATGTATTTTTTAGGCATGTATATTTGGTTGCATATGTACTGTGTATGGAGGAGTGCTTTCTATTATATTCAAATTTATTTGTGACACCTCAGTGAAAGACAGCAAATGTTTTGCTTTTTGAAATCATGAACGAAACAGTTCACCTCGTTTTTCCAATGCCGCTTGTTTCGTTTAGGGCTTACTTTCCTTACCATCGCTCATTTCCATCTCGTTTGTAGCTTTGATATTGTTTTACGGAAGTTCTCCACTTTTTGTAGGACTGTTTACTGCAGTATGAAACGCAGTCACTTGATAATTAATATATTAAATATTAAAAAGACACAGTTGAAACTTGCCGAAACGGCCGAGACAGTTGCTACGAAAATAGCATCAAATCGACCCCGGTCCTTAGGAAACGATGAAGGATGGTGGTCTATAGGGTTCGCCGATGGGCGCATAAAAAACAAGGCGCCATATGAGAGCATCTTTCGAGTGCTAGAAAGCAGTTATGTAGCTTTAGAGGCCAATATGAAGAGACGGCCATCTCGTCATGTGGCTGCTCACGCAATGCGCCTGAAGGGAGACGTATGATCGCCATTACATAATATTTCTATGGCCGCTGGGTAAAAGCCGGTCGTGAAGATGAGATCGGGACGGGGAAGGGGCCCAAATGGTCGCACTCCTCATCTAGGGGTTTTCTCGTTGGTGTCTACGACTGCGGTCCCCGGCCTAACGGCTCCAGCAGCAACCGCTTTTATCATAGCAATAAAATTTACTCTCTCTCCTTCTCGTGGGTTTCCTCAATCCCGCGAACTATCTCATCCACATGTGACAAAGATGCACGCAGTGGCTACCGACGTGGCTCCCACCACAGCGCGTACCAACGACGAAAACTGACGCTTACGACTGGGATGCGATTGTACAGCTAAAGAGACAAAAAGAAATAAATGCAAACGACGCAAAGAAAAGAACTACCTTCCTTGTTCAACTTTTAACAAAGGCTTAAAGGTGACATTTGATGCATTTCGCATTTGTTTTTCAACATCTAGAAGACCTTCAAAATTATCTTCAACTAAGAAGCATAGAAGACACAGCATTCATATAGTCACGTACTGCGTGGTGGTGACTACAACGGTAGGTTTAAAAATGCAAGGTTTGGTATTGAATTCTTCAATAAAGGTATCTTGTTCCTATGAAGAAAATAAGCTAACGAGGCGGCAGTGGCGAAGAAAATCTCGGCCCATAGATAGATGACTGAAGTCTTGAAATAGTGCCCCTGCAAAGTTGTCAACGATCCCAGACATTGTAGCAGCTCTCGCTGATGATCATATTTGTTCTAGGGCGATCTGGTCGCGTCCACTGCGACAAAAAGAAAGTCATAACTTTGCAGTGTGGCAGCTATAAAGAACATACAAAAACTAGCGTGAGGACGATTCCTGTCGATGCTTCTTATGAAGCGTCGACCAGACTCTTAAAGAAGCGAAAAATCAAGAAGTTGAAATGAAACACTATGGAATGAAGAATGGGAACTAAAGTTTAACCCGCATTGCGGCACAAGGTACAATTTTCAGCGGGAGAACATTCTAAAGGCTGAAGCAGCTGATGCCTATTGCCTATTGCTAACTGAGAATCGAATGTCGCCTTACTGCCTACGGAGTGGCCACGAGCGCTGACCTCTTTTCCTATTTATTTTTCTTGTAGAATCTTTGTATCCAGGAAAAGATATTTTCTGCCATCAGCAGCAGTAGAACATAAACAAACACCGATCTGATCCGCCGAACTGCCACGGCCTGCTGGCGTATGAAAAACGATAATGACCACACCACCATGTCTTGTTTCCATGAAGTGCGGTGATCGGCTGTGCAGTTATGTGCAGGGCTATGTAAGCTGTGATTGAGGCTTCTGGTATCAGATTAAGGATAAAACAATACTGCTGGCAATCTTCTTAATTTGACAACTTTTTTCTACTCGCGTGTTCACAGCATTATTAGCGCTTCGCAGCAGCAGTTTTGCGTCTTGGAAGTTGAGGTAGCATCTACTCAAGAGGTGTCAGGTAGAACGCTATGCAACTAAGTTGGAGGACAATGCTGCTCATTTCGAAGTTAGCTACTCCCGCCGCTAGCGAGGCCGTACCTAGCTGTTTTTTCCTGTTTCCATGATAACCACAATAAGTCATCTATGCGCTCTTAATCTCGAGCAAGTATGGAGGATTTTCATATCTTTTTTTACTATTCTGTGGTATGAGAGAGGCATTTGCCCTGCAGTGGGAGTAGTCAGACTGAAGATGATGATGACAACAAAAAAAACGACTTCTGTGCTCTTAATCCGCCCACTCAAAGACCACAAAAAGGTTCTGTAATCAAACAGACTATTCAGAAAGCACTCATGAAATTCTCGGCGTATGCAATGCAGGGTTTGCATTGATTTGCAGGTTTCAAGGTTGAAGGCGGCTTTTCCTGGTGTGGTATTGCAGGCAGTGCCTCAATCTCTTATAAAGAAGCTAGCTGTACTCATCAAATGAATACTACATAAGCGAGAAAGGCTTCCGGCCTGTAGAAATTCTCTATGTTCACAGGACCGCACACAGTGATTAAGCAAGCGCAATGTGCGGCTAGTATTTTCGACGCCCTTCAAGCTGGCTTCCTCATGCGCACGCATTTCAAAAGCGCCACCAAAAAGAAACACGGCTGCGGCGTAAAAGACAAAAACCGTCGCCTAGACTGCGAAGTTGGAATGGTTCATAAGATTTTTTTGACATGGGACAAGGTCTACTAGGCCAAACCGGTAGTAGTATCATTATGGATGTTTGTTAGCGTAAGCTGCCACTTGACAGCCATACGCAGTATGACCTGCCGACCCATTGCTTCTCACACATATACAAGAATTGCCTACAAGATGTAGAGATTCTGAGAAAGAATAAAAACAAAAAATTGCGAGTACCCTTTGGCAACTACAGTGCTGAGAGGCGAAAGCCGAGGTCACTATGCCGTGACGACTTCCGGTGAATGTGGCGTCACATCATTTCCGTGACTTTATTGCTACCCAAATTGTACATCTTTCGGGGTTCTTAAATGTTAATTACGCTTAATTACCCATTTCTCTATCTAATTTGACACAAATCCGACGTTTTTCCCACCATTCTGTGAAAATTTTCACTATGCCATGACGACTTCCTGTTGATGTTACGTCACACCTTTCCCGTGGCTATATCGACGTACGCGCTATTTAGACGGAATTTCGACTTTTTTGCCTATAATTAATGAACTAATTAATCTACAGTCACCCGTGTTAAACGCGCGTGGCACGCTTTGATAACGGACGACAGCATGAGCTATTAAAGGCTTTCGCCTTCAATGCACGAGAACTGATCAATCCTTCCTGTAGCAGCAAGAAGGGTGAGCACTACATACTGGGTGGAATGTGCAAGAATGCATCGCCTTATCGACGTGTAAGTAAGACTTCATAATAGCGCGGGGCGTTTCTTCGGACCCTTGCTAATTTGGTTTCTTTCCCAACTGTACCTATTTTCTTTTTTAGTCGCATACCCCTCAGCGCCGGCGATGACAAGGTATGTACAGTCTTTGTCAAAAGTAACCAGGCTGCATGGTTTGCTTCTCATTCGTATAACAGAGCCCTCACGGCTTCCCTAAAGATCAATAAGTTCTTTAAAGGTGAGAACAGGTGTTCTTCTTACCATACAAGGATTTAGAGCTTGAGGGCTGGCATAATAGCTTTTATATACGACTGAGAAGAAAAACGTGCAGCCTGGTTACTTTTGACAAAGGCTGTACGTGTAACTAACAACGCGCGCCTCCAATAAGCTTTAGTTTTAAGTTTTTGCCTGAGCTATGTCATTCCTTCTCGTGTAAGTCTCTGCTGCAAGCCCCATCCACATGTGACTTATGAAGAGCTCTCACTCTAAAACCGCATTGATGTTACAGTATGAGATACGCCACACCTTTTCCGTCACGCATACTACAAACTAAAATGAGCCGTCGCTGGAATATTCTAAAGGTGATGAGTACTGGAAACTTCAAATACGGTGCTCGATAAGTAGAACTAGACTTAGTCTGAGGGGCTGTAACAAGACCCATGGAGTGTATAGCACCACTAGAGACAGGATTCACAGAATGCTAGACTGAATGCATGGTTGGCCTGCGCCGCATTTGTTGAACTGCATGTCTGCCGTTATTTATCGCCGGGAACCGTACCAGCTTAAAACTTGCCGCTACCTTTATGTTACTAGCGATGGCATTCGGTTGCTGAAATCTGGGTTGCCGCTACGGTACCGAGCATGGCGGCACCATTTCGTTGGAGAAGGAATGAAAGAACTTATTTGGGCTGTGGAATTAGTGCGCGTAAAAACACTCCAGCTCGAGTAAACGGATCCGGATTTTATCATTGGCTGCGGCCTAAGCCTGGATGCCGCTAGAAGAAGTTGAAACACTGATCAAAGTAAACAGTATTAGAAAATTTAAGCAGGAATGCCCGCGCTGTTAACACCATGTCGGACCTGCTAATTCACTAACAGACTCCTTCCCTGCCACAATTATCCGTCTCAATCGAATTTTGAAAAACACGACAATATTTTTTTTGTTCAGACTTACCTTAGCTTTCTCCATCGCTTATTCGTTATTGATCGCGTACGCCGCATTGTGGCATTCTTTTTTTGTTCATTGCTTTCCTTCTTGTTGTAAATCTTAAGCCAATGTGTCCTGGCTGTTTGCTTCCTCAGCAAACCATTCCTCAAAAGCGCTCCAGGCAAACCTGTTTTTGAGCATGTGTCACGAAATGCATTACGTAAAGCCAATCTGTAGAATTTTTACACCGGGCTACTATCGCCTTTCGCCTAAAAACGCAATTTGCACGAAAATGCTGCAGTGTTGGACGCAACCATGAAAAGGAAAGACTTTCCTGACAGATTGTGTTATTGAATTTATATAAATTGCACCATAATTGACCTTTTTATGTTCATACTGACATGCGCAACAGCCTGCAAATTGCTCGTGTCGAGAGATGAATATTTCCTTCGACAAGAAGGAATGTTACTTTTGTTTATGAAAAAAAATCATACCGGGAAGGGAACGTCATAGGGTATGCAATTTCGGTTGTGGAGAAAAGGTCAGCGCTAAGAACCGATGCTGGCTTCCATTTTACCTATTGGTGAGACGTTAGCAGCGTGAAATTTAGCGCACCAAATTTACAGATTCCGGCTCAAGTGGAAGGGGTGAATTATTATGACAATAACAGCATGCATGATACCAACCTACTATTACTTCCAGTATCCCTTTCATCTGCCAATGTGCGAAAAAATAGTGGTGAGATCAATACGACGCAAACCATCTTCGATAGGGGAGAAAAGTACCTTACCCCTGTCCAAGTTGCGAACGATGCAGCACCGCCAGAGGGCACCACCCGAGGCGATGCACTCCTGGTGTCGAGACCGGCACACGTGTAGGTGGGATAAGTCATTTTTGCCCCCAGTAGTATTTCAGTGTCTCCCCAAATGCACCGCATACGGTGAGCCTCACAAAAAACTCAATTATCCCGAAATTTCAAATGGTCCAGCAACGGCATAGCGAAATGAGCAACAGAAGGTTATCTTTTGTTTCAAATGTGATGGGAATAAGGTTTACTCATGGTTATCCTCGCGATGTATGTATTTGCCAAATTATCATATGTAGTAAGATGTTACAACTCAGTTCATCCAGTCCTTCCTGACTCGCGTTTGTTCTCTCTACAGCCTTAGGGTTTTCAATTTCACTGATGCTCTAAGTCTTGATTGCTTACTTGTCGCGTTCTATCATTATCGCTTTCTACAACGCACACTTTAATTGTACTTTAATGTGCGTTCTGAGCTAAACAATTTTTTCACAGTTAATAAAGGCCTGTTAAAAAACATCGTGGACTTGTCATTCAACTGCGGTTTTTTTTTAGTGCATGATGGTAACAATGCCTTGGCTCTCTATCAGTCCTTATCGATTACTATAAAAGATGGCGCAGCCCTGGAACACACTTCTAATTGCTCAAGTCGTTTGCGTCGAGAATCAAGCATTCGGGGAATTGTTTCATGCGTTGCCGATTTCGTGTGCACTTGCCCTAGTCCACATTTATTGCGCAAGAGCATATCAGCCCAAGCACACTTTATGCCGTTCATCAACCTTTTTCTGGTCATTATTACTAACGCAGCAAAACGGACAGTCCTGGGGCCGCTGCTTTTTTATCATCTGCACTATTAGATATGGTGCAACTTTTTAAACAGATTTTCTTCCTTAACTTACGATTTCAAGAGCCTGCTCTTATCCTGTAAAAAATGGGGAATAAAACAGAGAGAGAAGAGCAAGAGCTTGAACCAGAAACAGTGTAGTAGAATTAGCAATATACAGACAACTGTAAACGACGTAAACTTTGTTCGGTGTTTAGTAATGACAGGAGGCTCAGTTAGCCGAGGTTTTTACATGTTGCAATATTTTCTCTGAAGTGAAAAGTGTCAATTTTTTAATTATGCTCCAAAACTTTTAGGAGCTTCCCGAAATCAATAATTCTCTCATCCCACAAATTTTGCCTTCAATAGTATATTTGCCCCTTGACTAAATAATTAATTTTAATAACAATGTGATCCAGGCGTGAGGCTCGTGGGTCGTTGGTGAGGATGAAAACATTTATTAGGAAGGGAGAGGAGGTATGCTTTCATCAGCCAGTAAGGGACCCATCCTTACGAGCACAGGTGGAGGTCCCTAGTTTGGGTTCCTAGCTCTAGTTCCCTGAAGACGCCGTACTAGTGCAGACTGCTTTACAGACATTGCTCTATTCCAGTATTTATTTTTGAGTACGTCGTGGCAGCAGGTGTTTTTTTTTTCAAAATGTAGAGCAATATTGACTCAGTACGTTATGCGGAGAGGTATATAATAATTTACTTTAACTAAAATCCATCTGACATGCACCGTACTACTCATGCGATCCTCGCTACAAAGGATTTAAAAAAAATGCTTCTGCGATTATGCTTTCTCAAATGCCCGTTAGACCAGCCCTGTTTCCGGATTTGCGATGAAAAGAAGAGATTACACCACTACTGGTGGGTAGCGGGCTCGCACGGCTCCTCGTTTCTCGTGACGTCACCGTCACGTGGCGTCACTTAATGTGTTACGCCAACGAAACCGCTCACGCTACAAAAGATTCACTAAGAGGTTCGCTGTAAAATTATTAATATAACAAAGGACACCGATAACATTCTCATCTTAGTTGATAGATCATTCATTTGAATTTATTTAAATTCACCATTAATGCCTTATAGGCAAATCATTTTCATTCTTGTGATCATTTTGTATTTCCATCAGGGTTCCGGATTTAAGAATAAGCAGACTATGATTATGCCTTCGAAGTTTCCTTCAGGGAAACGTTAAATTAACGGGAGAGCAAACATTAGTGCGAAATCGCAACACCCTGACAGTCCTGCATCTGCATCCCGTTCCCGTACTTCGGAAAATGAATGGAACCACATTAGTGATTAATGCTTGCTGAAGAACCTTTTCCTCTCCTTCCATGCCCCAATTAGCAGTGTGCGATGGCTGTTCTGAACCGAATGCACGTTCGCATCACTTCCGAGGTCCACCGATTTTGTGTGGTTTTCTCTCTTTCTCGAAATGCATATACGTATATAGGTGCCCCTGCTTTGCGGGAAGGTCACGGGTGTCACTGTAGTCTTTCTCTGATTAGGAACGGAGAAAAGGAATTTCTGGGGATCTGTAATGCGGATTGCAGTCACCCGTATTACCTTTATTTACCTCATCCGCTTGTTGGCGCACCTATTTTCAGCGAGCGAGATGTTGTAATCAGCATGATTTCACTTTTTCACAACCGGTGTTACTATGCTAGGCTATGGCACCACTCTCGATAATCTCAGCCTCTCTCATTCGGACTTCCGACGTCAAAGGAGGTCTTCATTCCGGTGCAGCGCTGCCCAAGCCTACGTACAAAAGGCCGCAAATTACCGTATTGTTCCTAGCCCCGCTTTCATCATCTCTGTTGCAACAGATATCGATTTTCTTGTGCGGTCAGACGTGGAACCGGATCTTTTTGCGATACTATCACTTTCTTGCTCTGCGTGTATTTTCTTTTTGCTATTAAGAAAACCGATGTGCTGCCGTCGTGAAAACTGCGCTCGAATGCTGGACAGCTTGGCTTGGATTTTTGGCAAATGAAAGGAACGGCAGCCGCTAAGTCCTAGACGATTCCGCTATAATAAGCAGCCAGAAACTTGCCGTAAAGCGTAGTCTCGGACACAGCATGCCCATGGCGGTGGCGCCAGGCCACACCACGTGCTCCAGCGTTTGTGTTAGGTGTGCACGTGTGGTCACCTTGGTTAGCTTCGCAATGCGGACGCCCAGCCGAAATATGAGCACCGAAAAAAAAATTCTGGAAGGAAGACGCTCTACAACAATCGTCGGTGGGGGGTGGAGAGGGGTGGGGGAGGGCGCTTGTCTCAAGCACCTTTGGTAAATGAAAAAGTCGCCAGATTGACTCGCTAACAAGTAAAAGGAGACCACCTGCAGTACGCCACGTACCATCGACAGCTATGTTCTATACTTCAAACCACAATCCATCTCTAATAAACTGAGGGGAAAACACAGCCGCCTAATGAAGATTTTAAAATTTCTGTCAACAGCCGCGTAAAGGCTCTTCTGCAGCTCCTCTCCTCCACCACGCTGTTCGGCGGCATCGCGACAGGCTCACTGCGGAGTATGCATGCAGTTCGCCTTTCGCAAAATTAATAGAAACTTTATCAGAGTAGAGCTATCTTTCAAATACTGAACAAAGCAAAGTGGCCGTGGCTTCTTGAAACATGTGCGCATCGAGAGCCCTCTAAATATGTGCCGCTGTGCCACCGTTAGCAAAGGAAATTGACCCGTTCAACAACTTTCACGACACTTATCTCGACACTGATTCATGAGAAACGAAGTCGTTTTCAAAGGATTTATTTTTTTGAAGTCAATGTGGAATGCATTTTCTATTTTCTCAGACACGAAGGAGCACGCAAATTATAGCTCGGGCATCTCATCCTTCTTTACGCTCTGTACCTGCCCTACTGTCAGGCGCATCCGGGTGCTGAAGAGTTGGTAGTATTGTAAACTGGTTGAAGGGGTTACTGGAAGCGCTGTAAGTATTGAGAGAAGCAATTATGCGATGGATTTTTGTTTAACGCGTTCACTTGTTTGCGAAGTTTCTTTTTCTGGCATACAAAATATCAGAGAGAATTTCGAGACAATATCGTCATGATGCACAGATGAGGCGCATGTAGTAAAGCAACAGATATTTAGCTTCCACAAAAAATGCCTTCTTTTCGTGTAAATTGTGTTCACACAACGTAGTACAGATGGTATCGGCGAGGATACTGCTTGCCAATTCGAATGATGCGGCTTGAATCAAGCCATTTATTGCAGTCGGATTGAGACCATGCAAATCAGCTGTGCAGTTTCCGATATATCCTAAGAGCCTCTGCGCGCATCCCGACTGAACAACCATTCATGAACTAAGCTCGCGTTGCGCCCTATGAACATACCAAAATTCTTTTGAGACCGCTCGCCTGCTGTAAGAGCAAAAGAACAGAATCAACATTTATGTGCCACAGTAGCAGACCATTTGGCTGGCAGCCTACTTCGTTGGGTGTGATGGAAAGCAATTTGGAATTTTCAGCGACGCCTAAAGTAACGAACGACACTGGTTGAAGACAGCTGGAACGTTGTAGCAAGGTGGCCGAGTGAACAGTAAGCACTAGATAATTTTTCACAATTGATACATTTGCTCAAGAGTATTACTTTCCTTAACTACTAAACACGCACGTTTGCGTTACAATTCTTTTCGGGTTACATGTTCTGGAAGAGCAAGTTATACGCTTTTCGGTGTGGTATTACACGCTTACAAGCGGGCTCTTTAAAAAGCAAATGACTGTTGTTGCGGCGATGGTGGCGTGTTTTGCCTCAATCTGAAGAGGTACTGCACATAACTGACATCGATAAAGCCGGTGCTTAATCATGCTTCACGCACTAAGTAAAAATTAAGCGTGCAGGCAGTTTCGCTTTTTTTTTATTTTGCCTCCTTTGTATAGAGTAGGAACTGCGTGCATTCCTGGACGCAGTAGCAGCAAAACCGGAACGCGATGTATAAGCAGAACTCTTCAACCACATGAAACATTAAGAGTGGAAGAGCTCAGAAAGCTATTCGTCGTGATGGCATCTCTTGCATGGGTGACATAGAAAGAGCTGTAACACTCTTTTTTTTTAGTTTTGTATGCTATTCGCATGGGTCCACTTTTCGCAGCAGTAATGCCTGCAACACGTGTTCACTGTGTCTTAATGTACGCAGAGTTGAAGAACACGCAGCCAAAGCAGTGAATCTAATGCACGTAATCATATCCGTCTCTTCTCGGTGAAACATCATAGCAGCCTCAATAAAACACAAAATTGAGAGAAGCACTTCGGTAAGCAATTCAGTACCCATGCGCGGCGTTACCTGACTGCGCCAGCTGCATGAGAACACCAGCTAGCTGCAAAAAATAACGGAGAACAAGAAAGTGAAACCACTAAATTAAGGACGTCACGGTAGGGAGTAGCTTTTCATTTTTTTAAATAACATTCTTCAGCTTCAAAGCATTTAAAGTTTCCTTTAACACAGGTTTTTTTAGCGGAACAGAGAGAAATATCAAAGATAAAAAGATTTCCAATGTTCAAGATTGGCTCACAAAGTCTTGAAGCTTCATAGTTCTACTGCACTACATTAGCGGGTACTTCAGTCCTAAATTTACAGAAAAAACTGTTACTCGGTAATGAGAACCTATCCACGGGTGGTCTTAAAGAGAAAGGCAACCGCTCTTAGAGTGCTAAAAACAATACAAAAGACCTCTTGTTTGACAAGTGATGAAATTTTCTACGTAATTCGCTAAAACTTTCCCCCTTAGCCTCGTTTAGCAACTGGGGCACAGTCGTTTTTTTTTTTAATCTTGACAAGGTCTAAAAACTTCATGCAAGCCCGGCTTTGTTTCCTTTTTTCACAACATCGGTCTTTTGTGCCAGCTTTTCTTGACGTGCAGAAAGCTCCTGTACAATGAATTCTAAATTATCTTTTCTGTGAATACATTGTTCTAGGAAAACTTGAGCATTGTTTCTTCTTGGATAAAAAAACAAAAACAATTGTTTTCAATTCACTCCTGCGTTTGTTTGTTACAACGCGTTGCTAGGCTGTTTGTCTTATTTTCGCTCTTTTGATGCGGAAAATCCAAAGTGGTCTTGCTGCTTTATCTTTTTATTACCTGTGTTTTTTTTTTTACCGCATCATGATTTTTCTAGGTATAAGAATATACATGTGAACTGTTAAACACTCGCTTTGCTAAATTATTTTGATTTTGCGCAATTGTCATCTAGTTCATTGTTTCTTTGGGAAGCCATTAACGTCGTTATTTTTTGTTGTAAATATAATGCTGCTGTTCAGCACCACACGATATTGCCGAGTTCAGTAATGAAAGCGTCCCTGCTGGCTTTTGTATGCTAGCTTTCCTATGACAACCATACACATACGTGTTTAAATGTTATTTCATTTTTTCATTATAAATGCCTTTAGTCGCCGGCCATTAGAACTCTCCTCAGTCGCAGCAGTTAGGGAGCAGCTGACTAAGGGGGCGGCCAGATCTTTAACATGGTGGGGAGCGCTAGAATTTCCTGGATAAATTAAGCAGGCCTCTTTTTGAAGCCCAACTTGGCAATGTTTACCTTAAGAGCTTCATCCAGTTGGGATAGCCTAGCAGTGCTGTTCGAAAACACATATTGCATTAAACGGGACGTCATGGGGCTTAATCTCGTTAGGAAGACAATGAGGCTTTAACCTGCATTACAGGTTGGATACCCTCCTGCTATGGTTGTTCAGGAGAGAGGCGAGAACTTGTAGTATGATTCCTGCAGAATATGGGCATATATGGACAGGTGTTTACAGGCTCGAAATGAATAGATTTGGCAGCGTGAGCATTGTATGGAGTCATGAATACATTTACAATTCCGAGCGAAGATTTTGCCATGATGGGGGTGATGTACGGAAAGTGAACAGTGGGAGACAATTGTGCCACCAATATCAGCTGAACACGTACGAAGCGCGGCCGAAGAAACATTTGACCAGCGTGTACATGGGAAATAATTTACTTCACTTAGAACGGGTTGATCAACGTTCGTAGCATGCAAAGTGAAGCGCGAGAAAAATGACAAGGAACAGCCCAATAAACATCAGTGAGGAAGCGTGTGTTCTTCTACGTGTCATTTTCTAGTCTAGCCTAATGCGTACTTCTTCGTAATTTTTTTTTCTCCAATGCGTCGCGATCACTACCACAGGAATAAAATTATATACAAGAACGGATAAAAATGCATTGCTGCACAATGCTTGTGGAGGCACTTATCCAATTTCTGGCGCCTCAAAGGGCTTTTCATTAGTAGCAATAAACAATACAAAGGAAGTATTTCTAAATATATTTTATGCGTTCTGGCTAGTTTAACTTGCCTTGGCCGTTACTGCTTGTTTATGTGGTCCTACCTTAAAGGCAAATATTCATATGCATTCAATTTACACTTCATATGTTGTTCATTTCTGACACTTGGATCGGTCCCTCACTTCATATTGGAAAAAATGGATTGTTAGGCTTATCGATGAGAAGCAAAGACACTGTTGTCGGTAGAAACACGCTTCGTTTAATATATGAAGGGCATTCATTCGCACGAGCGTGAGCCCTTCATGCACAAAGAACGATTGGACGACCTTTTTCCGTGTTCTCTGCCATCGTATGATTATTCAGGATTTCTTCGTGCTGTTGTGCTTGTGGGGTCTACTTATATGGTCTTCTGGACACCTGAGATTGGCTATTGAATTTATATCGGTTCCCTATGTTACCGCCTGATCTAGTCGTACAATGATTATTCGAGCCAGCTCATCATTCTTACTCAAAAGCCAAGTTTGCTTTACAGGGGCCTTGCTTTGGTATAAGTGAGGAGTGTCACTATTGTCAATAAGAAGACGCACAATATTAAATCTGAAACAGGTTATTTCTTTATGCTGCGTGTGCGGCACCTTCCTCAAAATCGATTGTGGTCGTTGTGACCATAAGATTTTGAAGTTCGAGAACGAGGGAAGAAAGTAAGAGGGGAGGTGCCCTTCAATAATTTCCCTAGCGGGAGCCAGTGACACTAGCGCTCGCGTCGGAGCCACCGCCCTCAGACTCTACAAAGGAGTGAGAGCAATAGGCGTGCAGCAATAGCGCCCCTGGCGGGAGTTGGGTGAGCTTGCGCTCGCTTCTGAGTGCTAACATCGTTTCGAATGGACTAGGGCGAGAGGGAAAGGGAGAAGATAAAACGCACTCAAATGGCAACTCTAGCGAGCCGCAAAATTAGAAAGACGCAACTAAAAGTCGAATATTAAAAGCGAACCTGAAAACATCAAGCTTATAATATACTGCTGACGCTGAAATCTCCTGTCACGTTGTAGAATCGGCTGTCAATTTTTTGTCTCTTGCTTGAGGGAGGTCACTTACTTTTTCATTTCAGCCACACAGCATCGCTACTAATTAAGCAGCCTGCGGGAAGACTTCAACCACCCTTTTTCTTTAGGCACAGTCAACAATACTCAAGGTTGTAAGTATTACATTCAAAGTAAAAATTCTTAGAATGATGCAGAGATGCCGTTCTCTGTTTCTGTTTGAACGTGTTAGTTTAAACATTCATTTCTTATGAACAAAAGCGACATTTACTAAACTTTAAAACTCAAGCAAATCGCTTTTTTAATTTCATCTTTACGGCCAGCTAACAAAAGCCAAACGTAGCTTAGTCTGGATATAATGACAGTACAGTAATCGCGTGCCCTTTTAGCACAGTTGGTAGAACCGTGCAGGTGATATGCAGACGTCGTGCGTTCATGTTCATTCTGCTGTGTGTAGTTGCCTTTTCGGTTGCTTTAAAAAAAATTGTATTCTGTGTCAATAACTAAACAGATTATTTGGAGTTCTGATGAAGATATCTGTAGAAAAAAAAATTTCATTCTGCCTCTTGCTGAGTTTCAATGAATGCTCGCCTATTTCGTTTAGCACAACCGGCCGTTTTGCAGCCCAACTCCCTGACAAACTCTATCGTTTTTCCACATATGCCCTTTCTTCATCAAGCACTCCTCTCTAGTCCGGCGTTCCAAACGCGACGCTTCCTGTCTCTTAGACTCTATTCCAGTGCCGCGTTTTGTCGCAGCCGCCGCCGGAAATTGTTTTTTTTTTTTTTCTAAGCTTCATCACGTAAAAAAAATATGGCATGCTGTTTGGATTCAGGAAACGTCTTCCGGTAGGAGAAAGGGCGACGACACCGAGGACGTCATTATATGAGGAGTCGAGAAAACTTTGAATAAATCATTTACATGACAGTCAGATTATCGTTAAAATGAGACGAGTGAGATGAAGGAGGCAGCAGAGCCTTGACAGCAACCGCTTAGCGCACATACCACTACTCCTTATAAAGCTTCCCTCAATCCTAGGTCCGAAGATGGCGACCACATCTTGTTCACAAAATGTGCAGTGAGTTGGAGGCACGTTGTGCCTTGGGGGCCAGCACACATCAGGCTGCGACATCGATGCCCTCTCGTAGCAGTTCTAGGGGCGTTCACGTTGATGCCATCACGACGCAGGCTTTCTTGCGGTAGCCGATACTCGACACTAGGTCAAGCAGCACCACTTCGATTGGGCGATGACCCGGGTCAGACTGGAGCTTTTTTTTCTGGGAAGGTTACCCAACCCTAAGGAGGTCATCGTGTTGTCGTCAGCGACGCGTCGGAAAGGATCATTTTCTTCTGCCTGACACCACCGTTGCCATTAGAGGGAATCTTGTATCTATCCCCGGCGTCGTCTGGCTGTCGCAGTCGACACGCGATCGCTGAGCTCCGCCGAAGTGGCTTGCCTGCCAGAAGGGATTATATCCCCTGCTTCCCGTAACAAAAGGGGGAGAGGTCGCCGCTGCCGCCACTGCAGACTCGAGTCGGCGCCGATCCGTAGTGAATAGGCCGGCTTTTTCGACAGAAGGGTAGAAATTTGGGCAAATTGTTATTGTGTCGTAGTGAATATAATAGTGCGAAAGACAGGGACGTTAAAGCAGACAAAATAAGCTCTGACTGGCAAATGAAGTTCATTAAAGTGAACAGGGAATATACAAACATGCCAAGCAACACCACAAACCACACAATTACCGACAACCATAAAGTACATCAGTCAAAAATCGTCCAGACATTCCCCTGATTTAGATAACCCAACTCACTGCATGTAAACGCGATGAACGGCACGTCACAAATTCGTCACCTAGCCGTAAGAAGTGTCTAGCCTCAATGATCTCCCGGTTAATCTGCTCTGAATTTACCGCCAAAATGCGCGTCGCTGAAAGGAACGGGTAGCAGCCTTCACATCCCTTTCAATGTACAGCCAAGTTAGAACCGTGGCCAAAATTTAAAGACCTCTCGTGCTCCCGTAACTTTACAGTGATACACCTTACTGTTTGATGTCATACCATGCGGCCATAATTTTCAAATTATGTGACAATCTATGTACGTATGAGTATTCTATGCTCTGGTAGGCGTTACTCGAAGAGCAATAACAGAAAGTAGGTAGGCTTTCCAGAAGCACTAGTACAACAGCGGTTAGTCGCAAAATCACTGATTGGTCAATACCATATTGACGTCATTTGGTCACGTGACATGGCCGAGGGCAGATTGGTCAATGGGGTGTGTTACATCATAAGACCACGTGACATCATCGAGTTGTCAGGTCGGCTGGTATCCGACAGGTCTGCTGGTCACGTGAGGCGGCCGAGCATGGCGTGGGCTCGACTGCGGACTCCGACGTGTTTAGACACCTCCGCGTATCAGGTTCGCATGGAGCCATAGTTAACGCATTATATGTCCGCAGTATTGGAAAACCACGCACGTGGAGACGACGACCACGGCAGTATGCCATGATGCCCTCCTCCTTTCGTGATAACTCCCCTATGATTACGCATCTCCCCACTCTCGACAAGCCCATCTCCTTCTATGTTTGCCACAATACTTAAGGTGTCACCTTGCTTACCACTACCGGGTTATGCCGCATACTACTGCTATTGCTTACACTTCTACTACTGATAATACTACTACTACTGCCGGCGCGGTTGCCCAGTGGTCATTGTGCTCGGTTGCAGGCCAGAAATACTGGTTCGATCAAGGCTGTGGTGGTGGTGTATTGTGTGATGTCAGTGCACATTTAAGAACCCTAGGTAGATGAAATTAACCAAAGCTCTCCACTACGGCGTCCGTCATAGCCTTAGTCACTTTGGGACGTTAAATCGCATAAACCGTAGCAACTACTACTACTAGTAGTACAACAAATCCGAAGTAGAAAAAAGTACTGGTCTTCAGGTAAAGATCCGCCTCGCACTCGGGAGGTCCTGGGCTCACCCTAGTACTGTCGGCCGCACACCGATTTTCTAATGGGTACACAGTTTTTTTTTTTCCTTGATGCTCAGATTTTCTTAAGGAAAAGGCTTGGGAAAAGTGTCTAGAACCAAACCGTTGTTTACAGGTGTCACTGTAAAGTATTGCAACACACCCCGAGCAGGATTCTAATCTACCCTGACGCGAACACCAGCGGCTTCTAGACTGACGCCTTAGCACAAATTTTAACCATTATATCCTTAGTGATAGATCATCCCTTTCCCCAGTGTGGAGTGGCCAGGGCCCAGTGTGGCCAGGGTCATTTTACCACCGACCGACCTCTCCTGCTTTCCTCTCATTAAAATTTCTTTTCTCTCTCTCTCTCTCTCTTTTATACAGTAACAAAACGAACAGTGGAGACAATGGGGGCAACACAAAATACTAAAAATCACTAGTATTATATCACACATCAGAAAGCTAGCCTGCACATAGCTTCTGACATGAAGCTGAACTTTCTTTAGGTAGACCATCGCGGGAACGATAGAGTCAGCGTTTATAATATGTCCTTCAGTACATTAAATTGCGCTTGCTATAGATTAAGATACAGATAGACTACCACGAACCTGAGACGTAATAAAATGCGACGGCGCTGCTACGCCCCTCCGGGAAAGAATTTCATGCGGCTACCTACTTGCGGTAAAAATATCGACCGCCTTTTTTCAAATCTACTTACTCCTTATACACCGCGCTAGTGAAGCAATAAACGACAGCAGATTAGAAGCTGCGAAAAGCCACGCTTAAAAAATATAATTCTCAAGTGTTTACCAGTTGATAACAGCTTTGTGAAAAAGAAATATCAGCAAGTGAATGCGGTGTCAATGTTTCAAAACGCGTAACCATGGTTAAGAAGTGGGTGAGCTTGGCGACCGTAATTATTTCCTCGAATTAGTACACGCTTCCTGCAGTCATGACTAACACACTCTTAATACGCTTGGCTTCCCTGATTACGAGATGGCAGACTTCTTTTAAATGTTGCATGCGCTCCAACCGCTTTAATGTGCCAAGGATGCCTGTACAGACTTGATGGACGTCAAAGCAAAATCGTGGTACTAGCCGAAACGTGATTTCCGTCAATTAAGTCACATTCAATGTGAGTGAGAAATGGAACAGACCAAAACAATGGCCATTTCTGCAACAGGTGCTAGCAAAATATATGAAGCCATCTTGAGTGTGGCTGCTTGTTGAAAAATCTTCGCGAACTCTTCTTATTCAGATAGGACCATCTTCATCACCGCTTTATACTTAGGAGCATGCCCAGCTAGCCCCGCAGCCTCGTAGTCACTATGCCCAAATGACGGCAGTGACTGCCCAAGCTTCAGTTATTTCATGCTAGAAATGCTAAAAAATGTTGTTGCTGTTTTATTTAAGACAAGAAATGCGTGTTTCTAGCCACCGCGGTGGCTCAGTGGTTGTAGTCCTCGGCTGTTCAAAAAAGAGGCGGGTTCGATCCCTGCCGCGGTGGTCGAATTTCGATGGAGCCGAAATACTAGAAGCCCATGTACTGCGCGATGTCAGTGCACGTTAAAGAACCACAGGCTGTCGAAATTTCCGGAGCCTTTCACTACGGTGTCCCTCATAGCCTGAGTCGCATTGGGACGTTAAACCCCCATAAACGATGTAAGGTGCGTTTCTATTCACTAAATGAAGGCCTCCGGATGCGCTACTTGTAATGACGATTATTTTCTTGCTTAGAACTTCATGTAGGTTTATTTCTTAACGCAAATACAAACTCAACGCATGTGTGCTCTCCTCTTGTTCATAACAACGCTTTTATCTCTACTGCCGCTTCTTTCCTTTCTATACGAGACATGCGCCTCTTCCGAGGGAGATAACGATGAGTCCGGGAACGTTGAAACTTCCGGCAGCACTTTTTCTTTGAAGCAGGTAGAGGTGAAAAGCTGGAGAAAATACGCTCGAAAAGATACAACAGTGGAGACGTCAGCGAGATAGCAACGAGAGGATGAAAGGCGTCGTTCGCCCCGGTGCACCGTCTACAGCCCGGCCAACCATGATGTGACGGGACTCGGTACAACCAGAAAGAAGTGCAACGCCGTTCCCTGTAGCCCTTTGGCGGGGCGAGGAGAAATGTGCGGTGTTTTTTTTCTGATCTTTTGCAGCACCGACAGTGATGGGATAGAAGCCCACGTGTCCTTGTGGAGCAGTTTCTGTGGGCTCCTTGCCTTCACATAAAGCACTCACTGCTCAGTACCTTTTAATAAACGGCCGTGGAGGGAGTCTTGCGTGCGAAAACATCCGGCGCACGTCATATAACAAACGTCGCGGCGTCACGCGTTCCAGGACTGATTATCGTGGCTCACCCCTGCCGCAACGTGACATACTATCTTGTTTTCTGAGCCGCGGGAACCATCCCGGAATTGCAGATTCGTGTAGTGCACCGCACGGGATATTTTTGATGTGGTCGGGTGCTTCCTCCAGAATGTTACATCTCTAAAGAATTAGAGTCAATTTTCTGAAAATGGCAGGGATTGCTTTCGATGTAACATGAATCGAATTTTGAGTGAGGGGTACTAAATCTAATGAACACCTCTTGCAACATGGTGCGAAAGTTGCAAGAATTTAGTTTTTCGTTTGACCAGCAGACAGGTCATGAATACGCCGATTTTTCTTTGAATTTTAACGCCTTTGTTAGCAGGACTACACAACACGGTTTTGAAGACTCCCTACAAGCCAATCACATGGTATGAACAACTCGCATGCTGCTCTTCATTTTGTTTTAACAACTTTGTGCCGCGCCTTAGACAGCTGAAGAAGATTCCATTATTTGTACCAGAGTTCATATTATAGCAAACATTATACGCTGTCTTGTCACCTTCATGGCGTGCACAGAAATATCACAAGTTCGTTCCTTCCCTCCTTTTTCATCGCCCTTCGTTTTATGGCACAGCGTTTTTGGTACGTCACCTGTACATCCTCGCGGCTGCCGGCAGCGGTGGCGCATTAGTAACAACGTAGCATGAACGTCGATTGAAGGCTGTATAAGTCTATCCGTAGTCCTTTGTGCTAAGCGGTTGCAGATATGTAAAACTTTCAAACGTAGGCTTTTACTCCTCCAATAGAATTGCATACTGAACGATAAGCAGTCGTAAATATCCGGCTATGCGAAATAAGGACACAAAAAAGCAGTCCCTTGGGAGGCCACGTTTGTGCGAATGAAAGTAATGTGGACTCTGAACAGGTTCCGCTGAAAATTTTTTACTTCCTATTATTTGGCGTCCGAACAAGAACAGCCTTACTCGACTACTGTTCTCAGAGGTCACGGCAGTTGAACCACACTTTATCCTCATGCACCAAACCGGAGAAAGTAATGGGAAAGCATTTTGAAACCTTACCGTGCATTTTCCAGATAGCCCGTTTCTTAATTTATCAGTTTTCTAGATGAATACTTACTAGTATACGAGGTATGAATTCGTAGATTCCCGAAAGATGTGCACTTATTTAAAAAACTAAAAATCGGTCGACACTTTGTACCTCTGCAAAAAGGGACACTTAAAAGCAAGAAGATGTTTACGCTGTGCTTGGCGCGCAGTAGTTTAGACATTTAGGCCTCATGAAATCCTATAGAGCCAAGCAGACCATCCATCAGCTAACCGTTTCGATCGGGCTTGCTTCAGCCTAAAATCCACGTAAATTCCAACTCCGCCTAGCCTTGGAACGACTAATCTCTGAGCAGAGGGGCAAGGTTAAATATGTGCAGCCGGTTTTATTTTACTGTCGCGCAACATTCACAGGCACAATCTGTCACCTATTAGTCTTCAGGCACTTCTTAAGGGGTCTTACGGTCGAAGAGGCAATAAGGCGAGTGCGCAAACCAAAGATCGAACTTGCTTAGCGTCGCGCTCGGGTCTAATCCCTATTTCTGACGAGTTCTTCTGTATTTGACGCCGTTTCTTCAGCTGCTCTCTCGGGCTTACTTTGGGGACTTTTACACTTGGGACCAAGCAGAAAGTACATTGGTTAAACACAGGTGCAGACATCTGCAAGACCTACTTAAGCTAAGAGCGCGGTCTCCCAGAAAGTACAGGTAGTTACGTGGGACTTTCCCTAATGCAGTACCGTTGGTTATTCCCGGCCTAAACGTTTTCCATGACGTGTGCAGTGGAGTGAGTTGGTCGTAGTAATCAGGTTGGAACAAGGTGCTTAGCAAATGCAATAAAAAAACCATTGCACAGGACTGTGGAAGAAACAAGCGCATGTGAGCACAGTACAACATCCTAGATGGGCAGCTTCCCTGCGATGGGTGAAAGCAGTTGTTACTATAATCGATTTCGTTTGATAGCCTCGTGCTTCAAAGAACAGTACCTTCACCTGATGGAGGCAGTGGTGTGGAAACTGTGGTGTCGGCGTTCACCCAAATAATCCCTTTGTTCCCCTCCCCAAGTGTAGGGTAGCCTACTGCTCATCGCCTGGTTATTATCCCTGCCTTTCCATTAATTTCTCTCTCTCTCTCTCTGTAAACACTGCAAAATACGAGAAGAAAAATCGACTTTCAATGAATTAAAAACAAAAAGATAAATGGATAGTTAATGAGGCTAACGCACAACGCTAAGAGGCGGAGCCGACTCAAGTGTATAGACGAGAATTGCTTCCACGGTTTACTTGAGTTGATCTACAGCCTCTTCTTATGCCACACGGGAAACACTCGAAATGAAAAAAAAAAAAATGAAACAGCCACAACTGAGCATGGCTGTGCGAAGAAGGTAGGCGTTTGCTTACCCTTTTTCGAAGCCAATATTTTCGTGCTTTCTGGAATGAAATCGCCAAAAGATAAACAGTTATCTTGTCCTCACTCTTTGTCGTCGCGTCTTTCGTGCTGTTTTTAAAATGAACTTTTGTCAACAAGCCCAACTATCTACTTTTGGTAAAAATAGCACTTTAACGCGGTTTACCAACAAAACATCAGCACCGTGAGATAGTTTCGTTTCAGTGAAAGTTAAGAGTCATTTGACAAGTTGGCATATTAAGGAGGCTCGTAAAAAAATTACTGCTTTTTCGCTTTTACGGAACATGTCCGACCTCATGTTAGCATGTGAATTCTCTCGGCAAATATGTGGATTTCCGAGAATGCGGTAATTGTTTTCAAATTTATTGATACCAATCCAGATGTTCGCAAATTAACCAAATCGAGGCAGTGCAGAATAAAGCCGTTCGCTTCTTATGCCACAGGTTTGGTAGGGATTTTTCGCCTTCCACTGCACTTTCATCACTGGGCATGCAACCACTCTCACCTCGACGAAGGAGTCTAAAATTTCTGTATTGCATTATTAACTCTCTCAGCCGGACCTCTGTACATCATTATCTAATCCCTGCTATACCATCTAAAACTAGAAGTCACCACAGCCTAAACATCACGCCTTATTTTGCCCCCACAGACACTTTTAAACACAGTTTCTTTCCGCGTGTAATCGAACGTTGGTATTCTTTACCTGGTTCTACTCGCTCTCTTTCTTTAGAGCTGTTTTTAGAGGCTATTAAATAGTTTTGCCGTTTTTCTTGCAGTTCACTTATATTATTTTGGATGTTTGCCATTGTTGTGTTCCATGTTTCCCTACATTATTTTGTTCACACCCAACCCTGCAATAGCCCAATAGGGCTGCAATATAAATAAATAAATAAATAAATAAATAAATAAATAAATAAATAAATAAATAAATAAATAAATAAATAAATAAATAAATAAATAAATAAATAAATAAATATTACTAACTCCAGTATACACCAAGCTTTAATAATGGAACTTGAAAACAATGCCATAAATTTAATGTTTTAGGAAATATTCGAAACGAGAATTACTAGCGAAGAAATTCGCTATGCTCGAACTTGCTATAAACGAGGAAAGTCCGTTTATATGTTTCGGAATAATTAGACAGAACGCTCCCCAGCTGTCTGCTTTGGAAATTCTATGTCAGGTGAAGCATGAAGCTGGCATAGGACTCAAAAATTCATCCGGGACGCGCTGGAGGTTCAGAAACTATACGCACGAAAGAATGCGACATCGTGTAGATCTGCGCACGAATGCACCATGGAACAATTAAAGAGTAATTCCTGAAATATATTGGGATTTTAGGGGAAATATTCTTATGCGCCTTTCAAAAGAAACATGTTTTTCTGCCAATGCGATTAGTCTGCGACATTTCAGGTATCTGCGTAGAATACAGAAACAATTGTCGTTGCATCATCTCATAAGAATATCAGTGGATTGTCCTCGCGGCTGAATTTGAGGACACGTATGAATAGCAAATTCTGCGTTTTTCAATGCGATTAATTTACAGATTCCACTGGAGAACGCCAATATAATTCATCCTAAAGAGTAAATTTTGCAGACTGCGCTAAATACGTTATTCACGGCAACCGGAGACTGGTTATACATTCTTTCACTATATTTTAACCATAAAATTTTAAAGAAAATTTATTATGGCAGGCATGATATTATGGTATTATGGTAGGCATACTGGAATAACATGCGAGTATACAAGGTTTTATTCTTGATTCGCTTCATGCAGTATAGTTTGCCAGGTTTACGATTCTACAGAAGCTTACCAGCGTCCAGCAGATAATGCTCTTCTTTGCCTGCAACATGTTCAGAGGTATGCGGTGCATCTTCTATGGTCATACCTCACTGATCGAAAACAGGTTGTTTTCGGTGATGGACATGGATCCACTCTTCAGGCTATAAACTGTGGTGTGCCTCAGGGCAGGCTTTTAGGTCATTTTCTCTTTAACGTATACATAAATGACCTCGTAAACATTGACAGTAACGTTAAATTCATTCTGTACGCAGATGACGCCAGTATTTTCTTAACGGGCTCATAAATAGACCATTTATCAAATCGGGGTAACGTTGTTCTTAAAACTTTGCATGCGTGGTCCGTTCAAAATGGGTTGTCTATTAATACCAATAAATCTAAAGCTGTTTCCTTCGGACCCAAAAATGTCAAAATTAACTAAAACCATGATCTTAAACTTGGGAATCATAAAATAGAAGTCCTGGAGAGCTTCAGGCCACTTGGTGTAATTTTTGCCGCCTGCATGAGCTGGACCGTGCAAGCAACACATCTTCGTAAGAAATTAGCACCGTCCGTTGGTTTTCTTGCTCGGTACCGCACTGAATTTCCTCCCTGTATAAAACGAATGATTTACCATGCCCTATTCCAATCACACATTAACTATTATCACATATTCTGGGCTACCACATCCAAAACTAATCACCAAAAAATTTTAATTCTTCAAAAGAAAGCTAGCAGGATTATCGCAGGTGCCAGTTTTACTGCCCATACGGCTGAGTTATTTACTCAGTATGAAGTAATTCGCGTAAATGTTTTTCTCGAGTACCGCCTATTATGCTACCTCAAATTTTCTTCGCCATCAAAATGTAATTTTTGCTTAATATCGCAATGTTAAAGCCCCTAGAAAAGTGTGTTCAAACCCGATCCACTGAGAAATGAACACTTCCACGTGCTGGAACAAATTATGACAAACAAGCACTTAATTTCCTTATACCTCATGCTCCAAACAGCTACTAATCTAACCAGTTTAGCACGTATAACCTCCGACCACATGATTTAAAAGTGTACTCTGTAAGTAATATTCCATAACTTCTTGCCATATATTGTAGTTTGTGTATGTATCGGTGTCCTTTTCCCATTTGTCATCGACCCACCAGTGTGTCACTTTCAAATGCATTTTCTTTAGTTATGTTTTGCTAGTTTAAAAACTACTTTCTCTGTATAACACATCTCTTTAACCATAAATATTATAATTTCTTTGCTATAGTGTGCTAGTATGCGACCCGCCACCGTTGTATGCATGTGTTGATTTTATTTTTTTTGTAATAGCTTTTAGATGACCACAACCGTCTTCAAGCTATTTCCTTTAGCTTTTGGCCTGTGGCTTATTCTAAAGAGCGTTCGCACTTGTTGAAACAAAGTGGACCATATCAAAAATGTGAGGTGCACAAAGCGCTCGGACGGCATTTTAATAGCCGGCCCTTCAAATATTTCTCTCTTCATTGGCTGATCCTTCAGAACACAAAGACAGCAGAGCACCGAGAACATCATCCTCCGTGTTCTGACATGGTCCACCCAACTTACTACACTTCTTCCGCTGCTCGCAAGCACACCGAAAAACATTAAGAAGGAGTCGCGACGCAGTAGAGGCCCCGTCGCTGACGGCAGGAACACAAGCACTTCAATGGTCCCAGAGCGGAACTCCGTTCTCGTCTCAGAGCTGTGCAAAAAAAAAAAAAGCATGGGAAGGAAATGAGACAAAAAAAACTTCGTGACAGCACTGTCTCCTAGGCTTGCCTTAACGACTGATGGATGTGGCGGTGTTGTCGAACCTCAGAACGTAGTCACGAATGGGCGGGTAGGGCGTACGAAAGCAGATGGTGGCTGTCTTGCAGTATGAGACGACGAATAGCTTTGGAGGCTGAAAGAAGGGATGCATTAACGGTGTAAAAACATGCACGCTATCGCACTCAGTGTGCAGTGACTTCTGCTGGATAGATAAAGGTGAATCCGTAGTCACTCACATTTCCTCTTGACGTGGTTTGTTTCCTCCTGAGTTGTAGCCATATTGTGCTTCGCGGACACCCGCGCGGCCCCATTTTGAACTGAAGTACACACGAGGATGCAAGCCACCCAAAAATTAGTTGCGCTACAAAAAAAAAAAAGGCTTCTCTAATTTTTCCCCTATTGCCCCTGGTTTTCACCGTCTGCAGCCGCAGCCTCACGATAGATTTGAAAGAAAGAAAACAGAAAGAACGATTGAGTGGCGCCGATGTGCAATAATGTGGGCATGTCAAGAACCGTGCAATAACATGCAAAGCGGTTCCCTGCACAACCGACAATGTAGTAGCCACTCTGTCCGCAGATTTCTACTATCCTGGCACCTATAACCGTAGGGGGGACGAAACACTGCAAAAATTGCTAATACTTAGGATGCGAGGGCCCTCTTTAGGAAGCTAAATGAAGCATTTAGGCCTTCCAAGCAGCTTGCGTGAAAACATGACTGCCCTTATCTCGGTAGCGACAACTATGTTGGTCTTTCGATAATAAGAAATGATTTATTTTAGTAATGTTGCTACCAAATATTCGGTAGTGTTTATGAAGACATTTATAGTTAGTTATATTGATACAGATAAATGAACTCATTTGAGGAATAATCGCTGTCAGACCCTTTTCAGTCATTCAGCTACAAAGTTATGGCTAGCATTTCAGAGACTGCTCATGCGCACATTACGCACTACTTTTGAAACACAATCGAATTAACGCAGAATGGCCCCATTCAGCGTCTTACATCAGTACCTGAAACAGCGACCAAAGCGTGTTTTGCTGATTACTTAGGAATAAGTAGAAGCACAACAAAGATGCCGTTGGACTTCTGCACTCCTTCAATTTTGAGGACAAATGAGTAATATCTCATAATTTGGTTTTAAAAATACGATCGCGACATGTAATCTTAAACAGTATACAAATTATAAACTTACGCCTAGCAGTGTGCACACAGAGTATAATATTTACAGTTTTAATCAACAAATTGCCAAAAGAAAAACAACAAAGTGTGTTTGGGTCAGAAGAGCGACTGCTGAGTGATACCACGTCAACACTTCTCCACTATTGCAAAATTTCTGGCCTTACTGCATTCGCTATGCGTAAAATTCCTTGTAATAAACAACACAAATTAATAACATATGTAACAACTGGCCTTAAAATGAAAGTATTGCATCCAGCTGTACTTTTAAACAAGAAGAAAGGCCCAGATATAGACTACAAATAAAAATTATGGACCAGGAAAAAAAAATCACAATGCCAAGTGACATTGCCGCGCGCTATCAGCCATATGCCTTGAGTTCACCACCTTAGAGTCAAGGTCGACCGGCCACCCTGGGCTACCACAGTCCAGATGGTGTCGATGCCACCGGCAATCACTGGTTTTTTTCTTTAAACAATGACAGGGACTAGTAACATTACACTAACTAGGGCAAGTGCACCTGGACGTCACTCGATGCAGGTGAAAATGCAAGCGGCTCTTCGGGCAACGTTCAAAGTCATAACAAATTATGTTTCATTCACAACGTGTGAACGAAACTTATTAAACGGCATGCATCTCTTTACTCCGGCGAAATAAATTAGATCCTCTGTTGGCGACCTCAACTTGGCGTCTGCGCCCCCTTAAACTTCGACTGCAGTGAATTTTTTTGCCCCGTGAAAAAACATTTGCCCCTGAAGACTGAGATTTAAAACAGAGCCATCTATACGCTTCTGGCGCCTCTTGCCTCAACTCCTCTTGCACAGTGTCAGTATTTTAAACTCAGTATGCCGCAACAAACAGTATGCCGCAACAAAACGCACATTCATAGTGTTGTATCGCGCAACGCGTGCATACTTTTGCTGCATTATTTCGTCTATCTATCTTTCTATCACTTCAGCTATGTTCTGCCCTTAGAGGTGAGTTCGGATCCGCGCGCCCGTGTCATCCACTACATTTCCTTAGAAAAATAACATAAAGGTTTGCTGCCCTCGGGATTTTTTAGCATATATGTGTTAGGTGAGTGCCTCATTATCTGAATTGCCATGGTTTTCCACATTAATACACTCATGAGGAAAGAAGTGTAATAAATGTACAGGCGAAACTTGGAAAATGGGGCAAAGGTGTGACAAGGATTGTTTGTCTGCGAGAAATATAGCGTAATTTCCTACTTCATGACTCGTAGCTACGATCGCTGTTCCCACGCTACACTCAAAGAAGGGAGTTAACATCGAACTCCTTTCCTAGAACATCCTGACGAAGTGAACACATAAATGTCGAAGCATCATAAAACCTCTGGCTGTATTTCGGGTGTCGTAAGTTATTTCTACATTTCTCCAGGCGATAAAATAAAAAAATGAAACCGAGTTTCATAATATCTGTTAATGAGTTGAGGAATCCGGCCTTTAATAAAGTTCAGGCTCTCAAGTTTTTCACGTCGTATCATTAAAGCAGAAACGTTATAGCAGTGCGCTTCACGCAGCTCAAAGCGCGTACGCATAACGGAGGCGTTGGAGTGTGCAGAAATATCACTTTTTCAGGCTGACGTTCTATTTCTAAAGAACTCTGTTTCAGCAGTTAGGCTAACGCGCCCCTAATTTAAAAGCAGTGTTCCAGGCTACTAATGTCCCGCTGTTTTCTTTCCAAACAGACGTTTTCATCGTCTCGTGCCCTGAAACCAAATACCAAGCTTAAGCTCAATTGCGACGTAGAACGCTATTCTATAGGCACTTCCGTATATGAAACATAATCGCTCTTGATGCGAACGCGAAAGCATTCCGTTCAGACGCACTCTATACAATATAAGTTTTCCATGGTTCTATTGAGCACGCTAAAAAAAAGCTTTGGACAAAGAGAGCCTCCGGCACCATGATGCACAAAGGTATTATTTGGGCTCCTGCGCGGAATGTTTCCCGCAGACAACTTCCAACAGTGTTGTGAATCGCAAGTTCGATTCAGCAGTAGAAGGCAAAAAAAAAACGGTCGTGCCCTGGTATTGGTCCGCTAGCTAAGAAAAAAATAGATATTTTGCGTTTGCCCTCGAGTTCAGTAAACACGACGTTCGCATCGACATATTTGCACTGTTTCAAATGTGCGAGCATGCATTGGCTTCACCATTGTAGCTTAGTCCCGCGCACGTCCAAATGATAATTTTTCAGGCACAAAACTGGAGCTAGGTTCCATCAAAGGTAAGAAACTAAAAGACTGATTTCGACATGGCTTTTTGTATATAAAAAAACGATGATTCAATGTAATGAACGTCCTTATACTGTCCTTGTATTAAGTTATTTTATGTTAATCCGGCAACAGATTTAATTAGGCTCGGAGGTGGAACGTGCAATCGCGAGTGTAAGATATTACCACACATGGCGGAACACCGGAACGCCGGAATAACAACGCGTGGCGCTGCGGGTGGCGAAGAGGCTGATAACGAGAGTGCCGGGCCGTTCCCATTCTACAGTATAAGGGGGGTTCAGCAGACTGTCACGGACCAGCAAAATTACTGACTAAAAGCAGCGTTATCATCTATTGTCCCCACGAGTTCCTTTTGACAAACCATCGCGGACAAAAAACAGTAATAAAAAGAAGTCATCTTTGTTCATGATAACCAAGCCAAAATAAATGCTGCATGCACAGTCACGTACGGTCTCCACTCACAGGATCGGGCGGTGCAAGCTTAATAAAGCTTACTTCCTGCCGTTCCCCCTATGCTGCAAACATGGAAACGGCCCGATAGGCAGGTCTGCGTACCGCAACGCCGCGTGGTGAGATATCCCAGTTCTGATCGCCAGTGATCTGTGCTAATATTTTTTGCTCACGACTGTACGGCTAGTACTATCATGTAATATATGTAATATCATGTACAACTCGTCTATCATTTTTTTTACACCTTCACCCAGGTTTTCTTTTGCCGAATATCACAGTTGTGCATCACAGACTGCTTATTGCAGTACAATTGTTAATAATTGTGTCGAATGGGCTTCAACTAATAAATAAAAAATATCCCTCTACAAACTAGGTGAAAGGAATCTCTTTTTGCCAAGGGTTGCGCGTGATATTAAGTAACACATGCAATCTTTACAGAGCTCTCCTAATAATTTACGCCGCCGCGGTGGCTCAGTGGTTATGGCGCTCGGCTAATGACTCGAAAGACGCTGGTTTGATCCCGGCCACGGCAGTCGAATTTCGATGGAGGCAAAATTCTAGAGGCCCGTGTCCTGTTCGATGTCAGTTCATTTTAAAGAATCCCAGGTGGTCGAAATTTCTGGAGCCCTTCACTGCAGCATCACTCACAGCCTTAGTCGCTTTGGGACATTGAACCTCTCTAAATCAAACCTAAACGAATCCTAACAATTTACAAACAGCAATTGTCTCACAACCTGAAACCTAACAAAGTTGCACACTCGACTCTGTGCATGTGCAGCGAACATTTTTGGAACTACTCTTTACAAAACATCAAAATAAACCCGATGCATGCGCATCAGTGCTCAAATACAAACACATCCCACTCCTTTGACTTGCTCAGAGCGAGCGAGTGGTTCTAGAAAGCCTATCCTGATTTTTTCACTCTCTCAAATGATCTTGAATATGAATTCAGAGCATTCATACCCTTAAAATTATTCATAAAGAGAGACGTTAAAGTATTAGCAGCATTCTTCTGCATGCCAGAAGGATGTTTTTTCCGACATTTATATATGACTGGCGACGACGAGATCGAAATAAATCTCTCCGGTGTTCCACATCTCCTGATGTATCACTCGCGTTATAAAGATACGCAATGGGCTAGCGTGGATTCAGCGAACTTTTTTATGGCAGTCAGGAGCAGCGGGCAAGTAAGAAAACTTAGCCAACAAAAAAAACTGTTCTCCGAACTGTGGCGTTTCCCACCGCATGATGCTCACAGTACATTATTCATAGACGAGTGGCTCTGAGCAATCTCAGCGTTTGATATGCTCAAGGAAGACTCAAAGGTGCTGCAGATTCCGAAGTGACCGTGTAATTACTCATTAGCACTCACCCAAGCGCAGCCATACGGCTACAAGAGAAAGCTGTTCAGCTTGGGTAGGTGTACATCTTGCTCAGTAACGTGTGGCTTTTTTGCAACCCTTTGTTTCTCTGCTGCTTTTTCTCCACCTCTTTGCCGATCCGCAGCGGAACAAATTATTTCAACAATATCATCGCTTCCGAGAAAGCCGGAGACGCATTTTGGAGGAGTTGGCAAAAAATAGAGTGGTTAATTGGGAATACTGTGATCTTCGACCTCTATGATTCATTGCCATATGCTACGTACAAACGCTGCCGATTTGCTTTAACAAAATCAGTTCATTTCCGCAACTAACAAACCTTCAAGGCTGTTCATGCATGAAGACCAGACTCCGAGCAAAATACTGCGGTCGCTGCAACCACATATAACAGTCTCTTGTACAGAGTGATGCACCGAAATACTCCTTCAGGCCCGGAATATCAAAGCCGGGACCATCACGTATACCTTCAAGAGTAAATGCCTAGCTCACAAACCGTGACCAAAAAAAGTAAGCGGAAGATTGACACTACGAGAAACAGAGGCTTTATTGCCTGTAATCACAGTGGCACCGCCATCGGGTAGGCCTAATGAGTGCGCCACTCAGGCGAAGGCGAGACCCCGGTGACCAGTGCGATTAGTACTATTAGCAAACAAATACCCGTACGAAGCTTTTCCTTTATTCCTTATTCCTACATTTCCGAGCAGCACCTATGCATCGAGATGATTCATTTTAGTCCAGCGATATCGCTTGCAAGGGCGACGGCATGGCCGAACATAAAAATTCAGTGAGGAAAAGAAACTGCTTTGCGTGCATTCAGTGCTGAAACCCGGGCTTCCCTTACATGAGAAAAGTGGTCACCAGGCACCTCAATATCACCAGGGACCTCGGACCTGCTAATGCTGTTGATGTTGAAGCGGGCAGCTGCCACCGTTGGCGCAACGTGGCGGCAATCGCGAGGTAAAGCTAAGAGTGTCAACGCCAAGTCCAAGGAAGCACCCAAAGCCATTGTCAACATTACTTTTGAACCGAAATTTATTTGATTATTTCAAAACTCCTTGTGATGTATATGTTTTAGGTGGTCAAAAGCTAGATTGCTAAGACCACCCAGTACTGCGAATAGATGACTTGTACTGACCATTTATGCTTTGTAAATATGGCTCACGAATTTACTTGCAGTGGAGTGTAATACATAACCACGAGATGAGGGGATCCTGAAACGTAGCCTCACTCTTGTCGAGGAACCTGTGCACCTAATGTACGTGCGGCAGTATTTTTTTTTTTCAAGAAAACTTAAGCACCGTTCATTGACCCCCCACCTCCTCGTCGCGCCTGCAGACATACGCGACGGCGTCCTTTTGGTTCTCGCGATGACCTCACCTCTGACCACATGGGCGTTGCCTGACCAATCGCTAGATTGCGCCAGCCGCATTATTAGACAAAACATGCTGGCAATGTTCACTGCCATTTCAGAGTCTGGCTCGAGTGCATACTCCATAAGTCGCTCCCTCTAAAGCCCGCTGGTTTGGCCTGACATACTGCGCTACCTCCGATACCATCTGACCGAATGAATTGTAGTCGCGGCCGTTTCTTCAACCCGGTAGGCGGTAACTACGGCGGTGCAGTGTTGCTTATCATCTGAAGTCACCCACTTTCTCAAGCACCCAATCGTGTTGCGTCATTTTCAACCATTCTATGTGATTACAGAGAGAGGCAATGCATTTACGGCACCGCTTATGGACGGCGTGTTTGATCTTAGTCAAAAAGAGGCATCGCAAGACCACTGCGTACACTTCCAAAAAATGGGCGCAGAGAAAATATAAACGAACCTTCACCGGCAGCATCGCAATGTACGTGCGTGAAAGCTGCTCCAAAATTCTCTCGTACACAGCATTAGCCCACAATATGTTATTTTAAAGTGCCTACTCGCGTTAAACCATTACGTCGCGTCTATGGATCTAACATTTAGGGGATGTTCAGTACTATGCTTTCCTGCACAACTAATAATCACCCGCTCGTGCCAGCCGCCCAGCAATTTGCTCAGTGCGCCGAGGAAACACGTTTACTTGCTAACGTCCACGTTGGCCAGCTGCCACTAGAGACTTCGGCATCGATATCTCCATTACAAGCCCGGAGAGTTAAGTTTCGGTGCGGACCACCGTATGCCCTCCAGGCTGGTCTGAAAACCTGAGATTCCTGTACTCTGGGCCCCAATAGGTGTTGCTGCCTGTCATGGGCGGGGCTAACGAGCTACTTCCAGGCAGGATCAGACAGCCTACACGTCACCAACCCCGCTCGAGGTTTGCGCACGTTGCCCGCACGAAACCCTACTTGACGTGGTGACGCGCAATACCACTATGCTTTCGCCTTGTTCTCGCGCTGAACATTTTTCCACCAGCCACAGTTGGAATGGGCTCGATCCCAGAACTCCTAAATCGCTTGACACCCACTGGCTTCAACACTGCTAACGCCTAAGGGTTCCCTTTAAAAACGAGCATCATCTAACTGCAACGGAAATGGCACGTGACACCGTGTTCTGCCTACTGCGCTTTCATAAAATCAGCTTGTCGCCAGATTGTGAGTTCTAAAATTGAAGTCCGTGGGACTTTACAGTAAACCCAGGCTAAACACACCCTTCGAACTGAAGTTTGTATTAAATTAGAAGCGTCCATGAAACTCCAAAGTGAAGCAAGCGAGTTAAGAAAAAAATTATTGCAGTCTAGAAGCGACCAAACAAGACGAATACCCCGCTTTTTAAAACGATCTTATGAATGTCAAAATTGACGGGCCATTCGGGTCACTCATTCAGGTAAAAACATGCCACTGCAATAAGAAATTACAGAGTGAGACTAATTACCAAGGGCTGACACTGCTGTCTGCGGTTCTATGATCATGGTCAGTGTTAGGCGATCGACATTATTTAGCAGTTATTAAAGCTTGACCAGCTGCACGACTATGTAGAGAACCCCCAGCGTCGTGAGGTTACAATGAAGGAAGATCGCCAAAGTTTGGCTTTTTTCTGCAAACGACTTATAAAGAAAGTGCCCAGCGGGAGCAAGGAGTTAAGCACTGGAGGTTGCATAAGTTGAGAAAAATTTTTCTAACCGAAAGGTTCACTGAAAGAAGCAATGCAATGCAACAGTGGGGCCCGAAAAAAAAAAGATGTGGTTGTAATGTTTTGGGAACAGAAGGCGAGGTAACGGAACTTTGGTAGAGCTGTCAGCGACCATCCATGTCTAGCGAAGACACCAGCTGAGTCCTCATATCAGTTTATATGACATGGTTGAAGCAACTACTCCCACAACAAATATACAGGACAGGAGGCGATTGTCCAGAGCACTCAAGCTGTGTGCTGCGGGACAAACAACGTGATATCTTATCGCAGCTGCTTTGTTGCGCGCACTCTGCTGGTGGTTTTTTTCATTCCTGTAGTTTTGCGGCAGGGCTTGAATAGAACTTATAACAGCCGCCGCGGTGGCTCAGTGGCTATGGTGCTCAGCTGCTGACCCGAAAGACGCGGGTTCGATCCCGGCCGCGCCGGTGGAATTTCTTTGGAGGAGAAATTCCAGAAGCCCGTGTAATGTGCGGTGTCAGTGCACGTTAAAGGTTTCCAGGAGGTAGAAATTATGCCGGAGACCTCCACTACGCCGTCTCTCATAGCCTGAGTCGCTTTGGGAAGTTAAACCCCATAAACCAACGAACCAGAACATCAAAATTTCAATTGAAAAAAAATTAAATTAAAGGCAGCCTCAATACCTCACGGATTAGGACAATGGCGGTCACATTTCTGCGCATCTAATAACTGCAACGAATCCCCTGACGTCCCGCTACAATTCTCTAACTGCTGAAATATTCCCACGTGCTACAATTAAGAAGGTAATTACCAGATTGTAGTCGGTTATCCTAGCAATGACCTTACCTATAATGTTTAATGGCGCTCACCAGTGTCATCGCTATGATCACGATTTTATTTGAAAAGCCTAGTTTCGAAAAATTGTCTTCCCACGAACACCCTGCGTAACGATACTAGGAATATTAGGATCAATACTAGTTACAGCAGGAGTAGTGTAGTAGTAGGGGCAGGAAAATCCCAGCAATTAAAATTTAAGCAGAAGTAACACTTATAGCACCACTAATGGCTCCGGTAAACTTAGCTTAACGTAGCTTAAACGTAGCTTATTGAGTAAAATTAAAGCAGAATAAATTAACTTAAACCGAACCACGTCAAACTTTCTGGATAACCTGAACGCCCTTATACCAATAGTTTTGAAGTGTTGCAGTATTCAGTTCTTTGCGAGTGAGAATTTCCATCCTGCCGAAGAGACGCAAAAAGAGCCCTTATTTTGTTTAAAGCCAAAAAAGACCTAAATGACATGGTATGCAAACAGCACAGAAAAACTAATAAGGCCAGGGACATCAAGACACATCAACTCTTTCGCTGCGTCTTTCTGTCCCCGCACCACCGTGTTTGTGCATCTCTATGCGCCACGACTCCCTTTGATCCGAGATGGCTGCGAAGCGTCGGCTGATCTCAAAGTATTGCGCTAGAGGTTCAGAACTGCTTATGAAGAAAGTCGCGTGGTCATCTCGTATTTCTTCATTATATCGGTGAGATCGCCCGGGCTTAATGACGGGCACGGTGCTGGCCGTTATAAGAACCGTGGCCTCTTTCGTCTGTTCTTCTCGGGGCTGTTTGATAACACGTAACAGCAAAAAAAGAGCTAAGAGCCCCCACACAAAGCGAAGCCAAGTTTACCATCGAGACGAAAGCGCATTATGCGAGCATCGTACACAGGAGAGGATTAAGTGCAGGCAGGTCAACAAAGCCAGGAGGATTGTTAATTTTATTTTGCACATTATGTTTACTTCCCACCTCAATTCCCTAGTATACTAGGAGGTCCTGCATGCACACGGCTTTCTGCCACAGCTCTCCGGCCATCTCGCTGTCATGCGGGAGCTGTGGGCAATCTAATTAAGAAAGGTCTGCCTTATCAGCTTTATCTGACTCCAGGCCAAATAAAGATGAATGCGATGTCGTTTAACCCAGCAGACAGAGGGAAAGCACAGCCTTTGATCATGCAGGATCCCCACTGAAAATTAAAGCCTTCTTGGTACAGAGTAACCTTCTCAATTGGTTGACGCCTTCTGGGTTGAGAAGCATAGAAGAGCGTCAGCAGATATGAAAAAACGTAATGGGAAAAAAGAGATGGTGGTGGCAATATGGGTCAATAGCTCTTGTTTACACAGCGGTTGAGTATTTGTATCCGAAGTAAGACGAAGTAGTTTGCCCAGGCTTTGTAAAGAAATGACAGAGTTTTTTCTTTTGTCGTTTTATACGGCGTTAGTGGATAGCGGAGTGAAGCCACCAACCATACGTGAGATCCAGAAATGGCGATGGTATCTTCTATTTAATTGAAAAAAAAACAGGAAAGGCTAAGAACTGACTCACAAGCTCGCCGGAACGTTCCTCTTTTTGTAGCTGTTGGCCAGGAATTCAATGTACGATACCTACACTAGTAGCGGGCCAGAGTTCCATGGAGTTCGTGACCAGTTAGGAGCAGCGGATGCTTCCAAAAGTATAAAATATAATGCGTGCTCGGCGGCCGTCGTTTTTACACTCATTTGTTCTTTTTATTTTTTGTAACCTAGTTTGTTGGTGACTTCAATAAACAAGTTGAGCTGCGAAATGTTTTTTTATTTTCTATGGCGCATGTGTTTTAGTATTTGCTGATTTTTATTCATGCAACTAGACCTTCAACTTCTATTGTGTAACAAAAATGCATTTCACTAGAACGATGGCCGGCTTTATTGTTCGTCGATACGGTAACTAGATATTGAGATATGACCCAGTCAAATAAAAAAGAAGTATGAAGTACGAGTACGAAGGCATTCTGAAATAAATCGTACGCTTCGTAAGTCCCCATTCAGAGAAGGCAAGAAAATGGCATTCTTGTAGAAACAAAATGTAGAAGAGTAAGAAGGGTAGCTTGAGTCCGCTCCCCAACACTTTAATGGGAGAACTTGATTTCATAATTGCTTGCGGTCATATTTAGAAGAAAGAATGCTAAGTCCAAACACTCCAGCTGTTTTTCCGTATACTCGGCAACAAGAAGGCGGTTGAAGAATAGAAGAAAGAATTTTGCTTCAAGGCATCACACCGCGCTCTATTAAATGCGCAGCCTCTTTTTATCAGCGGCATTTGCGACATATCTTAGCATATGCTTGTTCATACAGCCAGCCATTGGAATTAATTTAAATGTTTTATCTCTTCGTATTTACGCATTTCTAAGCGCTTCCTTTGAAACGTTTCTTTAGTGGAATACTCAACGAACACGTAAAGCGTACAGTTCATACTTCAGAGACAATGCTAAAGATACCGCGGGCTCACTGGGGAGACCAGATAGAGTAACTACTACCACAGCCCGAAACACTACTCCTGCCGTTTAGAGAAATGATTCACTGGCCTGAGAAATTCACCGCTGGAGCACGCGACATGCTTCCTAAAGTGCGAGAGCCAATATCCGTGGGAAGAACTTTCGCTTATATCGCCGTATGACAGAATGATATAGCGATACCAAACCTCTCAGGTGATTTGCTTGAGACCAATTATCCTGCGCAGATATTGTCCTGAGAGAACAACAAGCCGAATAATTGCGAAAGTTGAGCGCTAATTCAAAACAAGAAGAGAAAAATTCAGGGGGCACTTTGACTGTCTAAAGTGGGTAGAGGCGGAAGCGTTTTCCGCACCACCTTCGCTTTTTCTGTGCAACTGGTGGCGTCACATATATTTGAGTACTAATTACCAAGTGATGGTAAATCACTAATTAATTGTTAATTACTGATTTATACCTGAATGCTAATTAACTGCTAATTAATGACGCTTAAGCTTCGCCTTTAGGAGTGGAACGCGACAGCGCGTTGTAGCGCTGCCAGGTAGTCCATGGAACGCCACCACCCGTTCGGCGCGATGCCTTGCCCTTTGAACGCAACGCTTTTTGAGGAAAGGAAATGGCGCAGTAATTCTCTGTCATCTCGGTGGACACCTGAACCGCACCGTAGAGGAAGGGAGGTGGAAGTGAAAGAAGATAGATAAAGAGGAGCCGTATTGAAGAAAATGAAAATTGTATTTGAGGAAAGGAAATTACGCAGTAACTGTCTCACATATCTCGGTGGACACCCGTCAAAATTCAGGGGGGGGGGGGGGGGGGGTGCACTTTTTTGACCTAAAGTGTGGTCACTGATGTGTGGTTAAGATGTTAAGCTTCGCCCCTAAGAGTGGATCGCGACAGCGTCTTGCAACGCTGCCAAAGAGTCCATAGAACGCCATCGCCCATTCGGTTCTAAGCCTCGCTCGTCGGTAAATTGGTTTTGAGGAAAGGAAATGTATCTGTCTCTCATTTGTCGGTGGACACCTAAACCTCGCCGGAAGGGAATGGAGGAGGATGAGAGTGAGTGAAGACACCGTATTCACTAGACGCGCCTTTGTTCATTCGAAACCATCGAGCTGGCATGGCGGTGTGGATAGCGTGCTCGTCTCTCACGCCGAAGACCGGGGTTCGATTCCTGAGCTCGACCAATTTCTTAATCGCTTTTATTTATTTATATGGCCTGACTAGTAAAGCTAGTTAGGCTAATTGGGTAATTAAGCAATTAACTACGCTCAGTCCCACTTACTTGGAGCATCACTATACGATCCCTTCAATTGGTTGTATGGTTACTAGCCAAAGTGCAATTGGCCCCGTTTGAAATTCGCGCACTGTGACGTCACGACCGTTTCCACCAATTGAAAAGCGTGACATTTTCTGTCGACAACTGCCGCTTACAACGATGAGACATTAAAGGCTTCCGCCTTAATATTTGTCAGGGATATTCTACATCTTGAACTAGGTTCTTCTGCCTTTTGTATACTCCTAAAGTATGCAACACTAATGGGTGAACTCTTTCCGATGCTTTGTAAGCCTTAGGCATTATGATTCGTTCATCCATGCGTACAAACGGACGTCGTTGGCAGCGGCGTGTGTGTGTGTGTGCGTGTGTGTGTGTGTGTGTGTGTGTGCGTGTGCGTGTGCGTGTGTGTGTGTGTGTGTGTGTGTGTGTGTGTGTGTGTGTGTGTGTGTGTGTGTGTGTGTGTGTGTGTGTGTGTGTGTGTGTGTGTGTGTGTGTGTGTGTGCGTGCGCGCGCGTGTGCGTGCGTGCACGCGGGTGCGTGTATGCGCGCGCGCGCGCGCGTGTGTGGATGTGTGTGCAAATTTTTTCATTGAAGCGTATATCAGAGCTCTTACTCAATCCATTGCCTGGGTTTTTACGGCTTAAGGAAGCTAACGGTGGCCGGAAGACAGAAAGATGAATCCGAACCGGCTATGGTTAATGCTGCCTGGACTATACATTTAACGAGAAGCACTCGGGGTGCCTTTCAAGAGTGTCGTCACCGGAAGGCCAATGGTTTTCCTGAACTGATACAGGTAATATTCAGAGAAACGGTAGAGCAAGAAAGATCGACGCTGTGCTATGGGACGTTGACAGGTTCCAGTCTGCCAAAATTTGTTGACAGGCGGGCAGTGGATGGATCGCTGACAGGTTCCAGACGGTTTCTTCAAGTGTCATTTCCTATACGCTTTCTCAAACTATATACAGGAAAATGAACCTATGCCATATGTTAGTCTTACTTTATTTGAATACTTTTTTCACAGTACTCTGCTCCCAGACCTATTTTTGTCAGTAGAGTCCACTACTGGGCTTTGTTGATTACGTTTTGAAGTTGCGCGCTTCATGATTGCTCAAGAGGCAATTTCGCTTTCTGCTTGACAATCTCTGCCCGTACTCTTGCAAGTGGCCCGAATGGCATAACCCCGGCTCCTGTTAACTACAACTCGTCTCTGACTTTACAGGTAGTGACCAAGACACCTACATTGGACAGAAAAAGCAACGACGATGTGACCGTTGCGCGCAGAACTTCCCACGCGTATTTCTCTTATCGGATGTAGCTACCGCAAAAAAATACAAAGAGAAAATGCTGCGCACATCACTTCCTATGTCTTGAGTGTTTCTGACAAATGTCAGCAATTCTTGTGCTGCCTACAAAAGAAGTGGGCAGAGCGAAGAATGAATCTAGGAGAGGAGAAGGATTAGGAGGAGAGGGGCGGGTGTGGTCTCGGCGTCGACATTTGCGCTCTGGCGAATAAGAAGGCAAACAACGGTCTCAGCACAAAAGCAACTTCTTCCTTTGTCCCGCAGCAAAAGAAAACAAAGCGCACATTACTCAGCAGAAGCCTTCAGAATAAACAGGCCGTCTTTTTCTGGTACTGACGACTGATGGCTCTGGAGCCATTGTCGAGCATAGGGCCGTGTGATGGAACGAAACGGTATGGGAGGGTCGCGAGTACGGGAGAAAATGATTGCCAGCAGACAGTGCGCGTCTAAGAGGAGCCGGTTCGAGATCGGACACAGAATACAGCGTATTTACTTTCACCATAGTGTACTGCCGTTTTGTTTAGCGCTTGGTACGCGAACAGCCCACGACCGACGAGAAAACAGAAAAAAAGTAGCCATCAGTTCACTGCTTCGTTCTTGCTCTTAGGGTAGGGACCGTACTAACTGAGCCTCTCCCATTTCTTTCGAAATAATCACCGAGCCTCACGAACTGCTATATAATAAGTGATGAAGCACGACAGGCTTCCAGTGTTTCACTGCCTAACCATAATGCAGTATACAGACAGCATTATTGCGTCCTATGCATACTACGTGATCCTTGGAGGATAGAGTTAGGAATCAGGTGGACTTCGCCGCTCATTCAATAAATAGTTGCACCGCGTTTTCGATATCATATTTACTCGCGTGAAAGCAGGCATTATTTTAAAACAAATTCAAGCTCTCAAACCCATGAGCCAATGCGCGAGTCTTGGCCAGGGCAAGGCGCAGTCCCGGCTGAAAGGCACAAAAGGCGGGGAGATAACAACAGCAACAATACTATTGCGGGAAGTCGTATTCCAAGCGCTTGCGAGCCTTTACGGAGTGCGGCAGTTGTTACAACAATGGCTGCTGAAAGGGTTCACTAGCCAATTTGCTTGTCTTTTTTCAAAGGAGCCGTAAAAGCGATTTTCAAATTGAGCCGATATCAAGAAAAACACCGAGCCATGCTGCGACGACACCTGGCTGACGTTCACCTCGTCGTAGAAACGAAACTTCGTCCAGTCGCGGAGCGGCAGGGAAAGTAATGCCTCCCGAACGCCTCGGCTTTCCGCGCACGTGTTAAAGATGGCTGCCGGTAAAGCAAGACATCGGCTACGCTGCGGCCGTTGAAGGTGTGAGCGGAATTTCAACTAGACGATATGAAGGGCCTCGCGTCTCCTCTGTTCTGTCGCGCGTTCCTCCAGATGGCTCGAATTCCTATTTAACGTAAAGGTGCGCCCACTCTGGCTAACACTTTCTCGTTGCACCGTCGTAGCTGCAATATGTGCTGCGTTGTGCCGATCGCCTTAGTTCCGCGTCAGCGGCTAGGAGCTATCGTCGGTTGACTTCTCTTTTTACTCTATTCAGGCTTTCTAAATTGGGCGGTCGACCTATATTCAGTGCTGACCAGTATGAGAGCAAATACTTCGGTATGGAAGGTTTGGTAAGATTACACGCGGTCACCACAAAAGCTTACCCCAGAGAAAGTCGCGCATAAGGAGAACTTTTTCCTTGAGTAGAACAAAATGCTGTCGTCAATAATGCCGCTTATTTCCATCAGCCTGCAACAAAATGAAGAAATTTGAACTCTGTCGCCGACTACGGCCGCGAGTGAGATCGCATAAATAGATCATATCTGCATACAAAATGCTCCTGAATGTGTTGAATTATGCAGAATGCATCAGTGAGTGCCTCCGTACATCCCATTTTCCTGAAATGTTTGCGCTTGCACAAACAAGCCTGCTGTTCATTTTTGTGTGTTTATAAAAAGAAAAACCTTTGTGCGACCCACGGTTCATTTTATTCTGCTTGCTCAATTTATATAATTCCATTATTCCAAATAGAGTGCACGGCAGCTTATCAGGTGGATATACGAGGGGGTACCCAAAAGAAACCGGACAAAATTTTTTCGTCGACAAAGCTTCTGTGGTACCGCGTTTTGCCACTAGGAGCGCATGGAACGAACATTCCAGAGTCAGTAAGCCGAGCGCCGTCGTTGAAGGAGGTCAGACTAGTTTAGGCAGAGTTTTAGAGTGACGACTGTTTTGTGTGAATGGCGTTTTTGCAATGGCTGATTTTCGTGAACAGCGTGCGCCGGTGAAATTCTGATTTTTGCTCGGAAAAAGTTGAATGGAAACTCTTGAAATATTATGAAAGACGTACAAGGACGATGCTATGGGGACAACTCAAGTGTTCCGGAATCGAATCCTGAATCAAAGCAACAATCATGCCAATGGAAAGCTTCAAATTCACCTCGCCTCAAAAAAGCTCGTCAGGTGGAACCAAACCTCAAAGAAATGCTGATTTGTTTTTTCGACGAGAGAGGAGTCGTCCATTGAGAATTTGTTCCGCAGGGTCAGACAGTTAGCCAGGCTTTCTACTTGGATGTTTTGAAAAGATTGGGCAACAGTGTTCGGTGGAAGCGGCCAGATTTGTGGCGGTCGGGTGACTGGTTTTTCCGTCAGGGCAACTTCCCTGCTCACACAGCCCTGTCTCTACGACAATTTTGGACCAAAAATGGCATGACCCCTATTCCTCAACCCTCACACTCTCCCGACCTTGCCCCGTGCTACTTTCTTTGTTTCCTAGAATGAAAAAATAGGTGAACGGAAAGCGTTTCGCTGATGTTGCTGAGGTGAAGAAAAAAACGACGGAGGCACTATCAAGCATCACAAAAGATGAATTTAAACAATGTTTTGAAAAATGGAATGAAATATTCGACAAGTGTATCATTGCAAGTGGGGAATACTTTGAAGGAGATTGAAGGTCTGTGCTTAAAATGTGAACAAATAAGTTCAAACAAAAATAAGTCCGGTTTCTTTTGGGTACCCCCTCGTACAATGCGTGTGAATCTGATCTTGGCACAAGGCCTAGTAAGCCTTACTGCGTGCGTTGGTACTGCGTAAGCGCACAGCAAAGCCACAAAGCATAGTGGGCGATTTGGTAATGCATCTTGAAAGAACGAAACAGAGCAACTAAAACGAAGGGTCAGGGTAAGGAAACAGGCATACAAGCCTGCACGTTCAGCGTTTCTACATGTTTTTCCTTTCCTTGGTCCTTCATTTTAGGTGCGCTGTTTCGTCCTTTCAAGATAGCATAGAAGCCAGGTGAAATTTAAAACGGTGTGCATGAAACATTTTTGTTCTCAGCTCGGTCTATATAATGTAAATTCTTGGACAGGCACACACAGGATAAATGTTTCACGGTCTGTAGAAACTGATAGCTGAAAGGCGCTGCCCTATCTACTTCCCTTTTTCGTAAAGCCCATTCTCATAATTCTGAACTATTTATGACTGCACAAAATGCGCAGGCGTTTAGAAAATTTAAAGTTATGAATAAGCTAAAAGGGGCTCATTTACCTGCTGGCTACTAAAGGGAACAAATGAACCGCCAAAGAATGTTCTATGTCAAGAAAGTGAGAACGACAGACTTTAGTGAAACTATTTGCAGGTGCGGGAAACGAAATTTGAAATAAGCAGCACATTAGCGTGAAGAGAGAGATAAAACGCAGCTTCGTGCAATCTAGATCTGTTCACAAGTGATCGTTGTAGAATTGGGAACAGTGCCGAAAAGAGGTACATTGCTGTAACTGCTGGGAGATCGCATTTTCAACCTGGCACTGAAAAAGCTCTTTCGTCATGTGTACACTCCGTTGAAAGTAGAGTGACAATGCTTCTGCGCGGAAAAGCAACAGTACTCATAAGCAGTCGTAAAGCTTACTAGCAGTCTGTAATGCTACTAATCACGGGACTTCAGAAGATTGTCAAGAGAAAATGAAGGCGTATAAAAAGTTCTACAGGCGGAAGAAAGTAAAGTTGTTAGTATTTTAGGAGGTGTATTTCCCACCTTCATACCGAACACAAGGCTAGAAGATTGAGAACACTATATGAAAAAAAAAGCTTTTGTCCGCACTGATAATCAAGAGGTATGCATCAAAAACATAAAGCTTCCAAATAGCTTCGAAATCAGCAATTACTCACTTGGATATACTTCAGGTGCGCACCATTCTACTTCTTTTATTTTGAAAATGATATTTTACGTTGAAGAGCAGATTATTATGCAGCAGAGACATAGTTTCATGCAGGGCACATACAATGTTTAAGCATGCCTTTCCATCAAGTGCCTGCAAACGAGGGGGGGGGGGGGGGGGGGGGGCAATTATATGTGCCATACAATATTGAGCATGCCTGATGTTACTGAGAAATGTATGACGCATTTTTATTTCTGTTGCCTCTCGACGTTTACATTCATAAACATTCATAAAGCCGTGCATACAGTAAGATAAATCTGATCAAATTCCACTTGCTATGGACCTAAATTCATTTATTCAATACTGCAGGCCTTTACGGTCCAAGCCGGAGGGGCATACAAATGACATCAGCGTACAGAACGGAGATAGCAAATAATAATTTCAAAACACTTGTTCTTTGGGCAATAGAACATGAGCAAAACAAGGACTAAACGAAATGCAAACCAAGCTCTTCATTTGGGAAAGTCAAACATAAACAAACAGAAGTAAGCCAATGAATGAAATATGCAAAAATGAAATGTCAAACTTGCAGCAAGGCAAAAACACGATCAGTTTGGGCAACAAAAAGCAGACAAGAAAAATATTCAAGAACAATTCAAGGTTTCAATTGATTCAATGCTGGTTAGAAGAGGCAGAGGTAAGTTGTTTCAATCTGTTATCGTGCGAGGAAAAAAAGAATATTTAAAAACATTAGTTCTGGTGCTGTATGGCGTTAGAGAGTCATCGTGTCGATGTTGTGTTCGGCGTGCCGTACGTAGTGTTATGTACGGATCAGCAGTTAGAGCAAGAAGGTTATTTTTAAGAAGGAACATAAATTTTAAGCGCTGAACTTTTCTTCTCAGTTCCAGTTTTGGTATTCCATGTTGTTTCATTAGTGCTGTCGGGGAATCAGTTGTACTTTGAAGGAACCACGTTGCGCTATAAAAAGGACAGCCACAGGAAAAAGCCAAGGAGACAGACAGAGCGCTCTGCGCTCTGTCTGTCTCCTTGGCTTTTTCCTGTGGCTGTCCTTTTTATTGCGCAACGGGGTTCCTTCAAAGCAATGCACCAACTCGCCCAACAAGAAGTTCTTCTAATCAGTTGTACGGTACTTAGAAAAAATAAACCTGACTGCCTTACGCTGGATTCTTTCGAGAGCCTCAATGTTAGTTTTGGTATAAGGGTCCCATACTACGCATGCATATTCAAGTTTTGGTCTTATTAATGATGTATAAGCTAAAAGTTTAGTTTAATTGGGCTTTAATCAAATGAAGGTACCTATTAAGCCACCCTGGCTTAATCAATTGCTGCATTTTGGAAAATGACTACAGTAAAGAAGGGGCCATGGTTTTATAGGATTCTTTTCGCGAGCTATTTTTGTCGCCCATTACCACTGGTGGTCATCTCCACCGAAAGTGAAACCGCTCAGTGACGTCACTTGCTATAGTGTCAACCTTCAAGTCAGATGCGTTGGCTACTAATGGAATGGAGCCGATGAATAGATCGACGTGGGTCAACAAAAAACACGCATCAGGATTTCAACTTCCTTCACCCGTGAACTGTAGGAATTTGCGGAATACCTAATGATTGTGAAGCAGATAGGTCTGACTTAACTAGATATTAAAGCTGCACAAAACAACTGAAAGGTGGTACTTATCCGAGGGTGAGGGTGAAATGAAGCATATGCAAGTTTAAAAAAACGTTCCATTTTCATATATTCACTCAGTATGGAGTTTGAGCGCGATAACGTTAACGGTCCCGTTCCTCAGCAAAGCCGGCTGCATCGTCGGCATCGCTGGCCATGAGCGAAAAATCCAAGAAAACATCCCCCGAGAAGCAACCTAGGTGGACTACCTATACTCCGTTTCATACACAGCAGTCAACGCTGCCAAAGGTACGAAAGTAGTCCGATGCAAAAACAAGCGAAATGTATCCGTCCGCCTAGCGTCGTGGCTGAGTGGTACGAAGCGCGCGCCTGTTTGTTCATTTTATAGGGGTCAAGGTTCGACTCCCGGCTTGGCTGGTTTTTTATTTATTGATTCTTTTTTCATTTTTCTTAAAAGATTCATTAGTTAGAAACTCGAAACTGTCAAACTCTAATACCTACTTTGAAAAACACAGCGCTGTTTACTTGTTTCGAAGGAAAAAGACAGTGTAGTGTACGGCATACATACGATGTAACTTGACTCGGATGGCGTTGAGTGCAAAGCTGTCATATTTAACACCGCGAGAGCTAGATATTGTCACCTTGCTAGGTAGTTTTGGCGGTGATCTTGTTCCAGTAGAGATACCTTCTCTCTTGAACCTCGCAACTGTCCGAGGGCTCACCCCGGTCATCTCGCCCAGTTTCGAGAACCACGCGCAGTCCTCTCCGGGAAGCGCTTGCTTACGCTAGAGTAAACGTTGACAAATCACCTGCTTGCAGTCTTTCGAAATTTTCGGAGACTTCAGCTTGGATAATAGGCGAGCAGTAGATGTTTTTGAAGTCGCAGTGGGCGAAGAAAATAAGCGAGTAGGAGATAGCGATGCCATTTTCGCAGACTCAAAAACCGAAAGACGAAAGCAGACGACATCACCGGCTGGCCTAGGGGCGAATACCTGATACAGGAGGAGCCGGAAAAAAGCCAGAAAACTAAGCCACCCTGTTTTGAAGAACATAAAAGAAAAAGCAATCTTTTTGCAAAATAAAACACTTTTATTATTATACTACAGTATCTACCAACATTTACTTTAATTTCAAGTTCATTACTCTTTTCACTTTCGACGCACTACATTAGAATGCGGACGAGGAGCGCGAACAGGCGCCACAGCCTTCGCTGCGTTGACTGCTATTTATGAAACGGAGTATAGGTCCCGTGACCTTGTGACGTTATCGCAACATGCCCACTGGATTGTGAACAAACTGCTCTCCTTGGCTGATTTCAGTTAAATTAATCGTTGTTCTCTAGAGGTTGCTCAGGAAAAGCAACATGGGTCTCACAATCCACACCGGTGGCAGCACGTGCCGTCGTAGGGCAGAGGTGCACTGCTTAACTGCTACATCGCAGTACCGGCAGTGGTATGAGGACTCCCAACGATCTGTGAGTGTAAAGTAGAGAATAACCAATTACACATATATTGGGCATTAGACCATTAACTATCTCGCATCACACGTTTAGGGTGGAGCTTAAGGGGACAGCGTAGGTCCTATTCTTGCCATGCCTTTTTCTCATGATCTGCTGGGGTTAGAACATTAACATTGGTGGCATTGTAATCAGCAATGTTAGGTAGTGTTACTGAACTAGGATAATTTTTTTAAAAAGGCTAGTTTTTTGTTATCTTTTTTTACTGGACCCACCAAATTTTAGAGCCATAATCTGCAGTAAATAGCCTGTAAATAAATATTATTGCAGATGATAATATTGCAATATTATTGCAATATTGATATCGATATTGCAATAATATCGATATCAATAATAATATCGATATTATTGCAATAAATATCGTTTGCAATAATATTTATAATCCCAGTTCAGCACACTATCTGTAATGTTTGCTCAATGTCTGGAAAATTTTATCTCCCTTGCGCCTGTAGTTTCTTAAAAAAAGAGTCAAATGCAGCAAAATTTGGTGTTTTGAGATAATTGGCTTTAAAGTGGAAGAAAGAGCTTTATTGCAATATAGGACTATAGAAACAAATTCTCACGCATTTTTTCAATAGCCACCAGCCTGGTAGTCCCCTTCATCATCAACACTTCTTGCCTTTAGGTTCTTCAAGCGTTCCGCCGAGTGCGAAAGCTTCGATGCAGACGCGCACGTGGTGGCCGCGGCGCCCACTACTGGGTTGTGTTGCGGAGAATTGGCGTCATTGGAGATCGACTTATGCCGGTTTCCGTAGAAGAGACGTTTTTTAAAGCACTTTTTTGGCTTTGTCATTGCATTTCCGCTAAATAACCAGCACAAAGGTATAAACAAACTCGTATGTCCGCGAAAACACGCCGAAACACGAGCAAAATGCCGCGCGTTGCGAGTAATCAAGCTGCGTCTTAGGATTCGCTTGGCTAAGTGAAGTATGCTAGCTAGGTTTTCACTGTTTCCAGATGAGTGACTGCCTTTCCGCTAAACGTGACAAAAAATAGGCGCTGAAATTTTTTTTTTAGCTTAGGAAAGGCACAGATCCCGAGCATGTGTCAAATGGCTACTGATTTTCATGCGATTGTTTTTTTTTTTTTGCTTGAGCGGTCCCCTAAGCATACACATTTCCGCCAGCACGCTTGCATTTGTCACACACCATACAAACGCATAAATTATTGTAGCCACAAGTCAATAAGCGCCGTAGGCCCGTAGATGTTTGACTCGCATGTAATAACCTCTGCTGTGTCTCGAAAGGAACACAAGTAGAATGCCTTAGAAGCTCAGCGGGGCTGAAATCAGCAATGAGGCGCTCCTTCGGCATACTCTTTCAAGCATAGAATGAAAGTCTACGGCCCACAAGAAATGCATCTGCGCACTTCTTGTTAGAAGTGACGTTGAAAAGATTTCCTGCTTGACAGCATGTTTGTCTCAAAAAATATCCTGCTTGGCGGCATAATTGTCGACAAGAAGCGGTTGTGTTTGTTCTTAATAGTAATGTTCTTAGAGTTATGTAATAAATATGTAATGTTCTTTCACTGGGTCATCAAATGCAGTCATTGTCGTTCCAGCTTTCGTGCGATCAAACGAACCAAGCTAACTCTATAGAACAAGAGGGGAACCTGTTATTAAATGCACCCATGATGAGGCAGCAATTTGAATGGAATTGGCTCTGAAGATGCTTATTTTCGAAAAAAACCCTAAAAACTGCGGCTTGTTGACAGCAAAATATTGAAAGCTAATACATTTTTTTTTATTCTTACAAAGTGTGCGGTAAATTTATTCAGTCGAACATATATCAGCGTTAGCTTTCAGGAAGGTTGCCTCATAGCGTTAAACATCTTTAGACAATATGATAAAACACTGGGTTTCATCAGTGCTTTCCCCTAAGGCAAGAGCGTGCAGTTATTAGGCGTAAGGATCACCGCCAGAGGCTTTGTAGCCCAAGTTGGTCTGGTCAATTAGTGCGGCTAGTGGGAGCAAAATCAAAAACACAACTACCACTTCTTCGATTGGGCTCAATATTTGTGTTCATGTTTATACTTGAATTTCACAGACATGAATCAAGCTGCATTTACCGCTCCCTTAACTTGACAGAGGCGGCACTGGGCGGTCCACAGTAGTCGCGTGGTGCTAGATACGCGCGACACGCGTACGACAGCTGCCGCAGCACACTGCAGGTCGGAGTGCTTCACCCCAGTCTGGGACGGGAAAAGGTTGGTAACTCTGCAGCCCGTTCTGGCAAGGAACCGTGAAGGAGGCTGACATCAGGCTCCTCCTCGGCCTCCCTTCAGTGTCACGGTGACTCAGCGCCAGTAGCGGGAAATCCTTACTACACTATTATTGCGAAAGCAATACTAGTTGCACTTTCAGCCCGTCGCGTAGCGAGACCGGTAGCTACCATATTAGCATATTGGATTGGATTTGATTGAATTTGATTGGATTGAATTGGATTGAATTGCATTGGATTGTATAATCGATGCATCACCACAAGTCTAACCACAAGCAGCACCACCAGCTACACTACCAGCTGAACCATGGCATAGCTACGGATATTGCATTCGCAATTACCGGGCTTAACCAAGCTCAGCCACTGCCATTTTTTCAGAGCGGCCTCCTCCCGGAGCTGCTAGTTTGGAAAACCCGCACTAAATGCGGCTCGCTGATGGATCTGATAGGTCAGGGCATGGACTTGGTATGTAAATACCTTAACGAAGCCGGAAAATACTACACGCGACGCTTCTCTTTTATTACAGCAACGCATTCTTGGCCTCAAACTCGCACATATCGAGTACGGCTGAAATTCTGGAAATTTTATGGAGTGTGCCGTTATACGGTGCCCAACCTTGCACTACGTTTAACTAAGGTCCGTAGAGTTTGGCCGATGTCCACAGGAGAAGCCCCCTGGGCCCAGAGGATGCGCGGAGTCTTCCTAAATTCGCTGCGATCCGCTGCTAAACAGCTGCCGCCTCCTACTGAGATTTGCGACTCATGAAATCTCTCGCCGAATATTTCAACTAAGCCGTAGCCTTGTTAGCCGATAATTTTAGTTCACATTTTGCTTTGTCGCCTTCTGCGTGTGCTTGGTGTCAGGTTGTGCCATCACTTCTAATCATCCTTGCCACACGAATTACACAAGCACGCACGCACACAGAGGCACGCTCCCACACTGTGACTGACAACCGTCACCAGTATTAGGTGATAAGACAACTGCGCATGTGCATCCAGATAGTCGATGCTCTCTGTGTCTTGCACCTTTTCAAACAGCAATGTACCAGTGGCATGAAAACGAAAGAGAGCTCTGCGATGGAGTTAAACGAGCACCTGTGCGAATATGTGCCACTTCGCAGTTATCATTAGTCCTTACTGGAAGAGTACGCTTTCCAGGGGCCCTAGAAAGGCGTCATGCCTTTTGAGTTCGGTTAGTAAAACTATATAAAGGGATAATAAACTAAAAAAGATGTTGGGACCTATTTTTATGAATACGAAGATTATGTACCTAAACAAAAGCCTATACGAAAGACGACTAGTTGGGAACCTTTTTTTTTAATCCCGAACAAAGTATTTCTAGGAAAATATTGCCAAAAATGCAAAAGCAAAACTTAAGAAACTGAAGAAATCCGACAGTGTGGGAGGCTTACGCTTACATCAAAGCCGTGTCGAATGGTAAAAAGTATAGAAACACCCGTTCATGGAAGTTTGCCCAGGCAGGTTTCCAAGTTCGCGCTTCGGTCGCCAGCGAGAAGAGTTTACGAACTTCATGTTCAGTGAATCATTGTCGTCAGAGGAGAAAACCGATGCGACAAGGGAGGCTAACCAGCATGCGACGGTTATCAAAGGACAGAAGAAGTACATTTTCTAAAGGGCCAGGAAGACCCTGAACACATAATCATCACTTACGAAGGTGGAAATGAAAGTGGGGTTACTTATACGATAGCGTGCTTGATATATCCTTATTTTCTGGGGTCGCGTTCAGCAGTCGCCTTCCAGGCCTCTGTATCGCTCTAAGAGCAAGATCTCGAAAACTGAGGAGAGTGCTGACAAGGATAACAAATTACCAGTTTTGTTAAGTTCTGCTCTTTAAATTGGCGACGTGGTTAAGTACGATGTCTAGAACCAAATAAAGAGGAGGAATCGAGTGTTTCGAGTGGAAAGAGGCTATATGGAAGGTTGCAAGTGGAAAGGTAGTGTGGGGACGGCGACGGACGCGGGAGGTAGTAAAAGATGGCCTCCAGCACTCATCCTATAGACCCATCAGACGTTGTTCTTTTTATCTCGCGAGGCACAGTCTGAGCTCTTTAAATTGTAAGCAATTTATTGGTGCCTGTCGCAAGGGGGAGTCAGCGCAGCTTGGAAAATTGCCCAGTTGAGCGCGCCTGGTGTTTCACAACAGACACATGCGAGCACTTCACTCGCGACATTGAGGCCAACGGAGAGGAAGCCATACTGCGACAAAACGAGTAGCGATGCTGGCTAAATCTTAAATTAAATTACAAGGAAGAGGCAGAGTTCAAATATCTTCTTCTAACAATCAGCATCGGTTTACGCTGCCCTTTCGCCTGCAAAATTAATGCGTCGGTCCTCGACGAACAGGTGCGTTTGTCTCAGGATGATTCCTACCATGTGAAGACATGGTGCAATGTAGACAGCCAAGGAATGCACGTAATTACATTGAGTACCTTTATTATTTCGTTACTTTGCATACGCTGCAAAAACGTTTCTTAAGCAGGCGCAGATATGGACAGAATAAAGAAAGCATGAAGACAAAGGGAAAGCAACTCATTCGGAAATTGGGATGACACATGATAATTGAGCATGAACCAGTAAATATCATAATGTGCTAAATGTGAAAACGAAGAAAAAATGAAATATGTGAAAATGACTGCGAAAAGCTCAAATCCGTAATCTTTCACGCAACAGCTTCTAAAAAGCCTGGAATTTTATTGGAGGAGGCATATATATGTTTTCGCCGCGTGTGCGCGGCTGACAGTCCAAGTGTTCACTCCACCCAGTCATCGCGGGCGCCTGGGAGAGCCAGCCGACCACGGCGGGTCGTGCTCTTGGGAACAAAGGAGCAAAAGAACAATGCGTTCTTCCAGAAATGACATTTAATGTCTTAAAACAGTAATGCCGCCTAGCAACAAAATTCGCTCAAGGATCGAGAGTATCCGACACACCAGAAGGGTTACCAGTGCAAGCGAGTGTTTAGCCAGGCTAGGGCACGGGAGAAGCTCCGAGGCTGAACGAGACGCGCTGGCGGGATACGGTCCGGCAAGGCCGCGTCTCGGGGCCGAACGCAACATTGCGACATCTCGCGGCCGAACGCAAAGAAACTTGTTAACGCCTCGCTGCAACTTGAGAGGACTGTCCATTGCAGGAAAGGTATTGCTAATCCGGCAGGCAGGGCTATTTTGGCCCTGGACCTGTGGGCCGCTTTTCATAATGTTAAACATAGTAAAATTCTGCAGAATTTGAACGCCAATAATTGCGGCGAGAAAACATTCAGACATATAAAAAAGACTTTTTAGAAAACAGGAAAGCTTACATCAGACTTGGCACATTAGAAAGGATGGCAACCTAGAGGCGAGAACATGCAAATTTACGTTAAGGACACCCAGATACCTGTGGTGGAGAAACTTCGGGTATTGGGATTACAAATTAATAATCGGGGTAACAACTCGGTGGACGAGCTGATTGAGGCCCACAGACCCATAGAAGAAGGTCCAATTAGGTGCTTCTTCAGAGACGGAGTGTTGCCGTGAACGTTGTTTCTTTTTTCGCGTTCTTTGTTTAAAGGCGCCTACGCGTGGTCTTATCACTTTCTCTTCGTCAATACAGACGTGGCTAGGTAGATGGCAACGATCGCGATGACACATCTCAGCTGTTAAGATGATCGCGACCTTTCACGGCGTTTTTAGGACACTATTTTAAAAGCTCGCAATCACCATTAAAAGTAGCATGGCCGGCATTACTGGCCCCGACAAGAGCGCAATGTTTCCGTTGAGGGCACAAGTTAACCTAAATAAGGATATCGCCATTCACCTCGTGCTCTGGTCACCACCACGTGATAACATACACGTTATGACATTGTGCACGTTTTATTCTTAAAACAACATTTCATAATTGCTCGCGATGCATAAGGAAATGCTAAACAAAAGAAAGTTCAGTTATCATCTGTTTTTGAAGGACAAACATATGCTTCTTTTTTCCCAACCATCATCCTTTCTTTTCTTCTGGGGGGAGCAACCCATATAAGTGGTAGTTGTTCATGCTAGACTCGCACTCTGGTGGGAGGCACTTCAGTAAAGCTCTACGCTCATTTTTTCCATGCATAGATAATAAGAAAATTCGCAGGATTAATCAGACCCAGGAGGAAACTTCGAGAGACAGCAGTGCGGCTATTCTTTTCACTTTCCCTTCCTGCTCTTGTCTTCCGCGCCCGTCTTTTGCCAGCTACCATAGAATTATTATGCAACGGTGGTCATTTATCTCCCTTTAGACGTAAGGCGTGGGTAGCCAAATGAAGAGATGGCCCTCTCTGGATATATTGGCGCCGAAAGTTCGATCGTGGCTTTTTATGTTCGAGGGTTTCCTATTTCTGACGCGTCCATGGAGAAAGTGCGTAGATAATCACGGTATTGCTTTCTGGCGCACTGAGACCCTATGGGAGGTGCTCTCAAGAGAACTATCTCAGCGGTAGTGACAGGTGTGCGCTGCATGCGTCGGTGGTGGTGAAATCTTTATTTACAACTGGATAGTTTGGGACACACAGGTCCGTGGGAACCCGCACGGCCCCACTGCACTCAAACGTTCATGTCCCGGAAGCTTATGACGCTGGCATCCCGGCCTGTAGCGATGGCTTGCTTGGCGGGGTCCTCAAAACACAGTAGGGTCTCCCAAGCCTCCCAAGTGCTAAAGGCCTCCAGGCCCCGCAGGGGAGGATCCGATGGGCCGAGGAAAATGATATGGTCGAGAGTGGCTTTGAGCTGGTGACAGAAGGTACAGGAGGGGTTTGTGTAGACTTGGTGATAGCGCGAGCGTATATAAGGGGAGGGTAAGGTGCGTGTTTGAAGCCGCCTCCAAAGTGTCTGATGATAATGGTCGAGGGAGGGATGGGGTGGAGGGTAGAGCCGACGCTCGGCTTTGCAGGCCTGCGTCATTTCAGTGAATGATTGCATGTGCTCCCGCGAGAACCCCAAGTCGGAGGCCGCCGGTGCCCGGTTGAGAGAAGCTCGGGCTAAAGCGTTGGCGGCCTCGTTTCCGGGATTCCCGGAGTGGGCAGGCACCCATAGCAGCTCCATGTGGCGGGGTGGGTGTGCGCCGAGGGAGTTCAGTATGCGAAATGCAGGGACGTGAACTCTCCTGCGAGGAAAATTTAGTATGGCAGTTTTAGAGTCGGGTAGAATATATCGGGCCTCCGTGCCTGTGTTTTCCAGGGCAATGGCGGCCTCTTCGGCATCCTCCGAAGTGGCAGTAGGGGTTATTTGAAGGGTGGCAATCGGTTGGAGGGTGGGGTTCGTGATGGCTACAACTGCGTCCTCGCCCGTGCATGCGGCATCCACCCACACGGCATACGGTTCCGTGCCATAGTGTTTGAGGAGTGCCCGTGCGCGAGGTCTGCGGCGGGGTTCGTGGCAGGTGGGGTGCATGTTTTTGGGGGAGAGGTTTAATAAATAATTCCCGGTGAATGTGGCGGGGGACCTGGAGCTGTGTGGGTGCATGCGTCGGCATTTAAAATGTTGTGCCAGAAACATGGTGCTGCAGCCATAGACCGTCGGCGTTGGCGTTGACAACGTTTTACACACCGGTCATTTTAAGGAAAGGAAGTGCGCATCATTAATGGCTCACTGAGTCAGTGAATGCCTGAATCGTGCATATAGGTGCGTGGGGTGATGAGAGAGAGATGTGGGCTGCAGGCATTGACAAGGTTGCACCAGAAACACGTCGCTGAAGCCATAGGCCGTCGGCTTTCACTGTGTTCATTGGCGTTGTCAACGTTTTACACTCCGATTATTTTAAGGAAAGGAAGACGAGCGCGCGCGGCGAGGCGTGCCAGCTGTGCGCCGTGTGATGACACTGCTCCTCGCGCATGCGCACGACGGCTCTCCAGGAGCTACGGGAAACTCCTCAACCTCAGCCAGTGTAGCTCACGCTACAAAACGGACTAAGCTGTGCTCTAGCGCACTCGCTTTTCTAAAAGGTTTATTTATTGGAGTTTAACGTCTCAAAGCGACTCAAGCTATGCGGGGTGCCGTAGTGAAGGGCTCCAGAAATTCTGACCACCTGGGGTTCCTTAACATGCACTGACATCGCATAGTACACGGGTCTCTAGAATTTCGCCTCCATCGAAATTCAACCGCCGTGGTCTTTTCTAAAAGGGAGCGTGCTATAGGGCAGTTTCCGCTGTGTTCATTCCCATAAAGGTGTACTCCTGTTTAGAGTGTAACAAGCTCAAGGAGAGGGTCACCCGCTCTTTGGTATATAAACGGTGTATTCAAGGATAAAAAACGGCTTCGCCTTGAAAGCGCCCTGCAAGCGGTACATCAGCAGTACACCGCCATAGGGATCCCACGCTAGTCCTAGCGTCAAGGCTGGGAAGCACTCGCGGCACACTGTGAAGTAGAAGCGAGATCGATCCTCAAACAAGATATAGGAGAAGTGAAGGAGGAATCGAAAGACAACAACGATCGAAATGAGAAGTAAAGATGAACGCCGAGAAAGAAAACCCAGAGACACGACACAGTTTCCGGAGGTCTTGCCTCGAGGTATTACAAGCGAGAGTAAGGTTGAAGGGATGCAACGACACTTATACAGAGAGAGCGGAAGGAATCAATGGCAGCACCTGTTAGCGCGCCCGCAGTTGTCTCGAACGAGATTTACGTTCGCGACGGCGGCCAGAACATTGTTATGGTGTCTCTAGCGTTGGCTGTGCCTGTCTACCGTAGTTCGAGTTTTTTACGCTTCCAGAAAATAGACGCAGCGACGAGTGTCTTGTCGCAAGGTGACGTGTCATCTGTCACTGTTGTCTCTCTTCATGCAGTCATGCAATAATGCCAACACATTTTATTGCTGACTGACAACGCATGTAACATACCGATTATATGTAGTTATGTAAAATTTGCCGAAAAAACAAACCGAAAATGGTACCGTTGAGTCTCCTGGTAACTCCGTGACATTGGGCTGGGTGACACGTGGTGGGTTTCAACAAAGTAATTAGTGAAGTTCAGAATAAGAGGCGTTGCTGGAAATCAGAGCTCTGCAGGATCCTGAAGAGAGTAGAGCTGCTCCTCAAATGAGAAAATCCTGTAGATACAGCGTAAGCTACACTGCAGTATGCGAATACGGACGGAAATATGGAAAGAAAGGATCAGCAATTTTACTTATTCTTTCTTTTATAAATGAAAAGCCAGAGTTGACCATACTGATAAAAAGCTCAAGCTCCACTGAGTGAGTTGCGAACGGCAGCCTGACAGATTCCTAAAAAGGTGTCAACGAACACAAGTAATGATCAAGGTGCTAAACATGATTCAGAGGTTATATCAGCGGCTGATAAGTGACGCTTTTCACTAATTACTCCTGCTTAACTTCGAAGTAAAGTTCTTGCTAGGAAAGCACGGAAGATTTCAACCAAGCGCCGACCTCCATACCTCACCTAAACAAAGAGTTATGAAGTTGTGGGGCCATTTTTCGAGACAGCTACCTTCATTTAGAACCCAGCGTAATGCAATGCCGAAAGAGGGCTCATATTTTGTCGTAGTTATAAGCTTGTACGATAAAAGAATTCAACAGAGATCCTTAGGACAGCTTGCATGTGAGAATAAGGTGCTTTCCTTGGGTGCTTTGTTTACGTGTAATGTATGTATATGCATTACTGCCCCTGTGTGCATTGTTTACGCATAATGTTTGTATATGCATTAAGTCTTTTTTCTACGAGTTTGTGTTGCGCACTGCTTGCGCACCAGATCACCAACATTTCGGACCCTCTCGCTACACGGCGAGGAGGTTGAACGTGTTTGCATGTCATGGACGCATGATGTAGACGTTTGGTTGCGGTTCGCGAACTGAGTTCATTTCAGGAGATGGGCACTTCGATGTCGAGTGGACGATGAGTTGCGATGACATCTTCCGCAGTTGCGAAAATTTCTTCATCACACGAGGGGTATAAATATGGAGTGTAGCCCCCGAGACACGAGCGTATGACACCACTCAGAACGATCTGTGACGAACGGCTGGGCCACAATTTTGATACGAAAATCTGGTAAGGCTTACTATTGAAGGTGCATAAGTCGTCGGTTCGAATTCCTGTCGCAAGCTAGCCTGTAGCTTTACTAGCACACGCAAGCTACATGCAACGAGAAATCGTCCGAAACCACACGGAAGCAGTACGTCAAACGGTTGCTTTACAATTTCGGTAGCAGTGAAGCCCGGAAAACTGCCGCCACATGGAGGTCGGCAAGAGGCGAGCACATATAGACGAACGATATCTATAGGATTATCCGATGTGCCGGTGTTCGGCTTGCTGTGCGCGCCATACGGCCGCTGGATGGCGCCACCCTATTGTTTTTGCGACCGCTGGGATTTTCTGTATCACCTGCGAGAACACGAACGGACACGCCTACGTTTCTCGTAGAGGGACTAGTAATGTTTTCGTATTACAAGAGCCCCATACACCTCAAAGTCAAGTCAAAACGGGCATCACAAAAGCAATCAAATAGTGTCGAGTTCTGCCCTTCATTTCCTACTGCGCAATGGACATGCGGCGTCGACTCCTAATTCCCTAATGGCGTACTACTGGTCAATATCACTACATCTGTGTGGCGAATTGCTGCGTTGTGCGCTAAAATTCGATTGTTTCCGAAGCAAATGCAGAAAATTGAATTTTATTCAGCGCTGTGCACTAGTATACTCAAAAGTTTAGTACTAAAATGTTTTATGCGTTTCGTATTATCTAAGTAAATCTGGAAATGGACACCAAGCCAAGCCAATGAAAATACAGCATAAAAAAAAGTCTGCACCGAAAAAAAAGCAACAGTGAACAAGTTTTATGCTGCCTGAGCGAACTACCCGCTAAGAAATCTCACCGTAAAGCGTCCCGCGGGCAAAAAGAGAGGTTAAAAGACTAGGAGCTTTGAGGTGGCGCTCTTTTACAGCCTCGTGAAGCAAGAACATTAACCGGTTTCGTGTATGCCGAGTTTGAGCTCACTGCGGACTCTTGGTACGGGCTTAGATCTTAAACGCTTGTGTACACACGAGACAATGACAATGATTCCTGTACACGCGTTCCTCGTGTTGCTCTGCCGATTTATTTCTTTAGTGTTTACCTTAGATCACTTTCGGGCCGGAAGCAAACGACAATCCGGATCCTCCATCTGCACGCCTAGTACGCAGAGGTTTGTTGTGGCTCCATAGATGTGCGACGTGCGCGAGGATATCGGTATAACCTTTTTAGACGAGACAAAACTGCACGGACGTGCGTCTCGAATGCGCTTGCATTACTGCGGGGCAAGTTCAGTGTTGCAGCATAAACTTATGTTCGTGCAACTCCTCAAGTCACACAGACGAATGGAGAAGGAAAGGCAACGTAGTGTTCAAAAGGACATCGGCACAGACAGTGGCTTTGTATTTCTAGCTTACATTTACGGCGTCTTCTTTCCTTCTGAACCGAACAAATTTTCCTAGTGAGAAGGAATGAACTTTTTTCTTGGTTCACTTTTTTGAGCAGCGTTAAAGTTGGGCGTTACGATAGGTCTAGTGCGCTGGAGCGCGAAAAACCATCTTCAAGATCCTGGGACGCGATTACAACAATATCAGCCAGCGGAAGTGAAGACGTGCCTTTCGTAAACGAAAGGAGAGTGATACCAAGGAATAAATTTAAATCATGTGGATAGAAGAAAAAAAGCTGCCATATAAAGTCGTCGGGAGCCATGAATTCCTCGCACTCGTCTCTCCCCACTGCCATCCCACGCCTGCTTCAAAGTCGCGCGTGCTTAGAAGCTAGCGTCTTACTCCTCAGTGCCCACGACAACTCCGAAGCGTATTTGTGACAGGCGCGACGCTTGTCGACTGGAAGTCAGCTCACGTTTCATGCTGCCAGAATAGCAGGAAGGCGAAAATTCTTTTCCCGGGCAGCTTTTTTGCCGCTCAGCTGTGCATTCTTTTTGCCCTCTTTCTCAGCGGGTCGTGCCACAAGTTCGCAACCTGTTCAGAAAACTGCGTGGTAACTCAAAAGCGTGTCTCACAAACTCTGTTTGGTGGGGAAAGCGACTAACTTTGAGCCGTGACTGGAAGCTGCCGCAATGTCTGGCGCATAATTGGGCAGTGTTCGAAACGACGAATATGTCGTGACTGGCATTATATGGGAGCCAGCACGAGCATATATTTCTATGCCATTAAGTGTTTTGATTTGGGCTACGTGGCGCCAAAGATTAATGCCAACAAGGGGCGTTTGACGGCAGTGTTTTTCGCTTCACTACGCTTTTGGAGCCTTTTTAGCTGCTTTCTCATTAGCTTTAGGAAACAATCAGAAAAAAAAAATATTTGCTCACAGTGATGGCCATGATGGTAAACATCGCGTAACAAGACGGGACAAAGAAGAAACAGGAAATGACACGAGCGCCGACTATCAGCTGTTTATTTCTTCTCGTTGCCACGTAGGAATGCACACAGGAACCGCCAGCATAAAATGGAACGGAGCAATGAAGTCAACTGATACGCACACATACAAATCAGCCCTTCGCTGGTTGCCGCCGATCTTGAAACGGGAGCACCTTTCCTCATAGTGCCAGTGATGCCGGTGACGCGACGGGCGGTCACATTATAGCCGCGCAATAGTACAAGTTCCGTTGCCCCCTTGAAGCTCCTTGCCAGTCGCCGGCACTACTCGAATAAGCCGAAATGAGGACGAATAAATATTACCTCATTTTGTGTTTCATTTTTGTGTGTAGAAACATTCTGCCTTGCTTGTACTCCTTAATACTACCACTCTATAAGGGAGCAAATAAAAAACTCCATATATGTGACGTAAATAAAAGTTCATTTTGTGGGCTCTAGAGGACAAGCCATTTATTCCTATTCTGTCGTTGTTTTGTGTTGTTTTGTTTTTCTAAGAGCGCAGTTCTCGCTCGTGCTCACAAAACCTTCCCACCCCGCTCTGATCGTGACCAGTATTCGAATCCAGCGTTCCACGCATATTCAAAGCGAATCTCCGCCGACAAGCTGACACCTGTCGGCAGTGCCTGCTGTGTGTTCGGTCGAAAAGTGGGCATGTCACCTCGATCACATCGGCTTACCTGCGACTTCCGAACGTCTCTAGTGAAATGATTTTATATAGACAGCAATGGTTGATGGGAGGCAGACATAGAGACAATAAATGTATGACTCATTGTAGACCCTCTGCATCCCCTTCACCGCAGTTAACAGCAGTGTAACGGCTTCTTAGAAGTCATATCCCCTATCGAACGCTTTTCAGCGACTATCATCATCATAAAAGTTGTAACACATGATCAGGCCAAGATTGCCAAATGAACTAATTATTGTCGCCGTATATCATAATCATCATCATCAGCCTGACTACGCGCTCTGCAAGGCAAAGGACACTCCCATGTCTCTGCAATTAATCCTGTCCTTTGCCAGCTGCGGCCAACGTATTCCCGCAAACTTCATCTCATCCGCCCACCTAAACCGCCGCGGTGGCTCAGTGGTTATGGTGCTCGGCTGCTGACCCGAAAGACGCGGGTTCGATCCTGGCCGCGGCGGTTGAGTTTCTTTGGAGGAGAAATTCGAGGCCCGTGTACTGTGCGACGTCAGTGCACGTTAAAGAACCCCAGGTCGTCGAAATTTCCGGAGCCCTCCACTACGGCGTCTCTCATAGCGTGAGTCGCTTTGGGACATTAAGCCCCATAAACCAGACCTAAACCAAATCATCCGCCCACCTAACTTGCTGTACAGGCCTTTTACGTTTCCGTTCTTTTGGAATCAACTATTTTGCCGTTAAGGACAAGCGCTTAATTGTCTTGCCTTCGCATTAAATGTCCTGCCCAAGTCCATTTCTGCCCCTTGATTTCGATCAGAACGTCATTTACCCGCGTTTGTTTCCTTACTCACGTTGCCGCTTCCGGTCTCCTAACCTTACACCTATCATTACTCTTTCCATAGCTCGCTGCGTGGTCCTTAACTTAAGCTGAACATTTTCGTTAGCCTCCTCGTTTCTGCCCAATAGCTGAGTACCGGTAAGATACAGCTGTTGTATACTTTTCTCTTCAGGGATATTGGTAAACTGCCATTCATGATCTGATAGAGCCTGCCATATGCGCTCTACCGCATTCTTATTCTTCTAGTTATTTCCCTCTCATGATCCGGATCACCGACCACTACCTGCCCTAAGAAGTCGTTTTCCCTTACCACTTGCAGCATCTCGCTTCCAATTGTTGAGTGTTGTCCCCTTGCTATACAGTTTAACATTACTTCAGTTTTCTGCATGTTCATTTTGTAACCAACCGTTCTGCTCGGCCTAACTCATTCATACAGTTCAATAAACTATTACACGCATTCGGGACTATAAAATAATGAAGAAAATCGATGATATAAATAAAAAGACATGGTTTCATAACTGAGGTTGTATTTTCTGCCTACTTAATTAGCACCCTAAAAAGGGATCGCACTTACGTGGGCGCAATGTATGCGTTCATGTTCTTTTCCAAATATTACGTTGATAACTTTCTATTATAAAGCTCAATAAAAAGTAAGGGTTCTCATATTACTGTAATCTATACTTATATTTCTTGTTTAAAGCAGTATGTTGCAAACCAATGAGATGTTCTTTATACGGATGTGTCTCTAAGAAAAGTGATGTATTCTAGTTCAGTTGAGAGCTTATAACTCTAGCCAATGCTTTGAACACAGTATTTTTAATTGTAAGGTTTAGTTGATTGGTTTATTGAGGTTCAACGACCAAACCAACTCAGGCTAGGAGAGACGCCGTAATGAAGGGCTCCGGATATTTCGACCATCTGAGGTTCTTTAACGTGCACTGACATCGCACAGTACACGGGCCTCAAGAATTTCGCCTCCATCGAAATTTGACTGCCGCGGCCAGGATCGAACCCGTGACTTTCGGGTCAGCAGCCAAGCGCCATAACCTCTGAGACACTGCAAGAAAAAGCGAATTAATTTTTGCGTCACTGAGTGATCAGTTCTGCACCAGCTTAAAAATGTGGTGTTTTGGTACTGCAGCCCTATACACTCAAGTTAAAAAGTACGGCAAGGCATAGAGTATAGTTATTATCAATTTTCATTGGGCAACAAAATTTGAGAATATAAAATATAAAAAACAGATCGAGCCTATCGCAGTTGTGGTGATGTTTATTTTAAGAGCCAAGAAATATAACAGATCTTCTTTATTAGGCCCCTGTTTAGTCATAACATGCTTTACAGTTCAAATTTTCATCACAGTGGAAGGGGATGGAAGTGTTCCCGTACAGAAATATTTATAAAGCACGCAGATCTGAATGCTGTATATTTCTGAAGTGAGACAAAGAAAGCAGGGCCAGTTCATTAAGACACACAGAAGTGAAAAGTACAGGGTCTATTCTTTTCTTCCGCTTAGGTAGAGAGCGTTGGTAGTGGTCTTCCGCGGCTTGCTCGATATTGCTACAGCTATAATGGTTTCTATAACTTGCACTCATCGTCATTATGCACTTCACGCTATAGCATAGATTCTATAACAGCCCTCCAGGAGTCGCGCTAAATAGAGGCGCAATGTTCTTGAAAGGCGATGATCAAAACTTTTGTTATCGTTGTGACGAGCGCACACCTGCCTTCCAAGCCGCTTCGGAAATCAGCTTAAACTGCCTTTGAGAGGCTTCTAATCAAAGCTCGAGAAAGCTCCAGCGAAAAACTCTATCTACATAAAGGTGGCTCAAATAAAAGCGAATCAAGATTTTGAATTAGGGGCCTCCTAGCAACCTCGATTGCTCCCTTATCTGAAAAGTAAACAACAAGGTCGAGAGACAAGAATGCTGTATTCAGCTGGCTTTCTGCTGGGATGTCGTTCGCGTCCAGCCCGCAGCCTCTTGGGAAATTAGTGGTCAAAGCTGGCGCTTACAAGCCGATCGTTCGCCCTCGCGTACGAACGGCGACGAACAGGAACAGGCTGTCCCAAGACACTTGTCTTACAGCATTTTTGGTTAGAGTTCAAAGATTGAGGTTGGCGACAGCACTCTAACACCGCTTTCTGTCTCCCTGCCAGCTTTCGGTTGACGCACACTGAGGGCGCAGGCCAACCATGTCTGAGTTTCGCAAACTTTCTCCCTTATTGCCTTAAACTGTAATGCTTTTGGCTTGTTCCTCAGTGAAGTTCACGATACAATTACACTGGCAGCGTCTTCGCATCACTGAACAAAGGCGTAAGGACCAAAAAGGTAATAGAACATTTCTGATTTGTTTTTAAAGCATATATTGCATAGAAACCGTCCGAGACATTACCTTCCCCTCACGATTGTACCATAGTCCTCTAATAGCTTTAAGGCCATTAAACTCCCACCGAAATTGGTTTTGGACACAAAAGTGGCCGCTAGAGGCTCCACCGTTGATGCAGGATCAGCGATTGGTAGACCGGCCAGGCGACGTGTAGTGTAATTGTACCGAAAAATCTTCCACGCTCGTGCTGTTATTTGGTCTTTTAATTACCCAGGAGTGCTTGAAGCGAACTTCCTGTATCCGTTATGGTTGCTTAATACTAGCCCGCTTAGTATTTGTATAGCGAAAGAGCGCTGTCGGCAGCGCCATGGCTGGCTCCGTATCCTTAATCGTCTGGCTGCTGCGTAGAAACTTTTCATGCTTTATGTGGTGTTAATACTTTGCCGAAAAGTTCAGTTCGTTCTTTACTGCACGTGAACGCAACACAGTGCGCGGTAAGGCAGAGGGTTAGGGCTTTCCTTGAGTTGTTCACCTGCATTCACTGGACACGACTGCAGGTTTAGCAGTGCGCTGCGTTATACTGCGGTACGTTGAGCACTAGCTGGCGTAGGTTTTTACTGGATGATTTAACGCATGGCATCGCTAAGCGTCAGCGACTGCAGTGGAAGCGTTCGTAAAAACACCGTCCTGGCTGTTCATATACGAGGTCTGTTAGAAAAGTACCCGACTTTTGGGCGAAGAAAAAAAACTGGCATGACTGGAGCGTTCGAAACCTAATCACCTTCAAAGTACTCTCCTTGGGACTCCACACACTTCTCCCAGCGGTGCTGCCATTGTTGGAAGTATTCCGAAAAGGCCTCTTTTGGAATGGAGTTTAGCTCAGCTGTCGTTGAAAGTTGAAAGTTGAAAGTTTATTGAAAGTTGAAAGTTTATTGAGTAATACAATAAATGTTACAATTGTATACAGCGAGAGGTCCCATGGTACAAGACCGCGGGCGGGACCTCCCATGAAAATAAATTTCAATATGCAACATAATATAAAATACACAACACATTAATTAGCGACGAAACAGAATAAATATGGGCACATAATGTAATATTAGTTACTGAAATATTTAAATACAAACAATGTAATGTACCATAATGTAAAATAAAACACAGATGCCGCGATACATAGAATCAATAACATAACAAAAAAATCACAAATTAAGAAGGAAAAGCTTTAGTTTGACCTTGAATAAAGAAAGCGTATTAGTTTGTTTGACGTCTATGTTCAAAGAATTCCAAAATGATACAGATGAAAAATGAAGGCATTGTTTGCCGTAGTTAGTTCTGACCTTAGGTAGTAAAAAGTTATTACGCAGCGCAAAACGTGTGACGATGTTGCTCATGATCGTGCCGAGAGAAAATATGCTTAGCGGGAGATAATGATGAAGAATCTTAAAGATTGGTTTGGTTTGGTTTGGTTTATGGGGTTTAACGTCCCAAAGCGACTAAGGCTATGAGAGACGCCGTAGTGGAGGGCTCCGGAAATTTCGACCCCCTGGGGTTCTTTAACGTGCACTGACATCGCACAGTACACGGGCCTCTAGAATTTCTCCTCCAAAGAAATTCCAGCCGCCGCGGCCGGGATCGAACCCGCGTCTTTTGGGTCAGCAGCCGAGCACCATAGCCACTGAGCCACCGCGGCGGCAAGAATCTTAAAGAATAGGATACCAAGGTTGTAAAAATAAAGGGCCGAGATAGGTAGAACGTTTAAATCTATGAACAAAATGCGGGAGGGTGACATTCGAGGGGTATTGGTTATGATGCGCATGGCTTGCTTTTGCAGTTTTATTAAAGGCCAGAGATGAATATGATAGGCGTTACCCCAAGATGAGATACCGTAGTTTAAGTGGCTGTGGATGAATGCGTAGTAAAGAGATAATAAAGTTTGGACTGGAAAATAGCTTCGGGCTTTAATTAGTGCGCGTAACCCATAAGAAATTTTCTTGCACGTTTCAGCTACATGATGATGGAATTTTAAGTGAGGGTCAATGATAACACCAAGAAAAGAAACGCGATCTTGCGGTGAAATAGCAGTAGAATTGAGGTATAGAAGTGGTGTGATGGGCAATGACTTCTGAGGGGGATGGAAAATCTGAAAACAAGTTTTAGTGACGTTCACGGACAGGCGGTTAATGTGGCACCAACGCTCAAGAGAATTAAGATCATTCTGTAGGTTAAGAATCAACTGATTAATGTCCTGGTGTGATGATAGCATGGTAGAGTCATCTGCGTATAGTATACTATTGCAATTATTTAAACAGGATGGTAAATCATTAATGTAGAGTAAGAACAATACAGGGCCAAGAATTGAGCCCTGTGGAACACCCTTGTTAATTAAAGCTATGTTAGATGTATGGTCATTAATAGAGACTATGTGCTCTCGGTCACAGAGAAAGCTCTTCAAGAGCATTAGGGGAGGTCCAGTGATACCATAAGATTCCAATTTGTGAAACAAGATGGAGTGATCAATGGAATCAAATGCTTTGCTAAAATCTATGTAAACTGCTCCTGAGAACATTCCTTTATCAATTGTTAGTCTAACGTAATCTATGAGAGACGCTATTGCAGTATCTGTAGATAGTCCGCGCCGAAAGCCGTGTTGACTATCGGTCAATATGTTAAATTTTTCAATATAACTAGACAACCTTACTTCAATTAGTTTTTCTAAAATTTTGTCAAAAAAAGGAAGAATTGCAATCGGACGATAATTATTTGGCAAAGCTGGATCGCCTTTTTTGAAGACCGGTATTATTTTAGCTATCTTCAGCTGCTTGGGATAACTGCCAGATTTAAAAACGAGATTGCAGATGTGGCTGAGGACAGGTGCAAGCAATGACCGGATACTTTTCACATGCTTTCCATGGATATTGTCAACGCCGGGGCCGGTCGTCTTTAAATTAGCAATTACAGATAGAACTTCATCTGGACACGTGGGGGTAAGAAAAAAGGAGTGAGGGCAGCGCTCAAGAGAAGGTGTGCATAACGAAGAGAAAGGATAATTAGGTGAATTGAAAAATAATTGCTAAATGTATTCGCCATTTCCTCGGGATCAGATAACGTAACACCACCGTGGAAAATAGATTTAACAACACTAGGTGACTTACGAATATTCAGAAATTCGTCAAGCAGCTGCCATATTCGTTTAGAATTGTTAGTATGTGTGGATAACTGGTTTTGATAATAACATCGTTTAGCTTTCTTTAGAAGCGACGTTAGTACACTGGAATACCTTTTATATCTCAATTTAAGACGCAGATTGAACGGCTGGTGTTTAGTTTTCTTATACATGTTTTCTTTTTTCTTCAGAGAGTTTAACAGAGCAGTAGTTATCCATGGGGAAATGGGGGTAACATATTTTCTCGTGGATGATTGGAGCGATGTGCATTTATTGATTGCTGATGAAATTATTTTCGACAGCTCAAGTACAGCCACTTCTGGGTTCGAGAGACCCAAAATGTATGACAGATCAGTATTAGATATGGCTTCAAAATATTTTCCGCTATCAAAAACTGACTTCCTCGTGGACATGTTGTTACTACAGCGAGATGATAGTGCGCAAAGAAATACAAGAAAATGATCAGTGACATCACATTCTATCACGCCAACCGGTGGAGCAGTGGGAAAATTCGAAAGAATATGATCAAGTAATGAATGCGAGCCATGGTCAGTACAACGCGTAGGCGTGTTAATTAAATTTGCATAACCATAGCTGTAGAAACAGGTCGTGTAGTCGACACAGATGGGATTAGTCGTGTCTAGCAGATTGATATTAAAATCTCCCATAATGAAGACGTTTTTATTTTCGAGTGATAGTTTATGGAGTGCTAGTTCAAAAGCCCGGCAAAATTCAGACGCATCATTTGAAGGAGACCTATAAATAGCGCCGCATATAACCTTCTCTGTGCCACCAGTAGATCGGCAATCAATTTCTATCCAAACCGATTCACATTTACTCACATTCAAACACAAATCAAGACGTCTTTTGTAAGCAATGTGGTTTGAAATGTAGATAACCGAACCACCATAGGGGTTATCAACACGGTGTGCGTATTCGCATGAATAGCCAGGAAAAGCATACAAATCTTTATCAAGGGATGATAGCCAAGTTTCAGAAAATGCGATGATGGAAAATTGATGCTGAAGGGAAGTAAGCAAAGCGGTTATGTTATCGTAATTCTTCCGTAGGCTACGAGCATTGAAGTGGATGGCAGACAGACCATCCTCTTACTGCAGCCATAATGTCCTCTCTTGTCTGAAATCGCGCTCTTTTCAATGTCCTCTTGGGATTTTGGGAAAACAGGAGGTCATATCAGGAGAGTAAAAGTGTGTTGGACTACAGGAGTCTGGGTTTTCGCCAAAAAAGTCTGAATCAAGCGCGAGGAATATGCAGGAGCACTGTCGTGATGGATGCGCCAATTTCCCGTTGAACTCAACTCCGGTCTCTTGTGCCGCACAGCACCACGTAGGCAACGGGGGACATCTTTGCAGTACTCTTTGGTCATTGTTTGACCCTGTGGAGTGCGTACTCGTGGTCTGCCACACAGAGGGTGTCAAAGAAAGCAGTCAGCATCACTTTCACATTGCTGGACACTTGGCGGGCCTTCTTTGGTCTTGGTGACAAGGAATGCTTCCACTGTGACGACTGGGATTTGGTTTCCGGGTCGTACCCGTACACCCAAGACTCGTAACCAGTGATTATGGTGTTGATGAAGTCGGGGTCACTGTTTGTGGAATCTAGCATGTCCTGTGAGACTTCAACACGAAGCTGCTTTTGCTTCACCGTGAGCAGCTTCGGCACGAATTTCGACGCAACTTTCTCCATGGCCAAATCTTCGGTGATAATGAAATATGCTGAAAAAGTGCTGATGTTCACCTCTTCCGCAATTTCTCGGATAGTCGCAAGACGGTCCCGCATCGCCACGGCGTTCACTTCGGCAATGACCTGGTCATTTCTGCATGTTGATGGCCGTAAGGAGCGTGGCTCGCTCCCCATCAATGTGCGGTCAGCTTTAAACCAATTGTACCACTGCTTAATCTGTGTGCTGCTCATAGTATCATTACCGAAAACCGTCTGAATATTCCGAATGGTTTCCACTTGGCTGTCGCCCAGTTTCTGGAAAAATTTGATGCAGTAGGGCTGCTCTCGTTACTCCGCCATTTCCCTTGGAATAAAAAACCGACGAGAGCACTGCGCACTGCCTCACTCAAACGCTGCGTCCCAGCGACTGACGCTATCAGCAGGCAGGAAAAAATTCGTGCATGCGCACGAAGATTCAAGGTCGGCTGGTGCAAGCGCGCTTGTTTCATATCCGTCAGGTGTTCGCAAAAAAAAAAAAAAGACGGATACTTTTCTAACAGACCTCGTATGCGTGGCATCACTGCTTTCGTCTTTCGGGAGCACAAGGTATTCGAGTTCCCTCGCGATAGTTGGGCAGCAGAGGATATCTCCACTTGTTCGCCTTGTGAGTTTATAAATGCTGCAATTTAGTTAGTGTAGCTTTACCATTTTCCAGCAGGGTGCCGCTGCTGTTAAAGTCACAATGCTACGGCACACCTCTGCAAACTGCCCGGATCCCGATAGAGTAATGCCAGTCTGAACTGCTGAGCATTGTTGCTCATTAGAACTCTGCATTGTGGTTTACTTTACCGTATTAAAATAAAATACTTTCACAACTTACATGCCCCCGTCTTCGGCAGTATACATGCGTAAAATGAGAAAGCGAGAATTCCTTCACAGAATGAACAGTTTATTCACATATACTTCAGAAAGCAGAAAGAAAAGTGTTAAGATAGGAGATGCGATTGGTCGACTTTTTGCCTGCACTGGCTGGGAATTTGCACACACAATTGTTCTGGTTTTTTTTTTAACGTTGTGTAACTTTACCGAGCTTTTGTTGACATTCGAGGAGCTGGAAGTTCATCTGGCGAAGCTGCAATTTTAGTTTGTTCATCTGGTCACTGCACGTTTGGCGTTGCGGTTTAACAGGCTTCGTCCAAACATTGCACATATGAAAAAAAAAAAAAAACGGCGAGTAGCCGTTCCAGCCAGTGCCTTTCTTTTTGATATTTCAAGCACTCATCTACTGACACTAGCGAGTGATCTGTGCTAACATTGAGGCTCGTCATCATTTGCTGTGTCCGTAGCGTCGTCGATGGCCGGTTAGTTCGGGCACGAAATATCCGGAGCATCCACTGCTGTGCAGACATCGGATGCGATACGGCGTCACTTTGCTGATAGCCGAAAGCGTGGTTTATTCTTGGTTAAGCATCGTGACAGCCAGTAGAATATCCTCGGAAGAGCATCACGATTCAGCTTGGGCAGTTCACTTAGAAGCGAAACGGAGTCCTCGTTAACTACGAACCCACCTTCCCGAATGATGTCCGTGCTACTGAAATGTTTCTAACAAAGGCGCACGTAGGGCGAATCAAAGGGGAAGCGGGAGAAGCTACCAATTTCTTTTCGCGTGATAACGCGCATCCCCACTTCTCTCGTAGTTCGGCGTCAGACGGGAAACGAAAAAGATGACACATTTTCGTCGTTGTTCCCATAGCTGGAGTGGCACCCCTTCACGCAACAAGGTGATGGCATCATTCACAGCACGTGCTCGTTTCACAACGCTCATTCATATTCTTTGACACTGCACGTGATAAAGACTGCACGTGATAAAGTCACTCTAACAAGAAAATTACAGGACACTTCGCAAAGCGTAGCTTTCTGAGTCAGGGCGACCGTCCGCTCCGGCGCTCGCCAAAACATGATCCTCGGTTGACGCCAGCGCCGCAGCGCGGCCGCTTTGGGAAGCGTACCGAGCTCTTCGATACAGATACGGAGAAGTTTCATGAACATAAAGCTATTGAAGGACTCTGATAGTACTGACAGTGCATAACTTTCTGCGAAATGCATGGTAGTGGTTTCGTTTGTGATTTCATTTTATTCGTTGTTTTCTAAACGGTCTATAAGGAGGCGGACATATTTGTTTGCGGCAGTGAATTGCGGTAAAAGCAAATAAATGTATGCAGTATTTGCCGGAACAAACTCATCATTGTGCTCGTGCAATGCTATAGCTATCTCACTCAGTTTTTGCATAGAAATTTCTTTTAATTTCCTTGCAGTTCGAGGCAATTTTAGAAATTCTTTCTCTTCTTACCAGATGATTTCGTTCGCTAGTAACTTTCTCCTAACAACGGTTCATACAACGAGAAAATAAATAAATTTATTTCCAAGATCATCGCCCTCAAGCAAGCCTTTTAAAATACTACAATCAAATTTCCGTTGCTGCAGTGAACACGCTTTGTAAACTATAGCAGAGAAATATTTTCGGAGTTTTCAAAACTGCGGAACCACCTGAGCTGAACTGACTTCCACAATGCTATTAAATATTAATGATATAAAACACAACGGACGCTCTGCGATTTCATGCCATTAGGACACTTCACCGCCGTCTCTATTTCGCGCGCCGTCAACACAAGAAGTAGCAATATAAGATGAGTTGAGTTGCATGTCATAACGGAAACATCAGGGCGACATTTTAACATGTTCTAATTGCTAGCTCTTTGGTTCCCTCTCTGAATGTGAACTTGCACTTGCTTCGACGCAGCGTCTGGGCAGCCTTTAATTCCACGTACGGGGTTCCAACGAGATGGAAGAAACATTACACCTCTTGGATTTGGCTGATTTGCCTTTGCCATCCCTGTATACGCTCCTTTTGCCGGCGGCCCAGTTGATCCGGTACGCGATGCATTGCTCTTCTCCGACACTGTCCCCTCCTGCCTGCGAGTAACAGCTTGCCGCTTTTCTACTGATTTTTCCGAATTGGTGACGACCGTCGTGGAGACGCCACGGGCTCGAGCGTATTTTTGAGCCATGGATGCCGCTCTGCGGAACGCTCTTGTACTTCCGTTTATGGACAAAAGTGGCCTGCTGTCCAAAGACACTGGCGCCTTGGTTGAATTCCGCATCGAGCCTACAGGTGAAATCTCTTCGCAGTGTGTGTCGAATGTGTTCATTGAGCGCTTGTTCTATAGTTTTCAGATTGATTTAAACTGCACTCGCATTTGAGTGTGATTTTAGCAGTCATACTTTGATGTTACGCCGTATTCACAACTGGTTTCTTACTCCCGCTCTTCTCCCGTCTCATGGCAGTTGAGAGGAACAAGAGCGACATTGCGTGTCCTGTGCGAGGCCTGTCTTCACTAGCATTCTCCACTGGCAAGTTCATGGGCAACCTGATCCTGCTGAGCAAAGAGGACAGATTCTTCGACGCAGTGGATTCTGATGCGTACCGAACTACGGTGCCTGCGGATAACGGGATGTACCAGCTGCAGCGCAGCGTCGACTGGTCCGCTAGAGGCGCGTCGACTGTGCCTTCTTTGTACCTGACTGGAGACTTGCTGAACGCCGAAGCTTCAGAACCAAGCCTTGACATGCCGACGGTAGGCGTGCCTCTGCTAGTGGGCTGGGTGCAGGCCATGTTCGCCCATGGCGACGAGTGGAACAAAGCGGTTGTGTCCTATGGTGACTGCTTGCGCAGGAACTACAGGATTAATCAAAGCGACAGCGATGAGACTGTTGGCGAAGCGCTTCTTACGAATGAGTTATTGAACCCGTGGGCGGTTAAGGTAGCATTGTGTGCTTCTGCTGCGATGACAAAGGAAGCCGCTTCTATGTCCCATGACGGAGCCCCTTTGAAGTCTTCCGCTAACACGATCACGCTCTCTGACATCAGTGATAAGGCAAAAACACAGCTCTTCTACAGAAGGCTTTGCCTTGCTAAGTGCGGTGGCCCACTAGGTACCGCCGCTTGCAACTTCGCGACTGCGAACTTATTAGAATTTGCCTTGAGCTTCGGTTGTGCGTAGCGTGGAAAGCCTTCGGGGCACCCCTCTGCCTATATTCTTAGGGGCCTTGCTTCAAAGCTACCTCCAATTTCAAACAAATGCCATTTAAGCTAGAAAGTTCTTGACATAACAGATATGTTCTTAACCGTATATATAAAACGCGGTTCAGGTTTTCTTTTGCACACGACTGCGATGCGTTGCCTGCGATGCGTACCGACGCGTCAAGTTGTAGGTGTTTTTAAGAACTCACCCTTTATAACCCATACTAATTTTGTACCATCAATTACGCTCATTCGACGAAACAGCGTCAATCATTGTGATGAATTGTGCTTACTAGCGTGAGATCATTTGTTGTAGCCTTCTGCAAAATATTTAATTTTGTTCTACTTGCCGCAAGCTTTTTTTTATTATGGCATGTATTTAGTGACGACCATAACAATCAGTTTTTGCGAGGCTGACCATGTAGGCGATGACGTAATCGGGATGTTTTTGTATTAGCTGTCATGAATGTTTTGTCTATTTGCAATCAAAGATGATGTTGATAAATGTGTTTGTTTGTTCTGGAACGACCGAAAGGAGGTATTTTCATGCTTTGTAAGCTCTAGAAATTTCAGCATGTGATAGGGAAGCATGCGAGGACTGCAATAATAAGGTATTACCCTTCTGAGTGAATAGTGTTTCAAGTAAAAATTCAACATCACTTGTAAATTATTTGGCTGAAAGGAACCCTTCACTACGGCGTCCTTCATAGTCTGATTCGCTTTAGGACGCCGCCATAAAACCAAACCAAACAAGCAAACGCAGTGCCCCTATAATGGGCAGCGCATGCATTCTTTGTCTTTCATATTTCAGACAGGTATCGTCTCATACAGGTGCCAGGGCACTGCACTATTAATGACCGTATTCGCATATTAGACCCGGCAACAGTAATGCATAATAACAGTAACAACCTTTAATTTCCATTGAAGCTGCATGGAGGTGGAAGCCGACTGGCTCCTTTGTAGTCGACGTACGTCTCGTCAGGCGGAGGAAGCCTATATCGCACTTTGCGACCACGCCTTTCTCACGATCATTTCGGCGCCGTCGCGTACCAAATCGGGAGATAGGCTTAGATAATGTTTAGGCTCCCGTAAGTACTTAGAAAGGACTTATGGAGCTATTTTCACGATGCGAACGTAGAGCGAAAGGGCAGCTGTTGGTGGCTCCTGTACACGGCGTTAGGTAAACCTAGGGAAAGCGCGCTTTTCTTCTCATGTGCATTTTTAAGTCGCAATTGATCACATGGTTTATAAGATAACGAAACTGCGGCGCATATGCGCTTCGCGTTGTTTTGTGTCTTCGCGTTTTACGCGCTCGGATATCGCAGCGCCTGCTTCTCTACTGTGTGCTCATTCAACCCAGCGTTTACTTTTCTGTTTTTCTCTATCTTCAATGTGTCTCATCGGCTTTGGCGTTCGGCTGCTCAGCCCGCCGCATTTCGGTTTGTTGGAGACGTCAAAGTGGATTTCGCGATGTTCCAGTGGCGTTAATCTATGCCAGGTATAAATTAATCCCGAGGGAAGCAATGCGGAATCGCCCGACGTTCACATGTAGCTTAGGCGCGTCAATTTTACACAACAATGTGGCGCCACAGATGTACTGCGCTTCGTTAAGCTACCACTACAACCAACGCAGGTCCTACATCGGACATATGTATATAATAACAGCGCAAAGTCTCCAGGTCAAAGAAGGCACACAGAAGGAAGAGCGGAAAGAGCGAACGCAGACCTGGCTCTCAACATTGTATAAAGAGAAAAAAATTATTCCATGCGGGTTTTGCTCTACAACTGCAACACAAGTGCATGTGCCTGTACGGTTTGCGCCTGCACAGGTCTGAGCGCATATAAAAGCGGTATGCTGTGCCTTAAATAAACCGCTCAGTCAAAAGAAGAAATATTATTCTATGACTATGACCCAACTACGATACCAACTAGCCCTACAATTATCACTTCAGGGGTTCCTCTTGCGTGGTCTCTCCGGGGTCTACGAAGCGAGCAATAGTCTGCAAATACCGACTGCCATTAAATGTGCACGAAACAACGCTAGTTTATATGTGTAATGGCGTCAGGCAACTTTGCCTTCGCAACTTTGCGCGCCGCCAGTAAAATCCAATTATCTTACTAGCGCAAGTGTTGCGAGTAGCGCGCAGACAGATAAGATACGACCAGTACGCGAACATGGTCAGTCAATACGCTATATAGTAGTGTCACGCCCGTTCGCTTCATAATTTCACCCCTAGTGGAGGAATGCATCCTTATCATCGAGCGACCATACTTGAGCCTGAACTCTTATAACGGAGAAAAGTCTTCCGTTCACCGGTGTAGAGAGCGTGACTTTGTCTGCCCTGTCCCCACCACTCGGGAGCCGCGGTGCCAAGAAGGCGTAGAAATTAGTCTCATTCTGCATGTTTCCACATCAACTAACCAATCGCCATTCTAGCGCCCGCGCAAGTGTGAGAGTACGTTCACACTGTCAAGGCGTGTGGTTCTGTATGGCTGCCATGGGCCTAAGTAAAAAACAGACGTGGTCTATCTATAGAATAGAATGCGTAGCTCTGGCAGTCAGTCCGTGATGTGAACAGCCTTTTCGATTATTTCAAGGAAACGCTACCGCACAACTCACGAGTCAACATCACCGCCGGCCAGCGGGCCGGACCAGCGGAGCAACGCAGACCAGTCTGGAAGTAAACTGGAAGTCTGGGAGTGGACCAGTCTGAAGGCTGCCACTTTTTTTTTTTAGGTGTAATTTGAAAGAACCCATTTGGATCGATCTGGGGCGTTCGGCATGTATTGTTAGTATCGACGTCTCTTACTGCGCTATGGACCTTTTTTTATTATTCTTTCGCAGCTTCGACACCATACCTCAGTGCTCATCATCATCAGCAGTCTGACTACACTCACTGCAGGGCAAAGGCCTCTCCCGCATCTCTCCAATTAACCCTGTCCTTTGTCAGTTGCCGCCACTGTATCCCCGCAAACTTCTTAATCTCATCCGCCCACCTAACTTTCTGCCGTCCCCTGCTACGTTTGCTTTCTCTTGGAATCCACTCCGTTACCCTTAAAGACCAGCGGTTATCTTGCCTTCGCATTACATGCCCTGCCAAAGCCCATTTATTCCTCTTGATTTCAACTAAGATGTCATTAACCCGCATTTGTTCCCTCACCCACTCCGCCCTCTTCCGATCTCTTAACGTTACACCTATCATTTTCCTTTCCATAGTTCGCTGCGTTGTTCTTAACTTAAGCTGAACCCTCTTTGTTAGCCTCCACGTTTCTGCCCCATAGGTGAGTACCGGTAGGATACAGCTGTTGTATACTTTTCTCTTCAGGGATATTGGTAAGCTACCATTCATGATCTGAGAGAACCTGCCATATGCGCTCCACCCCATTCTTATTCTTCTAGTTATTTCCCTCTCATGATCCGGATCTGCAGTCACTACCTGCCCTAAGTAGACATATTCTCTTACTACTTCCAGCACCTCGCTACCAATTGCGAGCTGCTGTTCTCTTGCTAGGCTGTTGAACTTTACTTTGGTTTTCTGCATGTTAATTCTTAGCCCCACCGTTCTGCTCTGCCGGTCTAACTGATTGATCATGCTTTGCAGTTCTTGTCCTGAGTGGCTTAGCAAGGCAATGTCATCAGCGAATCGCAAATTACTCACGTATTCTCCATTAACTCTTATCCCCAACTGTTCCCATTCCAGTCCCCGGAATACCTCCTGTAAGCAGGCAGTGAAGAGCATTGGCGAGATCGTGTCTCCCTGCCTTACACCTTTCCGTATTGGAATTTTATTGCTGACTTTATGGAGAACTATAGTAGCTGTGCAATCGTTATAGATATCTTCCAATATTTTCACATAACACTCTTCTACACCCTGATTCCGCAATGCCTGCATGATAGCTGAGGTTTCCACTGAGTCAAATGCTTTCTCGTAATCAATGAAGGCTATATATAGGGGTTGGTTATATTCTGCGCATTTCTCTATCACGTGATTGATAGTGTGAATGTGGTCTATTGTCGAGTATCCTTTACGAAAGCCTGCCTGATCTTTTGGTTGACTCAAGTCCAAGGTTGTCCTGACTCTATTAGCGATTATCTTAGTAAATACCTTGTAGGCAACGGACAATAAGCTGATTGGTCTGTAAATCTTCAAGTCCTTGACGTCTCCTTTCTTATGAATTAAGATAATGTTAGCGTTCTTCCAAGCTTCTGGTACTCTCGAGGTCACAAGGCATTGTGTATACAGGGTGGCTAGTTTTTGTAGCACAATCTCACCTCCGTCCTTCAACAAATCTGCTGTTACCTGATCCTCACCAGCTGCTTTTCCTCTTTGCATTGCTCCTAAGGCTTTCTTTACTTCCTCCTTCGTTACTGGCAGGATGCTCCATTGCTGTGCTCGACTGCCTCCCTCAGTAACTTGATGATTACATTCGCTACTGTATAGATTTGTGTAGAACTCTTCGGCTAATTCAACTATCTTATCCATATTGCTGATGACATTGCCCTTTTTTGACGGAACAGCGCAAAACACCGGGACAAGAGACAAGCGCTGACTTACAAGTGGTTTTTATTTCGAAGAAACACTGCTTCTTATACCTTCTTCTCCCCCTAAAAAAACATAAATGCGTCACAACCATATCGTTCAAGCGTCCAAAAAAACATAAGATAAATAATCACAGAGGTTCATAATCACAGTTTTAACATCTCAAATTCTTTCTTACTCAAAGCAACAGACGGCGTGCTGACACAATCGTCACGCAGACTCGCTATCGAAGCTGCCTCGATTATTTCCCGGACTAACTGGTCTTTGTGATTAGCCAAAGCTTTGCATTTTTGGAAAACAGGTGCACAACTTGTTGAAGGGCAATCTCTGCAATGAATTCCCAGGTTCCGGCAAGCTTGCTCGAATTTAGTTTTGTGTTCTAATAGCCTTTCGTTCATGCACCTGCCAGTCTGCCCAATGTATTGTTTACCACATGCCACTGGCAACGAATAAACAAGGCCTTCGGTGCACTCCACAAAGGGGGTTCGATGCTTTATCGTACATCCCTGCTTCTTTTTGGTCGGGTCTGAATTGAATCGATAGAGCATCGAACCCACTTTGTGGAGTGCACCGAAGGCCTTTTTTATTCGTTGCCAGTGGCATGTGGTAAACAATACATTGGGCAGACTGGCAGGTGCATGAACGAAAGGCTATTAGAACACAAAACTAATTTCGAGCAAGCTTGCCGGAACCTGGGAATTCATTGCAGAGATTGCCCTTCAACAAGTTGTGCACCTGTTTTCCAAAAATGTGAAGCTTTGGCTAGTCACAAAGACCAGTTAGTCCAGGAAATAATCGAGGCAGCTTCGATAGCAAGTCTGCGCGACAATTGTGTCAGTACGCCGTCTGTTGCTTTGACTAAGAAAGAATTTGAAATGTTAAAACTGTGATTATGAACCTCTGTGATTATTTATCTTATGTTTTTTTGGACGCTTGAACGATATGGTTGTGACGCATTTGTGTTTTTTCAGGGGGAGAAGAAGGTATAAGAAGCAGTGTTTCTTCGAAATAAAAACCAGTTGTAAGTCAGCGCTTGTCTCTTGTCCCGGTGTTTTGCGCTGTTCCGTCAAAAATGAATAACCAACATGCCCAAGCTGCTGTCCTGACATTGCCCTGTTTGTCTTTTAGCGCATACATCTGGTTTTTACCTATGCCCAGTTTTCTCCTCACTGATTTTAGGCTACCTCCGTTCCTTAGAGCATGCTCGATTTTCTCCATGTTAAACTTTCTTATGTCGGCTACCTTGCGCTTATTTATTAACTTCGATAGCTCTGCTAGTTCTGTCCTGTCTGTGGAGTTAGACGTCCGCATGCTTTGGCGTTTCTTAATCAGATCTTTAGTCTCCTGAGATAGCTTGCTGGCATCCTTTCGAACCATCCTACCACCTACTTCTGCGGCGCACTCTGCAACGATAGCTGTAAGACTATCATTCATTGTTTCAACACTACGATCGTCTTCTTCAGTTAAAGCGGAAAATCTGTTCTGCAGCGACATTCTGAATCCCTCTACCTTCCCTCTTAATGCTAACTCGTTAATAGCCTTTCGCTTCACCTGTTTCCTCCGTTCCCTCTTCAAGTCTAAGCTAGCACGAGACCTTACCATTCTGTGGTCGCTACAACAGACCTTACCGAGGACCTCTACATCCTCTACGATGCCAGGGTGTGCACACAGTATGAAGTCTATTTCATTTTTAGTCTCACCATTGGGGCTTTTCCACGCCCACTTCCTGTTTGCTCGCTTGCGAAAGAAGGTATTAATAATCCGTAAATTATTTCTATCTGCGAACTCTACTAATAACTCTCCCCTACTGTTCCTAGAACCTATGCCATAGTCACCTACCGCCTTGTCTCCAGCCGGCTTTTTACCTACCTTTGCATTAAAGTCACCCATCAGCACAGTGTACTGTGATTTTACTTTGGTTATTGCCGATTCCACATCCTCATAGAAGCTTTCAACTATCTGGTCGTCATGGCTTGATGTAGGCGCGTAGGCCTGCACCACCTTCAGCTTGTACCTCTTATTAAGCGTAATTACGATAGCTGCCACTCTCTCATTTATACTGTAAAACTCCTCGATGTTGCCAGCTATATCCTGATTAATAAGGAATCCCACACCTAGTTCTCGCCTATCTGCTAATCCACGATAGCACAGTACATGCCCGCCCTTTAATACTGTATACGCCTCATCTGTCCTCCTAACCTCACTGAGCCCTATGACATACCATTTAATACCGGCTACTTCCTCCAATAGCACTGCTAAGTTAGCCTCACTTGATAAGGTTCGTGCGTTAAACGTTGCCAGGTTCATTTTCCAATGGCGGCCTGTCCGGAGCCAGAGATTCTTAGCACCCTCCGCTGCGTCACAGATCGGACCGCCGCCTTGGTCAGTTGCTCCACAGCCGCTGGGGACTGAGGGCGGAGGGTTAATTGGTTTGTTCATAGAAGGTTGTGGCCAAGTACTACACCAGGGTGGCCAAATCCTGTTCTGGTGAGGAAGTGCGTTGTCGGTTCTGGTCACCGAAATCAGGCCGCCTGGTTATGCAATTCCATCGACACGCGGAGTTTTTTTTCTTTCTTTTTTAATCCGGTGGAGAATTGCGTGGCACCGGGATTCGAACCCCGGTCCTCTTGCACGCGAGGCGGATGCTCTACCTCTACGCCATCGCTGCTGCCAGCTCAGTGCTACTGACTATTAAAGGCTGTTATTTAGCAGCCTACGCAAGCCTAGTAAAGAAACCGCTCGGATAGGCCCGATGTATTAAAAAAAACATCTGTTTGTATAATGCGCGCGTTTTTTTTTTCATTTTTTCATCGAAACTATCTTTGCGGCATCCTATTCTTTAAGAAAGCTTGCAGTGTCAGGAAGGTTTCCAGTTTTCTTGCCTGTCCATAATATCGCGTGCGTATTTCATCATCATTAGGGAGAGAAAGAAGAAAATAGCTGATGTTAACCGATATCCTGACCAGTTCCCCGCCGTGGGTATGTGCTTAATTATTAAACCTGAGGACATCATCATCAGCATCATCAACCGATATCACTGGCGCTAATTATTAAGCCATTCATAAATTCTCAAAACTAAGTATTGCTCTCCTTATTCTGAGGTCAGTTTTTCTAATATGTTCATAGCCGCCCAATACTCGGTCAGTTCCGCAAAGGGGGTGTGAGCTCTCACCTTTTCGGGCCCAGCATCTTAGGACCATTTTGTTAGTGAGAGAAGCGGAAGAGGTGAAGAATCAAGTGGCTTCAAGCTTCCTTCATCCCTGTGTATGAGACAAGAGGGCTTCGTCTCCGTGTAATGACGCTGGTAAGAGGCAGTACGCATGCTACTGAGAGGCCGACATTCATGCACTGTGCGCTGAGTGATAGTCTAGTGAATGGAGAAACAGTTTCCTGTCAGGTACCTCCGTTATTCGCAGCTAAGTTAAATCTCAGAACATTAGCGCAGTTTTCAAATTAGGGGCGAATTAACAAATTTCAGTCGCATTTTACTTACAGGCATGCATTTCCCAGTTTGTATGGTTTGTCGCTAGAAAATTATTTCGGCGTGCGCTGTAAGCTAGGGTACGTAAGCGGCCTATGCTTGTTGTAAATCTTGATCTAACAAAATAGTTGCGACTGCGTTGTTCGCGCAGGCATGCGCATGCGGGTGGTTTTCCTGGACAGGCCGGATGGAACAAAATGTGACAAGGCTTCAGCGTCCTTGTAGCACCTCGGGCTACCACTGTGAGGAGGATTAGTCCAAGTGATGCTCTAAGGTTTACAGCTAGGAGAGTTAGTTCACATGCATGCTGGAAAAGAGCGAATGTTGCACACCAGAAGAAAGAAGTGTATGTACAATAGCATCGAAGCTGTTATTAGCGCTGGTCTACTTAAACGAAGTCATTTGCTCTGCAATAATAAAACATTTTGCCTGACGTACGATAGCTGGCATGTATGTGACTTAACGGACGCCGTGACAGGGCTCTACGTGTTCTTTCCACAGTGATGCTAATGATAATCTAATCACCTGAAACCCATGATCCCTTCAATGTCACTACTTTCATACTCCTGATTCTCTCAAGTGGTTCAGAACATCGGGTTCTTTCAAGTATGAAGCTTGTAAAGTCATTATTCATTCGGATATGCAAGAGATAAGGTCACGTGGAATGGCAAGGGATAGCTGAGGGCCAGGAGGGGGGGGGGGAGTTTCCGTGCATTCAATGCCATTGAATGAGACGGTCCCGAGCTAGAGTCTCCAAAGGATGAGCAGCGTAGGGAATTACAGCGCAAACCGCATAAATATATATCAGTGGTCAAGATGGCGCTATGAGAGGTTGTAGTAGACTACTGTATATTTTGCATACCATACGGACACATTTTGTTCGTAATAATTTTTTCATGACAAGAACTCACCGGCAATAATTTTGATTGCTCCTCTTTTAGGAATCACTATTACTTTTAACACATTTTGAACATTTCCTATTTTCACTCTTATTTGGAATTTTATGTTTTGAGTGCTTGTAACGTGTGGATGTTTGAAGGCGCGTGTAAATTCGGCATGATGAACCGCCGCTGTTTTGCACTTTTTTCTTATCAGCAACAACGAAATCGCACAGCAGAGGACCAGCTGACGAAAGCATTTTCTGGGACCTGGAAAACGTCTTTGAGTAAGTTGCTAGAATATTTGAAAAAAGAAAAGAACACCGTTAGTGTTGCTTCCTCTCCGCTTCATAATATTTCTCAGCGGTCGAAAAAGAGCGCCAAAGAACTGACGGCCGAACGTAAGAAAAAGATAAGACAACCGCTTTTTCGTTAGCTTCGAGGGGCGTATTTTCGGTGCTGTTACTTGTACAAAATTAACTGTAACCAACTCGCCCAAATGACCGACAGGAAAAAAGTATGATGCAGTTTTTCCGCTTCACGTCACCGGGATCCCAGCTCTATGTCAATGGTGCAAAATGTGTCACAGGATACTATTGGTCCTGCGCAATAATCCAGCTACTGAAACATACTTGTGCCACGGACTTACCCTGCAGCTTTACTTGTACTAGTCAAACTTAGCGCACCAAAAGAAAAGCCGCCATTTCGTAGAGATCGTGACAAGTAAAGCGGAAGAAAATGGCACCACAACAACTAGGTGGGCGATCGAGGCTCTCTTCCGCTAAGCGGACAGGAGGCAACTGCTTGATGCGAGCCTCCGAGGTCAGCCACGGCCGCCACCAGAAGGGTGACTAAGAGTAATGTAAAAAGAAGAACAAAAAGGGAAAGAGGGTGGTTGCAGGGCTTTCTCTCACTCTCTTTCTTTAACGTCCCTCATTCTATTTGCTCGCGAGAACGGTACTCATTCGTTTTGCCACTGCAGCCGTCACCTTCACTATGCCCAGCAACAGGTCACTACTTTTATCGCCAAGCCGATGTGAAGACTACGCCAAGCGAAATAGTCGTCACCCTCTTTCATCAACTCTTGCTTGTTGCACAAATGCATGGTCGACGCGTCCTTTCATTTATTTATCTGATCTACGTCACGCGGATGACGCTTCCTGTCTTTCTTCCTGGAAAGGTTTTATGTTGTTCCTGACCTTTATCTTTCGCCCTCTTCTAGAATTAGATAAGGAACGTTTTTCTTAAATCAGTAATAATCCCTTACCTCGTTGCAGCTTTCGAAGTAATCCCTGTGTCACAGCCGGTGTTTATGAGCTGTCACACTCTAATCCGGGGCTTACCCAGGGTTGGCAACGCATATAAATGTTTTGTGTTCTTTCTCTCTGACTCTTGAAACCGCGGTCGAACCGTTTCTGAGCGGACGTCTACTATTCCTTATCTGCATTAGTTTTGTGCTCGGCTCCTAGTTGTGTCTTTCCTTTTCTTTTACTTCTTTTTGTGTCGCAGTTTTTGCTACTTTCCTTCCTGTCTTGTTGGAACCTTCTAGGATACTTCCACAAGACGTTTCCGCTATTCGCCTTGAACGCCTTATTGTATTAGGTGCGCGGTCATAACTGACGCCTGACAATGACAACACTGTCAGTTGTATAGCTAAAAACGGTAAAGTGCTGAAAACCCAAGGTAGTTTTATACAGTGTTTATTAGATGGTCACAAACTTTCAATTTACAGACTTTGGGAGATATTTAAGTTCTCTTTGCGCACGTGTAGAGTAGAGTAAGGCGCATATTATGTATTTGATAAAGTTCAATAATGAAACGAGTAAATAATTAAACTAATTAACCTTTTAACTTCGGAATTTTGATGATAACTCTACATTGCTAATATAAAGGCCGTGAACAGAGAATCTGATGCCAGTTTGTAAATATTCTTAGCGGCAATGTGGTTTGAACTCCGCTAGGACTCCGCTAGGACATGGTACGAGAACCACGAGAGCAACCTGTCCACCTGGGAGACATTTCGTCAAAATCTCCTAGCTACATTCCCCAACGCAGACCGCCGGGAGAAAGCTGAAGCTGCGCTTCGCTCCCGTAACCAGCGGACTAACGAAAGCGTCCGCATGTATGTAGAGGACATGACGCGCCTCTTCAAGCGTGCTGACCCATCCATGGCGGAGGAGACGAAGCTTCGCCACCTCATGCGCGAGGTCAAGCAGGAGCTTTTCGCCGGTCTTGTGCGTAGTCCACCGCGTACTGTTGCTGAATTCCTCACGGAAGCGACTACCATGGAGACGACGCTCCTGCAACGAGCCCGGCAATACAATCGGGATGTAAGCACGCTTGGGCCTGCTGTTTCTTCGATGCCGCTAGGGAGTGATGCGGCCGTTTTACGTGACCTAATCAGGTCGATCGTCAGGGAGGAATTACAAGCCCTCCAGCTGCCTCCCAGCGCGCCGTCTGTTACATCGCTGTCTGAAGTTGTCCGGGACGAGGTGCGCCTAGCAGCACAGCAGCAACAACTGCCTGAGATCCCAAGACAGACTGAGGTCAGGCCTACCTATGCATCTGTCCTCTGCCGGGCCCCAACGTCAGGATACGACGTGAATACCGCGACTCACGCAGCGCAGCCGTCTGGTCTTTCTCGTGTGCCTGCTCGACCAGCTTACCAGCGGCCACGGAAGTGTGATGTGTGGCGTGCACCGGACCGGCGGCCCCTTTGCTACCACTGTGGTGAGGCGGGACATCTTTACAGGGCCTGCCCGTACCGCCGAGTGGGTCTGCGTGGTTTCGCGCCCGACGACCCTTGCCCCCGGAATGGCGAACGCCCATTCGAAATTGAAGCTCATCTGTCGGCCCGTCAGAGGCCTGGGACATACGGTCGCTACGATCCTAGGTCGTCATCTCCGCTGCGTTACCGTTCCCCAAGCCCTCGCCGAGATGCCGGCTATCCTGAGCGGCGTTCTCCCAGTCCACGTCGGGAAAACTAATTCCAGCGGTCTCCGGAGGCAAGGCCGCTGCTGTCGGGAAAACTGAAGATCCTCCGCCGCCGATATACCGATACGCTGATTCCTCACAGGGGCAGGGTAGCGACAGCATCCGACGCGCTACTTCTGATTTGTGTGTGACGATTGACGGAACTGACACCATCGCTTTACTTGATACTGGTGCTGACTATTCAGTGATGAGCCACACCCTCGCCCAGGAATTGAGCAAAGTTTTGACACCATGGTTGGGCCCTAGCATTCGCACGGCTGGAGGTCACCTCATTAGCCCGGCCGGAAGGTGCACAGAACGAGTCGGCATCCTCGGTTTCGTCTACGTGGGTGAATTCGTCGTCTTGCGCGAGTGTTCAAGAGATTTGATCCTGGGCCTCGACTTTCTACAGGCAAACGGTGCTGTGATCGATGTACGCGAGGCGCGAGTCACATTTTCGACGAAGCAAGCCGTGGCGCACAGTGACACAGAAGGCCCAGGAGTCAACGCTCTGCGTATAGTCGAAGACGACGTAATGCTGCCACCACGATCCAGTGTGCTGGTGTTAGTGAGGAACGACTCGTTTCACGACTACGAAGGTATTGCGGACAGTCACCCTTCGCTGTTGCTCGAGAAGGGTGTGGCTATCGCGCGTGGTCTTGTCGAACTGAATGACGGCTGTGCGACAGTTTTTCTGACGAATTTCACGAATGAAATTCAGCACCTCGCCAAGGGAACAGCCGTCGCCTTCCTCGACGACGTGGATAGGTTGGCGAATCTGTGCCCCGTAGAGGTGAATCTTCACGACGACGCCGCACCAAGTAATGCCCTTCAGAAGGTTAAAATCAACCCGGAGTTGTCACCTCATCAGAAAAACCTCCTGTCGTCGCTGCTACTTGATTTTAAAGATTGCTTCGCGGCGAGCTCCAAGGTCGGACGTACGCCGGTAGCCAAGCATCGCATTGTCACTGATTCGGCCACGCCCCCAGTTTGTCAGCGTCCATACCGTGTTTCGCCCAAAGAGCGTGAAGCTATTCGAACGCAAGTCGATGAAATGCTTGCAGACGATGTTATACAACCGTCAACAAGTCCGTGGGCGTCGCCGGTGGTCCTGGTGAAAAAGAAAGACAACACGTTGTGATTCTGTGTTGATTACAGGAAACTGAATAATGTTACCAAAAAGGACGTATACCCACTCCCGAGGATCGATGATGCGCTTGACCGACTCCGGGACGCCAGGTTCTTCTCTTCCTTAGATCTGAAAAGCGGATATTGGCAGATCGAGGTGGACGAGCGAGACCGCGAAAAAACGGCTTTCGTGACACCCGACGGTCTGTACGAATTTAAGGTGCTCCCATTTGGACTTTGCTCTGCTCCGGCCACATTTCAACGCATGATGGACACTGTTTTAGCTGGTTTGAAGTGGCAGTCGTGCCTTGTGTACGTGGACGACGTGGTCATCTTTTCGTCTAGCTTCGAACAACACTTGCAGCGATTGCGCATTGTCCTTCAAGCTCTCCAGTCTGCACAACTAACGATCAAGCCAGAGAAATGCCATTTCGCCTTCGAGGAGCTCCGTTTCTTAGGACATGTTGTCAGCGCACAAGGTGTTCTTCCAGACCCCGACAAGACTTCCGCCGTCTCCAGTTTCCCACGCCCAACCGACAAGAAGGCCCTCCGTCGTTTTTTGGGCCTCTACTCTTATTACCGTCGCTTTGTTAAAGATTTTTCTCGCCTAGCTGAGCCATTAACTGCCTTGACTCGAGATAACACACCTTTCGTATAGGGAAGTGCCCAAGGCGCAGCCTTCGAGGAACTCCGCTGCCGCCTTCAAAGTCCACCAATACTAGCTCATTTTGACGAGAATGCAGAGACTGATGTCCACACTGACGCCAGCAATGTAGGTCTCGGAGCGATCCTCGTACAGTGGCAGGACGGCGCAGAGCGAGTAATCGCCTACGCGAGCCGCACACTTTCTCGATCTGAACGGAACTATTCGACAACAGAAAAACAGTGCCTTGCCGTCATCTGGGCTCTGAGTAAGTTCCGACCTTACATCTACGGCCGAGCGTTTCGTGTTGTCAGCGATCATCACTCGCTATGCTGACTAGCCAGCATTCAAGAACCTTCTGGCCGGTTGGCCAGATGGAGCCTCCGTTTGCAGGAGTACGACGTTACGGTCGTCTATAAATCGGGTCGGCAGCACCAAGACGTGGACTGTTTATCACGAGCGCCCGTGGAACTGGCTACGCAAGACATCACCGAAGATTGCCCTATTCTTTGTGCCATTAGCATCTCCCGTATGGCGCAGCTTAAACGCGCAGATTCTGAGTTGGCGCCACTCGTTAAGTATCTGGAGGGTTTTAATGCTCATGTACCTCGTGTGTTTCGCCGTAGACTACAGTCCTTCATTCTGCGGCGTGGAGTCGTCTACAAGCGCAACTTTGACAGCAACAAGGAGACGTTTCTGCTTGTTGTGCCATCCCAGTTACGCTCCGAAATCTTAAGTGCTTGCCATGATGAACCATCCGCCGGCCACTTGGGGGTCAGTCGCACACTGGCAAAGATTCGGCTTAAGTATTACTGGCCCAATTTACTACCATCCGTGCGTAGATACGTAACAGCATGCCGGGATTGCCAACGGCGCAAATCTCCTCCTCTGAAGCCAGCCCGCTTTCTGCAGCCCATAGCACCACCAAAGACCTCTTTTCAGCAAATTGGCATAGACCTCCTCGGCCCTTTTCCGAAGTCGTCCAGAGGAAAATTGTGGATTGCGGTCGCGACAGATTATTTGACCCGCTACGCTGAGACCACGTCACTTGCAAACGGTACTGCTGCTGAAGTCGCCGACTTCTTCGTCCACAACATCGTCCTGCGTCATGGCGCTCCTGCAGCTATCATTACTGACCGTGGAGCTGCATTTACGGCCCGCTTCACTCAGGCTGTGCTCAAGCTCACGCACACCAGCCATAGACGTACAACGGCCTACCACCCGCAGACAAATGGCTTGGTGGAACGCCTCAACAGGACCTTGACTGACATGCTTTCCATGTATATTGATATCGAGCACAAGACATGGGACAAAATTCTTCCATACGCAACATTCGCCTATAATACCGCGCAGCAAGAGACGACGCAGTTCACTCCGTTCGAATTAGTCTTCGGTAGACAGGTTACCACCCCCCTGGATGCTCTGCTACCCGTGGACCCCCCTGACAGTGAGAGTGAACTTGATGTCGACGTCGCCACTTATGTTCAGCGCGCGGAAGAAGCGCGGCAACTGGCCAGACACCGCATTCACCGTCAGCAGCAGATCGATGCTGACCGCTACAACCCTGGACGCCGTTACGTCACCTACAACCCAGGCGACTATGTGTGGGTTTGGACGCCCGTTCGTCGCCGCGGGCTGTCCGAAAAGTTACTACGCCGCTACTTCGGCCCTTACCTTGTTGTCCGCCGCCTCAGCGACGTAACGTACGAAGTTTCACCAGCTTCGCCAGCTCGTTCATCGCACAACGGCAAGCGCAGCGACGTTGTGCATGTGGTGCGAATGAAGCCGTACTACGAGCGACCCCCTGAGTGACTTTATGGCCGCATGTAGTTATATTCCATGATGTCAACCTAGTGGTGTAACTCTTGAACACGTTTTCTCTTCGCTATTCGTTCTGCCAGTAACACCGCATCGGGGCGATGCTCCAGAAGAGGGGGCAGTGACACGAGGATTGGCAGTAGAAGTAGAAAGCGATGGCAGCGGGTAGAAGTAGACGACGCTGAAGGGTTGGTCGGTTTCTCTGGTGCCCTCGTTCAGCCGCTGCAGTTTCTTTTCAGTGTAACAACTGTTACAATATTATCAGGCAAGAACAGACATTAATCTCATTGAAATCGCTGTCCCGCGTTGCACATTCCTAAAATATTCTAGCTCGCGCTTTTAATATCGTGCAAATAAGCGCCGTTTGTGTATTTCACGATGTAGAAGCCGTCAAACTGATTTCAGCGACGACACTGAGCACAGGGGGCCATTTTATAAGTATGCAACATGGGAAGACCAACTAACTGTGCTTTTAAATGCGTAATCTCAAAATTCAATACTGTGAATCCGCAGTTCTCATAAAGAAAATTTTCGTTTCGTTGGTTTTGGTTTATGGGGTTTAACGTCCCAAGGCGACTAAGGCTATGTGAGCCGCCGTAGTGGAGGGCTCCGGAAATTTCGACCACCTGGGGTTCTTTAACGTTCACTGACATCGCACAGTACACGGGCCTCAAGAATTTCTCCTCCAAAGAAATTCACCTGCCGCGGCCGGGATCGAAAAAAAAATTTAAAACTGCGCTTACAATCGGTGTTGCTGTCCTTGAATTTCAAAATAGAATCTAACCCCCTAAAATCAGAACCAAAGAAGTTGATTAGTCAATTTTAGCTAACTGATCGCCTAATAATTCAGCTCTACCGCATAGATAATGAGCACCTTGCAGTACAATCGATCTGCAGATAACGCAACCACGTATCTCGCATAGTTTTTAAAACAAAAACCTCTGAACTATAGAAAACTATCACCCTCTATAGTTCAGCTCTGCTGTTTGGTGTTATTTGACACTTCGATATACACAGCCTTTCCTGCACTAAGCGCTTCTCTTTTCCATCATGCTTGTATCTGGCTCTTCTTATGAATTATATTCATTTCTTTATGTGACTTGCCAGTTCATAGGTTTCGCTTTTACCCTGCCTGTTTTTTTTATGGTCGTGTTATCAAGCCTTAAGATTCAGATATAGTAGCAGCGTGATTTATTTACCGAGCTGCGTGCTTTTTTTTTACCGAGCATCAATTAAGTGACGATATTCATATTCTTTGATTATCGTGAACAAGAATTGGTGTTTAAAATCACTTAGTGGGTGAATAACGGCGTGGAAGCGCATGTGTGGAATTCTGCAGGCTCTTGATGCTTATGCTGCGAAAACGAAAGAATGCAGACCAATAGAGTGCGTTACACAGAAAGTTTGTGTACATTATAGGAGCTATATTGAATCCAGCGGCCTTCGCGCACTTTTGCACAAATGTTTGTTACTCCATTATAGAGGACAACTTGCACATCAGTGCACTTAGTCACAGTTCCTCTTTCTGAAGCTGAGGAAATTCCTAAAGCTGCTGTATACCGACCTACCCACTATGCTTATGGTTGCAAAATGACCTAGTGCAGCCTGAGAAATAAGAAAATAGCGTGCACGTGACACCATAAGCGTAATGCCTACAATGAAGCATGTGTCATATGAAACGCAACTATAATTGTGCTTAAGTTTAACGACGTTTTCTGTTTTTGCCACCATTAAGCGTCCATGTGGTGTCATATGCGCGCGTGTGTTTCTGTGCGGCTGGTTGTCAGTGCACCCAACGACAGTAATTCTTTCTCATCCCCGCAAGTTAGCAGTCTTAAATTTTGTCGAGTTCTATTTTTAGATTTCTTCCATAGCTTAAAAACACATTCTGCACGAATGGCATAAAAATTTGGTGCATAACTTATTGTTTTTTTTTGTAGTTTGCGTTCATGATTCGCCAAGGAGAACGCTTGCTTCGCTGCTATTCAAATACGTCATATATTCTGCGTATCAGGCGCATAATAGTGACTTATTAATCAGCTATTCTAGAATCGAATGCGATATTTTGAGCACTAAGAAATACTTGCAGTGCGATTCCGTGTCCACGTGCCCTGGAACAATGCTGAGGTAATTAAACGGATCCGGCAGTTATGATAAAAAAATTGGAGGGGACAATTAATCTCCGCATTTAGGATATTGCGCTATAGCGTAATGAGTTCATACCCACATATGCAGAATTGGTCATTCTCAACTTTACGCTCACATGTCCCTGGGAGTCCTCGTACCACTCATTGGGCAATGACCAAGCAATATCTCGCGATCAATCACTGATTTAGAAGCCGCCTGCCATGGTGGTCAGTGTCCTCACAATCCAATGGTTACGTTGCGGGAACCCCTAAACGTCATCTGACTTAGGTTGCCCACTTAGGTTGCTTCTCCGGGGATGGCTGCACGGGCCACCCTACGCCACACCGGAGCCCTCCACTACGGCGTCTCTCATAGCCTTAGTCGCTTTGGGACGTTAAACCCCAATAAACCAGACCAAACCTTAATTATGGCTCACAAAGCTGACGCCGACAACGCCGACAACGCCGATACAAGGTTTTCCGAATAACGGGTATTTAGCGCTACCACGTTAAAACATCAAGCAGGTCCTGTATATCAGAACTTCAGGGGCTACTTCGAATAATCAAATTTTTGAACTTCTTGAATATGCAGAAACAGGAGATACCTTTCTCTGGTTTGTCAACTTCAGGACAAGACCACCTTAAAGATTCTTAACGGCACTGATATGTTACTGAAAAGAAGCGGGAGATAGTAATGCTTTAGTTGATGTATATTGAGCAGGCAAAGCTCAGGTACATATTCAAATTAGTTTGCTTAAAGTCGGGAGAGTAGATATATAACGAAGTGCTTCTTCCACCTCTGTTTGTGTGGAATGAAGTTTTATAAAGTATTACTCGCAATTTTTAGGCACAGAAATCATGCTTAAAAAGGGAAATGGTGAAAAAAAACCCGCTGACTGTCTTGATTTCAGGACAGGAAACAAAATACTGCGACTGCATTTAGTAGCTAGCGGTCCTGTTCAAAGCAAGCAAGTTTACATGAAAAAAAGAAACAAGAGGCTAATAACATATCGTGGTGGATCGTGGTGGAGCAGCGCAAAGGACGGGACACAAGAAACAAGGAAAGACGTACACAGGCGCTCCACCACGATGCAACAGCACCAACTAGCCCAGCAACTTGCTCTTCTAAGCTAATAACATAGTTGGTAGAGGTTTCGCCATTTACATGAAGAGAGGCAAAGTTTCTCAAGGGCCTACACGGCAGAGCATTACCGCGGATACCATCAGAGAAGAAGTGGGACTAAAGAGCCGCGATGCATGTGTCCTGGTCCCGGCTTAGTCATACTGCATAGCACTGGGGGGGGGGGGGGGGAGTGGTCATGGCCGTCATTACAGGGATAATGAGCCATTTGCCCCGTTCTTCGGCAGCATTCCGCCAAAGCATCCGTGGTATTGCGTTTTGCGTGCCCGTAGCTCGATAGCTGTTCTCGGAAGGTAAAGGAGCGGGAAGGAACATAGTGAAGAGACGTGCAGCATTCTAGCAAAGCCGGAAACGTGGGGCAGCTTAGGCTCTAGGTAAGAGCACCTGCGAATAGGAGTACATCAGATGAGATGGTTGTGCTGTGAATGATCCACGAGCACATCTACTTAGTACAAATAAGAGTACTGGAAAGCGAAATACAGGATTGAGAGGCACGCGAACCGGAAATACTAAGCTGCCGCAGTGTTTTGACGGCCACGTTCACAACCTGAGCCAGAACGATAAAAAAATGCAGCCAGTCATGCAGTACATGTAATGTTCCCGCCATCATGCTTGCATAATGCCCGAATTTGTGGACAAATTCTAGGAAAAGCTCGTACATATCTTCATATGTGCTCAACGGATGCTCTTTGAGAGCACGAAGTGTTCTAGTGAAGCGAGCAGCTGGTTCAGCGCTGAGCGCAACGAAGGGAAGTATATGTTCGTTTCGGGCGAATAGATCGAGGAACTACACAACTCCTCTTGGTCTAAGCTAGTTACGGCATGGCTATAGTTGTTTGAATGCGTTTTTCGTCAGGCATGTTTTCAGCTAAAGCTTCGACATCAACGGGTTTTCAGACATTATGTCGTGTCCTTCGTGATTATGAATATGCACCCGCGTAACATGAATAATTATTCATTTCTATTCGCTTTTGCTAAATATTTGTAGCCCTTTGGAATACGCGTTCTGGATATGCAGACGCTTGCCGACAAAGCGCCATGTTGAGAACTTTTTTGTTTCATTGATATTTCATATAATGGGCAGACAAAACACCTAACAGCGTGCTGGAAAGTAGAGGGGGCAATTAGAACACGGTCCTAAACATTCGTCTTATTGTTTAGTGTTTTTTATATAGTAAATAGGGTGTCTACACTGAGAATACCGAAGAGTAAGAGGCGCTTTCTATTGACCTCGACCAACTCCGAAACTATTTATAGATGATCTTGCTGTATGTACAACACGAAGCGCATTTCATTACATTAAACTTAACCCTTGCAATTAGGTACTTTCTTTGGTAATGGAGCATTATTATTGAAATCTTTATACGAACTTACACCGCGATTACGTGCTCTGATAACAGCATCATATTTTGCTTTCATGCGTAACGTGAGGTGGTACGCACTTCTACGTATAATCTATATATTAAAATAAAATCATTCATTTTTCATTTGTCAGTCTCTTTATGAAGATTAAATAGTGAACCACTTTGAGTCTTATAGAACCATTATTATTAGGCAACACAAGAGAATCTAATTAAAGGTTGCATTGAAGAAAAAAAAAGGGTTCGTTTCGATACCGGTCTTTTTACTCTGTAAATCTATATGGTAATGAAACAAGTTAAGTCGAAGTCATCAACCTTGCCTAAATATCTCGCTTCAGTAAATAGATATCTCAAATGTGCAGAAAAAAAGTTGAACCAAAATGGTGAGCTTCCTCAAACATTTATGATTTTTACCCGGGATGCTTTTCCCACTTATCAGCGTTTAACCTCAGAAGGTAGAGTGCTCTAAGACCCTGGCTATGTTTAGTGGTTAGGAGAATCTCAGGACATAATATAATGGCATAAGACTTATCATGTATGTGCACAATGAGGCAGCCGAGGTAGATACCGACAAAAATAAACTGCGGGGTGTTAATGCTGAGTCATCCGCAAGGGGCAGTACTATCCCTAGTTCTCTTCAACATTGCACTCCTAAATCTCCCACCTCTTCTGAGTCAGGTACAGGGCATACGCCACTCGCTGTGCGCTGATGATATAACCATCTGGACAACCACGGGAAGCATGGGAATGATTGAAGAGCAACTACAAACATCGGCGGCAGCAGTTCAAAATTATGCACGCGCGTGTGGACTAAAGTGCTCACCCGAAAAATCTGAACTCATAGTCTTCCTTGAACGCAAGAATCAGGACACCATCGACAATGATATAACCATCTGGACAACCACGGGAAGCATGGGAATGATTGAAGAGCAACTACAAACATCGGCGGCAGCAATTCAAAATTATGCACGCGCGTGTGGACTAAAGTGCTCACCCGAAAAATCTGAACTCATAGTCTTCCTTGAACGCAAGAATCAGGACACCATCGACATCCGCGTTAACAACTCACCCGTCAAGGAAGTTCAGACCCTCAAGATACTGGGTCTGCACATAAATAACGACGGCAACAACCTCCTCACACTCCAGAAACTACTCATTGTGAATGAGCAAGTCGCCAGAATGATCGCCAGGATAACGACGCAGATATCAGGGATGCAAGGAGAAGGTACTCTGCGACTGGTGCAGCCTTTCGTCGGAAGCCGCGTCGTCTACGCAGCGCCCTACCTCCGCCTCAAGAAGCGTGACATCAAAAACCTCGACGTCATAATCAGAACAGCCTACAAGAAGGCCCTGGGACTCCCTCTTGCGACATCGACGGACCGGCTCTTGCGACTGGGTGTGCACAACACGATAGATGAGCTGAGAGAGGCACACCTTACGGCGCAGGTGGTACGGCTCTCCACAACTCGGACTGGGCGACAAGTCCTGAGTGATTTAAACATCAATTGCCCCTGAGAGATTGACACCAAAATCGACATCCCAGCCTCATGGAGAACACAACTCAAGGCAGCTCCACTACATAGGAATATGCACCCTGATTTTCACCAGTCAAGACGACAAGCATGAGCCGAAGTCATGAAAAGACATTACGGCGGTCACGAGGGCGTGTTCTATGTCGATGCTGCGGGTCCCGAGCAAGGAATGACGGCCGTCGCGGTAGTGCACCAAAATACAACAGTGGACGGAGTAGTACTGGCTAGCCAGGATATACTGGCTGCGGAAGAAGCGGCTATTGCTCTAGCTGCAACACACACTAGCTCAGAATACATTCTCACAGATTCACAGACAGCGTATTGCAATTACCTCGGGGGCAGGGTCGCACCGCTAGCAGCTAAAATCCTGCAAGATAGCTACACCCGTGGCTACCAACCCACACAAAAACACTTAATATGGGCACCAGGTCATCAGGGCATTCCAGAGAACAAGAGTGCACATGTCTCAGCCCGAGCATTTCTCCCCCGGGCACCAGTACGGATGCCGTGGAACCTCCTACCGCATAACTAACTTGCACCGTCGTACTTCAGCACTTAAGATTATCTTGTCGGGTCTACCCTCCGCCGGCTAAGACAATAGACAAAGGGGAGGAACAACATCGCCGAAAGCTACAGACCAACACTTACAACAACCCACGAAGACTACACGCAATAGACCCGGAACAATTTGTCTCACAATGCAAATTCTGTGGGGAGAAGGCGGACCTGTACCATATGCTATGGGCCTGCCAACGAAATCACGCGATCACTGTTAATAACTAGCCAGCGCAGGTGGGGTGGGAGGCAGCTCTGACCAGCTCGGACGAAAAGAGTCAGAAGCAACTCATCGAAAGAGCCCGGACACCACCCTACGCCAATGGGGTTCCGGACTGAGAGCTCCAACCGCCTTTAGAATCTCCCAAACTATTTCAATAAAATATTTTCGCCACGATCACACCTTCTGAAAGTAAAACACGGAATGTCGTTCGCGCGTCAGCCTACACGTTGCTTTCTAGGGAAGTCTGGTGAGCTGAAGCATTTTACATGCATATTACAAAAAAAGTACACGCTAAACACTGCCTAAAATTGGCAGTCATTTGACCAATGGCCATCACGAGTAGAATTGCGGAAGGAACGGCGTGGCAATCACAGGGGCGGCGGCATTTCTTGGGGCACTTTGACTGCCTAAAGTGCGTAGAGGCGAAGGCGTTTTCCGCCTCACTTTGCCTCTGTGGCAGTGGCAACGCCGCCACTGGATGGCGTCACACATAATTATGTACTAATTACGAAATAATGAAAAATTACTAATTAATGGTTAATTAATGTGGGATTACTTAATAATAACTCCTAATTAATGACGCTTAAGCTTCACCCTTAGGAGTGGAACGCGACAGCTTGTTGTAGCGCTGCCAGGGAGTCCACGGAACGCCACCATCCGTTCGGCGCGATGCCTTGCCCTTGCAACGCAACGCTTTTCGAGGAAAGAAATGGCGCAGTAATTCTCTGTCATCTCGGTGGACACCTAAACAGCACCCTACTGGAAGGCAGGGAGTTGCAGTGTAAGGTGAAAGAGGGGCCGTAGTGAAGAAAATGAAAATTGTATTTGAGCAAAGGAAATTACGCAGTAACTGTCTCACACTCGCTCCTCGCGCATGCGCAGTTGGGGCACTCCGGTGCTCCGCTAAATTGCTCACAACTAGCGTGGTATTGCTTCCGCAACATGAAACCCACTGTATGAGAACCATGTTTTCTCTTTCGCTTAGTAAAAAAAATCTACTCTGAATAAAAAGTCTTGAACAACGCAACACTTTGACGACAAAGACGCAAAGAGAAACGATAATATTTATGATAATGATGGTGATGATGCACCTTTGAGGCACAAGGGCACCTGTGGTGAAAGAGCACCATGGCACAAGGAGTTTTTTTATTTTTTTGTCTACTCAAAATGGGTGCCCATTTCCCATGCATTTCAGCTCAAAGAAGCCGAACACCAGGGGAAAGATTGTACTCATTCTGTCACGTGTGGGAACCCACTGGTAATTAAAATTGATTCCCTTAAAAATGCATTCCCTACACTGAATTTATTATGAAGGAAAGAAGGTGCATTCTTTCTGAGCTATAGATGTGCTCCTGCAATTCCCAGCAGCAAAATTTGAAATGACTCGCCGGGCACACCTGCGCAGTTCCTTTGCTTAGAGCCGCATCCAAGCACTTTGCTAGCTGTGCGACCATTTTAGCAACAATAATAAATTTTCATTTGAATGTATACATTTGTGATGCGTAAAGTTTTCCTCTCCAGACAATAGAAAAGGGCTTTTAAATTGGAACAATGCAAGCCAATGTTAATTCTCTGCAGTCGAATGAATCCCCTATTCTGTGCAATACGACTACCTGATCTAAAAGGTTACGGCGCCGCTTGCAGAACAAGAAACGTCGCCGTTCATCAGTGCATGGTACGAGTTTTCTGCTCTGCACATCGCCGCTGCGTGGCTTTTGTTATGGCACGTGCGCCGGAAGTTCTCGCGCGTATCACGTGTATCGCTGAATCCCTGCGCGACCGTTGATTGAAAAGCGCGGGAACGGTTTCGCGCGCCAGCGTCGAAAAGAACGAGCGAAGTGAGAGTGAAGCATGGTGAAACGTAGCCTCCGACCCCGTCAAAGCGTGCTTTTGCACCGACTCAGGAACAACGCCCCGAGTTTGTATCTCGCTAGGAAAGAACCATGGCAGGCTATGCTGCACTTGCTGTTTGTTGTCTAGAATTGTGTTGGAGCACAATAGGTTCCGCTGACGACGGTCGCCTCCAGAAAATGACGTTTCCTTCTCTGAGCTGATAACAGTGTGCCGTCGGCAGTTATACCTTTTGTTCCGGCATTTCTTTCCCTTCATTTAAGGAGTAATCTTCAGTTCTATGTTTGGGCTATCTCTTCTTTCTAGTTGAAAAAGTTTGCCATAAGCCAGCATTTTGGGAACATGGTTGTCCTGCCTGCTTCAAAAAAAAAAAAGCGGTGCCGGAACCTCCGACAGTTCTGGGGTCAACTTCAGTAGCGCATAGATGCATGCTTGTATTACAGATTGAAGCTTTGCTGTCACAGATAACAGCCTTGCCTGAAATTATACCAAGGTGTGCGAGTAACGGAGTGTATGTTTTCATTATGTTAAAATTTTTACGCCTTGCGTAATTAGAAAAACCCAATTTATCATCCTATGCGAAGCTTTTCGACTAAGCAAAAAAGCTTCGCAGCTTTTACTACTTTACTTCATTACCCATCGCGGAAGCATTCCTGCATCGCGGAAGTATTTTTCCTGGAAGTCAAGTATTTTGTGTGTGCGAGGAAGGCTCAGGCATTTCGAACTCTATTACAAGTTTCACAGGGGCAGTCGGAGGTACTAGCAGCAATCTTTGAAATATATGTAGCAGTACTTCCTGTACAATTTTTGTCCATAGTTGTGAGGAATAAGCCTTGCCCGTAGATAAGCAGCGCACAAGCCTCAGACTACCCAAACTCACCGATTCCACTGATTATCGCTCTTCCTGAAAAGATGAAGTAAATATCATCAGGATATTCTTCTCTTTAGCTTTAAGCCTTGATTTATGCATGAGAAATAATATTGTAGTAAACACTTTTAAAAGGAAAAAATATACCCATAACAATACGTGACAAAAATGCATCATTATCTCGATGAGTGAAGAGTTGATATACACAGTAGTTATAGCTTTTTTGTCCCTCCTAATGTTTTATAAAAACACTATCCAGCGCAATATTATAGTGAAGACAGGGGAAAGGCTGCTTTTCATTTTTATCGGTGCGCTGAGTGCTCTGAATTACATCCTATTTATTTGACCATTGGTAAGGCAGAACAAATAAAAAAAAGGCACCGTCATCAGAAAGGTAGATGCGACATCTAAAGAAAACCCTTGTTTTTTTTTTCAGTCTATTTCTACACGACAAAGTTGCACTGAATGCTGTGAGCCACAAAGCACTGAAGTCATGGCGACGTATTCCAGTCGTTTCGAAACCTGTATCGTGTATTCACTCATTATATCATAAGGTGCGAAGGTGCTGCCAAAAACGGTAAACGGTTGCTTTAATCGCAACTCTCGGAAGCCATTGGCCGTACCACGTTCTGGTAAAACCTGTGCCACCCGATTCGCTGAACACGAGCTTCAGATATAGTCGAGCATGTAGCGACACATTCATACTAAATTCAAACCAATTCGATTCTTAATTCCCAATTATACTGGTTGGTCTTGAGAGCTAAATGTCGCTTTAAACAGTGTGAGCTCAGCAAGGAACCTTTGCGCAAAACAGCAGCAGACCTTTGCCACAGTCAAATATTGCACAAAGTAAAGCAACAACACGTTAAAAAGAGCACCCTAAATTGAAAACTTTTACATGATTTATGCTAATGTTAAATAGTCAATACTTCCCTGTTTACAAGACTAAAAAGCGGCTTCGCTGCAGGTATGGTGAGAGAACCTCAGTCAGTCTGAACGTAATAAAACCTTACCTGATAACAAAAGTGGCAGGTTACATCTTACTTGGTTGCATTTTCAGTTCAGTGCAAGTTTTCTGAACACAGCCAGACTGAGAAAGTCGATTTAAACCAGGAGTCATTTTAGTCTACCTGCGGCGGTCGAATTTCAATGGAGGCGAAATTCGAGAGGCCCGTGTACTGTGCGATGTCAGTGCACGTTAAAGAACCCCGGGTGGTCGAAATTTCCAAAGCGCCCCCCCCCCCCCCCCCCCTCCCCTTCGGCGTCCCTCATAGCTTCAGTCGCTTTGGGTCATTAAAGCCGCACAAACCATAAGCAAACCATCAATTTAGGCTGCAAAACAGAAGAAAAAAAATGATGGAGAAGTTCGAATTTCCCTGTAGCTGAACACCTATAAAGCTTAGCTTTGTGTGCGCTGTCTCACATTCCTTTTCCTAATACATGCCACGTGCTTTCTAATGTTGCGACGTGCCAATATACAGAGCGAATAATTTAAAAGCACGCACTTACAAACTGGAAGAAGCAAAAAGGGTTTTCGCGGCATAATAAGGTGATGTGATTGATAATGTTAATTTATTCAATGTCAAAAATCATTTTCTTTTTATGTTGCAGGAAAAGGTGATTAAAATTGCAGGGTAATTATTACACGATTGAAAGATTTCGGTTGCACGTGTGTGGTGCGATTTTGTCAGGTACAAACGAAAATGGTTGCGTCGTAATAGTTTTCTAACTTTGCAAGCCTACCGCTATGCCCGTCTTCCTCGATGTTGCCTCTCGGTATTTTCCTTATTCGAAATGCTGAGGCTCATGACTCAGATAATAAGCAGCGAAGAGGCTTTAGAACAATTGCGACATCTTGGACTTCAAGCGACTAAAACTCCGCGGGCCCTAGTCACGCGCATGCAACTCCGTTAGGATTAATACCCAGAAAACTCATAGAAACAGGCACGGAGTGCCCTTGGACTTCTCCTCGTTCTTGCAGTGAATATGGCCGAGGCAAAGCGCTTACGAAACTGTCGAAATTCAATATAAATTGTTAGAATGCCATCTTGCCCGTCGAAGCCCAGCTCGCTGTATTTAGAGGCCACTCAGGGAATTAGAGAACGTGCTCCGCCGCTTCACTCACGCAGGAGACGACGTTGGAGATAAATATGTAGTAGGATCTCAGTGTTATTATCTCTTTTAATTGGCAAGAATATTTGAAAGCCTTTCGGATTTTTGAGCCCACGTGCATGAGGAGAAAGCGAGAAATACAGCTGAGACTCCGACACGTTTTAGGGCTTAACTTTGTAACACGAGGAAGACTGCACTCTTTGAGAGCTAACTTTCTGCGCAGGCCTGCACATTACACTCAAGGCAATTTTTACTAATTTGCTAGAAGGATGAGATTACACCTAAAAGTGTCATTAAAAAGGGCGGTGTTTAACCACTTATATCTAGCTAATTAGCGTCCGAAACAGATGGGGTAACTGATTTTACATGTGTGCAGGTTTAAGTCTCTATATATGCGAGGGGATGCTGAGAAATTCCTCGCTTTGCCTCTTTTCATGTCGAATTGAACAATTAGTTTGGTGCCGCAAAAAAGCATAATAGGTTTTAATGTAACTGTACAAGTATGAGATGTTTCTTGTTTTTATTACTATTTTTAATTTCGGGTAGAACGTCAGATGGCAGAGGCACAAGCAAGTTTCAAGCCTGTGGAGTTACGGGTCATGATGATGTTCTTTTTTCCGGTAGGAAATGTCTGCAAAGGATATTCACAGTGAGATGTCACAAACACTAAGGGAGAAGTGTCGCTCCTACAGCACTGTCAAAGCCTGGGTTGCTCATTTCAAGACTGGGCATTTCACTGTTGAAGATGAGCCCCGTAGTGGGGGCCCCACAACCTCAACATACCCGGCTACAAGCGATTCTCTCCATAAGTTGATTCGTGAGGATCGGCGAATATCCGCCAACGAGATAGCCCAGATACTGGACATCTCACGGAGCAACTTCATTTTATTACTACCGATATCCCAGACATGCGCAAGCTCTCTCCGAAGTGGGTGTCGAAATGTCTCAGCAGTGAACAAAAGGGGGCTCGAGTTGAGACATCGAGATTTGTTTTGACCCATTTTGATAGTACAAAAGACTTTTTCAATAGAATAGGGACTGTGCATGAAGCATGGCTTTGTTGAGGATTCTCGGGGTCGCAGCGGAGCACCAGAGAGAAACGACCAGCGTGGCAGGCTTCTCGTTCCGAACTTCCCGTGCCGGGTGTGCGCCCCGAGCCCGCGCTGTTCAACTTTATTTTTTTCTAGCGCGCGCTGTAACGCCGATCTCAGCGCCGGCGCTTTATAGCGTCGCCGGGCGCTATAGGGCCCCCCGCCTAGACGGAACGGCGAAATTTGCGCGCCGACGGGGCAGAGATGGAGTAGCCAGAGATGAAGAGTCCGGTAAGTTCGTCAGGTGCCGGGAAGAGCCGTCGGGTGGAGTGCGCGGGCTCAGGTGGACGAGCCTGGCTGCTTCGCAACGGGCGAATGGTGCTGGGTGCCGATTTGACAAAGGACATGGGGGCAGGGAAGGCCAAGGTCAGGCCGTCACCGACTGTGGTGCTGCCCGCGGACACAAGTGTCGTCGGTGTTGGGACGTTGGAGCTGGTGTCGGTGGGAATGTGGCGCGCCGAGTACGTCGTCACAAGCGCTGGAATGGGCGAAACGGCTCCGTGGACTGACAGCAGCAGCTGTAACAGTATTTGGCACAGGTGGGACCGTCGACACAACGGTGAGAGCCGTGACGATGGCGGAGGAAGTTGCAGGGCTCAATGTCAGGCGCTTGGGTGAAGGAGGATCGACATTCCGGAGCGGTTGGCCAGGGATGATGCGCGTGTGAGCATGGTCGGCTGTAGGTGGCTGCAAAAAGGTTGTTGCAGTGACAGGCCGTGCAGCTGAGACTGCTACATCAGATGGCTGGCTGGCAGCAAAAGACACAGCTTTTGGATGGACAACTGCCGCACTACTCGGTGTGGGTAGCTCGGCCATTCGGTGCTAAAGGTGGCTCAAGTCAGGCACCAAAGCAGACGCTTGCTGCGGCGGTGTCGAGCTGCCAGGGTCAGAATCCGAGAAGCGGTTGACCGTACTAAGGGCTTGGGGTGGGGCCTCTTGAGCAGGCGGTGTGGTCGCCAGGGTAGTGGGGCTGGTATGTGGCATATGCTGCGTAGGCGGCTTCAACCTCACAGCAGAGGCCTGCAGAGCTGTTGGCGGTAGTGGCGAGGTAGATGGAGATGCCGGAGGCCTCGGCACGGCTGCTGCCGCAGAGTCGTCCTTGGCTGCAGGAGGCTCTGGCGACAACGCCACTAAAGCGCAAGGAGGCAGAGCCAGAGACGCGGGTCGGATAGTAGTGGGAGCAGGACGTGAGGCGGAGCTCGTGCGGATCCCACCTGGTGTGGCGTCGAGATGGACAGCCGGGCTGGAGACGCTGGACGGGAGTGGCGGCGATGCGGCGAGGGGCTGCTGAGGCGGGCCGGGTTCTGATGAAGGCTGCGTGGACGTGAGCGAGGCCGGTGCAGGGCCAGAGGCTGGCGGCGACGAAAACGGGTCCGCTGCGTCGTAGAGCGGCGACGGAACGTAGTAGGCGCCGAAGTCCGCCAAGACGGCCGCAAGCAGATCATCGTATGGCCGGCAGCCGAAGGCAGAGTAGGTGAGCCGACGCGGGAGGTCGGGCGGGAGCATGTCGCAAAGGACTGCGTGTTTGAACGGCTGGATGGTGATGCCGTTCAGGTACATCGCAGCCTCCAGTTGGGCGAACCACCCGCCGACGCCTGCAGGCCGGAACGCCGGGAGCGGCGGGTCGAAACTTGGATGCTGCCAGTACGCCATGCTAGGACGCCGCTGGGACAGAAGGCACGGTTCGCCGGGTCACCACTGTTGAAGATTTTGCGGAGTCACAGCGGAGCACCAGAGAGAGAGACGACCAGCGTGGCAGGCTTCTCGTTCCGAACTGCCCGTGCCGGGTGTGTGCCCCGAGCACGCGCTTTCCACCTTTGTTTTTTTTTAGCGCGAGCTGTAACGCCGATCTCAGCGCCGGCGCTTTATAGCGTCGCCGGGCGCTATAGCTTCACATTTATGATTCCGAAACCAAGGAACAGTCAAAGAAATGACGCCACAGTGGGTCCTCGCGAACGATGAAATTCTGCGCCCAGAAATCGGCCAAAAAGTCATGGTGTCCATTTTTGCTGTTCTTTAAAGTTCTATCCCACTATATTAATATAGACACTCTCGTAAAACCTAACATACAAGTGATTAAGGAAGGAATTTTCGTATAAGATACTCACACATAATATCCACTTTTTTACACACTTCGCGCCAAGTGTAACAAAGTTATTACCTTAACGCATCATCTGGTGTACGAGACATTCTAAGCTGACACAAGAAGTAACTTTTGCTTCCACCTGAATCCTTAATATTGTGTGGATGTTTTCTTTTTATGAGCCCCTTCTGCCGTTTGTGAAATACTTGAACAAGTGTGTTGCTTCTCTTTAAGGAACAAATAAAAGAAGAAACTCACGGATGGGTGGTCGTTTGAATACGTTAACCGCGAAACGTTCGTTATATCCGAGGTTGACACACTAAAGTTCCTTACATCGAAGGTGGTATCCTTAGGTTCGTGACATCCGAAGTCGACACACTGGGTTGGTTATAACCGAGGTCCAGAGACGAAAGTTCCTTATGTCCGAGGCGGCAAACTTAGATGTGTAATACCCAAGGTTAACACGTGGAAGTTCATTGTATCCAAGGTTAATACAAGAAAGTTCGTTATATCCGAGGTGGCATACAAGGTTCGTTTAAAAGTGCTACTACTTACACTACTTACTTACGCTGCTTACTTACACTTGCACAGGCCCTACTAAAGCTACCGCACTGAAAAACTACATTCTGACTTACTTCCAGCAATGGTTTGAAACGTGCAGCTTTCGACGCATTGATGTGCATTCCCTTTGAGAGCATGGACTGCGATGTTCCACAATTGTTGCAACTTAGCTCCAAATTCTAAGGAACCGACGACTGAGAAACAGAGTATCGCCGTCAAATGAAATCAAGGCCCTAAAACAAAAAGAAAACAGCTCATTACAATGCATCAACTTATCGCAACTCATCAAAATGTATCATTTTGCCATTAGAATAAATTTTTCAACTGGTTTTTTCCACACCACACTTTCGCTTTAAGGCATGAGCTGCATATTTAATATAAATTCTGTATCTCGCCCCAAAATCCCGGATTTCCAGCACTCTTGCTAATTAACCGCATCATGAAATGATGGAACTTTAACATTAACAGTGATTTGAGTACTAACAAGTTCTCAACAGCCTCGTTTCAACATGAAGAAGCATACCGTTATATTTGTCAATTTTCTGGTAGTATTTTCAAGGCAGGTTAAAGAGTAAGCATTCATGCTTATTACCAAATACTTACCTTTACTATTCATCTGGTGAAAGCGCTGTTACATTTTTCTGCGTATATAGTAGCGCTGACCTTAGTTTAATTTCTATTATTAGAGTTGTTCGATGGTCCATTATAAACTGGAGAAACTTGGCGCCACTTCAGCATGTAGGTGCGTGGAGGGTATATTTACTTTTTCATTTATATCATCTTATACTGTTTCTAGTTATATAATAAATTGAATTGGACCATAGCTGTTAAAAATGCTCTGCCTCTGTTTTTTCACTGCCACCGTGTATTTCTAGACAAAAATGTAACTATGCTTTAAGAGTTCAGCAGGAAATAACTTTCGTTTCATTTCATCCGAACCAGGCTTTTACCAAACCTGTTGCCTTGGAGCAGCTCACTAAGCTCAGCGGGATTATGTTTGAATTTCAACTGACACTGGAAAGGAATAAAACGGAAGGGAAGAGGAAGACGGTTAGCTCGGCGGTTTCAGCCCAAGGTCTTCCGCCGTACATTCGCCACAAACTTTGAGCGTCTGGAAGTACACATTTGGATTCTTGGTATCAAGGTGAGCTTGAGATGTTCGAGTAATTATGGTCCCTGACACCAAAAAAAAAAGATTCGATAAGGGCTGCTAACCAGCCTGCAGACAATTTATTACGGCAGCAACGTCAGACAAGAAAAGGGCCACCGGGAAAAGCGCCGTATACCAAAGAAGAAAGAAAGGACGCGATGAAAGGAGGCAGGTTAATATAAATGTATACCGTTCATTTGTCTCTAGCGAACTGAAAGGCTTATGCTTTCATTTTCTGGCCAGGAAAGGCGGAGCGCCAAATAGGTGATGCGTCCGCCCAAATCTACCCCACCCCCCTCTGCTCACCTAAAGAAAGGAAAAGCAATGAATTTAGCTTTTGAGGCCTTGTGTTTTTTTCTCTCTAATGGAGCAACCCATATCGTCCATGAACTTTGAGAATCTTCTCAGTCTACATACGCTGGAGTTGAAGGCGCGCCAGTTGTGCGTGCTTCCAATGCAAATCGCTGCAGAAGCTCGTGGGGTTAAGTTTACTCTTGAGGAAGCTTTGAGCGAGACTATGAGAATCACTCGCGCCCTTCTACCTTGCTTTTATATTCCCGGCGACTATTTACTGGCAGCCTCAGATATATTACGAAACGGTGGTCATTTATCTCAGTTAAGGTCCGATGTGTAGGATGGCAGATGAAGAAATGGCCTCCATCTCCATACTGCAGCGCAAAACTCGATGGAGGCTTCTATATTCTCTACGGCGACTCCTATATGGCACCTTCCTCACGTGTTTGTCGGTTAACCGCATAGATGCCAAGTTCTGGCTGAAGTCATGAGCTGCTATGCAAGCGCTCTCAGGGGAGCAGCTTGCACTCTCCAGGAACCTCCCCTTCTGCCGCTGCTGTTATTTATAATATGCGGCAACATGACTGCATGTTCCTTCTCTGAGTGAAGTGCGCAGCAAAAAGCACCAGTCTCAAGGGAAAAAATGGCACCGATCAAAAAAGTAACGCAGTAAATGGCGCAAGATAACCTGCCGTTATTGAAACGTACATTACTGATGTAATTTCCAAGCAGTGACATTGTCATGCAAAATTTCAATGTTCGAAGCGTTTGGGCCTTTCTGACTGCTGCATTTAAAAAGAGTAAAAAACTTCCTGATCAGAAAAGACTCCATTACTTCGTCATTTAGTTTAGCAAATTGCGTTGTTTCCAAGCTCTGAAAGCTATAAAAGCAGACTCCAGTTTTTTTACACGGGCACTGTGTCGCGAGAAAAATTCAAAATCATTCGCCTATCTACTAATGTGGCGCTAAACTCAATGATATTTCAGGTTGTTTTGGCGGTAAAGTTAGCTTTTACGTACTTTTTACCTCGCGTTCAGCGTCTCTCACAGTTGCGACTTTATCTCTGTCAGGAAAAAAATAGGTAAAGAAATGAGGCTCGTGCAGAATCCTGAAGATTTGACCAGCTTTCCTGAGCTTAAGTGAAAACTACTTGCATTGGCGCAGTCTCCATTTCACATGATAAACCGGATTTACAACGGTCAGATGACCAGGACGAGCTCAACAGTGTGCCCAGAGAGATAAAATATTATTTTGTGAACAACCTCCATGTTTGTGCGGAGAGAAATTATTATTAAATTTCATGTTCCGAGTTGGCGACATCTAGCTCTCAATGAGACTGGTTGGAGGTAAAGGGGAGAGGCTATTTTGCTCTATACGCCGTAACTTGGTTCCTGCTCTTAATGCTCACCATTCGAACCAGGTCTGTGCATAAGGATAAGGAAATATTGAACAAGAATGGGTGAAGTAGCAAACGAGAGGTAGTGACGGTCTAGTTGAAATGAACAAGAAATGGGAAGCAACCGGGCATGTAACCTAACGGGAAGATAACCAACTGTTCATTAAGGTAACGTAACGGATTCTTATAGAGGTAAAGCGTAACAGGGGGCGTCACAGAGTCTTTTGGGGGATAATACTAGGAAGACTACGGGGATGAGGCGGTCGAACCTGTCCTAGTAAAGAATTAATTGAGGGCATGTGAGCGAGGCGTCTGTCTTGCAGCGAAATTAGGCTGATGATGACCGTGAAGTGTTACCGGAGTACTGTATATATATTACCACTGTTTACCTCGTTATCCCAGATCTACGTAGTGGTAGCGGTTGAAAACGATTAGCGACCGCTGAGCGTTAGGAAGAGGACTTCGTTCAAATATCCTAGGGTCAATTCCGACACAGGCATCATGACCTTCTGGCACCATTGCGAACTAGAACAGGTGGCTCCCCATACGCATCATGTATGCTTTTCATGGGCTGCCTGACCCATCTTCCCGCACAGACAAAAACCTCTAACACGCAGAAAGAGCAAAAGCTTCTCCAAGCAGTCGTGGTTTTCCGTTAGCTTTTGCGTGCCTAAGAAGCTAAGACAATTTCAAGGAGACTTCGTGTCTTGCCGTGAGCAACAAAATGCCTGGGCAAGCGAAATCTCTCGCTGTTTACAGTTGAATTTCTCGCTTTTATTTTTTCTCTCTTTTGCGGCGACGGTATTTTGACGTTCATCAGAAGAAAAGCAGAATATTGCGCTGCCTGACAGCAACGGCGACAATCTTCCTTAATCCTCGCACACGCTTCCGACACACTGTCAACTTTGCCCCAAGTTCTTGGCTTATGAGATGGCCTGCGCCCGGGAAATACAAAGAAGTTATTGCTGCGCAGGTTGAAGGAGTTTACCGAGGAAGGGACCGCCCATAACACCTGGGTTCATTTTATATTTCCCTCCAGCGTTGCGCCCTTTCCACCTCTTTTCCTCTCAATTTCCCCTCTCACTCGTCCGCTCCTCACAGAACACATTTGACGCAGTGTTACCCCCTGTATGACAACGCAGGAGGACGCAGGATTACATGGAAAACATTACAGCAGAAGCGCGTTCCTGAAAATAAACAGCCCCCTGCTATCCATTCCAGCGGCAGCGTGCGTTATGGATGAGCGTTAAAGAAGCCAGAACGCACAGCGTCTCTATGGCAAAAAAGTGGCAAACTGGTTTTCTGGGAAAGGAAATAGATCAGCATCATTCTCACATATATCGGTGGACACGTGAGCCGCGCCGTAAGTTAAGGAATAAAGGAAGGACTGAGAGAAAAAAATGAAGAGGTGCCATAGTGGAGGGCATCACACAGCCGATTTCTAAAAAAAAAAGAAGACTAAAACGAAGCCTATGAGTCTGCTTCTCTCAAAATTCTGCCCTTTCCGGCTCAGCAAAGGGTGTCTCATGCGCGCACGGTAGCTGAAGAGGCAGCTTGTAACGACAAAAAAAAAGCAGCAAGACGGACGGATTATTTGACAAACAGCTAGTCATGACAGGCCAGCTGCATATGAGAGTCAGAAACGGACTTCCGCAAGGCTTGCAGTGCCTAACACATAGAAAACAGTCTCTTCAATGGCAATATTGATGTAAATGAAGAAAAACGTGTTCGAAGGCTGCGGATGTTCCTGTGGGTTGGTTATGTTAAAAAAGCTGTTCGGTACAATAGACGCGGCTCACACAAAAAACAACATACGTTAGGAGAAGTCTTTTTCTTTCAGGGTATTTCATTTAGTTGATGATGATGATGGTCATAACGACGGTAATTTCTTTGTCGATAAGTTACCCACACTTTTTTCGCCCACAGTGACTACACGTCTTTTTCAAGCTCTGACTCGTTCGGACTGACTCCATGCATTGCTGCTTTTTCAAAAGTATCATTTCAATCTATAATGTCCTGTGGCTTAATCCCGCGAGAGCAAAGCTACTCTATGAATACCGAGGATATGATGACCAGCCATAATAATGGGATTCAAACTAGATAGCTTCAAGATACATTTCTAAAACTCTGAAAACATTCAGAGCTCATGGGAACACAGGCTCCGCAAAGGCACCACAAACTATCTAAAGTGCTTCGTTACGGTCTATTACGTTCCCTTCACGAATGAAGTACTTAAGGGAAAAGAAAGAAGGAATTTGTTTGCTGTCACTCGCCAAATAAACAATCAAAACTGGAAAAAGATTGGGCCGAGATTTGGGCACTTAACGAACTCCACGTGCCACCGGCTGCGCCATAAGAGGATAGGAAGGAAGATTATATTGAAAGTAATAATTCTGGGCCTCGGGATTCCTTTACGCGAACACGTGCCTTTTTTTACTCGGCAGGGTAAAATGAGGTCGCCTGCCATCCAATGGTACGTGCGTTTAGAAGAATGGCCTGAGGGGCGTTTAATCTCCCCACTGATTCGCACTCATTACCATTCGGGTTGTGAAACCAAGAAAAAAAATGAAAATGAAAACTAACACACAGCTTTTAAGTTTGCCGTTTGCCTGCACCTGTTTTTGTCAGCCCGGTGACAGTCGACACCAAAGACCTAAGCGCTTATCGCTGCCACGTGTCTATTCCGCCGATTTGAACGCGGGCTTTTCTTTACTGGTCTTTTTTCCTGTAGCATTTGTAATGCGATCGGGTTGTTTTAAACTCGTCGAATGTACTGGGCGCACTGACTTCTGCGAAAAGGGTCAAACGTAGAAACCGGCACATTGTGGTCGACTGACGTTACTCATTAAAATACTACGCTGTCATGTCCACTTGGCCCAATTTTTATTCTTTATCGGTCAGCCCAAATGTGCAGTTCCTCGGGCTCTAGAATCTTGAGAATGAGAGACAAGAAGAAGCATCTAAAAACGATGCAGACAATGTGTATTGCAATGCCTGCATCATGCACAGTTGACTTCAGATACTGCTGAGCGTGCAGCGTATCAATTTTTTTGCATACCTGGGCAAGTTAGTGCATAGAAATAAAGAAAGCTAATGGAGGCTGACTGATCAGGAACGCAGGCCATGCATAGGAATTCAATGCAGGCTTCAGCATGATCCGTGAAAACGAATGACATAACATACCTTAAATGAAAAAGGAAGCATCACGAAACATCGCAAAGTAGCTGGGCCGTAGGTAGTCTAGTCATGAGTGTCATATCGGTGTCGTTAACGTGCATTTAAAAACAGCCCCAAGCTTCAGTCAAAACTTTTCGGGAATCCCTCAAGGTGAAGTAGATTTGTAATAATGGAGTAATTACTCATTGACATGCACCCAAGTGCACCCTTGCGGCCACAGACGAAAGTGATACAGATTCCACAGAAACTATAACGGGAAATTGCGCATGATAATTACGTCTGATGGTTACGGTAGTACTTATGAACTCGTCATTTGTACGCAGCAAGAGCCTAGCAATGCGAGCCCCTTTTTTCGTAATCCCGTGCCTTAGGTACAGCTTCCACTGAACTGTCCAGCAGTCGGCTGTTCCCGCGACGTAAGAAATGGTTTTAGACATTTCCTTCAACCGAAGCTTCATTTCCATATTTTTTGTTTCGAAGTGAGTTATCAACTGTCTCCTGCTCAAACGCTTGCAGTTGGCACCAAGCACTGTCATAAATTCGCAAAGGTTGGAGCCTCTAGTACCGAAAATCGCTGCAGAGAGTACACGAAGAAGTTCAGGACGAGCTTTGTCGAGCTCGGTATAAGACACAACTTTTAATGTTTGCAAACGATACCAAGACTGTTTTAGATGAAAACCTGAAGCATCAGGCGATTTCTGCTTTAGCAGCAAGTTTTCAATTTCAAAGAGGCTTGCGAGATGTTGTCGCTGAAAAAATTATCAATCAATTGTCAACGCCACACTGCTGCCTGTGTTTGTAACATGACGCGCTAGAGGTTGTAGCAAATAGTTGTACAGTCGCTCACTCCTTACGCTTAGTCGTGAATATGACTGCGCATGACGACGTGAGACAACTGGTCACGAGACATCATCAGCTCTGACCCAAGATGTGTGGCGCCGGGCGCAGCCAAACCAGCCGACGAACTCCTTCTGCTATCGCATGATAAGGATCATAGGATTGCGGGGAATGCTGCCCAAAGAGGAAAGTTAGATGCATCTCCCATTTCGCATTCTGGCCACTCAGCCTGCGTATGCGATTTTTTTTTCCACTCTACTCAGCTAATATGCGGCTTCCACATAACCCTAGAAATAGAAAAGGCTGTAAGAGGTACCCTGCGCTGCAGTCTGTGTCCATCCGTCGCGCCTCTCCGGGAGATGTGCGCTTCATTGTTTACAGTGCATCGCGTGCGCCTGGGTGTTTTTTAACTACGCGTGAGCAGCATCGCAGCACCAGATGCATCCACAGCAGCGGCTCCCCAAGCTCCTCGCGTACCAGCCCGGACATTGCAGTCGCGCGGTGGAACGTTATATGTGTTCGAACATTACCACAAACATTCCCGCGCGCGCGAACTTCGCGCGTGGACCTACCGCGCAAGTGCACGACCGCCGTCTGTGTTGTCCCTTCGGAATGGACTATTACGGCGGGGGTGGCACTATGTTGTTGTTGTTGTTGTGACTGAGAGAAGGATGAAAAGGAAATAGCACCGGCCTGCCTACTGGCTCGAGCCAAGCCACCACCGCTGCCGCGTGCAGATAGAGGAGAGTTAAAAGATCAGAGGAAAGAGAAAAAGGAAAGAAAAGACGCATGTCGCAGCAACAACTGCGTCCCCGGAGCGGACGCTGCTGAAAAAGCAGATATGCGGCCGAAGCAGCGCTCGCCGAAGCGACGGCAGATATGCTTGTGTAGGGTTTTATACATATCGGTACATCCCGTTTCCTTTCTTACTGTAACTGCCCTCTTTCTTTACGCCATGCTGCCTCTTTTCCTTTTTATTTCTGTCAGCTGAAGCTCAGTTGCCTCAGGTTTCGATGCCAGATGCCGCGGCTTGCAAATCTTTTTATTTCCATTTTTTATTTTCCTATGAACCATAAACATTATATTGACAATAAATTTAACAATAATAATTATTAAACATTTTCACCGCGACAGTTGTTTATGGCAAGCTTGCTGGTTCTGCCTCATTCCTGTTGGCATAAAATTACGCTGCGCTGATTAGTCAGCATGTGGGAACGTCACGAATAACAGAATTAACAGACTGTCAACGACATGCACACCTTACAAAGAGAAGGAAAGAAGAATCTTGAACACTTAACGCACCTAAAGAATGGAATGTTATAGAGTTGCATGTCCCATTTTGGCTATTTTGGGGTTTTGGTGTCATTTTTGTTTGTACGCTTAAGGGTTGCTCCTTACCCCCGCAAACTGTTTAGTCTCGCCCACCCAACTAGCTTTCTGCAGCCCCTTGCTGCGCTTGCCTTCTCTTGTTATCCAGTCCGTTACCCTTAAAGTCAAGCGGTTATCTTGCCTTCGCGTCACACGCTCTGCCCAATCGAATTATTTTTCTTTATTTCATCTAGGATGTCATTAACCTCCGTTTTTTGCCTCACCCACTCTGCCCTCTTCCTGTCTATTAACGTTACACCTATCATTTTCCTTCACATAGCTCACTGTGTTGTCCTTAATTTAAGCTGAACCCTTTTCGTTAGCCTTCACGTTTCTACCCCATAGGTGAGTACCGGCAAGATATAGCTGTTATATGCATTTCTCTTCAGGCAAATCAGTAAATTGCCTGTCATGACCTCAGAAAACGTAAGAAATGCGCTTCACCCTATTCTTCTCCATACGTTGATTCCACTTTCGTGATCGTGATCCGGATTTATCTATTGTTATAGTGGAATCTGAATACATATAAAAAAAATTGCGTTAAAAACTTTCTGTTGAAAATGGCTTCTCCCAAATTTCTGGGTATGAGCACTCAACCGTCAACTTCAGTCACGCAGCTGAATCAGACGATGTCGTTACAATGTCGCGTGACCTCTAAATACTGTGGGCTAGTCACCACTTGTGACAATGAGCTCGTTGTGATGGCGTCACAAGTTCACAGGACCTCTCTCGTCAGTTCATCGATTTATTGAAAATTACTATGGTGAGCGGGTTGGGATGACATCACAAGGTGATGGGGCACTTCTTTTAGGTGGGCTGTTTGCAACCTGCTATGGCGGGCAGGTTGTGGTGCCAACACAATGCCATAGGACCTCTGCCGACCAAAGGGAAGTTTTGTCATGGTCAAGGGCGGGGTTTTGGTGCGACGAAAACTCCAGTGCTATCATATTAATACTAAGGAGTAAGTGATGTCATATTCCGCACAGATCTCGCGTTCAATAGTGCGTGGTAACTTTCCGTGGGTCTCTCTTCTGCCCGGTGGCAACAACTTTAGTACGTACGATCAGTGCTTGCGAGGTGCACTGGAAGTCCACGCGGATTCCTTCTTCGTTGCCTGGTGATAAACTGTTCGACTTCGCGATGTGCTTAATCGATGGCTCGATAATGCCGCGCTCCGCCGCCAGCGCAGAGCTGCCCTGCAAAGCAACTCGGGCCACATGAAGTGTCGCGTCCTGTGAGTCGCCTAATTGTAACCCAGGTTCTCTCTAAAGAACTGAAAGTACGCATGCAGCATCAGGACCCTTTTTGCTGAGCACATGTGATCTACTCAGGCAATGGTTTCTTGCTTTAGATTTTCATCAGAATCGCCGCATGGGCAACTGCAAGATCCACGTTCTGAAGTATTAGAGGCACGCATTTATTTCATACCACTCCTCTCTTCGCTGCTCTAGACAATCTTTACAGCTTACGCGCACCACGTGAGGCTTCGAAAGAGCACGGGTAATATGGAAAAGCAGGCCGGGTCCGCATAAAATTCTCCTTCCTCTCAGTAGTAGAGGGTTTGTATGGCGTTGTGACTGACGCAGGAATCATTATCGCTGGTAACCTATATTGCCGTAGAGTAGTTTCACCGCTGTTAGGACACATTATTGAGTACCGTTGTTACTTGAGGGATCAGCAAGGCATTTAACATCGGGGCCCTGACTTCAGGGGAGCAGGCACCGAGGAACAAATTTGTAATTATAAAATAACAGCGAGCAATATGCATGCACGGAAAAATTCACATGCCGGGTATCATATAGGACCTGCGGACGGCACTTCTAGTGCGCTCGAAGAATTGGTCTCTGCCTGGGTTCTATATCAGAGTTCCATCTGAAGAAAGAGGCTGCAAGTGAACTTGTAGCAAAAAACATCGAAAGAAGAGACGATAGGGGTTTCCTTTTGTAATAAAACTCTTTTTTAATAAAAACTTTGATGCATTAGGGGAAATCGCTAGCCCCTGACAGCTTCCCGCAAAAAAAAAAAAATTCAATTTAGAGCGGGAGTATATGCTGAAATGGAGAGCCATCGTAACGGCCCACCTATCTGCTCTTATAGTTTGGCTCATGGCGTAATGAAATATGGTGACGTAATTCCGAGACCCCATTTATGTGCCTTGCTATAGATCTATTTTATTAAATATGCTCTTACTTGGTTCTCGTCGTGCCACGTGGCCCAATATATAACGCACACTAGAGCTTCCCCAGCACTATTTTCGGTAAAATTATTGTTTTGTGGAATTTCTGTATTTTTGGTTTTCTTTATTCATGAGTTAAGTTATGTTGAACACCAATATTTCCTCCAGACTTTGATCTAAGGTCCCTTTAACCTGACGCAGTATCTTTTTGCTTGTAAACAAAGAAGGTTCTCTTAGACTGTTGAAAGTGATTAAAAAAAACAATTATGATTCTTGTCTTCCTTTTCATGTTTTTCTCACCTGCCTTCTTTGAAGCTTCTCTTTTTGGTTTAGACAATGGTGAAAGTTGACTAGGATCAAAATGGATGCGCTTACCAAATGGCGCTTCCGCTGGAAAGGAAGATTGAAGGGTCTTGATGTTTGGGCTTTCATTCTCAGCCCTTTGACTGAGAGCGTCACCAGGAATTCGGAAGAGTGGACTAAACTTTCTTTTCACAACCACTTCGCGAATAACAAGATGACGGGCGCGTTTTCTATTTTGCAGAAAAAAGCACGCGTAACTAAGGAAAGTCAGACCTCAGAACTTGATCTGTGCGGTGCCGCATCAAATTATTGGGCTACAGTGCGAAGTGTACTTTTCTCTGTACCTACTGACTTGCAGAACTGCAGCGAGAGATGCGGTATCAGTGTTGTGAAAATTCGAATTTTGAATAGTTTTTTCGTTTGCTCCGAGAAATGCGTCATTGACTAGAAGAATCCGCTTTTGTCGCATTGAAAATTAATGCGACAAAAACTAAGGCTATTATATTCCGCTCTAAAAACAAACCTCTTGATTTTAGTCCTGTTCTAACACTCGGTTCCAACACATTAGAAATTGTCTCTTCTATAAAAAATCTGGGTGTTATATTTCATGAGAACATGCTCTGGAATAAGCATATCAGTCATCTAATTGGTAAACTTTCTAGAGTAGTAGGGATCATCTCCAGGCTGCGCTTCTTATTGCCTCAGAAGCTTAAGGTGTTATTATATAATTCATTGTTTTATTCCAATCTAATATACTGTCATTTGGTATGGGGCACGACAACGTTCTCAAACATAATAAAATTGAAAAATCTGCAAAAAAAGTTCTCCGCATTGCTGCCAACGTAGCTTACGATGCCCACACGTCTCCGCTTTTTTCCTCATTAAGAATAACACCTGTCAATGAACTTTACAACACGTTATTAATTCGTCGTTATAAAACCCACCGAAAAAACAAGAACCCATTTTTCGACATTCTAGCTCGCTTAACCCCCGAAGACAAACCGTACACTACGCGAGCTAATGATGATTGGTACATACCTCGCTCCCGCACTAATTATGGTCGCCAAATGCTTCGAGTTCTGGTTCCCCAAATGCTTAATAGTACATATAACTCCTGTGGTGCTTAAATGACCGTCTTAAAGATTTTGAATGGATGCATTTGCTTTGTTTCTTTTTTTTGTCTTTGTTCTGTACATTAATAAGCCTGTATAGTGGTCCTATGCAATTATTAACCTTTGCTGCACGCAGATACCACATGATGTTTTTTACTGTTTATTTGTAACTTACCCCACTGATGTAACCACCGCTGCCCTGTACAGGGGGGCACATTCCCCGTCAAGCCTCTTTTTGGCTTTTTGTATGTGCCCACCCAACATCACGATGTTAAAATAAAGCTTGATTTGATTTGATTTGATTTGATTTGAAAGTCCAACTGCTGCTATATTTAAAATCAGTGTAAAATGGCGCTGGTGTTGGAATTGCAGATAGTGGTCCCCGTTTTTTTTTCGCCCTAGCGCCGACTGCAGAGGTCATGAGAATAAATCCGATAACGCAATTGCTTATCTCTTGCAAAGAATATGACTAATAAGGCTCTCATGGGGAACAGCCACTCTTGTGCACTAGCGAACTGCTAAACTCAACCTCTTAACAATCAAGAAGGTATGATGGAGCTAGTAGATATCACTGGCGCAATAGATTAAACTGAAAGTTATCACACCAGTCTGACCAATTCTGACAATCAGTCTAACCGAGCAATCAGGATGACGGGCTCCGGTGGCTCGGGAGAAGAACCAATGCTCACAGTGGCTGCAAAAGGCACAAACCTTGAATGAGGCGAAGCAGGACATAATAATGAAATTTTGGCTAGAAAGACATAAGACTATAGGTAAGGTATATTTTTTTATACCAGCTTCCGACCAGAATCATGGGCTTCCCCCTGAAGGATATTTCGCTATTCAGCTGGTGAGAGATCCCTGAGTAGGAATGTTCGTGTTATTTGCATGCTGGGTCTTCCGCAACGATTCAGATTGACGGATCAAGGCACCCTACTGAGGGTGGCACTAAAAAACCCAATAGAGGTGTCTACGTTTCGAGCAGAAACAAGAAGAATTTTGCTGGACAGTACCTTCCGTATGATGCAGAACTTGTTTCAATTGTGCGCTAAGCTGTTGCTTGAGAGCCGACTTACACGTCTGTTTCGTGAAGTGACATTCATAAAAGTGAGGATTGGCCCCTTTACAAGCAATGAGAAAAAACGTAATGCTCTTGTTATTGTATAAACCATGTTAGCTAACAGCGTACGGTTAGGAATTGCAGCGGCTCGCTTGACATGGTGTCGTTGCATTGAGCTGGCCGCGGTCAAGCTGGAGCAATCTGTTCAGGAGTAATGTTGTCAAAATACCCAACATCCGTTAAATGGGGGGCATTGTTGGTAAAGTTAGTGAGACTAGGTGTACTTTATGTAATTTCGTCCAGTGGCTTTAAAGCCGAGCACATTCGTTCAAATGGAGCTTTTCCTCGGCTAGAATTGCAGTTTTCCGTCAAGAGTGAGCGCATTATCACAATTTCGCAAAAATGCACAGGGTGAAGAATAAAAAGCAATGTTTTCAAAGAGGCTATTTCTAAAGCCTTTCGTCTCCGTGCCAAATATTTTTTATAATGCTGTGTAGCACAGAAATATGAAGGAGCAGGGGAACGGTGACATAGGTAACAACAATGAAAAGCAAATGTATTAATGTTCTTTGACTCTAAGATAATGAATTTCACAAAAAAGGCTCATGTCGCTGCTCTTCTTTAGGAGATCATCGTAATCCAAGTCCTTACTCCTGTGCTATGTTGTTTCTCCAACGAGTTTCCCCCGTAAAACCGCGCCCGGATATCTGGCGCCGCTTATTCCAGGCACGTCTTTTTGCCGAATTCATAGCCTGTGCGACTGAGTCGATCGAATGGCAACAGCAAATCCTAGATCGCCAATAGTTCCGGTCCTTTCAATATCCGTTTCGTTCTTTCTCTACGAAGCGCAGCTGTTGTGAATAGCTCTGTTTCGCTCCGAGGGCCCGGCCAAGCAAGATATCGTCACCGGCCGGGCTGCCAGCGTCATGAGCCTCCGGGACATGAGCGTTTGAGTGCAGTGGGGCCGTTCGGGGGCCCAAGGACCTACGTGTCCCAAACTCCCCTGTTGCAAATGAAAGTTTTCACCACCACCACTACTTAAAAAAGGAGGAGAAGGAGGAGGAGGAGGAAAGGGGGAGGTTAACCAGTAGCTGGAACCAGTGTGTTATCCTGCAGTGGAGGAAAGAGATGAAGGGATTATTACGCGTGCGTGCTAAGAAAATGGAACTATGGATTTCCAAAAAACTGACCGTAAAGATGAGACAGTGCTGTAAAGGTCTTCTGCTGCCACTTCCGGGTAAATACTTAAAAAACGTGCGTATATGACTTGGAAGCTCGCGTGAATTGGCTGGTCACATTACCACGCGGAAGACCTACATGTACTAACATAATAGCGGGCGAGCACTCGCCCCGTCCGATGATGTCAGAGGTAGCACGAGGCACATGCAGAGCAGCGGAGACAATAATTTTGAACGGATGTGCGCTAAGCATCGGGGACCGTCGTACATGAAGCTTTGTCTATAAATAATGACCACTTTTAAAATTTAACTCTTGTTGTGGTTGTGTTTATCGCTTCGTGTCGCTCGCAGTGGCCTCCAGAAAGCTTAAATGGGAAAGAAACTCTAAAGTGACCAAAAGAAGAACCCACCGAAATCCTCAAATAGCGTGAATGCTTGCTGAAAGCGTGAAACAAAAGGCCACGTAGCAGTTCTTCGAGAAATATTTTTTTTTTTTAAGTATATGTCTGCTTTGATGTTCTAATGAGTGTGAAGCATCCTTACAAACTTCGCCGGAAAGAAGAAATTTTAAAACAGGCTCTACCTAAGACATCACACATTCGCCATTTGTAACATCAACGCTTACCGCATTAAAACAACACTAGCAGCAGCTTATAGAGGCCTCCCGAAAATTAAGAAAAATATTAAGAATAAAACTTTTTTCAGTGCAATCATGGTTGTTGGTACTCAAGGAGTGAGCGACGCTACACTATACTTAAGCAAAGTATATCCAGGCCCAGGCAATTGCGAGCTCTTCACCAAAACCTTTCAACAAACGCCACCCGCTAAGGTTCTCGTCGTGGCTTTGGATCTCTCAGCTCCTACCAGAGCAATTTTAAGAACGTACGACTTTCGGAACTCCTGTAGAAGGAGGAAAACGACAGGATAAAAAGTGAAAAATTCCCTCTCTGAATGCGAATGCCGGAAAGGCGAGACACCCGCAAGTGGTTGTAAATCACACCCTGTACGGAAAGTGAGCGGAAGAGAGCCGCGCACTCCGATCTATAACAGCGAGCATTTGGTGTCAAGGAGACACCGTGGGCAGGTCCTTGACGGACGATCTTGTTTGCGAAGATAGCTGAGGATTGAAGCATAATTTATCTCGTTTTTCCTTGCTGACAAGTGCTTTAGTTTCTTTGGAATATAGAGTCTGAAGGGGAAAATGAACCAAAAGTTAGTCCCGCGAACTGAAAGTGCGAGTGCTAATAACTGGGTGTTACAGAGCCCATTTGTCACTGACACTTGCCGGAAACATCAAAGGCTTTGGTATACTGGACAAGAAGCAAGTCAAGAAAACGGAAGCCGACATGTAGCATTACACATTATAAAATTCAACGACGTTATGCATCAAGACAGAACCGACTTGAAAGCTCTCTAGTGCAATCGAAATAAAATAACATAGGAACGAAACACAGGGATGCGAAAACATTTTTCTTTTAGAACGAAAAAATAAAAGGCTATGTCGAACCAAGCGGATACCTTCTGAAGTACTCGCAAGTATTTTGTTGTTTTTCCTTGTCGCCTGCCATCAGTATTTTCCCTAGAGATAAGCTAGGCGCAACTGGGGCAATTTCCGCCCATGACGATATGTTTGTATAGCCGTAGAACATTTCTAAACAACGGTACATAAAAGTGGTCGTTTCTGCAACTGTCTCGGGTTTCATTTCATAACAGAACTTGATACTATATCCTTCGTTTCGTTTACTTGCAAGCTTCATCAATTTTGTTTTATTGAATGCGGTAAGGGCAATCGTAAGAAAACAAAACTTAAAAATGGCCGACAGAAGAGGTATTTAAGATATCCTTTTCACTAGTTTCCTTTAGAATCCTAACATTCTAGGCGCTTATGAAACAGAAATATTTTGAAACCACAAAAGATGCAGCGAAATAACTTGAAAACTTAAGCCTAAGTTAGCGACCATTCATGTAAAGAATGAAGAACAAAAAGAAAGAGAAATTTCACACGTGGTTACCAGTGTCTAAATTAGGTTTCAGCGATATCTCTAAGGCGTTTTCATTTCATGGTATATTGAAGTCAAGAATTTGTGAGCGACGTGCATATGTGCAGAGTTGTTGAGCGCTCTTTTTAGTTTTCTACACACACTCGTTCTTTGGTTAGCGGTGCCCTCCAGTGCGCCCCAATGTCTAGGTAAACACCGGGAAAGTTCTCAGTCGCTGCGATTGACCACCAACTAAAACCGGCTCTCCAAGCTTCTATCTATGCAGAAAACCCCTCCTCTGCAGAGGCTCTGGCAATAGCTATCGCCATCAAGCATAAAGACCAAAGAGGAGAGTCCTCCCGCGTTATAACAGACTCCCAACAAGCATGCCGAGATTTTCTTAATGGAAGGCTTCCCTCAGGAGCAACACAGCTACTTGCAAATCTCAGCCAAACACACAGACTAACATGGACACCTGGTCACGAAGGACTGGCTGAAAATGAGGTAGCCAACGATCTAGCCCGAGATTTAACCAACCGGGCGGATCCTCATCCCTACCCCACGCCCATGTCTAGCACCTGTGGTGACAGATTAGAAAATATTCGGCTGGAACGCAGAAAATACCCACCCCCTCACATAAAACTAGACTCCTCCGCAGCCATAGACTGGAGAAAAATTCAGACCAACACTTTCCCTAACTTTTTCATCCTACACAAGATTAGCCCCACTCAATATCAGAATACATGCCCTTGGTGTGGAGCTTGCCCTACGCTCTACCACATATCGTGGGAATGCACAACGAAACCAAAACACTTAACTGTAGCCAACCCGACATATGAGCAGTGGGAGGTGGCCCTGACCAGCGAGACCCTGGATCAGCAACTTAAGTTGGTTCAGCAAGTCCGTCAGTCAGCTAAAGCCAGTGGCGCCTTGGACTAGGGGTGCCACCCAAGTTGCTCGAGCAACCTTCCTCAGTTCAAATAAAAGTTTTCTCTCTTTCTCTCCCCCTCCAGTGCGCCGTTCCTGGCGCACTTTTCCTCTGGGGGCGCACTCCGTAGCAGGTGCTGATATAGTCGGACACCTCATTTCCCAGATCTGCTTTTGGGCAAAAGAGTACAGAATAAATACTTTTACATAATCCATGATGGCAGCGTACGTTCTTCCTAAATTTATTTTTAACTCAATAGCGATGAGTAGATCGTTTGGCAGAAAATCCGACGTCGTCTCGGCATCGTTGACCGCCAGCGAAAAATCTACGAAAAATCCCGAGATAAGCAACCTAGGAGGCAAGCGGGCCACCTAGTTCGCGTAAACTTGCGACGTCATAGCAATCTTCCCAACGAGTTGTGAGTAAAGTGCGTACCGGGGCGGGTGGAAGTTAATGATTCATCGCGAGAGATTGCTTGGGAAGAGCACCGTGGAACTCACAAGTCTCACCGGTGGACGCACCTGCCATCGCGGTGCATTGGAGCATCACTTAACTCTTTCCTGTCCGCGGGGAAAATGGTGGTTTTCAGGTCATATCATTAATATTTTTTTCTTTAACAAAACTTGCTTGGTACAGGAGTGTATGGTACCGAATTGTAGAGGAGGAAATTCTCTTCACATTGTTATTAGTCACAGTCAACATGTTTATTGAGTAAGAGATGAAAAAAAAATTATCAGAACGAAAATTGTAGTTACAAAGAAAAAACACACAAAAACATCAGTTTCGTCACAAAAATAAAACGTAAAAACATTTCAAAATATACAATGTTTACAAAAGGGATCGATGCAACATTGCAGCAAATTTTAGTTTGCTGCAAACAGTATTAGCTGGGCTAGGAAAGGAAACAGTAGTCCTAGTGACTATCGTGCCACCGCGCGAAACAGTTCCTTGTTGCCGTGAAGCAGAGGTTGGCCGCACATGTCTCACAGAAAACATTTGTTTTTTGTTCCACCTTTTTTTCTTCGTAGCACAATTTGCAGTTCCGGTACTTTGCATTTTCTGCGGCTTGTGCTGCAGTCCCTGAGGTGAATCACGAGGCGGAAACAGAGGGCGAACATTGGGGTCCTCATGATGTGGCTCATCAAATCCGAGGAGTTGCTCGATCAATTCAAGTCTAAAGGCGAACTGATCAAATCTTGATGCCCTCGACAATTCTGGCCCTTCGGGATGCTCCTGGCGATGCGCGTCAAAAAGTATGAAGCTGTTGACGACCGCGCCGCAGAGCGCCGTGCGACACTCCGGCGCGCAACGCCGAGGTCGACCCCTGGCTGTCTTCGAGCCTAAAACACGACTCTCTGCGTTGCCGGCGGCAAGTAATCCCGCCCGAAGGACGTTGACACCCTGCAGATAAGAGTTATGACCTTCAGAACACTCTGATCTTTTCCGATAAGCGCGCAGCAAAAGCGGAACATTTCGGAAGAGAAAGCGAAACTTGCCGAGGCATGGCTGTTGACGTTCCGGGTCGGTCTGACGCAGTTTCGCTGTCGGTGCTGAAGTCTAAAGAGCCGAAGTCGTCTTCTGAATCCTCACTGCTGCTGTTCTCGTTGCTGTTCTCGTCCAAAAACGAACTCTCAGGAGCATCAATTTCTGTGGAAACGCGCGGTTTCGGCGCAGCAGCAGCGCGCGACGTCGACGCCATGGTGGAAACAAGGAGCGCCGGTCAGCTGACTCCGGAGGGGCTTCAAAAATCACCGCTTGGCGGAAAAAGTCCAACCAAAAGCGAAACTGAATGAAGAGTTCCTTTATTTCACACTGGAAGGCGCTAGTTGTCCAGGAACGCTTCAAAAAGCGGGAAAATGCGAACTTGAAACCATCGATAGCGGGCTATCGATGGGAATAGGCGCGGACAGGAAAGAGTTAACCGCTGCACCACTGCGACAGCAGTGGTATGAAGACTCCCAGGCATCACTATTACTCGCCAATGCACCATAGAACGCAGTTAATGAGAGTATTTTGTCTTCCAACCTTCCTATTTTATTTTACTTTTCCGCACCACCCTCTACCACCTTTATCTCCTAAACTTCCTTCCCCACGCAGGGTAGCATGACAGTAACTTTTAAACACAGGCTAAATTCTCTGTTTTTTTATTAAACGGCTTTTCTCTCTTGGGCATCTATGAATGTTAAGTGAACAATTATTAATTACGATTATAAGTGCGTTAATCCGTTGAAGCTATAGCGTCATGCTCTTAAGGCAGGGATTAAGTGTCCCATCCTATCTATTTTTTTCAGTATTTCTGCCACTCTGTGACCTTTACTCCAAATTCGACTCCCTTGAATACATCGAATTAATTTTATTCGATGGGTCGACAAATGTATTTTTAGAGCGATTAAGAAACCACTTCTTCGTTTTCCGCAAAATTTGCTGAACTATGAGACATTTCATGAGGAGAGAAATGGCACAGAATAACGTTAGCATGGGTTTAAAGTTAGCTTAAGTTCAAATATATAAACTTGACAAAAAGTTAGAACTGCGCGTCGCTGATCCCCACGGCATAATGAAGTATACAGCACAGGAACTTGTGGCGGATGAAATTTTTCTCCTTAAACCGGTAGTAGCGGCGACTTGAACGCATCCTAGACTTAGTTAAAAACTTCCGTTGTTTATATTAAACCCCAGACGCTTTCCTGGAAATGCACCCTTTATGCTGTCGAGACGAGTTTACGCGTGAAAAGAAATATGTCCAGAAAAAAAGTTAAATGGAAAGAAATATGTCCAGAAAAAAAGTTAAACGACAAAGAAAATACCCAGTTTAACCGTATTGCGTGTTTCCATGGGAGCTGCTTTTGCTGCGTCTTTTCCAAATACAGGCATGCACACCATTGCATGCGGGCGGGTGAGAGAAGCCCCGGGCACGCAATTTCATTTAAAGTTTACTTCAAAGGCTGCTTGCAATAACCAGTCTGCTTGAGGTGCTCCAATTTTATCGGTTTCCTGGTTTCAAAACTGTCAAGCTGAGGGGGGGGGGGGGGGGGGGGGGGGCAACAGAAACCTGCACCATGACTGCGTGGTTATATTGAAAGGCAGCGAAGCTGCAGAAGCTTTTGGAAGACACTGTTGTCTTCAAAACATAAAATATGTATATAAAAATCAGTTTTCAAAACAGCTTTCTTGATTTTCTTAATTATTCTGTCTGCTTTACACTATGTGTTTCCTCTCAGCAGCTGGCTTTGTTATCTCTGCCGTCGTTATTTTCCAAATGTTTAGTACGTTCATTAACACTAGCGCTCTTTACAGCTTTGAGCTGTAGGGCCTAAAGCCGCATTCTTATACGTTCCTGCCTGTCTTGGCCACTAAACGCTGTTTTACTTTATTTATTATAAACAACAGCCATTTTTTTCATTTATTGGTTTTGTTTGGCCAGTACAGAGACTGCAAACAAGGGAGAGCAAGCTAAAGGCGCCTAGTAGCGCCTGACGGAGGCCTGCAATCCCCATGTAAAAAAAAACAAAAAACAAAGTGTTACCCGCCAAAAACATGTCACTCTGAGGCGTAACTTAACGCATTTCGAAGTTTTGGTGAGAACAACGATTGCAGAAAGAAACTAAGATGCATTGAAATGTAGTGCTTTTTGCAGTGCTTTTGCGATGCTTTGAAAAAAAAAAAAAACATTCCCCAGCACAAATTGTCCCCTAAAGTGCACTGAGCTGCAGGAAGGGAACGCGTGCCTTTTCCATCGCAGCACTGTGCCGGATATTCCCAAGCAGCATCAATGTGAAGACCCGAGTGAGGTGCGAGTGCGTAAGACCGGATGCAACTAAAGCCAATGGAATGATCGAAAGAAGTCTTTTGCTCGCGGAATCTGATTCTGCTTCCGCGTTTTCAGTTTGTTACGCCCGGCCGAGGTAGCATTTCCTGCAGCCTAAACAACTAAGAAAGAGCGTCCATTAGTCAAAGCAAATGCGTACCTTTTCTAATTCATCCGCGTCTTGTCGCCCACAAAGCACAACATGAAGTGAAAATAAACTTCGGATTTTTTGGCTAATTACAGCACTGAATATTTTCGCTACTGCCAGGAAAAAAACTCACCCTTTTCGCATGCCTTTCTGACAGCATTACTGCTCACACTTCTTTTGCGTTCCTCAATATATCCGCCATAGCACATTGACCGTCGCTCACTACATGCTGCTGCTTCCGTAGCTCTCCAATTCCTTAGGCAAACCCTGATTTGGGATAATGGCGCCAGAGCCAACGATCGTCAAGGGAGGCGAGAGACAGAGTCTTATCCTGAAGTAGTCTCTCGTTCCATTCTGGTAAACTTCGCTGCTTCTGCTCCAGGCTAAAAATAGAGTTCGCTCTCAAAGCGTTGAAGCATTTACAATCATGTCCTCGATGAATACTGTTCGCCGCTATAGCTCAAAATTTGCACTCGTCGCTGTGTAGGAGCGTCACAGCTTGTGTTGACGCACGATGTAGGACACGGGAAACGGCGCTCTTCAAAAGTATTTTTCTTTGTGTATTTCAACGCATCGCCCGATCACGAAAGGGGTATGGAGAGCGCTGACATTGGACAAGTCGTGGCAGCGCAGCTTCTTCGGTACACCATGTTTCTTTGCCTGTAGTCTTTCTCATTGCAGAGTCCTATTATTTCTCGATCATTCCATGTGTTTTTTTTTTAATTCCTTTGGTAAAAAATCTTTCGTTTAGAGGCTTCAGTATAAATATCTGACAGCTGCTTAACCAACATCTCCCATATTTCCTCGTGACTATGGAACATTAGTGCATTTAAGTAGTATTCTTCAAATAAATTATACCAGATAACAGTTATATGTGCGTTAGAAGTTGCGTGTCTTTTTCGTTGCATATGTCATAAACTTTTAAATTGGCTAAAGCTACAGAAAATAGTGATCGGCTGCATATTGTTCAATTACTCCAGAAACTATTCCCCTTTGACATGATGCGACAATGTGGTCCATACAGTTTGTATTAAATTACCTCTCCATTCCTCTCTTGTGTAATCCTAAATGGTATTTTCTAGTATATATCTTGAATTTAAATCTGGTTAACCGAAATCATTCCTACCGCCTTGCTTGAAAATATCAATAACTGATGTTTGCCGCTGTAAAGAGATGTTTTCCTGTTGACATCCTTGCACAAAATAATCTATGACGTTTCCATCAAATAGAACTTATCACGTAGTTTTTCGTTTTTGTGTTAACCGATACTATGACTGCTTCAGCACAGTATACGCCGCACTCCATTATTTTCTTTGTCTGTTCTTACTTCACAAACATTATTTTCCAGCCTTCTTTGCTTACCTTCCCGCAGAAACTGCTCTGATTATAGCCGTCCAAGGTGTAGACGCAGCATTCTGACAACCGCAGGTAGGTTTCAAATAACGCTATGACATCAGGAGTCTCCGTCACTGTGAGCAGAGTCTCAGTCATAAAATATGAGCAGAGTTAATTCCAATGCGTTCTCCGGCTTCTTGTATTTACCTGGGTTACGGTAATCTCAACTACACCATTTCGGCTATCCTTTCATGCCTCTTCAACATTTCAAGTCCAGAAAACACGAACAAGTCGGCAACATAATTAACGAATCTTATCGAGGTCCGCTTCGTGCTCCCCTTGAATCACATTGACATCAAGACATTTCCTGACTAAAACTTTACCATTGCTGGTCTACACAGACAGCTGTTCGCCTTTGTTGGTGTTCTGATTTTCCAAACAAGCTTTCTGACTCGTGTCAGATACTCATTTATAAAAATATCACCAGAACCCAATTCAGGCCTGTTCTCATTTGAATTGTCGCTTGTCTTCGTACTTGTAAAGGGAACTATGATCGCCGGAGTCTCTCCCTTTCGTGCTCTTAGCGTGTGTACAGATTCAACTTCCGCTTCGTCAGGAACCGGCAGCTTTAGCTTTTCCACTAAACCTTATACGTTTGTACACTGTGTTTCCGTTTTTATTCGATAGCTTTTCTATGACTTCGGTTTGGTTTGGTTTATTGGGGTTTAACATACCAAAGCGACTGAGGCTATGAGAGACGCCGTAGTGAAGGACTCCGGAAATTTCGACCACCTGGGGTTCTTTAACGTGCACTGGCATCGTACAGTACACGGGCCTCTAGAATTCCGCCTTCAAGAAATTCAGCCGCCGCGGCCGGGATCGAACCCGCGTCTTTCGGGTAAGCAGCCGAGCGCCGTAACCACTGAGCCACCGCGGCGGGGTTCTATGACTTCGGCTGTGGCCTCTTCGGCTCTGGCCTCTCTTCTGCCTCCCTGATGCACCGGGTGCATGCTCCTTGGTATGGACTTACTTGTAAGGTCTTCTTCAAGCCTTCATGGATTTTTTGTCGGTCTTGTGTTGTGCATACGCATAGTAGTTTGGGTCTATCTAACACTGCTCTGCCTGTCCTGCTTCTAGCTAAGCGGCCTTTCTGTGATGTTAGGTGGGCTTCAATTTCTATTGCGAAAGCAATACTGCTTGCACTTTTCTGCCATCGATGGAGGTTCATCCTTCGCTCCGGGGGAGCTGCGGCGCGCTACCACGTGACCGCGTGACGTCACGACAAGATGAGAGCTGGGGGCCCAACTCGTCTCATCGATGAAATAAAAACTGGTATGGCGCAAGAAACGGGGACACAGAAGGCACACAAAACACAGGACTGACGCCTGGCGTCAGTCCTGTGTTTTGTGTGCCTTCTGTGTCCCCGTTTCTTGCGCCATACCAGTTTTTATTTCATCATGAACCAACTCGCCCAAACTAGAGTTTTACTTGAGCATATCGTCTCATCGATGGAGGTTCATCCTTTGCTCCGGCGGAGCTGCGGCGCGCTTGGCTAGTAACCATGCGACCAATTAAAGGGATCGTATAGTGATGCTCCAAGTAAGTCGGAATGAGTTTAGTTAATTGCTTAGTTTGCCTAATTAGCCTCATTAATCTTTGCAATCAGGGTAGACAAAAAAATAAAACCGAGTAGGAAATTGGTCGAGTTCAGGAACCGAACCCCGGTCTCTGGAGTGCTAGACGAGCATGCTACCACACCGCCACGCCTGCGTTTTTTTTTTCTTTTCTTTATTTTCAAGATTGACATGAAAACAATAAGACCACTTCAGCTACACTTGAGCTGATACGGGTGACGTTAAAATTTGTTAAGTTTCACTAGATCATCTCGTAGTGTTACCCACTGGGGTGGGTCACGCGGCGCCTGGTAGCATTCCCGCAGATAAACAGCACTTTCAACAAAGTTCTCACGTGTACTACGAGTGTTTATATCAGCATGCCTTACTTGCATTCGCGTTTTCCACAAGCTGTGGAGGCCAAGAAGCATTAATAAGTCATAGGGTACCTCTTTGCGATCAACTGGTAGAAATCTGATACCATAAGGGTGCAGTGGTAGTTCTTTCTTGATGGTTCTCTGCAGGACATCCCAGAAAAGTATGGCGTCCCAGCAGTCTAGGAAAACATGTTCAATTGTCTCCGGCTGCTTACATAACAGGCAATTTGTTGTCCATGGGACAAAGATTCCTTGTTCATGGAGCCAGGTTTTAACGGGTAGTGTATTAGAGTGCAATTTGAAAAAGAATGTTTTCACTGTCGGCCGGACCGGCATCATTTTCACCCGTTTTAAAATATCCTGCCCTGGGCCTCCACGGTAAGGCGCACGATACAAAGGTGGCGGCAACATAATATCAACCAGATCCTTATACAGCTTCTTTTTGGGAACGTTATACAGGTATTCTAGTGAAAAACGCACTTCCAACAACCTGAAGGAAAGGACAACCTCACGCCAATAACCGTTTACAGCACCACACATGTTTTCACACGGTGACACTATGATTCCGGGGAGAAGCCTTTGCAACCGCATTTGCATAACAGTTCTTGAAAATATGTCATTTTGATCACGAAGGAAAATAAAGCGCGACACCACTTGACGCAAAAACAAATGAACCAGTCTAACGCCACCGCTCTTGACTGAAACAAACAAGTTTGTTCGCCTGGTTTTCTCCCAGGTCGACGCCCAAAGAAAAACTGCCAACACTCGATGGATTTTTTGAATATTGCTGCGCGACGCACAGAGCACATTCATCACGTACCATATCTTAGAAATCAAGAAAACATTGCACACAATGGCACGTGAAAAGATTGGCAGCTTGCCACGCGTCCGCTTTCTCTCTTGCCTTTAACGTCTCCTCGTTCCAGTGTGTGCTGGGATCGCGATAACTTTTTAGGGGCACAACAAGGTACCGCGTCGGTAAGTCAGTCCATTGCAGTCGAGAAAAAAAATCTGGTGAAATATCCCATTCCCCATGCCAATATCCTGAGCTTTTTCCCCAGTTTATCTGACATGCAGTTTGGTCGCAGAACTTTTCGACCACATTCGTAGCTTCACGAATGCTGTCTCTGTTTGTGCAAAATACCGCTATGTCATCCGCGTATGCAAGGATTTTCACTTCGGCTGCCTGAAGCTTGAATCCAGAAATGCAGTCACTGTTAAGAATGGCCAAGCACAACGGCTCGAGATATACTGCTAAAAGCAGGGGAGAGAGCGGGCATCCTTGTCTCGCCGACGAGCGTACTATGAGGCTGTTGGTAAGTTCGCCATTAACTATAATTCTCGTCGTACAATTTGCGTAAGCCATTTTTACCCCTTTTACTATTACGTTACCCAGGTTGGCATGCTCTAGAATGGAACTCCGCCACGCCTGCTCGATGGTTTGGAATGAACAAAGGCACGTCTAGTGAATACGGTGTCTTCGTTCACTCCCGTCTTCCTCCCTTCCCGTTACGGCGAGGTTCAGGTGTCTACCGAGGTATGCGAGACAGATAATTTCCTATCCACACAAACCAATTTACTGACGCGCAAAGCGTGGAACCGAACGGGCGATGTCGTTCTGTGGATTCCATGGCAGCGTTGCAAGACGCTGTCGCGTTTCGCTCTAGGAGATGTTTAACATCTTAACACAACAGTGACACAAGCAGCAACATGGCGCTTAAGGCTTTCGCCTCACCGCACTTTAGGTCAACAAAGTGCCCCCCCCCCCCCCCCCCCCTGTATTTTTTAATGCAGCTTGTTGTGGATTCCCACTTTATAAAATTTTCTGTTAACGTGCTGTTTGGAACGCCTAGGTCACTTTTATATGCCTTCCTTATCAGGGTATTTTTTTCTCTTTTCCGCTTTTTCCAGTCCCAAGTACATTGCGAGGTACGCACTTCTAATAATTATGAATGTCTGTATTAGTTGCAGAGTGCCTTTTTTTTCTTTCATGGCTCCTTCCGTGTTAGAATCTACTAGAGATAATCGCTTTCCAACCACACCAAAAGTAGCGATAGTCATTTGAAATTTAGGGCTAGAGGGTAATTCATCCAAACACCGCCATGTCCATCGTTCGATTTTGGGGCCGAATGAATCATTTTATTGACATTTTACAAAATAAATCCAACATCAAGTTGGAAAAACCGTCAACGTTTTGAAAGCGCTGGGTACCCGGCAGCACTGTGGATAGCAAACTTTTAATTATTGACTTCAGGAAGTAAGTGTCAATGAAAAAGTTTTAGATCTCCTCGAAAAACCGCTAGTAGTGCTGTTTCCGTCAAGTTACGATTTACGTAGCTTCATTTATTGGCCTTAAAAGAAAGTTGTCACGTGGCCAACTGCTAGCTCACTTCTCTGCCCCAATGTGCACCCAAAGTCTCATCAAGGAGAGGACTTCAGAAAAATGGATTTTATTGTTTAAGGCGCGTCTTGGGACGTTGTCATGTGGAAGCTTTTTCTTATTGTGCGGGTTATGGTTAAAGACCGATAAAAAAACTACTTTACCTAAATATTACTTTGCTGAAAATGTCTCAGTAAGCTGCATTTCAAAGCGATCTACAACTTTTCCATTGACACTTTGTTCCTCAAGTGAATAATTAAAAAGTTAGTTAATTAAGCTTAACTAATTAGTCAAACTAGAAGAACGAAAAAATACTGCAGACTAGGTCACGCGACTCTAAACAACCCTCATTTGGTTTCAGACGGCTAGGACATCCCGCCCGTGTTTTTTAAAAGCTTGGTTACATTTAGCTGGGACACCTGGTATATACCGTTTCGAACCACTAAATTAGGAGTTACAGTAAACATTGAGAAACTACGAAAGCCGGGAGTTAGAAAACGAGTTTATAAAAGCAGCTCACACTTGAAAACGTGGCTTATGCTGTCTTCAGGTTTACCTAGAAGGCCATCGCTGACTGACTTCAACCGGCAGTCTGTATCATCGATCCTTGCCGCCGCGGTGGCTCAGTGGTTCTGGTGCTCGGCTGCTGACCCCAAAGGCGCGGGTTCGATCCCGGCCGCGGCGGTTGAATTTCTTTGGAGGACAAATTCTAGAGGCCCGTGTACTGTGCGATGTCAGTGCACGTTAAAGAACCCCAGGTGGTCGAAATTTCCGGAGCCCTCGACTACGGCGTCTCTCATAGCCTTAGTTGCTTTGGGACGTTAAACCCCATAAACTAAACTAACTATCATCGATCCAGAGGCTTTAGTAAGCAGTTAACTCCTGCCAACTGTCGCATAATTCTAGCTGTTTTAGCAAGCCGATGTCAATAGACTACTATGAAAGCCATTTCTTGTTCTCGGGGCTTTAAAGGATATTTATCTCTCTCACTGAAGATAAACCATGCCGAAAGTATTCTGCAATAGGTTCTTTAGGAGGTCCAGAGAAACTAGTCTTGCTCATGCAGTGTACGTTTTGATATTTTCTCTCACAAGCTTTCTAAGGCCCACACACGAAATCACGAACCGAGAGCAATATTTTGTTGGGGTCAACATAAGGCGGTATTGGTTTGCGCAAAGACACTGAAGAAACGTAAACCTGTTTTCAAGATGCCAAGAACAATACTTACGCAAGGACCAAGTCCTGTTCCTTTCAACTAATACAAGCAACACATCATGCAAGAGATGCGTTCTTTACTTTCTTCTTACTCGCTGATTCGTTGCCGCGAACTACCGCAGAAGTTTTAGGACTGGTCCATAGTCTTGGATTTCTGTCTCCTTGTGCATTCCCCTTTTTAGGTTCTTCCAGAGACGCGGAAGTTACGAAGGTTACCTCAACATTTGCCTGCTGTCCGCGGGTACTACTGCATCAAAAGGGCTCATGACGAGACGCATTCCCCAAAACAAACTTCAAGCCTATCTCGTTGCTCAAGTGAAAAGAATCCTTTCACATTTTTTTTTTCCACTGAGCACCAGCTTTCTCTTTATTGCAGTAATTCCGGGTATTCTCTTCGTCGTCCTATCTCCCTCTGCCAATAAGAATATGAAGGAGCAGCACTAGCATCAAGAAAAAAGAAAGGAAAATTTCAGGCTCTGCAATCAACTTCTCTTTTCTGAGCTGTTTACCAGGAGTCCTGGATATATGGCGTATAATCACGGGTCAGTACCCAGTTTATTTTTTGTTTCTTGTTGCCAGACCTTCATGTCATTCTAGCTTGAAAACAGGCTCCTGCCGAGAGTAAGTACACCGTCTTTAGGTACACATTTCTTGATCCAAAGTTTTCTCGGAGCACTGCAGACTTGCACTGTGCTAGCCTCTATGTCCGCTAGTCTCACGTCAGGAAGAGCAGTGAACTGAGAACAAAAAAAAGTTAACATAATAAAGCTTAATAACGCACTGGGGAGGAACGGTAAATCCTCCAAAGTGCAAGACATGTTATGAGTGCAGAGTTTTCATATAACAGCAAAATACTCATGAAAAGGGCTTTCCGGAAATTCTTCAGAAGGAGCTTGAAGTTTTGTGCAGCGTTTGAAACGGTAAAAAACCGAGAATAAAAAATATTGACTGGTTATTGCTTCTTATAAATTCCATATTTTCCGCCGTTAGGGATGCGCAGCTTTGTCAGAAAAACAAAAAGAGCATAACAAACACAATCAAGGCGCGTCTAAAAGTTTTCCTTCAAGCTAAAGAAAGAAACAAGCTAGATAAAGAACGCATCAGATAGAGACATTCAAATTCAGTGCTAGGTATAATGAGACTGATAGCGCACAGGAACTAGTACGAAACTTCTTTCAGACAATATCGAAACACAGAAAAATTGATTTACTTACACGAATCTTTTTATGTAAATGCGTGTCGGGAACGGCTCAGACGGCAGCCAGCTTTTCTAGTTTGCTATTTGAAATGCGCCATGTGCCCGGGTAATCGCGATCATGATCATTTATGCGAACTGTAACCAGCCGGAGGGACGACGCTTACAGCAGCATGGTCAGTGCAAGAATGAACCACTGTTTATTGAAGGCACAGCTTTTATAGGCACGAGCGAGAGCGCTGTACCTACTGCGCATTACTGTTGCGCATCGGCGCGATGCAATCACTGATATGCGGCACTGATACAAACACGACACGTGTCCGTTACATCCTCCCTCGGGAAAGAACAAAATGAGACACTTCAATATAACAGTCACAGTTAGGGCACTTGATTAAAGTGTTCGTCATAGCGTAGCCTCTGTGGGGGCCGGGAGGTCCGAGTTGATCTTCTCACGGTGGGCGACGATGGGATGCTCGACGGAGAATTGTATCCACTTGCTGGTCGAGACGATTCCTCACCGTTTGTAGCAGAGGTCACTCTAGAGGATTGTGCACCTGATTCAGCTGGTGTCGTAGGTTGCTGTGTACGGGGCTGAGAACCCGAACAAGTGTCGTCGTCGCTGTCACTGGTGTACTGCTCCGCCGTCCTAAGCAGATGCCGGCGGTTCCGCCGCAGCATACGTTGGTGTTTGGTTTGTACCAAGTAGGATCGTGGAGCGCTTTCAGCAACGACCTTCGCTTTACGCGACCAACCAGCAGCATCCTGAAGTCGCACCGTTGAGCCTCTGTGTAGTGCTGCCAAAGGGTTTCCAGCCCTGGCTTGGTGGCGCTTCCTTACTGTAGTACGAGTCACCCTGCCGAAGTCGGGAAGGTTAGAACGTAGTCGCCTTCGCTGAAGAAGCTCACCCGGAGAATGCCCATCTTCCAGCGGTGTAGAGCGATATGCAAGAAGACCAAGCCAGAAGTCCTCCCGGGCGTCGAGGCTCTTTTTCAGGATCCGCTTCACGATCTGCACTCCTTTTTCCGCCAAGCCGTTCGACTGCGGATAACGGGGGCTCGATGTTATATGATGAAAGTCATATGCTCTGGCAAACGTGGCAAATTCATGGCTCGAGAACTGGGGTCCGTTATCCGTGCATACTTCCACTGGTATACCATACCGGGCGAACATGGCGCTAAGGGCTGCGATCGTGGTTTCCGCAGTTGTGTTGTCGAGCGTGTCGACCTCGGGAAAATTTGAAAATGCATCATACGCAACCACGTACGACTTGCCCGCATAGGAAAAGATATCTACTCCCACCCTGTACCAAGCACATTTTGGAACGGGTCGCATTAGCAAGGGTTCTTCTGGCTGCCTGTACGCGTATTTTCTGCACGTTGCAAAGCTTTCCACACGGGCAGTGATGTCGCCATTCAGACCAGGCCAAAAAATAAGTTTCCGAGCCCTCTCCTTACATTTTTGCATCCCAAGGTGGCCCGCATGAATTCTTTCCAACATGACTCGTCGCATACTTTTCGGTATGACGACTTTAGTGCCTTTCAGCACTACTCCATTAACGACAGAGAGTTCGTGCGAAAATGGCTTGAGTTCACCTGTCACTGGCTGCGCGTCCACCAAGCATGCTATCACTGTCTGGAGGTAGCAGTCCCGAGCAGTTTCCAGCTGTAGCGACCGCAGCGTTTCGGAGGTGACCATGTAGCCCAAGGACTGGACGGCGTGAACCTCAACATCGTGTGTTGCGCCAACTTTTCTTCGCCCTGATCCTTTGTTGACCGTGACAACATGTCAGCGAGAACCAGATGTTTTCCTGGAATGTACTGCAAGACAAAGTCGTACTTTAGCAAACGCAAAAAAAATCGTTGCACTCGTGGTGGCATGTCAGCAATTTCCTTTCGTGCTATCGCTACCAGCGGTTTGTGGTCCGTTTCGATAAGCACGTTTCTACCATACACGAACTCGTGAAACCTTTCGCAGCCAAAACATATCCCAAGTGCCTCTTTCTCAATTTGGGCATAATTCTTCTCGGCTTGCGTTAAAACACGAGATGCGTATGCTACGGGCCTCCACTCACCACTGTAGTCTTGCAGTAATGCTGCACCAACGCCGTCTTTTGATGCGTCACAGGTAATCTTGGTTTTTCGCTGCGGATCAAAGATTGCGAGAAGGGGGGCGGTGGTCAGGATTTGTGTTAATTTTTTCCACTCCTGCGCATGGTTTTCCGTCCATTGAAATTCTGAGCGTGTCTTGATAAGCTCGCGTAGAAGCGTTGTTCGCTCGGACAGGCGTGGCACAAACTTACTAAAGTAATAGAGTACGCCCAGCATTCGCTGAACGTCACTTTTGGACGTTGGTGTTGGTATATTCACCAAGTTTTTGATCAGCTTAGGGTCAGGCGATATGCCCGTTCGGCCTATGATATCGCCAAGGAATCTGACTTCTTTCACCCTAAACTTGCACTTCCGGATGTTGAAAGTCAAGCCAGCTTTCTCGGCGGCTTTTAGCGCTGCTATCAACCGCTCATCGTGTTCTTGTCTACTGGAACCCCATAATAAAATATCGTCAACATATACCAGTACGCCGGGTAGGCCATCAAAGACTTGGCTCATACTCTGTTGAAATACCTCTGGTGCGGAAGAAATGCCAAAGGGCAGCCGGAGAAAACGGTATCTCCCGAACGGCGAAGAAAAAGTGCAGATCCTCGAAGTCCGCTCATCAAGCGGTATCTGATGATAGCCCGAATTTGCATCAAGGCAGCTGAAGTACTGGGCATTTGTTAAACGGGCTTCCAAATCTTCTCGCCTAGGAAGCGGGAAATGCTGCCTCTTTATGTACTTGTTTATAGCCCTGGGATCCATACACACCCTTAACGTGCCATCTTTCTTCTTTGCCAAAACTAAAGGGCTGACCCAGTCGGTAGGCTCGTTCACCCTAACAATGATGCCAGCACGTACCATTCTGTAGAGTTCTTTTTTAAGGGGTTCTTCCAGCGCCACCGGAACTCGTCGCGCTGGTTGCACTACTGGTATCGCTTCAGGTGACAGGACCATGCTGTACGCCTGCTGCAAACAACCGAGGCCCTGGAATATGTGCCCGAAATTTTTCAGAAGGTCATCAGTTGCGGTCTTGTCTACGGCACACACCCTACGATGGACTAGCCCCAGAGCTTCACTCGCTTCTAGCCCAAGTATGGCTTGACGCCCATTTTTCACCACAAAGAACTTCACTGTGGCAGAAGTGTTCCCAAGACGGACTTCAAGCGTACACGTACCAAAACACGTTATGATGCCTCCGTTATACGCCCGCAGGATCGAATTAGTCGGCTTCAGTTCTGCTGCTCCCCGCAGTTTTTGGTAAATGGACATAGGAAACAAGCTTGCTTGCGATCCGGTGTCCACTTTAAAACGGATCGCACTGTTACGAACTTCAGCCTTGACCATCCAATCCCTCTCGCGCTTTGCCGTGGTGACTTCTAGGATGTCAAAGTCCGCGTCTTGCTGTTCTCGCACTTCACTGACCCCGGCTGACGCACAGCAACTTGCGAAATGGTTCAGCTTGTGACACAAACGACACTTCTTTCCAAAAGCTGGGCATTGCTTAGGTTTGTGCCAGCGGTTGCACTTACGACAACGAAACTGTTTTTTTGCTTCTTTCCCCTCTTTCGAGGGAGCCGCGCGCCTCGAAATCGCGTCGACACTGTCGTCCCCTCTGTGCCAAACTTCATTCCGCTGTGCTAGCGTCTCTGCTGCTCTGCACATTTCCTCTGCTTTTTTCAACGTCAGCTGGTTGTCCCGCAGCATCTTCTCACGTAGTCGAGGATTACACGTGCCAAATACAATCTGGTCCCTTATCATCGATTCTTGCAGCGTGCCAAAGTTGCACTGTGCCGCTTGCTTTTTCAAGTCACGAACAAATTTTTCAAAAGGTTCTCCCTCCGCTTGCTTTCTTGAACGGAATACGTATCTTTCATGTACTTCATTGCTAACTTCGGCACAATAAGCATCAAACTTGCTCACCAAGGTGCTGTAGTTCGTCTTGTCTTCATTGTCGCCAAACTGGAAGTTGTTGAAGACGTCCAAAGCGTCGTCGCCAGCAATGCTCAACAGGAGTGCCGCCCTCGATGCTTCCGATCTGGGCTGGTCCTTAGTCTCCGTCGCCTGCAGAAATAACTCGAATTTCTGCTTAAAACGCTTCCAGTTTTCTGTTACGTTACCAGTCAGCCGCAATGGCTCTGGTGTCTTCAGCAGGTCCATAGCACGCCGGACGCAGGGTCGATTCCATAGGCCTCAAAGGGCCACTTCTGACACCATGTAACCAGCCGGAGGGACGACGCTTACAGCAGCATGGTCAGTGCAAGAATGAACCACTGTTTATTGAAGGCACAGCTTTTATAGGCACGAGCGAGAGCGCTGTACCTACTGCGCATTACTGTTGCGCATCGGCGCGATGCAATCACTGATATGCGGCACTGATACAAACACGACACGTGTCCGTTACACGAACTATAGCAATCGCGGCCTTGTGTGACCTAGGCCGCCTAATGACCTTGGCGCCTAGGCCGCCTAGTGACCGCCTAGTGACCGCCTAGTGACCGCCTAGTGACTGCCTAGTGACCTAGGCGGCCTAGTGTGCGCGGAGTGGAGTCCTTCCGCAAATTTCATCGGCTTTTATCAAGTGAAATTTGTGGTCTGTTTCAACTAAGCAGTGCACTTTATATATGTTCACTTCTATCCTGAAACTGTCATTGAACTGCCCCTCACGCGACTTCGTGAACATTTTAGAAAGAAGAAAATGCATAGTCCGTCATACGACCCCCTGCGGCATGCCATGGTTATACATTTCGCTTTTACATTAATCGCCTTCTCATTGCGTCTTTCAGTACGATTTTGCTCCGCTCTGTTGGCCTACTTTTGGGTAGGTTTCTGGAGGGTGCAGGTAGGTTGATCGTAACTAGAGCACAGGGATAGTTTTTCGAGATAAGGATTCGCAGGTGGTTCGTGTCGTTCCAAGGCTGCCGTTCGTTTCTCCTGTTCTCTTTTACTCTCTTTATTTTTTAAGAATAATATTGCACAATTTGTTTATATTGTGATATTTTTTTTATTTGAAGTTTGATTTTTATTCTTCCCGCAACAGGTGCCCCTCCAAATCGAGAGTCGTGGTATGCCACATCCTAGCGTCGATTGCCACAACACGCCCGTAATATCGCAGGGCATTGGAAGACCGAACCCCGCACAAACCAGAGTTTGCAGCATGGATCAGTATAAACTCCAACACCTAACTTTCCTTCTCTTTTTATGAAACCTCAGTCATTTTTTTTTATTTTATATGCCCTACGTGCATTTCGCTATGGCCCTTGGGTTACTCCATATTTTCAGTTATTGAAACTGGGTACTCCACTCGCTTAGCGGCGTGACTTTCAATGTCTTGCTTTAATTTTTGTGAAAACTTGCCTTACTTAGACCTTTTCTTTTATTTAGCGCATTTCTTCTTTCTATCAAGCAAGTGCCGCATCTTTATATGGTCAAATTTTCACGCGCTAATAAAAGCTGCAAGCTTCTGTTCAGTTGCGCAAAAAATACCGAACGATGTTTTTTTTTGCAACGCTATAGAAAGACTAAGAAATCTTTTGTCACTCTTCTTTTTCTCGCGCTTCTGTGAACCTTTATAGGGTATCTGTTGTCTGACAATGTAACAAAGCTAAAGAGGCTAGGTGCTTTACGACAGACACTATTTAAGCATTGGGCACTCAAAGCTCAAGAAGCGACCATTCACGTTACACAATCGAGATTCACCGCATGGAATAACCTGCAGATAACTCGCATATTTTCTCAAGTTTCAAATAGCGTGAAGACAGCAACCTAGTAGCAAGCCCATCAAATGATCGCTTTGATGCTGCCTCTGGAACTCTCCACTGCGTCAGTGCATCACAAAGTTTGTCGAAGGTTATTAAGCCATGTATTTATCTCAAATTTTTCGTAAATGTTCGCGTAAAACAGTGCATTGTAAATTATACTAAACACTTATCACGTTTCGTTCTCAGTTTCTGTACGCCTAAGCTGTTCTGATGCATAGGTGAAATGTGTAAATCTGTAAGCATCTTTGATTTGTTGTTACTGTACTTATGTTTATGTCTGTGCGCCTATGGTCCGCGAAGCAGAACTAGTACTTTATTTCTAGTGCGTCTCTATGCGCCTGGTCCTTCGCTAAGTCTCGTAAAGCTTTTCGTTAGTCTGTGCAGAGACAGTGCAATAAACTATTGTCCCTTTAAGGTTTGAAGAGGCAGTGCTTTTCTGTGAATTTTTCTTACAAAATAAAGCTTTTAAAAATTAATATCGCTTCGAAATTCTCGGCAAAAAGAAAAGATAAGATATCTTTCAAGCGTTCAGCTGATGGCCTTACCAATGGAATTTCTGTATTAAGAACGGTACTTTGTATTTTTACCAGACTAGTCCAGTAACAGAAAGCGACGCATCTGACAACCTTGGTATCAATCTTCCCGGCAGCTAACAAGTAAGTCTGGGATAATGCGCGTCTGGAAACATTGTGTAAACTTATTTGAAGGATATCTCAGAAAAAATTACGCTCCCTGTGGGATCAAGGTATCAAGAAAGATGAGAGAAAAAACAGAGATTGATGCGAAGTTAAACAAGAGGAACAAATGGAGAGTTCCCTCCTTGGAAGCCTTAGTGGATATTTAATGCTAAATGTAGATAAAAAGCTTGTGACATTTTCGGCGCGTCGTCATATGTTTAGCAGATTAATATGTGTTTTACGTTTGGAGCAGAACTTTGGGCTATGAGTTCTGGCGTAGCTGAAAGCAACTTCATGCAATATTCACGTAAAGAATGAAAAATTATCAGGCCATTTCGCTAGCTTCCCCCGCCAACATCGAGAAATCCTGCTTTTTATTTCAGGTTTACTGCGTTGTTTCATAAAGAAAACTAATGATGACATTGGGGAAATAAATCAAGAGGCCTTCCCGGTGTAATGCTTTGAAATTAAAAGCAACTGCTCGTGGCTAGCGTAATTTCCTTCACTTCATCCTTGTTTCTCTCCTATGTCCCCTTCATCCGAAAACTTCCGGACTGAAATATGAGTTATGTGTCCGCATACCACGCCATGCGGACCGGAATTCACTACAATAGGCCAAATATTCTGCAGTTGTCTGAAGGCCGTGAAGGAGACAAAACATTCAAAAATAAAAACATATTGGAGTATGGTGCATACAACTTACTTCTGTAGCAAAAAATTATAAATAGTTAGTGCCACTGATGCGGCAGAGTATGCATTACCGTTAGTGTTCTAGCAAAAGGCGGAGCACATGCTGTGCGAGCGGGTTGCGAGGACCAGTCCGTAAATCACCGAGTAACACGCCGCATCTCCGCTCTGCTCTCCAGATCCAATCCAGCCATTACAACCTGACATGCCGATGCGAGAATTTGTTCAGCACTGCGCGCGTTTTGTCCTAAATTATTTTTTATATTATAATGGGAATGCATTTCTAGGCTATATCGGTGGGATCGTGTCACCAAAACATGTCCGCAAAACGCGTACTCACAACGTATTCGCAGCAGTTGTGACGTTCCCAGAATAGGTAGCATCAAACGAGTGGCTCTAATCGCAAGATGGTGATGTGGGGATGCTGCGCAAAAATAATGTTGATAGATTAATTAGTTAATTAATTAGCGCCAAAAATGTCGAAAAAACCTCCAAATAACGCAGACGTCGATGTAGGTAGTGGACGGGAAAGCAACCGTTTACGCAAACTAGTGTAAAAATAGGCAAAGGAGCGAAAATAAAGTTTGAAATGAATTGAAATGTATTTGATGGGTGATAATTAATTGAACAAAAAGTTTGATTGACATAGATTAATTAGTTAATTATTTTTCGGCAAAACCAATTGCACAGTTGAATAGGCTGGACGGGGATTTAGTAAGCGGACGGGAAAGCAACCACGGAGCCACATTTTAAAAACGAAAGTGGTTGATTGAGATAAAAGAAGGTATAATCAAAGTAAATAAATTGATCTTTAATTAAACCTTGAGATAATTATGCTAATTCACTAGTTAAATTAACAAACAAAAATAAAACAATAAAGAGAAGCAAAGAGAGGCGACGAGTGCCGAGGAGGCGTCATTTCTTTCGCGTTCTCGCAATGCGGGTCGCAGCGGTGATCTCAATTTCTTTAGCAAGTAAAAAGTAGAATAGCGTAGCGCATTGTTTTCTAGTGAGCCTGGTTCTTTAACGAACTCTGTAAATCAAGTTTACGAGAATCAATTCCTACTGCAATACGACGATGTGTGTTACGTCGGTTACAAAACATTTCCTGGCAGCGCAAGTCTCACAGCCTTTCGTTCCTACGTACAGTTTGTTTTTGATAGCAGTAGACACTCCTACTGCCAGCACAGTAATTGGCCTATTTTGCCTTCAGTGGATAATTATGAGGTGTTAATGATTGTGAACCACCCTGTAGGTTTGGTCGCCTCCACCATTCGCTGATATGAGTTCAATATTCAGCCCTTAATTTCCTTCTTCGTCGAACTTTATTCTTCTGAATCGCGAGAAATCTCTCTTCGAGCTCTCCGAGAGGTGGAATGCTGTCCTAGCTTCCGCATTCATTCTCCCCTTTTTATTTGCATTTTCAAAATGAAAGAACTGACAAATATTAACTGTTAATGATTGACATCCTCAGCAGCTTCTTGCAAACCCGGCGAGGAAATCTGAATAAAAAAATTATCGCAAAAATATTGGTCCAAATGGTAATGTTCAGGAGTGTCTCCTCAAACAACCTGAGTAGACGAAAGTTCACGTATTGCAACTTAGAAGCAAGCAAAAAATTCTGTCTTTGTATTTACATAGCTCAATGAGGTAACATCTTCCTTAAGCGCTGGAATTGAGGACACTGTGTCTACCATTGCGTTTATTTGAATATGAGAATTATAATTAGAAAACAAGTCACTTGTGTTCTCTGCCCCAATTACCGACAGAAGTTAGAAACATCCAAAACATTGCACTCTAATTCAATAAACCTTGTCTCATTACAAGAAGGTGGCTGTCTCTTTCTACAAGAGTAGGCAAGGCAGGAGCAAAGAAAGACATCACTTCTTTTAAAGACTCATCGGGAATAGAAATAGCTGCTTGTTCTCCTGATTGCAAATTAACGCGTCGCGTCTTTTCCCACTGGCAATCGTTTCGAAAAGAAGCGCACAAAAATATCACTAAGACAGCGCAAAATTAGTGCGCTTAACTGTAACGGAAGTTTTCAAGGTTTAACGATCTTATAATGCTTTTTGTGCAGGCAACGTATGCCTTAAAAAATAAACATTAATTAGGCGCTGATAGAACAGCCGGTCGTAATACAGTTAACGCAAGCATTACTTTGTCGAGTCGATTGAAAGCAACGCAGGAAGCATATAAAGGGTGTTTCACCAAAGACTTTAAACCATTTTTTAAAAGTAGGCTGTTTGAGTTTGAAGAGCCTTTTTTCTCGGCATAGCATTACCAGCGGCGTAGTACATCAGAAAACAGCTAAGACTTGCTAACTAGCAGGATGGTTAACTAATGTCGACTAGTTAACGTTTTAACTATTGCTGTTAGGCTTCTTAATTTTGAGAGGCGTCTAGCCCACCGTAAATAATACCCATTTCAGTTTTTAGAATGTCGAAAATGCAGATAGCTTCGGCGCTGTGGCCAAACAAATTTCTTCTACATTGCACCAAAACACATGCGCTTTCGAAACCTTTGCAGGCAAAGCAACCCCTCCAGTGCACGTAACTTGTCGAAATAACCAAAATTTGTCGGGCAGCAGCGCAGAGGGTAACCACGTTTTGGAAATTCTAAAAACTGATATGGATGTTCCTTACGGCCGTCTACACGCACCTGAATAATTAAGGATCTTATAGGTAACCGAAAAACTTAACTATTCAGTATTAGTTAACCCGCCTGCTAGATAGTACCTCTAAAATGTAATCTGATAAATTACAGCGCTGACAATTCTATGCCGAAAAGAGCACTCTTCTAACTCAAAAACCCTATTTTTAAAAATTGTGTAAAGACTTATGTGAAACTCCCGATATATACGTTGGCAGAAAAATTGCCCCATTGTCCTCACCACCCTTTTCTATTTTGTAGTTTCTCGCTTCTACTAAAAGCTGGTGGTCAAACAAAAATAAATATTCGTGTATAAGAACATAGGGGAATCAAATATCTACAATTTCAAACATATCCCAAGAATTTGATTTCACAACCAACCTAAAAATGCTAAATATAATCGTTCAATAGCAATCGTGAAATAGCTCATTTCGCTTTGAAAGAAACACCAGGCGTCTTTTGCTATCGAAATAGTGTTTTATTATCAGTTTATATTAGAAGGAACAGTGATTCAAGGTAGTCTTTTCTAACCTAAGGTTGTTGTTGCCCTCGAAATTACACCCTAATTAAAATAAAATCAGGTGTTGAATAGAGAGAAGCGAATGAAAAGAGTGGAAAGAAATTTCCGAGAGCACTACTGCGCAGAACCACTTTTTCTGTTCGCCTTCGCCAGCGTTTGCGAAGTGCCGCCGTGCCAGGCTATCAAGGTCGTCGCTCCTGTCGCATACGGTGCTATGCGTCGACATATGCACTCTAATAGAAGGTTAGGAGAAGGTAAGTGACGCCAACCAAGTAAAATACAGGAAAAACACGACGTTTCGGGACCGGCTCGGCCCCTTCTTCACGGTGTGACTACGGGCGAGCGCAGCTTGGCTTTTTAAGCCCCTGTGTGGAGGACCTGCGGGTCAATGGCCGCAGCCCATGGACGTAGGATGAGGGGAGAGTCCCCAGGGAACGATTAATCGTTCCCTGGGGACTCTCCCCTCATCCTACGTCCATGGGCTGCGGCCATTGACCCGCAGGTCCTCCACACAGGGGCTTAAAAAGCCAAGCTGCGCTCGCCCGTAGTCACACCGTGAAGAAGGGGCCGAGCCGGTCCCGAAACGTCGTGTTTTTCCTGTATTTTACTTGGTTGGCGTCACTTACCTTCTCCTAACATTAAATTTCCCAACCAGACAGACTTCTGTCGAATGTTTTCTTTTGACTCTAATAGAAGGTATGTAACACTCTCTATCGTTCGTACATTTGTTCAGCAATTCTGCGCACTGTTCCTGATTATTAAATGACAAGATGCTACGGTGTGCCTCAATAACTCCCCATGAGAGCACTGTCAGAGGTTTTTTTCTCACGAAGAGGTGACTGCAGATAAAAGTGAGCGTAAATAAAGTTCCTGTTTTTATTTCCGGCTTAAAACTCCATGCAACGGCAGGAGTGGTACATATAAATTGTAAACATCCAAGCACTCTGGGCGAATAAAAAAAATGTGCGCAAGTGAAACACCTTATCCGCATATCAGTTCGGCTGCAGTAGCTATGTTAAAACCTTTAGAAAAGAATTTCGTCACCACACTGTTCCACACGGAGTGCTACCATGCGAAAAGCTGATTATAGTTCTAGCATGAGCGACCCCAGCAGCACGGCCTTGACTCGGAAGTTGCCGAGCACTACGCATACACGCCAGCCAAGAAGGCGGCATGCGAAGCGAGCAACAGAGTCCCCGAACTACCAAAGGCGCCGAAGCGTCAATGCTCCGAAAGTTTTTTTTTGCCAAAAGTATGTTTTCTTGTCTAATGCCTGCAAAGCCTTCGCCAGACGCATAACCTAACATTATCTGAACTATCCTGTCTGCTGGTGCAAACAAGGCCTGCCATTTTTATGCCAATAAAAGCCTCCTTTTTACAGCCTACTTCGCTGTTTCGTCACTCGAGAGTGGGCGTCTCACGCGCTGCCTTCGTAAATTTGCTTGCTGAGAGGCGATACACACGGCGCCACTCCGAGTTTGCCCGTTGTAATACCAGCTGAATATTATCATGCCTAAGGAATAAAGCTCTTTGTTTGGAAGCGGTTTTTTTTTCGGTGCTTTAAACTCAAATGACATGCGTCGCGTTGAACTTCGAGTAGAAATTGCGTTATTCAGTGAATTTACATGATACGGGTTTCCTTCGGATGTATATTATTTTATAAATAATAGCGCTTGCTTTCCTTCACAACACATAATGTTGTATATCTGGTTTATTACTTTTGTAAACAATGCAGAAATGGCAACCAGTACCTCGTGTAACATTACCAACCCTATGTGCAGCCCTTGCCCGTCATCTGCAGAGCCGCCAGCCTTATGCATATCACGAAATCCTTCATTCAACGTCAGAGCCTCCATTTTGAGCGCGCAGCAGCCTTTGAGAAGGGCTGCGGAATTACTGGTTTAATTACTCCAGTGAGACTTTCGATCTGTACATGTGCTCTGACCTCTAGTTGCTAAGCATATTTTCTGAACGTATTCTCATGTTATAAGGTACGCCACGGATAAGAACCGCTCAAAAAGCAGTAAAATCGCGAATATTTACCAAAATTAAAACATTGCTAAGGAGCAAGCAAAGGAATTTTTTATGGCTCATCCTATTCTTCGAGTATTTTAAATCGCGTTTCCTCGAAGACGCATTTTCAGACAGCAATAGAATTTATCTCGGTCATTAAGAAATCTGGACTTTAGCACGAAAATAGAGGGCCATAATTATTAAGTCAGAGGCCAGTTATCAGCTGCGTGGTTTGTTTTCAAAAAAGTAATGCAGAAAGAGATGCAATGTTCTTAAAACTAATTGCTCGTAGTGCCAGTAATCCCGCATAGGAAGAGTAAAGTTGTTCAGAGCAACAAACGTAAACATGTCAGTATAACACTTCTTCATGAAAAAATCTTCATGATAGAATATTGCTAGCCCTGGCACACTATTACAGATGGTTTTCAAAACAGCCCAATTGCATAGTTTTTTTTTTTCTGTAGGCAGCCCAGAAAGAAAGCTGTAGCATTCAAACATCATAGTTCGGGCATTGTAGGCCAGAAATTACAATAATCAACGCAGATGAGGAGTTCACTGACCAGGCGGACTTACGGATTGTTTTTCGGTGTGGTGTATATGTTTTGTTTTTATGTAATTTTCTAGCTTCCACAAGAGCCGCTATCCGGAGCCCGCTCTGGGTCTGGAGTCCGCAGAATTTGGCAGCTGCCCGCAGGTGATCACAACACAGCGGGCTCGGAGGAGGGACACAATCACATCATAAATGCTGCGCTGCTTAGTCGTACACGGACAAAGAAACTGGACAAACGCTGAGGTTTGCGCTTAACCTCAGCGTTTGTCCACTTTCTTTGTCCGTGTACAACTAAGCAGCGCAGCATTTATGAGAAGATATTCCAACTAACCCAGTCCCAAGCACTTCTTGACACAATCACCTACAACAGTCGGTAGTAAACTCCTGCTGTCACCATCCGGATTACAAATCCGAGTCCTGAAGGAACTTTAAAAGAAGGTGTCAAGCCTCGTTTCTACACGATTGTTTTCCGCTGGGTGGAGTACTCATTCTAAGCCCTAGGACAAATAATCTTGATGTAAACGCATCTCTCCGATCGCCATGTTCATTAGCTAACCACCACGTAACAATTTGATGCAGGTGCTGAAAACCACTTAGGTTGTAAGCCGATTGTTTCTGGACCCCGCCGCCCACCTCATTCTCATTCGTATGCGGCTACACCCGACCACCCGTTGCTAGCACCCAGAAAACTTAAAGAAATAAAGGTTACGACAAACCAATCCCGATAATAGACATGGGCGGGGAAGTTGCGTCTATTTCTTCTATACCTTACATTAGTTCTTATATTTTATTAGAGTTGTGCCTTGGAATACTTCAATTCGCGAAATTATTACTCTTGAGCAGTGAAATGTTATCAACAAGACCGTACTCTTCACGGATTGCAACTTCGAGGGTACGAGACAGCTTAATCTCAAATAAAGTAGCCTTAATCGCATGCTGGAGCTCCGGAAGAAAAGTAACGGAAGTCACCTGGATTACGGCTTGCCACTCGCAAAAAGGTAAAAGCATGAAGGAAAAAAAATAACAGCGGCTGTACTCAGCGACTTTCGTGCTTACTACTTGCGAAGACATTTTCCTAATGAACCTGGTTGCAGCCCAACTGCCTAACTCCCTAACTACCAATATCAGGGAACAGAAACTCTGAAGGACGCCTAACACAAGAACAAATTAGTGCATTTCCTTACCTTTCCCAGATCCTTCTTCCTATCAAGAACTTCTAACCGTAGCCCACTAGTAAGGGAAAGAGCTTATTGCTAAGTAAACGTCTACTCACCACGGCCTCTGCCCGACAGGGCTCATTTCCGCATGCTAGCAGCCAGACACCAGAAGCAGGCAAGCGGAGGCAACTCTGTCTTCGATCCAAATGCACCGCGATGTGGAGGAGCCACCACAACTCATGTTACAGCAAACTTTTTCAAGGTGGTCATCTTGCAGCTGTGCGAATTCACTTCCTCGCCTACTGAGCAAAAGAGAACCTAAAAATGGTCTGGTTTATCATTATATATAAAACTCCCTTTCCGAAAGTGCGTTGAAATGATTGATGTAGGGCTGGAGCGAATCAAAATTCTAACCAAAGTTTCTGGGAATTACCATTATCGATAAATATAGAGCTGGCCATTCCATCATTACCTGGCACTTTCTGCGGCACAAAAAACCCAGGAGAGTGGGATGTCTGACAGCAAGAAATAAAATGAACAGTTGTCCACGTGACTCCTCATTCCACCAGCCAGCCTTTTAACAAGAAGGCTTGTCTTGGTCTTCTCCTCGTGAGACGAAGACTAACATCCCCTTGTCATAACGTTGCTTAGCGTCAGAAGCTTTTCCCCCTAAACCCTTGTTAATTTTATGTTGTGCTGACACTTTCTAGGCGTTTTCACATCTGTTTACACGTGATTTCAATTTATGTGAGGCATGACAGTTCTTTGCCAAACAAACATCAGTAGGCGTGTGAAAAATTACAGGTGAATAGGGTGAACGCTAACAAATACGCTAAATCAAGCAAAAACTGGGTGCTAAAATATCTTCAAGAAGGTCTCTTTCGAGCACTTTACTACTAATATACGGAGTGAAAACAGACTTTGCTTTTTGTATCATTTGTCGTCCCTACGAAATAAAACATTACTCTTAAACAGTTTTAATCTCCTAAAGGTTAGTTGAGAAGCATCCAGCGAGTGTAGAGTAGAGAAAAATGCGACATTTTGTTACTGATAGTGTCCGCTTACTGTTTACCTTGAGGTAAAATAGCTTCATTTCTCACGAACCATGGCGCATCTACTGAAAGTTAACATAAGGCAGGCAAGGTTTCTTTTTCGAAACATTAAAAAGTTGCGAGCTCAAGCAATTACTAAAAAATGTATTTTGCGAAAATGCGAAACCCTGCGCGCCACTTGATTTGTTACAGAACAGTCCTGTCTACCAAGTGCCCTGGATAAACGGAAGTGTTCGGTTGTTACAGTTGGCTACTAGTCACGTTTTATGCAAATTGTAGGCGTTTTTGCGTGGTGTGTTTTTGCAAAATATTTGTTTTCCCAGCTGGCTACACGTCGGGCAGAACAGAAACGTTTGTTTGAACAAAGCTCCATGCCATTATTTTTTCATGTTCTAAACTGCGGCAAAACAGTTTTTTAATGTCGAAATACTTTAGCGACGGTCCTTAAGAAAAAATCATTATAACATAAGTTAATGCGTACAAACTGTAAAAATATGGTTTTTGTCTTCCAGTCGCAAGCAATACCAAGGTTTCTTTCTCTTTTTTTTTGTAACGCAACTAGTAGGCCTACGGAATTTCGCCTATCGCAGTATCCGCCTTCTGCGCCTAGCAACGCGTAACATGCCTTACAGGAAAGTTTCTTGTAGTTTTGGTGCATGGTAAAATAGTTGTAAATTTATACCTTCTTTTATCTACGCAAGAACGTTTTGAGAACGCACCCATATAGCCAGAAAGAAAAATATAAGGAAAAAGGAATAAGAACCTGTCATATCCTGACAGCACTAAAAAAAACATGCTACCGATCTCGGGTACGTTTCCTGCTTTGCTACGGTGTGCAAACATTGTTAAATGTGGAGGCCTCTTAACAGAACGCAGTCTGGTGTTAAGATGAATTAGTTTCGCTAATCCATTGAAAGCAAAGTTCGTGAGGCGCTCACAAGCATAGTGCAACGTTAGGTTTCTATCCAAGGACTTAGCAACGGCGTTCGAGGGTTGCTTACGCAAATTAGGCAGAATGCAAACGTGCACCCACGACAGCTGGAAGCTGCTTACAGCCTATGCTACTAATTTAAGCATGTTTGGCTCAGGTGTGAGGAGAAAATTTGCAGGACTTTTTTTTAATATCTCTCAGTGACAAAGAAACCAGAGTGCAAGTTATTGGTCTCTATTGCGAATTTGCACTATAACGTGCAAGTACTTGAGTCACATGGTTACGACGAATACTTTTCACTGTTCACTACCAGAATGTACGAAGTGCTTAAATTTACTGTGAAAAAGTTGTCACGTGATGGCAATGGTATGACATCATTAGCTTTTTTGTTACGAAATTACAACTAGATAAACTACCATGACTACTAGGACTACTCGTAGTAATGCTGAACACCATTATAACCTCGGCACTAGTATCAGGCGGTGCTTCCGACTGAAAACTTTATGTTGAAAGTTTGACAGCCACAGTCCTAAAAATGCGGTTGAACAGTTCTCTCTTTACAAATCGCAAAAAAAAAAAAAATTATTCGTTATGCTCAGCCAGTTCCGGAGTTTTTGGTTTTGATACAGAGCTCTGCACACGGTATTAAAGAACATAGGTAGCTGTGCAAGCCCTCGAACTACAGGGTCCAATGAAGGAATGCGGATCAGTTATTGCAGCTAGCGAAGCGGTGTTAAGGAGAGTAGAAAAACGGATGCTATAGGTTGAGTCAGCCCCCATGTAGCCTATATAGCCTATAGAGGCTATTATAAAGAATCTGTGAAATGAATGCACAGGCCAACAAAGGAATCCAAAGTGTACAGTAGCATGAGTGGGTAGTTCATAAAATGCTTTTATTATTAGTTATTACAAGGAACAAATATGAAAATATCTGTCAAAGTATTCATCTAAAAAACATTTCAAAACATGAGAGCGGATTAGATTAACGGATCCAGAAAACAAATATGAACCGTATAATTGTTTGGGGCTATGATTCGGTTCTTTTTTTACGTTATATGCCTATCTGGAATTCGCAGAACTTCTGATGAAACAGCGTAGTTCACCTTAAGCAACTTTATGAGAAAGCGGGACTTTATCCTATGAGGAGTTCACTCAAACGTACAGTGACCTGTGAGTGTTTGCCTCAGTTTTGCTGCTTGCTTCGCCCCAACTTCAGGAGAGGTGAGGGCAATCTTCGAGGTAGCACTTTTCGGCGCAGAAACTACGCCAGGGTCGTAGAGGTCTTAGACGTGGAAGCGCAAACTCGGGAATCGGACGAAAAGACAGCAGCGATATGTGCGGAGCACACAATCCTTGCGTGGACAATATGTCGAGTGACAGGCGGCCTCAGGGCAGTGAACCTTTGTTTGATATCTACTACGGCCGTGCCGAGTACTGCCTTTCGGGCAGTGGCCGAAGGTCAAACGAAATTCAGCCCGAAGACTGATGACGTAGCCACATCGCGGGGCTCCTGCATAGGTGGTAGGCGGTGACGTGATCAGAAGACAGAGTGTTAGGCCGAGTGTTCTTTTTTCAGTGCTAGACGGCGTAGTAACAGCCCTGCCTAGAGAGCAAAGAAATCATGAGGGCCAGAAGTGGCTGACGCATAAAAACGTGCGCTGTGGTTACTGCAAGCCAGAACTAAGTATTCTTGCGTCATGAAGAGGTATCGCAGTCTTCAGGTTTACCTTCATCGTCAGCTTACCCTGCTGATAGAACGTGCTTGTCGCTATTTTTGGCGAGTAGTTTTTTTCTTTTCTGCGGTTTCAGGTTTCGTACCCTACAGGCTGCATCTTATGCTGGGAATTTAATAATGCTTTCTGAAAACAATTTATCTGAATAAGAAACAATCTTAAGGATATTCAAATTATTTCTTTAACGCAATACTGATATGCATGTAAATGTGCTAATCCTCTGCTAGACCAGCGACTGATTTCAAACCGACTACCTTTTGCACCCTAGCAGCTCATCTCTATTTAATGCACTCGGTCGCTATCACTACGGTGGTTAGTGGAGCGTTCCACAGAAACAATGAATTTCAACTTTTTATGGAGTATACTGCCTAAATACTTCTTCTCACAAGCAAGCAAGTGAATATACTGTATTTAGGCATATTGTTTCGTGCGGAAATACATTAGATACTCTTCAGTTTATGCCTTCACAACATGACACCTTCCTTGCCGCGTTTCGTTTCCTGGCAGGATTCACTCAGAGTTAATACCACGGGCTGAAATACTGTGTCTTCACTTTACGGACCAATTCATATCTAAAAAAAAAAAAACTTTAGTTGCTTGCACTCACACTCGACCCGTGTCAATCTCAGGAAAGGCAGCACAGAATTGTGCACCATTACTTTGAGGTGTTCCTTGCATGGAAATAAACCTATAAAGCTTACTACTTTGCTATCATGAGGGAAATATACAAGAAAACGCCGCACAAGACATTCCTCAGCCATAAAGTGTGATCGCTTTCTGTAGTTCATTAACAATCTGCTGCCTTCGCGCGCGGTTCTGCGCAGGCAATAGGACATTCCTATTTGAAAGCGTTTTTCATTTTTAAGCACCCGGACCACACCAAGGATTGCAGTGTTGCGAGGAAGCAACTGCTGCGCGAGGTGACGAACTTAAGTGGCCCGTATACGCTAGCCTTAGTAGCGAACTTCTTTGAGTTGTAATAATTAGTCGGAATGGACGACCACTAGACACACATTCTTAACAACAACCCCGATGTAGCAATTGACTGTTAAATGGAAAAGTGCCAGAAAAAAACAAAAAAGCTGCCGAAATGACGCTTGTTCTAAAGAGACTCGTATTGCAACTCAGAGCCTTGTTTGTAAGATGTTTCTTCCAGTCACTGATATTGTTTAGAACTTAACAAAGGCAATCGGCAACTTGCAGCTAACCACTTTCAAGTGTTCATGGGTTGGTTACTGCCCTTAAGCTGACACATGCGTTCTGACCATTACCATATTGTTCCCCAGTTCAGATCCATTTAGACAGTGCGCGCTTTGGCCCAAAAGTGTCGAGGATATGCCTACGGCGAGAGATAAATTACCTGTGGCGTAGGAAAAGATACTTCATTTCCAGCGCTTAACCGATCGTTTATCTCGAGCTCGGATAGGTTTGCAAAGCACACTGGTACTTGGCGCGCCGCCGGTGTCGTGAATTATGGTTTCGTAACTGTGAAGAGAGCTACTGTATAGGCTCCTACGGGCTCCCGTAGGGAGCCTATACAGTAACATTACACAGTAACGGCCGGCGTAATGTGGTTACTTCGGAGCCCAGCGCGGAAGCTTATCGCATGGATCGCGTTTTTGCGCAGTGAATAGTAAGCGACGAGAATTTTGCGCTTGCCTGCCGCGAAAGCGCTGGTGTCAACCAACCAGGCTGTTTGAGAAATGCGTTTTCGCATCGAGAGTGTTGCGCTATATTTTCTCTTGTTCCTGCTACATTTGCTACGGGCCATCTCTCTCCAGTGACGGGCTGTTCTGAGACCGAGTACCATAGGAACCTGGGGCCTGCAAAAGGTAGCCCTTGTGTTGCGTTTAAGGGAACGCATAAAATGGGTGTTGTTCCACTCAATGAAAAATGGTTACGCTAACTGCCAAGCATATTTTATAAATGTTTCAAGACAAAGGCTTTGGCAAAGTTTTATACAAAAGAGTAGGAAGTGGACTAAAAAGTTCGATACAGATTTCTTTACGCCCTGTCCCCAAAAATATGTAACTATGAAATGTGTAAGCTTTTCCGTCTAACTTTATAATTTCGACGAAGGCGAAATTCTAGAGGCCCGTGCGCTGTCCGATGTCAGTGCACGTTAGAGAACTCCAGGTGGTCGAAATTTCTGGAGCCCTTCACTACGGCGTCCCTTATAGCCTGAGTTGCTTGTGGACGTTAAACACCAACAAACCAAACCAATAACTTTCTGACTGCGTTTACCGATGGAGAAAAAATATCCTTGCCTGCAGCTCCTACAGTTTATCACGTTCTATTTGAGAGTGAACGAAAAGTAAGTTAATGCAGTGTTCCTCACCAACGGTCTGTTTTGTTGCATGCTTGCTTCAGAAACAATCTTGCCTGCAATGCTTATTTCCAGTTTTTGGCTGCCATTACGCTTGTTGCTGCTCCTCGTGTTTCATTTGCAAGGGAATTTTCGAGCCGGGTAAATTATTACGAATAACAAATTTCTGAAAAAGTATTTGCCTATCCAACGGCCATCTGTCTCCATTCTAGCAGTAGGATGACGTAGAACACTTATTGATATGTTGATTTTGGCTCTTTGCTTTTGGTTCCTTCTATCCTGGCAGCAGTGTTAACCAGAACAGCATGACTTATTATTTCCACCACCACGCCAATGAAAGGCTCACTTCGAGTCCTCGGTTGATGGAAAGACGCTGCTCTTTTAGGTTCTACCAAAGGCAAAAACAAAACTCTGGATCGTCTTGGTTTTTCCTTTGGCACGAAACGCCGCTTTTTCTTCAGCAAACATCGCGCAGTCTACCTTGATGCCATGCCTTCATCTAAACTAACTTGGTTAGCAAAAAAGCTGAGAATCTTCTAGCTCTTTCTCATCATAATATCCTTTAGATTCCTTGCCTCATTTATTTTGCACGTCCAGTTCACGCAGTCATTCATACATAGAAACCCTATTCCGCGATCCTTTATCATCTACGAGGGGCACCCCACCGTAACTGCCTGGCAACAAAAGGATGGCGGCAAGACGACTTCCATGCCGTGCTGAAGGATCCTTCGGCTCTGAGTTCTCTCTATTACCATGCGCATGTATTATCGCCCAAACTGAACTCGTTTATCTTGCTTAAAATAACAGCACAGTTCCAGATGAACTTTTATAACTCCATTTTTCTTTTGAAATTGTACTACGTAAATATCTCCCTCTGGCTAGAGAGTTATTCCTCTGCAAATGGTGCCTGCGGATAAAGACGAGAAAAGTAGAATAAAAGCAGTGAACTCACTTTCCGACGGCACGGCGAATTTTCTTATACTTAATACAACCTGGTACTCTGGTTGTAACCGTGATTACAATATGTTTCGTGCTATGTCAATAATTCTTTGAATACGCGATTTAAGCGCTAACCAATTTTCTCTATCTTCTGAAGAACTACTTGTTAGCATTGGTCAAATGAATTTAACAACCGAGATGCGGTAAATTTCAATGTGACAATGTTTAGTATTATATCCTCGGTGGTCAGATGATAAACGCGCTAGAGTGAAATTTAATCTAGGATTAAGTATTGAAAGACAACAAAAATACGCCATCTATAACCTGAAAAAATAATGCACGGTATGGAAGCGATGGCGTGAACACCGATCGTGTCAGCCTTATTGTTTACAGATTTTGATGCTGCACAATAGTGCCTGTATGATGGTGTTTGAGTGTCATCAGCCGAGTAAAAAACGCTGCCAAAAGAACAGCTGATGTTGAAATCATGAAAATGAAGCTACCCCACTCCTTAAATATGTTCGAAGATTTAAAATTTAGCTTTTACACGTCTTTTTAAGTGTAACTGTAATTTCTGTTAATGCTGCGCATCGTTCTGATCCCACCGCAGAAACCATTTCAACGCAGAGGGTAAGCACAAATACTTGCGTAGCCATTTTATTTCGCGGGAAAAAAATATCAAGCCATTTTTAGAAGAATATTCATCGAAAATTTATAATCCAGCAGAGTTTCCTTGAAACTAATGCAGGTGCTGCGTTTGCAGAAAGAAGCAAGGTATGAGAGCAGCAGAAATCTGCTGCTCTGCTCAGATCTGCTTAAAGTCTGACGCCAGGACCCTCGGCAGCGTCCTGAATAGAACGATGTTAAAATATTGGAAACTGGAGTTCAAATACATAACTACAAGATTTAAGTAAGCTTGAGCTCGTATGACCAGAAATTGATGCGGTGTTCAAGGTCCAAGGGATGTCAGCACCGAACCTCTGAGAAGAAACTGCTGACAGAAGCACGTAAAATGAAGGCAGATGAATTGGACGCTTTTAGGCAGTTTTCTCGCTCCGCGGGTTATGGTCGGCCCGCAAACTAACGGGTCTGCAAGTGGGATATTTGGCGCTCCAGATAAAGCAAACGGGGCTTTTTGTGAGCCGTGTAATCTAATGGAAGCTGCTGTCGTATTCACCGCGAGTGCCGGTTTTCCAGGTGTTTCCGGTGCATTCTAGGTTCTAGTGGTTAGGTTGAAACTTATACTAATGCAATGCCACATGACATCAACAATAGTACTCTGTTACATTATGTCAAACAGCATCGGCAAAGCATAAATTGGAAACATTTGTCTGCAGCAGTTGCTAGAAATGAGAATGACTGACAATGCGCAGCGCACCTTGGCTTCTTCCGCTCTGTAGACGTCTTACCGTGCACTAATTGCTTTAAATAAAGTTTGCGTCGCAGTTTCGGACTTAATTTGAAGCAAAAGGGCCTTATTTTGCGCTTACGTTTGATAGTTAGGTTACCTTTTAATTCATCACTACCTAATGCCATCACTTCTGCTATCTGGCGCTTGCTTTGTTTTTCTTAATTCTTGAGAAATCCGTACCCTGACTAAAAAAACTTCGCGTCCTGATTTCATCCATCCGCGTTGAAAACTGGAGGCCACGCTAACGAAAAAGCTCCGGTGAGCTAATCACCCAGAATCCATTCAGAAGGAAGTGCTAGTGGTTTATAAAAAAAAACATATCTAGAGTTCTCCATCAGTATTCCATCCAAGACTAATTCTCAGTCTTCTGAGTACTATTGAATCATGCAATAAACTGGATACATAGCTCCATCCCTTTTCGGTTCCAATTCCCTTTGTGGCCATTACCGGGAATTCGGGACAGTTGCCAGAGAGTGCCGCTAAGCTTAGCGGCCTGCAGCGCTTCAATATCAGGCACTTGGTCGTTGCCTTTCTTACGTCACGAAGGATGTGAACGCGGTATTAAGCATGAAATGCTTTTAGCCCCCGTTGTCGGCAGTGTGGTGACGTCACGCCGAGACCGAGAGCTATCATCCGGACACTGAAATCCAGTCATCCGGGCTCTGAAACGAGAACATCCGGGCACCGTACGAGACTTAACGAGACTCTGTAAGCCCTCCTACGCGACCGGCATGCAAGCGCCGGTTGGTCTCCAAAGGAGTCACAAAAAATAACTGCTGCCAGTGCCTTCTCAATGTTTATCAAGATATCAGTCGCTGTGCGTTTGATAATGCACGGAATTATACTTTCCGATTTCTAATAACGCGTGAAAAAAGCACATAAATGCCACGATACACTTCGTTGTCATACGTGATCTCTTACGGGCTTCGCGCATGGCGGCAAAGCCGCGCAGGCGCACAGGGGCCCGGGGGAGAAGCGTTCAAAGGGCAAGGCATCGCGCCGAACGGGGGGGGGGGGGGGGGGGGGGGTGGCGTTCCTTCCTTCCATTACGGTGTGGTTCGGATGTCCACCGAGATGGCAGAGAATTACTGCGCCGTTTCCTTTCCTCAAAAAACCTTGCGTTCAAATGGCAAGGCATCGCGCTGAACGGGTGGTGGCGTTCCTCCCTTCCTGTACGGTGCGGTTCGGGTGTCCACCGAGATGACATTAGGCCCGTAAACATTTCATGCTTTCTCTACTCTCGGTTACGGGAGAGGCAGAGATTTTTTTTGAACGTTCAACGCTAAGCGCTTCCTGAAGGCACCTAAGGGAACTTGAACCCGTATTCCTAATTCCTGGTAGAGGCGTAATTTTGCTTTCTCTTCTACGAACAAGCAGTCTTCTCGTGGCACAACAATTTATTGTGACCAAAGCCTAAAACTACTTAAGGTAAATGCACAGTTTTTTCAGCCACATTTGTTTATGAAGTTATTGCGATTTAGTACGAAGCAATATTCTAACAGTCAGGAGCCGAGTAGCCGAATGAGAGTTTACTCTCAATGATTCACCTTTTCTCGTCGCGAAGATGAACAAATTGCAACTGGTCCAACGAGCCGCATCCCGCAGCCATCCGCATTCCTTTACAAAACTGTAAACCCATTGTTTTATTGAAAATGAAGTTCAAGAATGACATGAAGTTTAAATGAGAAGCGCACTCCTGGCTTTGACGTATGTGGGAGTCAATAATTCATACTGATTTCAGCCGCCTGAGTTAATTTAGATGAATTGCTAGTGCCGTGCCAAATGAGCGTTTCCACTGTCAAAACTCGGGTTTGATAATAAAAACAAATTAAGCCTGTGGTGACAACCTGCTAGGCATAAGTCTCTTCCTGTGTTTCCGCGCTTTCACCGCTTTCCGTTGTGTGGAAGGTTGTGTCCAAGGCCCCAGAACGTTGGACTCTGTTAAAGGACGCGAGTCCAAGCGGAGCAGAGAAGCAATTAGGAAACCGCGCTTTCGCTCAAAACGAGGGCAGTCACAGAGGAGGTGGCTGATCGTTTCGTCACAACAGCACTGGTCACACGCTGGAGAGTCAGCCATTGCGATGAGATGGGAATAGGCGTTTGAGAACGCCACTCCCAGCCACAGGCGGCACAACAGCGTAGTATCACCGCGGGGGAGGCCGAATGGTATATGATGTTGGAGCAAGAGGTTGAAGTGATGCGAGCGTGGTGTGCAACCTCCAGGGGCAGACCACGACGTTACAGTCAGGTTTCGGGCGAGCAGTTGAAGGTGCCTTGCTGCGTCAGCTCTTGTCAGTGGTATGCGGACAATGTGGGTTGTATCGTGAGCCGATAGAGCAGCATCGTCAGCTGGACACTTAGAAAACTCATTTCCTTGCTGCTCTTTTTTTATTTTTTCCCCTTTGTTCCCCTCCCCAAGTGTAGGGTAGCCAACTGGGCATCGCCTGGTTAACCTCCCTGCCTTTCCGTCCTTTTCTCTCTCTCTCTCTCTCTCTCTGTTTCCGCTGTATCCAGTAATATATATGTCTTCAAGGCGGAAATGTCCCGTCTCTCAGCCCTTCCGCAAAGACAAAATGCTCATAACTCTTTGATTTAAGGTATTTAGAGTAATTTAATTCCTGGTCGCTAGCGAGGAAACTGGCACTGGGTGAAAAAAAAACGCCGAACAACTTACGTACATTTCATTTTAGTCCTACGGAATGCGAAACGATAAGGCGTTCTATGCCATTATTTTATTGTCACCTAATAGCTTGCCGCCGTTTACACCGAAATCATGATAGACATTTTTAAATTTTTATAGAACACAAAAAATTATCAGGTCATATCTGACGACAATGTAAAATTGCAATAATTTGCAGTGCTTTATAAAATCATCTGTAATGGGGATGGTTGGTTCGATTTAGTTTATTGGGGTTTAACGTCCCAAAGCAACTCAAGCTATGAGGGACGCCGTAGTGAAGATCTACAGAAATTTCTACCACCTGGGGTTCTTTAACGCGCACTGACATCGCACAGTACACGGACCTCTAGAATTTCGCCTCCAATGAAATTCGGCCGCCGCGGCCGGTATCGAACCCGCGTCTTTCGGCAATGGGGATGCAACCTGTTTTTCTTCCTCAACTCGCCTAAAAATAAGGGTCGCATGCTTCCTTAATATAGGTGGCTAAGGGTAACAACGTTTGAGGGATTCATTTTCGGAGCAATCAGAGGCTCTCATTTATTTCAAGTTTGAAAGCATTGTTAGTTGTGCAGTGCTAGGCATTATGTTTCTTTTGCTCATTACTTCCACAGAAAAGGACGTTGGTTGACGTTTGAAATATACTGTAGCTGAGAATTTCACCTTCTTAGTGCCGGAACTTGTTGAGTACGTCCAGCAGAAGCTATTCATCATACTCCCACGTCTCCATACGCCAATCTAATACTGCCAACCAGTTGTACCTAAAGAAGCCATCTGACACATATTCGGGGTAATGTGCACTTAGTGTGGCTTACAAGCTACCCTAAAGATGGTCTTGGCAAATAACTGCCAAACCTGCTTCAAGTTACCATTCTTTTGGCAGTAACTCAAAAGCAGTCAGAAGAAACATGAATTGAGAGCAGCGGATACGAAGCTGGTGACGCGGACTGAAATGTCTAGCATAAACTGACAGCAAAAAACTACAGCACGGATTGCAGAAAAAGCAAGCATGAGTTGATAATGTCCTAGGCGAAATTGCCTTGAAGAAATAAAACTCGTTAGAAATTATATTTTTGCAGAAACGACAACCATTGATCTCTGAAGAACGACAGAGCGTCATCAAGTGTGGAGAAACGTTGACAACGCCGGAGAGATAAATAGTTTCGTGCGGTATGCGACATTCATAGCTAAAGCCACTCGGCGCAATTCGAGATTGATGTTGGAAGTCCTAGTATGCCGTTTACTTACGGTAAATTGTGTACTGATTACGATAGGGATAATAAAGATTTAACATAACTGCTCCCCAAGCGCTCAAGTTTTTATGTCGACCGCTGGGGCATGCAGGGTACTATTAATGAATATTCTTGTGATTGTAGTTGGCTTCATTTTACACCGTAATACAAAGTTGAAATCTGATACCCACAGCAGACATTTATTACATCGACACCACACACGCATACTTCCTCTATGTCGAATGTTCTCAGGGCCCAGGATATCGTAATTATGCTTCTCCGTGCATACCAGAAGCTTCGAGTTCGCAGTAAAGGTTCCGTCGATTCCTTTCTAATTTGGTCCCTGGTGAATTCATAGCAGAGATCCGCGGGCACAAAAGCCACGAACGAAGTAATTGCGGGTCGCTAATTGTCTTCTCCTCTGCGGCAGCCGCTCACATCGCATTCTAGTGGAACAGGGAAGTTATTAGCATTTTTCCCCTCTAATTGAGACCATTACAGGCTATGAGGTTCATGAAAGAGAGTAGCGAAAAGCACTCTACCTTGCTTCAAAAATCGCGTCATTAACTTTTGTTGTCATTTCTTCTACAGAACACTATAAATATGTTTGAAGTAAAGAACACAACATTATTCGATACAAAAGGTCTGGGTTGATTATAAAGAGGAACTCTTTTTTTTTTCAGTTCTCACAACCTCGGGAAGCGAATTTTAATATGCCTTTGGAAGCTGGCAAAAGACCAATGGCGCCTATACGCTTCATAAACGCTCTCGGCGAGTAGCAAGTTCACTGAGGACTCCTTGGTTTCATGTTGCTAGTCGCCTTCAGAAAAGTACAATGTTAGAAGCTTAAAAAGCTCCCAAAATTATGTAAAATGCTCACTCCTACACTTTGTGATGCTGATTTTCAAGAATATCCC